>NC_142011.1:210251997-210851997 GCF_049901735.1 Notechis scutatus
TCTTGAGCAAGTCCTTGGGGTAGACCCAAGGACCTTGCCTGCAGTGCTGCCAAGGGCCACCAGGGGGCAGTAAGGCCCGCCCAAGAACCCAGAGCCGGTTCACCCTTCCAGAGGAGGGGAGGGCTTGGGGGCGTGGGGGGCAACGCGCCCATCTTGGGCAAGTGAGGCATCAGCCCAGGCTGCTGAAACCCTCGGAAGGAAAAAGGGAGCGCGGAGCCCAGTCTTCTTCCTGGTGCCCCCCCCCCCCCCACTCTCCTCCAGCTGACCCTTCGCCGTCCGGGCATCACTGCAGGGTCAATTCGTCAGCTGGCTGACCGGGGACGCCAGCAGGCAGTTTGGAAGGAAGGTCCAGGGTAGCTTCGCAGTCTGCGGGGGGGCTAACCGTCTCCCGCCCCCCCGCGCGGTGCCCTCCAAGGACCCTCCACCTGTG
Organism: Notechis scutatus; assembly: GCF_049901735.1. Lineage (NCBI taxonomy): Eukaryota > Metazoa > Chordata > Lepidosauria > Squamata > Elapidae > Notechis > Notechis scutatus. Next base: position 210,252,428 of record NC_142011.1, read on the forward strand.
AGGCGGAGCTCAGGCGAAGAGAGCAGAGCCGGGAGGGAAGCTGCCCCTCGCGTGACCCTCGCCAAGCAGCCGCCTCCCGCTCGCCTGGGGCATGACGCGCCCCCGCCCCCGCCAGCCCTCCCGCGCGAAGCGGCCACTGGGACCCCCGCCTCCGCTTTTCGGCCCCCGCCCTCGCATGCAGGCCGGCGGGGAGGCTCGGCTGGCAGCTCCTAAGGCGGGGGAGGCGGGCAGGTGCCTACCTGGCCCCTCATTACGAGGGGCGGACTCGGGCAGGTGAGTCCCGTTCCGCCCCCAGGGACCCTTTCAAGTCAGACAAAGGCGCATTGAGCTGCGCAAAGGCCTCCTTGTTCTGCAGGGCCGGCAGGGCGGGGCGAGGGGTCAGCGAGGCGGCAGTGTTTGGGGGTTCCCGCTTCGGCCCCCACTGCCGCCTCGCTGACCCCCCCGTCCTGCCCGTCGGGTACCGCAGCGGCGCTGCTGGGACGGAGTTGGCACGAAGTGGGCCCCGTTTGGCGCCCAAGGGACGAAGGCGGGCTCCCCCCACCAACTCCACGGGAGACCGCCCCGTGCCCGGCCTGCTCGCCGCCCAGACCCCCTCGGCCTGGCCCGAAGACCCTTCGCCAACTCCGCCAAGGGTCCCGGGGAGACACGGCTGCCTCCCAGCGCCCGCTGACCCCGGGCAGGTGCCCAAGAGGGGGCATCTCGCGGGCCTCTTTGAGGTGGCCCAAGAGCACCAGGATCGCCCGGCCTTCCGTCGGGGAAGTGAGGCCGAGTTACCCAGCAGGCGCCAAGCCGGGGCTGGGCTGGCTAAGAGGCCGAAAAACGGGGTGCGGGGGAAGGGGGCTGGGCTGAGGAGCAAGAGCGGCCCCGAAGGAGGACCTGGGCACGGAAGAGAGAGCGAGGCGAGGGGCCAGAGCTGCGCCAGAAAGGATGCCCGGCGCCCCCTCCAGCCCCCTCCTTCCTTCGCTGCGCGGACCCAATTCTAGCCCGAGACCCGCACGCAGGTGGGCCGGCGGGATAGCAGAGGCCGCCCTCAATCCCCCCCGCCCCCGGACAGAAGTTCGCTTGAGAGCCCAAAGGGCGCGGTGATCTCCCGATTGTTCCTCCCGGCCGACTTTCGGGGGGCAGCGGGCACCACCCAATAGGGCAAGTCCTCGGTTTATAAATGCAAGGCACCCAATGACTGGGGCTGCCTTGGCTGCAGAGGAGGCGGGTTGGTGCGCGGGCTGAGCTCCAGAGCCCCGCAAGGGACCCCGCCACTAACTGCCCCCCCGCGATTCCGTAGCGACGGTTCCCTTTGCCATCCCCGCCCGGACTCAGCGCGGGGAGGGGGAGGCCGCGCTGGGGGAGAGGCCGGCTCGGCGCCCGGCTGCCCCTTGCTTGGGGGAGGGCCACGGCGGGCTTGCCGGCTCCCCTCCCCCTTCTGCCGTCCAGGATTGGCTACCCCCGGCCCGGCCCGGCTCCTCCTGGCCCCCGAGGCCCATATAAGCCTCTCCGCCGGCCTCTCTGCCCAGCGGCATCATGCGGGCGCAGCGCAGGTGGGCGCTCTCGGGGGCGCAGAGGGAGCTCCGGCCTCAGCGTCGCGCCCCGAGGTGGCTCGCGAAGCCCCTGGAGCTGGCCCGGAGAGCCGGCAAGGGCGGCGGGAGACCCCCGGGGCCCTCGGGGCAGCTTCCAGCGGCGCCTTCAGGAGGTGCCCGAGCCGCTGGTCTCGCTCCTGCGCCCGGCAGGAAGGCCGGAGGCTTTGCCGCCCACCGGCGCTCCCCGCGCCCCGTTTGACCCGCGGCCGCTTCTCTCCTCCGCTGCAGGTTCCTGGCCGTCGCGGCAGCCGCGCTTCTTCTGCTCCTGGCCGTGGTGGCCGCCGACGGTGAGATGCGACCGTCGCTGCCTGGAAGCGGGTCCGGCGGCCCTTCGCCCTGGCGGGGGGACGGGGGACTGTCGCCTGCGGGGAGACCGCGCCGGAAAGGCTGCCATCGCCTCGGGGGCCTGAGCGTCCGTCCCCCCGGGGGCAACTGCTTGGCTGGGTCCCAGCCTAGCTGTGCAGCCCTTCAAGGGAGGCAGGAGGGGTCCCCCCACCCCGCATGGGGCTCCCGAACCCCGCTTCTCCCTCCCTGCTCCCAGGCGCGCGTTTCAGCGGCCTCCTCTTTGCAGAGCCGCTGAGCTCGCCAGACCCCACCTCCGCCGCAGCCGGCAGCCTGACCTCAGGTGCGCTGGGGGACCCTCCCCTGCCTGGGCCCCTTTGCCCCGAGCCTGCCAGCCGAGGGGTTCCTGAGCCGCCCCCTCTTCAGAATCCCTGAGACCCGCCAGACGCTTATTTTTTTGGGGGCTGGGGAGGGGAAGGCAGAAGGAAAAAACAGCTTCTGACCCCGCGCAAGGGTGATGCGGGGGGGTCTGGTGGGGAGCCCAGCCTTTTCTCCCCCCTTTCAGAGACCGGGGCAAATTCTGAGCCTCTCTGTCGCCAGCAAATCGGAGGCCTCTGGAGAAAGTAAGAGACGCCCCAGGAAGCGGGGTTCGCTTGGGGTCGAGGGGGTCGAGGGGGAGGGGTGAATCCCAGTTGACCTCTGCAAAGGGGTCTGCGGCCCCCCAGCCGCCGTTTCCATCAGCCCTGAGATGCGTGAGGTGGGGGCCCTTCCTCAATCCAACGCTGTGCTTGGGGGGCTTCGGGGGCAGTGTGCAGCCTCCTTCCACTCCTCCTCTGCCCTCCCCTCTACAGGTGAGATTGCTGGTCCTGTGGAGCAAGCCACGACAGGTAGGCCGCAGGGCAGTCTGGGCACGCTCCTGCCCCCTCTGCGCTCTTTGCGGGGCAGCCTGCTTCGGCCGGCGCCTGCCCTGGCACCTGCCCCCAGCCCAGCCGCCCTCCCCCTCTCTCGGGCAGGTGGGGCCCCCGTGAGCTTTGCGCAGGCCGATCGATCCCACACGGAGGAGATGAACGGGGACCTGCTGCACAGCGACGCCTCCAACCTCGGCTCCTTCAGCCTGGACCCCCTTCCTGGAGACGCCCAGAGTGGTGGGTGGGCCGGGGAGCACGGAAGGGGGCTCTTCCTCATGGAGCTGCTGCTGCTGCAGGGGGAGGGGAGGGGGCTGGCCCTGTGCACCACAGCCGGGAGGGGAACCCCAAAGGCTGGCGGGGCCCCAATGGGGCCGGACCAGGCTGCCCAGTGGCCGTGCGGCCAGAGGGGGCCCCTCGGGGCATCTCCAGTCAGGCGGTTGCTTCCCAGGGGAAAACCAGCAGCTCTTCCTGGCTGGCAAAGCTACCAGCTGGTTGCCACCCTCCCCTGCCAGCCCCCTTCGCCAGGCTTTGGTGCCGGGACAGGGAAGCGACGACGGGGTCTTTCTTTCCACAGGCCCAGCCACGGAGGAGCCCTCCCGCTCGCAGGAGTCCCAGGAAAGTGAGTCCTCCCCCCTGGGTTGGGAATCCCAGCGACGGGAGCACTGGGAGGAGGGGCAGCCCCCTCCCTCTGACGTGCTGGCACCAGTCTCTCAAGGGGAGGGGCCCCCACCTGGCTATGGGCCGGGAGCCAAGGGACCCCGTGCTCACAGGGCGCTGCTCTCTTCCCTTCCCAGGCCTGGACCACGAAGTCGATTCGGAGGAGTCCCTGGCTTCCCCAGATAAGTGTCCTCGGCTCTGCCTGCCTCTCGCCCCCTGCAAATGGGGGGCTGGCCAATTCCTATTGGGTGGGTGGGGGAAAGAGGCCCTAAGCTTGCGAGGGATGTGTGTGTGTGTGTGTGAAGAAGGCCAGGCCTTGCCACACATCCCTCTCAGCGGCCTCTGGGGGACATTGAGCGAGGCGCCCGGCTGACCCCCAGGGATGCCCAGTCAGTGGCCCAGCCTGGATGACTTTGCTTTGGGCAGGTAGCAGACGGGGACAGCCTGGCAGGAAAGCTCCCGAGGGCCCAGCAGGGCTCCGGTCGGAGGGCTCCTGGGGGCGAAACCCGGGGGGATGAGCTTCTTGCCGAGGGCCGCCAGGCAGTGCAGGGCCCGGTGATGAGGGCCTCTCCTCCTCCTCCTCCTCCTCCACAGGCATGTGAGGAGGGCTGCTGCCACCTCTCCCCAGCCTTCTGGAAGATGATGCTGAGGTGCCCCGGCCGACCACCAGGACCCGCCTGCTCCTGCGCTCTCTAACCCGGATCCCTGGGCTCAGCCGTCCCCGGCTCCTGCCACAGCTAGGCCCAGAATAGGGGCCCCTTGTGTGTGTGTGCGTGCGTGTGTGTTTGTGGGTGTGTGCAGTGTGGGAAAGGCAGCAACGGCACCAGCATTTTCCTCGGGCGTTGTGGCGTCCTCGTGTCTTCCAAAAGGCCTCCTGGCCGGAGGAGCCAGGCTGCAGCTGCCCTCCCAGTGAGGGGCTAGAAGGGGCCCTGAAGACCATCTGGCTGGTCCACGCTCAAAAGCAGGGGCCCTTTTATGACTTGTGAACTTCAACTCCTGTAATTCCCCACCTCTGCTCTGGAGCACCCATGTCTATGTGGCCCCAACCCCTTCCGGGCTGCCCTCTCACATCCCAGGCCAGACCCCCTAGGGGTGGGACAAAACGGGCTAGGAAGACCCCTGCCCAGGAAGTGGGGGGGTCCTAGGCCTGCAGGGGGAAGGGATTATGGGCCGAGACCATCTGCACAGAACCTTAACGGAGGCTGGCTGAGAGACGGAGGAGAGACCCCTGGAGGGGCTCCGGGGCGGGGAGGGTCTTCCCGGATTGACAAGGGAGCCCCAGGGGGGGTTGGGGAGAGGAGGCCAACCCTGGCCTGGCTCCCTTTGGGCCACCGTGCCTGTCTAGAAGAGCCACACAGGCTGGGAAACGTGCAGTTCGGTCTTTTTAAGGTTTAGGGTCTGAACTGGTGAAGGAGAACGTGAGGTTGGCCGAGGGTGGGGGCCGACCTGGTCGGTGTGTGTGTGTGTGTGTGTGTGTGTGTGTGTGTGTGCGCGCGCTGTAGGTTTCCCTTGCCCCCTGTAGAGGTGGTGGTGGTGGTCTCTGCCTTTGCTCTTGCCGGCTGCTCCTTCAGCCCCTGTAATCAATAAAGGTGCACAAACTGCTCTGGGTCTCTGGGTCCCGTGTGTCGTGTCCCCCCCAGCCAGGAAGGCGTTACCTCGTGCCCCCCGCCATGGGGCCCCGCCTTGCAGCTTGGCCAGGCCCACCTAAGTGGCCTCTGGTGGGAGGGAGGCTGCGAGAAGTCCTCAGATCCTGGGCGTGTGGCATCCCCCCCATCCCGTTGCAGCTGAGTGGGGGGGTCTGGGGCAGGAAACGGGACCCCTTGAGCTCTGGTGTCACACCCCAGGCCCGCTCCTTGTGGCCACAGATCCTGGCCCGGAAGGGAGAGGAAAGAGAGTGACGAAGCCAGGCAGGGCCTGCCACTCACTCCTGGGGCAGGCTGGGGGAGGAAACGCCTCTAAAACCAGGGGGGCAGAGGAGTGGGGGGCAGGTAAGGAACGGGAGCCGGGAGAAACAGCCCCAGGAGCTCTTCATCCCAGGTGAGGCTCATCCTTCGCCAACCCCCTGCTCCCCTTCAGATCGGCCCCCACAAGCCCCAGCTGCTCCATGGGGCCGGATGGACGACTGAGATGGAAGCCATGGACCCACCGGCCCCTCCTCCTTTAGGAGGGCTGAAAGCAGGCTGGCCGCCTTTGCCGGAGGGGCCACGGGGGGCATGAAGTTTGCTGCAGTGTCTCGGCCTGCTGCCCCCCATTCCTTGACAGCCTGCAGTGGCTGAAGGGCAGATCCCAGCCACGCAAGGCCAGGCCGGCTGACCGCTGGGACAGGGTTGGGCAGGCCCCAGGATGGGGAAGGCAGCTGGGAAGAGGCTGGGCGGGCTGCCCCGGGAGGCACCCACCTGCTCCCCTCTCTGGGGCTGCCCCCCGGTGCTGGTCACCTGCCAGCCTGGCCCGAGAAAGGGAGGCGGATGGGGCAGCCCTGCAGCCACACATGGCAGCAGGCTGGCCTTGAGTTTGGGAAATGCGGGGTGGCCCCGAGTGCAGGGGGGCACCCCTTTGTCAGGTGCACTGAAGGAGGGGGCCGGACATGGACCCCCCCACGGCCTCCTTCCCCGCAGAGGATCCTGGCAGCCCTTTTCAGAGGCTGCAGCTGAGGCAGGTTGGGGGCACAAAAATGTAAACCAAGCCCAAGTGGGGGGCTGTTATTCCCAAGGAGTCTGTGGGATTGGGACCGGCCCTGCCTGACCCCCATCCCCCCATCCTGGGCCGGCCTCCTCCGAAGCTCCCCTGGAGAGCGAACCCCAGAAGGCGGCGTCCGAGGCGACAAAAGCGGAGAGCGGGAGGGGCCGTTCCGTAGAGATATAGATATATTTGAGCGTGTCTATATAGATATTTATATGGGGGGGAGGGAGGGGGGGCGGGGGGGCGTCTTCTCTTATGTAAAAATTCAAAATACAATTTTTCTAGTAACAATCAAAGTGTAAATGTACAAACCCTTCACTGCTAAGCCAAGGGAAAAGAAATCAACCCCACTGGGGGAAGCCGGGGGCCTTCTCGGGGGCCCCCAGGAGGCAGGGCTGCAGCCGTCCCCCAGGGAGCCCCCTCCGCCCTCTGCCCGGCTGCTCGGAGGAGCCACGGAGTCTCTCGGGCAGGAGGCGTCGCCTTCAAGACACGGAGAGTGACCGTCACGCAGGCCAGGCGGGCGTCCTCTGGCAGCCACGTCCCTCCGAGCCCCACGCCTGCCCTGGGCCGCTCTCGGGCCAGCAGGGCCCACCGCACCGCCTGGGAAGCCCCCCACCCGCCGCCGCAGCAGCAGCTCAGCCCCCTTATCCCGCAGCAGCAGCTCAGCCCCACAGCAGGGCGGCCTTCCTGGCTGAACCGGGGTCTAGGACGCCGCGGGGTCCTTGGGCTGCTCTGTCCCGGAGAGCAGGGAGAGCCCGGGGTCCTCCAAGCAGTCCTCCCCCTCCGGGAAGCCGGGTCCTTCCCCCAGCTCGAAGAAGATGGGCGGGTCCGCGCTGCCCACATCCACCGTGCTGGAGTCCACCAGGAACAAGGGCTGGGCCGTGTAGTGGACCAGCTGCTTGCCTGTCAAGGCAGAGGAAAGGGGTCAGGGGTGGGAACGGCCCAGGGCCCCTGAATGGACCACGGGGAGAGACCTTCCCCTCTGGGCTGGCCCAGCATGCAGAGCCCGGAGCCCACCTGCGTCGGCCGCGGCGTCTTCCCCTCGGCCGGCTTCTGCTGCTCCTGGGAGGAGAGGAGCTCCTGGATCTGCAAGGGAGCCCGCGGGGTGAGATGCCGGGGGGAGCCGAGGGCAGCCCCCCCACAGAGGCAGCCAAGCAACAGACCACCAGCCCTGGCCCCTCCCCCACCCCCTTCCTTCCACCTTCCTTCCCCTTCCTTCCTTCTCGGTGCTCAGAGGGGCCTCTCCATGGTGTGTGTGGGGGGGGCAGTGAGCGTGCCCCCAGGCGCCCCCTCCGAGAGGGAAGCTGCCTCTCCCAGCTGAGGCCAGAAGGGCCAGGAGCCCCAGGGAGGGAGGGAGGGAGGACCGAGGGGCCTGCTGGGGAGGGGGCCGGGCTGGGGGACCTCCGCAAACTCACACTGGCCAGGCTGCTGTCCAGATCCGGCAGGTTCATGTCCGCCACCCCCACGGAAGGGCTGAAGAGCTGGCGGGAGAGGAGGGGGAAGGGAGCCGGGTTAGGGGCAGGGTCCCCTCCCCCTGAAGCCCCTCCCCCACCCAGAGTCCCCGAGAGGAGGAGGGGGGCTCACATCCATCAGGGCGCTTGTGTCCACGCTGAAGCTGTGCGTGGTCAGCATGTTCTGCAGGTGGTCCAGGCTGGAGTCGATGGTCTCCAGGTGCTCGTTCAGCTCGTTCCTGGGGAGGGAAAAGGGCGCCTGGTGGGGGGCGAGGGCAGAGCAGGCCACGGGCTCCCTGGGCTCGGCCTGCCAACACCACCACTGGCCCCTCGTCCCTGGGGGACGGGAGCACCGAGAAAGCCAGGGCCTGGGCTGCCCCTCCAGCTCCTCCGTTGGGGCGCCTGTGCGACCCACCCCTGCCAGGGGGCACCCGGCACAGCCCCTCCCTCCCAAGAGCCAGCAGAGTCCCAGGGAGGTGGGTGGGGAGGCTGGGAGGACCCCTGCCTGGCCAGGCCCCCAGGATGGGGAGAGGCCAGCTGGACCCCTAAGAGCTGTGTAGCCCCCCAGCGCCCCTTCTCAGCTAGTCAGGAGGGGCCTCCCGTTCCTCTCTCTCCCGGCTCCTTCGCTCTACCGCCAGCAGGGAATCCTGCCCCCCCCACCGGGTTGGAAGATGTAGGACCCCCTTCCTTGGGCCGAAGGGTTGGTGACCCTCCGGGCCAGCCCCACCCTGCTCGGAGCAGCAGCCAGGCCCCTGGGCCCTCCAAGGGGGCTGGGCAGATGCCCTGGCTGCTGGCTGCGTCCCTGAGCGCCGCCTGAGGGCGAAGCAGCCGCCGCCCCCTCCAGCCCCCTTGCCTGGGCGTCTCCCTCTCCGCGCCCTGCCCTCCTCCCCACTCGGCTCCTGAGGGGCTGGCAGCCACGGCTGAGGAAATGCTGACCCTTGCTGTGGTCTGCAGTGCAGAGAGGAGGAGGAGGAGGAGGAGGAGGAGGAAGGGCTGGGGAAAAGGCAGGTGACCTCAGGCATCTGCGGAGCACGACCCACCCTGAAAGATACAAGAAGAAGAGGCCTCCATGGAGACCCACCTGGGGCCCACCTGGAGGGAGGGGGAGGGGGGACGAGCAGAGCGCTTGGCCAGCCAGAGGCTGAGGGCGGGGGGAGGAGAGGCCCCAGGCGCAACCGGGGGCCGCCTTGCAATCGGGCAGGCCCAGGAGGGGCTTCCTTGTTGCCCAGGCAGGCCAGGGTCATGAGCAGCAGCCCAAGAGCCCGGAGTGGGGCCCACGCCTGCCCCCTTGCAGGGCCCGAGCGAGGTCTCCCCACCCGCTGAGGCCCAGCCCCCCCTTGCCACGGGGCTCTTCCTGGAGGCTTCCTCCAAAGGATGCCAGCCCAGACCGGGCATGCGCTGTGTGTGTGTGTGTGTGTGTCCGTGTGTGTCCGTCTGTCCGTCCTGGGGGAGCATCCCTCCCACCTGGGGCCTCAGGTTTTAGGGGGCTTTGGACCTCGAAGCCCAGGGGGGGCTCGGAAGCGACCCCCTTGAGATGATGCTGCAGACGCCCCGCCCAGGGAGCCCCACCCCTCTTGTCCAGGCCACCTCCTGCGACCCCCGAGACTGGCTCCCCCCTCCGGCTCTGGAGACAACACAGCCCCCGCCCCCATTCAGGCTCTGCCTTTGGGGCAGGGGGTGCGATATCCTGCTTGGGCCAGCCCCAGAAGGCCCACTCGGAGGCCATCAAGCGTTGGCAGGGCCGGGCGTCCCTGGGCTGCAGCCAACCTCCAGGTGGAGCTCGGGCGGGGACGGGGCCCCCTCCCCTGCGCTGGGTGCCCCCCACTTACTTGTCCAGGCAGGCCACGCTGAGGCACTTTTCGTGGGGCTGCTGCGCCCGGGGGCCCTGGGTGGCAGGGGCTGTGGAAGAAGTGCTGCTGGGCTGGTCCTCCTGGAAGATGGAGTCGATGAACGTGGAGGGCGAGAGGGGGGCGCCCAGGGGGCTGGCCTCCTCCGCGGAGGGGCTGCACGAGGGGCTCGGGGGCTCTTCTTTGATGCGGACCACAGGGCTGCTCCTAGGAGAGTCCGGGAGACGGAGGGGCAATGAAGGCAGGCAGGCAGAGGCCGACTGGCCCGGCCGGAGGACACCGCGGCTTTGAGGAGGCGGCTAGCGGCTGCAGGCAGAAGAATGAACGGGGAGGGTCCCCCCACCACAGAGCTGCCCTCGCCCCCCAGCTCATCTCTCCTCTGAAGGGGGAGAACAAATCCTGGGGACAGATAACAGAGGTGGAAGGGACCTTGAAGGTCTTCTAGTCCAGGCCCTGCACCATTTCAGGCAAATTATTGTCCAGCCTCTTCCTAAAAACGCCCAGGGATGATGGAGCCCCCACAACTTCTGGAGTCCAGGCGTTCCACTGGTTCATGGTCCTCAATGCAGGGAAATTCCTCCTGAGTGGCAGGTGGCTTCTCTCCTCGATTGGTTTCCCCCCTTGGTTGCTTCTTCTCCTGCCTTCAGGGCCTTCACCCTCCCTCGTCTTCGTAGGAGCCCCTCGAATATGGGAAGGCTGCTATCCGGTCACCCCGGTCCCTGTTTCCTTCGACCAGGCCTGCCCAATTCCTGCCAAGGTTTCAGCCTCCAGGCCTTCGTCACCTGGGCTGCTCTTCCCTGCGCCTTCTGTGGCGTCTCCACCTTGGAGGTGGAGGGAACGTCCAGGGTTCACACGCCAGCAGCTCCAGAGACGGAGTAAACACGGAGCAGGACTGGCCCCTTTCGGCTCCCCTTGCGAAGCAGGAGCTCCTGCCTGGCCCTCAAATGACAGGCAGGCTGAGGGGTGGGGGGGAGGAAGCAGTAGGTGGCCGGGGTCTTCAGGGAACACTGGGCAGGGCACCAAGCAGGGGCCGGGAGTGCAGAGGGGGCCTTCCCCTCTTAGAGTCCCCTCGAGGCTCAGCAGCGTGGCGGGAGGGGCCTCGGGCAGACGGCGCACAGCAGCCTCAGAGCCAGCGGGGAGTGACTGAGCGGCTCCCCATCAAGGCCACAAAGGATGAAGACCCCAAACGGGCTCGGGACGTCCCCAGCCCCCTTGGAACGCCAGTCAAGCCCTTCCTCGCTTTGGAACCCTTTTCCCTTTCCTCGCCGGGAAACGCGGAGGACCAACCCCAGCCCTCCCCTTGTCTCCGAGGAAAGGCCCCCCCCCCCGCCCAGAGAAGCCCCCTACCTCTCCTCCTCAAAGCTGCTGCTGCTGGGACAGGGAGACGGGCTGGACTGGGCCAGTTCGGTCACATCGGAGATGATGGGGCCGGAGTCCGGAGAGTAGAGTTTGGGGCCGCCGTAGGCTGGGGAGGAGGCCTGCGGTGAGGAGGGGAGGGGGAGCAAGGTGAATCTTTCCCCAGCTGGCCGTGGGCCAGGAGGCAGCCCTCCCCCGGCACTGCCCCCTCCCTCCCCAAGAGGGGAGGGAAGCAGGGAGCCCCCTTCCCAGGAGGGGCTCCTTCCTACCCCGACTTCTCCCCCTGCAGAAACTGCCTCCCCCCCCAAAACCCCTTGGTAATGAAGCTTGAGAAGAGGGCCGAGAAAGCCAAGAAGGTGGACAGAAGCCAGTCAGGAGAGAGAAGGGAGGCCGGAGGGAGGCCGAAACGGGGCTCAGGAACGGGGCTCCACGCCTGGCCTGCACGAAGGGAGCGCTGCGCCTGGGTTCGCCCCGTGGGGGACGGGAGCTGCAGCCCCGGGGGCCCAAAAGAGCAGGATCCAGGCACCCCGGTCCCAAGGGGCACGTGCCGCGCAACGGCAGAGGCAGCCAGGACCTGCCTCCGTTGGGAAAGGACCGCTCGGGCGTGGATGTCTGACGTGAGGGCTCGCCAGGCCCCCCTGCCTGGGGATCCGGCCCGAGGGATGCTTCACACAGCTCCAAGGGCCGGCCGGAGTCCGAGGGGCTGCAGCAGTCCATCAGCCAGGATGGAGGGGGCCGTGGAGGCCTTCTAGTCCAGCCCCTGCTCAGGCAGGAGTCCCTGTACCTGCAGCACACATGGCTGCCCGGCCTCCCCTTCAAAGCCTCCCGGGATGGAGCTCTGGGGGCAGCTTCCCTTCCAGGGGTTCACTGTCCTCCCTCCTAGGAGGTTCCTCTCTCTTGAGCCCCTCAAATACGGGGCTGATCTACTGCTATCATGTCTCCCCCCCCCAGTCCTGGCCAAACCCAAACCCTGCAGCCGTTCTTCCTAGGTTTTACCCTCCAGGCCTTCGATCCTCTCAGTTGCTCCAAAGCCTCAACCTCTTTTTTTGTAACGTGGGGACCAAACCGGGATGCAGGATCCCAGGTGTGGCCTTACGGAGGGTTTATAAAAGTGGTCCGAATACCCCACGTCCTTCTGATTCAATGCCTGTCTGTTTATGCAACCGAGGATTGTATCGGCTCCTGTTTAAGGGGTCGCCCAGGGGAGAGATGCCAGTCCTCTTGGAGGCTCTCCCCACAGGCAAGGCAGCCAGCTCTGCCCAGGGACACCCGGAGGAGGAGGAAGTGGGGGGGGGGGGGGGCTGGGGTCCTAAGGGGCAGCCTGACAACAACGGTCCCTCTGTACTTACTGAGTAGGGGGAGGGGCTGTGGAGGTGCTCCAGGGAATACTGCCGGCCGTACTTGGGCATGCTGTGGGGGAACTGCCGTCGTTCAGCATCAGGGGGCTGGAAGGGAAAGCGGGGGAGTAGTGAGGCCCCCCTCCAGCCAGGGTCCCCAGGCCGCCCTGCCAGACCCGGAGCTCCCCCCTGCTGCCCCTCAACGGTGCCCCTGGAGGCTCACTTACATCTTCCTCTTCACCCCAAGGATGCGGTTGGACTGCACCAAGGAGATCAAGAACTGGATGAGCTGCAGGAGGAGGAAGAGGAAGAGGAGGAGGCCCTGAGGGGGCTGCTCCCTGGGAGCAAGGGGGCCCCAGAAGAGGCGGGGGAAAGGGGGAGCCTGCTGGGGGCGGCCAACTGCTTCCCAAGGCAGAGGGGCTGCTGGGGGTGGGAGGCCTGACTCAGGGCCCAAGATCAGGGCCCAGCCCCAAGCCCTCCAGGCTGCTGCTTCCGCCACCTCCCACCGATGGGCACATGCCCTCCGGCCCTTGGGCAAGCTGTGGGGTCACAGAAGTGGGGAGGGGGCTGCAAACTCACCTTATTGACGACCTTCTGCTGCTGCGTGTGCTTCTGACGCAAAGTGACCACCTCTCGCCACAGGGCCTCGTTCTCGCTGCAAGGAGAGGGGCGACCAGGCCATCAGGAGACCCAGCCTCCTGGGCCACCCCACCCCCAGGCCCCAGGAGGGCCTCCCGCAGACAGGCCCCGGCCTCCCAGCAGCGGCAGCCCAACCACCGGGGTCCTCCTTCCCACGACTCTCCAGGGGCTTCTGGCCTGGCCTCCTGGGCATCGAGCATCCTAGAACCCCCACCCCCCCCGGGAGGCTATAGGCAGTCCCTGTTTAGTGACCACAACTGGGACCTGCAACTCAGCCATTAAGCATAGCGGTCGCTAAGGGAAACCATGACTGTGCTTAAGACCTTACTTTGGCTTTCCTTCGCTTGACAGACCTGCACAGGCCCCAACTAGGAGGGCAGGTTGCAAAATTACTTCCTTCTTCACCGTCCTAAGTGCAAACAGCCACCAAATGAGGACTTCCTATAATGCCAGCTCTGTCTGTCGATATGCAGGCCTGGGGTGGGGAGAGCCGCCGTCCCGTCCCGGCCTCCAGGCTCAGCAGCCCCAGGACCTCAGAAGGACAGAGTGGGGAGGGACCCCGAAGGTCTTCTAGTCCAGCCGCCCCCAAGTCTTTTGGGCACCGGGGACCAGTTCCGTGCAGAGGGATTTTTCCACGGATCGGAGGGGCCCCGTTTCCTGGGCTGCTTGCCTGCCGCCTGTGGGGCTCCCCGTGCTGGCAACGCTGCAGCCTTCCGCTGGTCTAGGGCCCAGGGATTGGGGCCCCCTTTTCTAGCCCAACCGCCTACCCAAGCAGGAGGCCCCAGGCCATTTCGGGGGGCCCGTCTCTTCTTAAAAACCTCCAGGGTTGCAGTACCCATTCTCCACACCCTGCAGTGCCTTTTAGGATCTACCAACGTTACCTATTGTTTTTTATTATTTTATTTCAAAAATAATTAAACATACAATCGCAGCCAAAGCTCTCTGGGCAGTTTACAATAAAATGTACTTGGGCCCGAAATGTGTTAAGGCCTCGGCTTTACTGTTGATTTATCATCACGGTTGATGTTGAATTTATTGTTTTTATTATTTTGACGTTTTCTAAATTGTTTTATAATTTTAGACTTGTAAGCTGAGCCACTTGGTTGAGTTGGGCGGCTATAGGAATGGAATAAATCAATAAAATATTTTGAATGCTTGCCACGCAGAAGGAACGAAATGCTCTATGGACCTAACTTCGGTTAAGTAAAAATGGCAGATTCAACTCTTGTGAAGAACCCAGGCGGAACAGAAACCTTCACTACTCTTTCTGAATTGTGTTCACACAACGCCTCCATTCCCAAATTGCTGGGACGCAGGCGGCTTTGTGTTGACTTGCAAGGAGGCTCAAGGTTAAGCTGGCCTTGGGTTACACGCCCGGCATCCTGCCCAACAGGCAGCGGAACCGATACGAAAAAGGAAAGGAAAATCTTGCCCAATACACTTCATCCTCAGTCCATGCAATATGAATAGAGAAAAAAGGGGAAAAAATAGAACAAAAAGAAGAATGAAAAGTTAATAGGAAAACAGGACAAAATGCAGAATGATTTTAAAGAAAATCACGTTCTGGAGAGGCGAAGAAGGCAAAACAAAAGTGAATAAAATTCAAAGTAAGTGATGAAATGACCTGAAGTGGAACTGAACTGAGAGAACGGGGGACGGAGGACTGTATGCGGAAAAGAGGAAACGACAGTGGCAGATGCTATGGTTGAAAGGGTAGAAGAGAGAGGCTGGTGGGATGTTATGCTGGCCAACGGCCTGGACAGACTGGCTCTTTAGCCAGTCATAATGAATGCCCCCACAGGATCAAGTTTAACTTGTGTTAATTGTGTTCTTGCCGGCTTTTGTTGATCCTGGTGGCTGAGCTTGTGTGTGTGTATGTGTGTATAACACACACACACACACACACACACACACACGGATTTTAATTGTTGCTAGCCACCCAGAGTTTTGAATCTGAGACAAGTGGTCAATCTAAATTAAACCAAGAAAGCAACACCTGTCGGTGCTCCCAGCAGCCCCTGCTGCCCCTGGAGAGGGAAGCTTCTCCTGGCATTTGGAAGCCCTGCCCCTCAAACCGAAACTCAAGAGGCCTCCGGGGACCGTCTTCAAAGTCTTCCAGGGGAAGGCCAGTCCTTCTGGCTCAACCTGGCAAGCCCCCCTTTTGCATTTCTAAGGAAAGGGACTGCTCTGCCTCCAGTCCAAGGCACTGGAGGTCCTGCAGGGGCTCAAGTGGGAAGCTTCTGTGTGGGGGAAACGAAGCCTCTCTTGGCTCCATTCGGACAAGAGGAGCTAAGGAGGGGGAGCCGCCCCCCATTTGGCCATCAGCGAAGCTCCCTGGAAGGGCTTCGGTGGAAAGGAAGGCAGGGAAAGATCCATCCTGGGAGGCCCTGCTGGGCCCCTTCCCCCCACCCATGGAAAGATCAAATGGCACTGGGGGGACACCTGTGGGGGGCGGCTGATCAAAGGCGCAGAGGGAGCCAGCCAGCAGCTTAATCAGGAGGCTGCTGGCAGATTGGCAGGGGAGGGGCTGTACTGAGAGAGGCCGGGCGGGGTGACACCTGCCTGCAGGGGCCCAGACAGGTGGACGCACCTGTGCGCTTGTCCAAGCCGGCCCTCTTCCCCAGAAGGCCAGGCACCTCCCCTGAAGGGGCCTAGCCCTCCCACCCCAAAACCGAGCCAGCATCTGCTCGGCTGGCAGCCCCTCCAGGCCGCTGAGAAGGAAATGAGGGGTGATGGGATTCGGGGCTCAATCTGGGAGACGGGGAAGAGCCGCCACCTTCCCCGAGAGGGGAACTGAGCGGGGGAGGGGGTCTCAGGGGACAGAAACAGCATAAAGCTCCCCACGAAAAGAAGTCTTAAACGTTTGGGGGGCAATCCTTGATTTAATTATTTAAAGGTCTCCTTTTTATTTAAAAGGCACAGAGCTCTTGAGCAGAACTTTCAGAGGAGTTTCCCAAGGCCTACAAAAGACAAACTGTGTTCCTTATACCTATTTTTAAAAAAGGGGGGGGAGGGGAACCTTGGAGAAATGGAAGCCCCTTTGCCCAGGAGGTCCAAGAAGGAGCAGATGCGCCCCCCCCCCCCCACGCAGAGCACCTGCAAGAGGTTCCTTCTGTGGGGAGGGAAGCCGCTCTGATCTTTAGCAACCCCAGAAAGACGGCCAGGCGGGGAGGGGGGCAGGTCTGCCTTCTGGGGAGGCGGGCACCAAACGGCAAGGGCCACACGGGGAGGAGGCAGGCACCAGTGCCCAGCCCTGGCTGTGCCCGTCCTCAGAATCGCTCCTAAGTTTCCTCGGACCCCGGCCCTTCTCTGCTCAGGCCCCGCTTTCCACCCACCCACCCCACCCCAGCCACGTCTTCAGGAAGTGGCCTCACCTGAGCACAGCCGTAGTCAGGCAAAGCCCTTTGCATCACTTTCTCGTGAACCCACAACCTATGACACAGCCTCTTTCTCACGTGGGTGCTTTCTCCCGGAGCTGACCGAGAGCAAAGTCCAGCCTGCCAGGTAGGTCAGTGCCCAGACAACACCAATGCCTCCCTTCCCAACGTTTATGGGGACCCCTTGCACCCTTTCCGTCAACCGCAGCCCAGGGGGGCTCCGCTCTCTCCCTTTGCCTCTTGCTTCTTTCTTCCCATGTCCAACGCTTCCCCCAAACTTCATTTCGGACACTGCCAAAAACAACATTTCACACTCTCAGACTCTCTTATCGTTCTTGTATGCTTCGCTCATTCTTTCATAACTAGATTGGCCATGCTTTCTTATGGGCTCCTTTTCCGGGAGCCAGACGGACCACTGAACTGAGATGATGTCCAACTTCCAGGTAGGATAGAAGCTGCCCTCCAAAACCAGCTCAGGGGACAGAGAGCAAAACCACAGCAGGAGGAGGAGGAGGAGGAGGAGACAGATGAATGCTGAGCCACCTAGACAAGAACAAGGAACAGCCACCCCAGAAACAGCCGGGGGGGGGGGGCGAGGGGGGGCTGCATAAGATGACCCCCCTCTGCAGCTTTGCAGGTATTTTGTCAACTCTTCTCTGCTTGATGGGAACACAGGAGGGATGCAGCACACCTGAGTATTGCCATGGGATGGCAACGGGGGGCAGGGCTGCCCTGTGGAGGGTGGGGTGTCATAACGGGTTTCTTTTATCTCAAGATCAGGTGAGGCACTACTGCCACTTTAGAAAGCCACACCTAGAATACAGCATTCAGTTTTGGTCACCACACTATAAAAAACAATGTGGAGACTCTAGAAAAAGTGCAGAGAAGAGCAACCAGGATGATGAGGGGACTGGAGGCTGAAACATATAATGAACGGTTACAGGAACCGGGCCTGGCTCAGTCTAGGGAAGAGAAGGACCAGGGGAGGCAGGAGAGCAGCCTTCCAAGATTTGAGGGAGGGGCTGCCCCAGAGAGGAGTCAAGCTATTCTCCCAGGCCAGACAAGGAGTAATAATGGATGGATGCTGATCAAGGAGAGATTCAACCTGGAAATAAGAAGGAATTTCCTGACAGTGAGAACAACCAACCCATGGAACAGAAGTGGGAGCTTCATCCCTGGAGGCTTCCAAGAAGAGACTGGACTGCCATTTGTCAGAAATGATGTAGGGTCTCCTGCTTGGGCAGGGGGTTGGACTAGATGACCTCCAAGGTTCCTTCCTACTCTGTTCGTCTGTATATCTGCTGCTGTCTGGGGAAGGACAGCGATGCACCAGGAGTCCTGGCCAAAGGGCTTCAACATCCCACCAGGCCCAGAGGAATACACAACAGGCCCTTACACACACACACACACACACACACAAGCAGGATGCCACAAGTCGGATGGTGTTTCTCCGCTCTAAACACAAGGTGACAACTTCCAGGTGGCCTTCAGATTGGCAGAGAACTAGACTTGGATGCCCCCTCAGGGGAGGCGGTGTAATGGGACGTGGGGTCGCCCTGGGAGACAGCGGGAAGAGCTGCAGCCAGGGCGGTGGCCGGAGAAGAGGCGGCTGAGCCCAGAGGAAGAACCTGGGCGTGGGGAAAGCCTCAGAAGGGACCCTGCCTGGTCTCCTCAGCTGCAAAGGTGGGGATTGAGGGAGAGAGGTCTGTCCAGGCTTGCAAGATGCCGTTCCTACAACTTGACAAGCAAGCCGAACGGATTCCCCTGGGCGGGCGGCTCCCTCCTCCTTTCCCAGGACAGGACCCAGGAGAAGGGAGGCTGCACCTTGCCAGGGGACGGCCTAACTGGCAGCCCCCTCCTCCGCGGGGGCTCTGAGCACCGAGGACACTGAGACTTCCGGCCAGGATCCGCCCTTCTGGCTCTCTGCATCCAAGGGGCCACAGGTGGCGAAGAGGACGACCCAGGAGTCACCACTAGGCTTCACTGGGTCTCCCACGCGCAAAGCACTCCCTACGAGCGGGACAGGGGCCAAAGGCACTAGCGCTGTCTCATTTGGCAGCGGAAAACAGCAACACCCCCCCAATTAACAAGCAAGTCTACTGTGGCATTTCCAGGTATTTCCCCCCACCCCATCTCTCACCAAAGGATAATAAATCCTCATTTGCCTCTGGAGGCTCCTCTCGCTTCTCCCTCGCACAAAGCTCCCTTTGAACTAAGGCGCCATCTGGAGATAGCCAACCTGCTCTCTCTCTCTCTCTCTCTCTCTCTCTCTCTCTCACTCACACACACACACACACACACACACACACGGCTAGGCTGCTCAGAGCACTGGACGGGCAGCCGCTGACCCCAACAGGCCACCGCTGGGTACTAGCTGGGTGCCGTTTTATTGGTTTGCTTTCACAGCTCTGCATCACCAGAATTGCTCACCGTTGCTGGATATGAGATGGACGGCAAATGACTCAAATAAATAAATGTGTTTTACAAATAAGCGAATCCCCCAAAGATTCTTGGCTCATAAGCATCAATCCACACAGACGAAAGAGCCCTGTGAATGTCAGGCAGACGACTTCTCCTTTCCACCTCCTAGCCCCCCTCAAGTGGGAATCGTCTTGGGGCAGCCCAGGGCCAGAGGGCCAGGCAGGCTCCTTTCCTTCAGCCGAGAGAGAGAGAGAGAGACCGGACGGCCGCCGCCTCGGCCCAGTCCTTCAGCCGCAGGGAAAGGTACCAGGGTCTCCCCGCAGAGCAGGCCCCTCCTCCCTGAGGGGGAGGGGAGGGGAAAGGGCCCCTGCTTCCTGGGTGGAGTCTCTCTGGTGGGTAGAAAGCTCCCATCCCCGTCAAGGCAGCTGAGGGCCAAGGGTGGCCAAGGGTTTGCTTCCTCGGCTTCCGCTGAAACCTTCCTTCCTCCAGCCAGGCTTCCTACCCTGCAGCTCGGGGGATATAACTTTGCCAACAAAAACGACTCTGCAGAACTAACTTTCGCCCCCTTTCCCACCTCCGCTCCCTCTTTTTATAGAGTAGCTTCTGACCTGCTCTTGGGATGCTGCTCTCGTTTTGGACCCCTGGAAAATGCCCCGTTTGTCCTCCAACCTGACTCATCCTGCTAGGCAACCTGGGGCTGGTTGGCTCGTCCCTTCGTCCCTCTCTCTCCTGGCCGGATTCCTCCAGGGCGTCCTTCCCCAGGACGGAGCTTCCAACGCCCTCAAGGGAAGCGCTGGGACGCACTCCGGGGGGCCTCGGTTGGAACTACGTCACCACGCGAAGGGTTACATTACGCCACAAACTTTTACGACGGAGTTGGCATCCTCAAAGGTTTTACAAACTTTGCCAAATTTCAGTTCCACAGGAGTCCTGGGGGTGGTGGGGCTCCCAAATTTTGGACATATTGCACAAGTTAGCCCATTGGGGGTACCTCGGTTGCCCTACGATGCACCGTTCTGCCCAGTTAAAAGTTACAAGGCTGGGAGATTTAGGAGGATGCAGATTCCTGGCCCTGATTTATCCTCGAATGTCGTCTTGTGTCGCGGAAACAAAGATGGCAAGACCGACTTGGCCGGGGAGGGGGGAGAGGAAGGAGGAGGAAGGAAGGAAGGAAACAAAACAAGGAGGCCAGTAGGTGGCCAAGAGTTTTCATGAGCATTTCCACTCTTTGGGTGCTGATGGCGCTGCCGGCACTTGCCAGGAGAGGGCGCTACAACACAGAGGAAGGGAGAGCAGAGAGGGGGAGAGAGAGAGAGGGACACACACACACACACACAAACCCCCTCCCCTCCCCGGGCCTGTACGTACTGCTTCATTGCGATCAGCTTGGAGTCCATGCTCTCTTGCTTGCCCTTCATCAACTGGACATCGGTCAGCAACTTGGTCATGCTGTCCTGGCGAACCTTAACGTCTTCGTTCTTTATGCTGGATACCTGAAAGCAGGGAGGGAGGGAGGGAGGGAAAGAGGGAGAGGGAGGAGAGGGAGGGAGGCATTACTCAACTTGGAAATGAGGAAATGGCTGGCTAGGGGTCCCGTGCAGGAAGTCAGGAAACCAGGACAGAGTTCAAAAGTACCGCAGAGAGTCCTCGACCACAATTGAAAACCTTGGAGTTCTGTCGCTGAGGCAGTTGTTAAGTGAGTTTTGCCCCATTTTATGACCTCTCTTGCCAAATTTGTTAAGTGAATCACTGCAGCTGTTCAGTTAGTGACATGGTTGTTAAGTGAACCTGGCTTCCCCGTTGACTTTGCTTGTCAGGTCACAAAAGGGGATCACGTGACTCAGGGACACTGCAACAAGCGTCATATATGCGAGTCAGTTGCCTGACTGAATTTTGACATGACCAGGGGATGCTACAAAGGTCATAACTCTGAAAAAATGGGTCATAAGTCCCTTTTCTTAGTGGCATTGAAACGGTCACTAAGTAAGTTGAGGACTACCTAATTGGTCTATGGAGATTCTCAGCCGTCCCGTTCAGCGACTTTCTGGTTTTTCTCTGAAGAGGTTGACCTCTGCTGTTCGGCATCAACGCATGAGAGTGACAGCACTACGGAACAGTTTCCTGGGGAAAATAACACTGTGATACTGGACACCTGCCCACAAACAGTAGGAAATTAAAGGGTTTTGAATCTGCTTCTGATTTTTGGAAGCTCGCTCTTGATAATAGAAGTTTCAGGGTAAAAAGATTCGGATTGTCTGAATGGGTCTATGGAGATTCTCCGTCGTCCAGGTTAGAGGCCTCCAAACTTGGCAACGTTCAGACGTGTGGATTTCAACCCCCAGAATCCCCCACCGGTCACGTTGCTGAGTTTAGAGACCCCGGATGCAGGTCCTGGCTCCCCCAAAGGCCTTTTGTTTTGCTATTTTTCCAAATGGCAACTGGACTTTCTTGGTAAAGAAGGTTGTGCTGCCTTTTGGGGGGGGGAAGACCCCTTTGCTATCCAGCTGAGGGCGCGGCAGAGCCAAACCTCTGGAAGACCAGGCTCTCCACACAAACAGGGTGTCCGCGGGGCTCTCGGTCTCCTCAACTCAGAGAAGAAAAAGCAGGCCGGTCCTTGGCACCCGCCTCCTCTTCCCGTGGATTCCTCGGAGAAACTGTCCCAGGAAGAGCGACTCTGACTCAGAGGAGTCATTGGGGGCGCAGCAGGAGAAGCGTCTTTAGCTGCCCCAGAGGGGAGATTCAGCCCCCTGCCAACCTCGGCTCAGCTCTCGGCCGGCAGAAGGACCAGGAATTGGGGGACGGGATGGGGGGATGCTTAAGGCCTCAGCATCCGTCTCCAGCCATCGGCTTCCTCAGCCTCGCCCTCGTCATTGGCATCCCAGGGCCCTGCCAGAGAGAGGCTTCCTCCCCCTCCCAGGGACGGACAGAAGGAAGGGAGGGAGGGAGGGGAGGAAGGAGGAGGAAGGAAGGATGGATGGATGGATGGATGGATGGAAGGAAGGAAGGAAGGAAGGAAGGAAGGAAGGAAGGAAGGGAAGGAGGATGGAGGGAGGAAGGAGGAAGGACGGAAGAAAGGATGGAAGGGAGGGAGGGAGGGAGGATGGAAGGAGGGAAGAAGGATGAAAGGAAGGAAGGATGAAAAGAAGGGAGGGAGGGAGGGAGGCAGGCAGGCTCCTCTGAACCTCGGCTGGTCCCGGCAGACTCACGTTGGTGACTTTCCTCTTGATGTTCTCCAGGAGATGCTCCTGGCCCCGGAGGAAGTGGGGGTGCTGGAACTCCGTGTCATCCTTCTCGGGCTTGACCAGCCCCCCCTGCTCGATGTGAACCACTTTCCGGAAACCGTCTGAAAGACAAGAGGAGCCCCAGTGTGAGGGCAGCCAGAGCGGAGGAGACCAGAGAAGCCGACCCAACGGTCATCTACAGCAGGGCTCTCCCACCTTTGCCACTTTTCAGGCTTGTGGACTTCAACTCCCAGGACTCCGTGCTGGCTGAGGAATTCTGGGAGCTGAAGTCCACAAGTCGTACAGCTGCCAAGGAGACCCCTGAGGCACGGCATCCATTGCCCCTCCAAGGCGTGGGGTCATTCTGCTTCCCAGGACACACTCAGATTAACAACGCTCTCGTTTTTACAAGCCCACTTTCCCAAATGCCAAGGAGCTGAAAGGAAACACTTCCCACCCGCAGGTAGCCGGGGTGGGGTGGGGGTGTGTGTGTCTTTTTTGGAGAAGCATGGAAAGGGTTGCAGATCGGAGCAGAACTGAACCAGCACAGCCTCCCAGAAGCATCAGGTGGGCCCGGTTTGAAGCAGGACCTACGGGCGGCCCGTTTCCCTTGGCTGTTTGGTGGTGCTCTTAGTCTGTGGAGCTGCTCCATCATCCTGGTCAGGGTTGTCCAAAAGGAAGCTGGACTTTCTTGCTTTTTTTCCTTGAAAAGGTTCTGCTTCTCACCCAAGAACGGAAGAAGCTTCTTGCATGAGAACAAAACGTTTTCAAAGGAAAAGCAAAGAAGGAAGTCCAGGTGAGCCTTTGGGGAAAAGCTCTTGGTGGCCGGTGCTCTCGGCCGCAGCCTCCATCTTTGGTATCCGGTCTCTCCTCCAGAAAGCCCCTCCTCCTTCTAAAAGCTCCCCCCCCCCCGCCCTTGAGGGGGATCCTTGAGGCCACCAGCAGAGGCTCTCAGCCCTTTCTTCTGCCAAGCCGGCCGGCAAAAGCCGAGGTTCAAGGTCTCCTGGCCCACGGTGTCCCTGTTTACGAACACAAACAGCAGCAGAGACCCTAGTCCTCAAGGCTCAAGCGCCAAGCCTCGCCTGCCCCTTTAGGGCAGCTATTTTTATGGATATGGGGCTTCTCTGCCCTCCCTTTCCTCGGGGGCTGAGGCAGGGGCCCTGACAAAAGCGGCTCCTATTCTCCTCCCATCGGGAGCCCTAAAGGATGGGAGAGCTGCACTTGTTCTGGGGTCCCCTGATTATTATTTCTTCGGTGCTGCAGGCAACCTCGGGCAGGGAGGCCGATGGGTGGACATCCCAAATTCTCAGTACTGTATTTTTACTGTATTTCTATTCTTAAATAGAAAAAAAAAATAGTAAATGCTATTTCAGGAACCACAGAACATTTGGGGTCCGTTGCCACAAGACGATGCTCGGTCCTGTTATGGAGAAACTGAGGGTAGGAATTTGAAAAAGCGCACCCCCAAACCGAGGACAGCTAAATGAAAGCAATAGCGCTTAGATTTATATACTGCTTCACGGTGCTTTCCAGCCCCCTCTAAGCAGTTTACAAATATCAGCCTATTGCCCCCAACAATCTGGGTCCTCATTTTACCCACCTCAAAAGTCAACCTTGAACCTGGTGAGATTCGAACTGCTGGCTGTCGGCAGAGTTTGCCTGCAATCCTGCATTCCGACCACTGCACCCCCAGGGCTCTTTGAGTGACAAACCCTTTGAATGTTTATTTCACATTTCATGCTTCAAGGGCATTTTGTGAAGAGCAGAAAGTCCAACTTTCTCTTGCCCGATGCACCCCGCATCAGAAGAGGTCACGGCTGTGCACCATGGACTTTGCCTCAACTGAACTCAAAGGAAAGTCCAAGAAGCCCCCGGGCACCACACGCAACCGGAGCAAAGCGCCATCTCCTCTCTGGGCACGGCCAGAACCCGCCCGCTGGGCTCCACCCCAAGCAGCATCTCAGGGGTGTGTGTGTGTGTGTCCCTGGCAGACCTTCCCCAGGCGCTGAGCATACTCACACATGTTCAGCTGCCGCACAAAGCTGGCCATGTTGTTGTGTTTGAAATACTTGGGAAGGACCTCCTTAGCGAACTGGCCTTGGTCGAAAACATGGAAGCTGTTTCCACTCTGCAACGACAGAGAAAGGAGGAGTCCGCCAGCTGGCCGGAGCACAGCCAGCCGAGCCATAAAACAGACATGCCTATAGGTAGTCCTCCACCTACGACCACTGTTGAGCCCAACACTTCCATTGCTAAATGAGACCATCGAGTTGTGCCTCACATTACAGCTTGACTTGCCACAGCAGTTCAGTGAATCGCTGTGGTTGTTAACCTGGTTGTTAAGTGAACCTGGCTTCCCCCTTGACTTTGCTGGCCGGAAGGTCACAAAAGGGGATCATGTGACCCTGGGACACTGCGACCGTCATAAGTATGAATCGGTTGCCAAGGGTCCGGATTTTGATCACGTGACCGCAGGGATGCGGAGGTGGCCGGCGAGAGTGCAAACGGTCGTAAGCCACTTTTTCAGAATGCCGTGGTAACTCTGAACGGTCACTGAATGGATGCTCGTAAGTCGAGGACTGCCTATGCTGCAGCAGCCCCTTCCGCTCAGAAAGAGGCAGCCACGGGCAGGAGGCAGGTCCAGGCAGCCGGGAGCCCCGTGGGAAATATTTGAAAACCTGTCTTTAGTCAGGAGGAGAAGCCTCCCACGCAGACACACGCCTGACTTTTCAAACCCTTCCAGAGAAAAATTAGGAGGGACAAGAGATGCCAGAAGCTGGCAGGCTGCAGGGTTAAATGCCAGCGTCATTGTCCTGTCCAGAATGCCGCACGCCCCCCCCCCCGCCCACCGCAGCCTTCCTGGGAAGTGAAAATGGCGGCGGCGGCAGCGCCAAATGGACCGGCTCCTCGGAATCCCTCTCGGGATGGAGGAGAGAACAAGGACCCCCCCCACACAAGTTTCCTCCACCCAGATTCTCCCCGCAAAGAGATGGTAAAAGAAGCCCTAGCTCTGCAGACCTAAACCCGTTAAGGAAGAGCCGTGGTTCAACCCATGGCCAGTCCATTGGGTAGCCAGGCTATTCATTATCAAGAGGGAACCCATGAGCAACATTATCCAATACTTTATGGAGTCTTAAGTACACTGCGTCCCTGACATTCCCTGGTTCTCCTAATCTAATAAATTAAGTTTTAAAAACAGTAAAATTTGTCCAGCAAACCCATGCTGGCTTTGAGTAATTGTCTTGATCCTTTACTAAGTGCTTGCAAGCCAACTGCTTAATGATTTTCCCAAGTACCGAGACAAATTTTTCATTCTGCAGTTTCCCAGGTATACCTACCTACCTACCTACCTACCTCTCTCTCTCTCTCTCTCTAAACAAATGGCTATTTACCCATTTTTGGCATTTCCCCTGTACTGTGAGAGAGAAAGGCAAGCGAGAAGACGAGAGTCAGGGTTCCGATGCCAATCACAGGTGGCCGAGCGAATAAAGGAGATGGCCTTGAAGTACAGAAGGAAGGTCCAATATCAAGGCAACAATCAAGATCACTAGAAGCTTTCAAGAAGAGAGAGGCTGCCAGAAACGGGGTAGGGTCTCCTGCTTGGATGGGGGGATGGACCAGATGACCTACAAGGCCCCTTCCAACTGTTATTCTGCTGAGACAAACAAAACTTGAACCCAGACCAAGAGAGAAATGGGCAAAAACACCTGACAGACCCCTCACGATGAAGCGATTCAGACAAGTAAGGTTCTATCACTACAGCTATTGTACTGAAAGTAGCTTTAGACCTGTGTGGTGTCTGTTTCTCCTTCTTCTTCTGCCGTACCTGATAGGACTGACAGGTGACCAGGGAAAGGCTGCACCTTTATTTATTCAGCTGGTTCTATAGGACATATTAACCACTTTTGTTTTAATCTTGGTTTGTTGAACCAGCCATACGTTATTGGCTTGACTAATTGGGCTATTATATAAGGGCAATATTTGCAGGCCACAATGAATTACTTCATTCTATATAGATATGATGAAATAAATAATATCAACCTAATTGAAGCTGAAAGAACTCATATACAGGTAGTCGAGTCACAACGGTTCATTTACTGACCGTTCAAAGTTACAGCGGCACTGAAGAGAGTGACATGACCATTTTTCACACCGAGGACTATTGTAGCATCCCCGTGGCCACGTGATTTACATTCAGATGGTTGGCAACTGACTCATACTTACGACGGTTGCAGCGTCCAGAGTCATACGACCCTCTTTTGCGATCTCCTTACAAGCAAAGTCAACGGGGAAGCCAGATCCACTCAACGACAGTGTGACTAACTTAACAACTGCAGTGATTCACTTAACAAAAGTGGCAAGAAAGGTCGTAAAATGGGGCAAAACTCACTTAAGCCCATGTTTCACTTAGCAACAGAAGTGTGGGGCTCAATTCTGGTCCGAAGTTGAGGAGTTCCTGGCGTGGGAAAGCCCGGCCTGTGGTTCGAGGGGCCCTTTTGGTGCAGGACTGGCAATCGGTCAAAATCAGGACCTGAGGGGAGGGCCACCCCCCCCACCTTCTCTGGGGGCCCTTCCAGAAAGGACGGGGCCCTTCAGCCAGGCCAGGCCAGTGCCGGGCAGTGCATGGCGCAACAGCCTTCTGGCCACCCACCCACCTCAGCCCGGCTTCCGGCAAGGAGCTGCTGGTAGGAGCAATCGCTGCATGGTTTGTTCTGAGAGCTTTATTATTTAAAGGCATCCCTTTTGTTAAGCAAAATGCCATTATTCCTACGGCTCACAGAGCGGGAGTTTTATTGCCAAAATATGAGGGTGTCTTCAGAAGGAAAAGAAATATTTTCCAATCTGGCAGAAGAACATAAGAGACCATTGTACAACTGGATTTTCTCTCATGGCAGGAAGAAGATCTGCCATTGAGTCATCTTCCCGTTGAGACAACGCCATACGGTTGGAGAACAAACACAGCTGGGAAGGGTTGTGCCACCCTTGGCCCAGGCTTCGGTCTGCCAGTTCAGAGAAAGGGAGGCGCATCTTGGACTCCCCAAACTACTCACTGATCCTGGAATCCTTGCCTGGACCAGGCAACCTGCCCTCAAGTGACACTGCCGGAAAGTCTCCTTTGGGGGCAACGGTTGACAGCTCGTAGGTCGTCTCCCAATCCCATTCCCTGGCCTTTTCCCATCGACTGCAAAGCCAGAGATTTCTTATACAGCAGAGGGCTCTAACTCACACGTGAATCCTAAGGCTATTCTTATGCAAGACTGACAAGGCTACCATAGGCCCAGTCACCGGCTTGCCACACACACATCTTTATTGGTGTATGCAGGGTAAAAATAGGCCCGTTATATCACCCCGTGTGTTTCAGGCTTCCCAGGTGCCAAGGACTCTACTCTGCTGGATTTCTCCTTTCTGAAGTCAGTAAGGTCTCCTCGGCTCATCAGGCACATCCTTAATCGTCTGGGTTATCGCAAGGACAACCCACGAGGCTTCAACCAATCGCCACCTGGCTCCTGAAGGATGCTAGGATGCAATTCACTAGGGTTGGGGGAATTCAAATCCACTTAAAGTGGCATTTCCTGACCATGCTTCAAACCTTCGCCTTCATCCTGCAATTGTCACAGAAATGGAAAATATAAAGAGGGCGCCTGCTTTGGGGGACCTGTTGGTATTATGCCTTCTTCAGGGAGCAGCTGGCGTACAGATTTGATTCCTTTTATTTTTTAACCTATCTAAAGACAAGTACCCTTTTGCTAGTGTGCTTTGTGAGCCTGAGTCATTCTTAGCTCCCTGACATCTAGTTTCCCGTCCTCTACAACCCAGCCTTGCTCACGGTCAACCCCAATGAAGTTCAGATGAGTCCGAAGTCAGCTGTCCGTATTTAGGATGCACCTGTTGCCAAGCTACAGGACTGAGTCAGGCCATTGGCAGGCCAGGAGTCCACCGAGGAGTGTTCAGCAATCTCTGTCAGGAAGCTCACAAGAATATCGTGGAAGGGTTTGCCTTGGGAAGCTGTGGCTGCTCCACTGGTGGAGGTTTGTAAGAAGACACAGCCACTATTTCTTGGCCCGGCACACAGATAAACGAAGAGCAACTTTCCTGGAAAGGCTGCTTCCTATCACCTCTTCAGTGTGCCTTTTAAGGAACTTAGCTCAGGCACATTTTTCCCCACAAGGCTTTGAAAGTATTTCTCCTCTTCCGCAATTGAAGGGAAAATCTACATGGTACTCCATATATAAACATTTTGTTCTTCCAAGAGCCAGAATGCTACAAAATTACCCAACCTGAGCCTTAAAAAAAAACAACGGAGAGGGCGCACAAGTAAATCCAGTTGTCAAGCAAATGTGACCTCCCTCCATTGACTTGGCTTGTCAGAAGCCAGCTGGGAAGGTTACGAACGGGGTGGGTGGGGGGAGAACCACGTGACCTTGGGACAGTGCAAGTGTCATGAACCAAATGTTGATCCATGGGGATGCTGCAACGGTTGTGAAAACCAGTCATAAGTCACCTTTTTCAGGGCTGATGTAATGGTCACTAAACAAATGGCTGCAAGTTGAGGACCACCTGAATGCACATTGGTCACTAGGAAAGGCACACAGTATTGCTTTTACCTAGCTATAATGTTTTATTAGGACTGATTATATTTACAACTCTACCGTTGTCTCTCATGAGATGCAATATAACCACAATCCTTGAATTACAATCTGGAACATACTTTTCTTATCCTCAAGAGACCTTTTCCCAAACTGACTCAAACGGCCTCCAGTCCTGTCTTTCCTCAGGAGCTATGAATCCATCCCATCAATCCTGGGCAGTTATTATTCTTCAAAGTTGGATTTTTCTCAAATGTTGATTTAGCGGCACTGATTGCATTTCAAAGTGGTAGCTTCCCATTGAGGCATTTTGGCAGAAGCGAAACAACCATCTGTTTAGAGATACTGCACACTTGCAACAATAAAACTCCTCTGAACACGGGGAGCTTACTTAAAAGAACAATTACTATATAAATTACTCAGTTTAAGACACTTTTTTAGGCACATGATATTCTGCTAGTTGGAAGATTGCTACAGATTTCTTTACTTGTTTACTGAAACAGAGATCTGAGAGGAAGCCTCATTCTAGGCTTTTGCCACTAAACAATCTGAACAATCTTTTCTCTTTTCTTAGCCTAGAATAGAATAATAGAGGACCTTGGAGGTCTTCTAGTCCAACCCGCTGCTCAAGCAGGAGACCCTATACGATGTCAGATAAATGGCTGTCCAGTCTCTTTTTAAAAAACTCCAGTGATGAAGCACTCACACCTTCAGAAGGCAAGCTGTTCCATTGGTTGATTGTTCTCATCGTTAGGAAATTCCTCCTTAGTTCTAGGTTGGTTCTCTCCTCGATTAGTATCCATCCACTGTTTCTGTCTTGCCTTCTGGTGTTTGGAAATTAGGTCACGCTCTTGTATTTGTAGGAGCCCCTCAAATATTGGAATATTGGCCCTTTCCCTGTGCTCGAACACTGACATAATCGCTAAGGACAAATCTAGTTAAGGTAAGCATCAAGAGTTCTCCCTTTCTGGAAAAACTGCTCCTTAAGATAAATTGCAACTCCATCCATCTCAGTTTCTTATTTTTCAATAGCATTTCCATCCGGCTTTAATTTCACATTGTTTTCTCTCACCCAAAGTGTGTCACAGAAGTACAGATTGCTTGAGCTCCTGTTGAGCTATATTGATGACAGATATTCCAGTGGTCCCGACTCACAGCTTCTTGGAGACGCTGAACAATGGAAATCCCTGGGACATTATAGCTCAGTGACCAATAGTCCCATAACACCTGCACCACGCAACAAGAAGGACCAGAACCTAAACCACAATCTCCAACTACACAGGAGGGCCAAACAGTAAAGTAACTTTTCAAACGATGCCAGCAGATAAGCAGCAGGTACCATTTTGAGAATAAAAACTTTAAAACACCCCTACAGCGCTGATATTTTAATTGAGAACTGCCCCGCTATAAAACCTATAGAGGAGAAATGGGAAAAAGACAGATTGCTAATACTGGTCTCCTTAGGGTAACAAGTATAAAGGGGAAAAAATACCAAATGGCTCTTTTCCTATGCTTGAAAACAGTCTAAAAAGCACTCTTTGGTATGAACTGGAGTAAAGAAAGATACAAAAACACACGTTAAGAAAACTCAAGAGAGGGCAAATTAGTAAAGGGCGAATAACACACACTTTTCACCACCTTAGGCTGTTTCACCACCAAAGAGCTGGGGCAGAAACAGAGAAACCCTCTACATTCTTCATCCTCTAAAGCAGGGGTCTCCAACCTTGGGCAGTTTAAGACTTGTGGACTTCAACTCCCAGAATTCCTGAGCTAACATGACTGGAGGAGGAATTCTGGGAGTTGAAGTCCACAAGTCTTAAAGCGGCCACAGTTGGAGGCCCCTGCTCTAAAGCAGCGCTCTCCAATATCGGCAACGTTAAGACTTGGGGACTACAACTCCCAGAATCCCGCAAGCCTGTGGTCGTTGTAGCCCGCCCAACCCGAAAGCCCCCGGGAGTTGAGATGCGTCGCTCCAGAGCAGCGGCTTCTCCGGGGCTCCATCACCGGCCCTTCGAGGGAGCCTCACCTGAGGAGCCCCCGAGCATCCCCTCCTGAGGGACCGCAAGGCATTTCTGCTCCGCCCCACTTGCCCGGTCGCCCCTTCCCACAAGGAAGTCGCCTCCTCCTCCTCCTCCCCGAACCCGACAGCCTCGACCGGACAGGAGCCGGAGGGACCCAGGCCCGGGCTGAGACCCCGCCGCGGCCTGCTTCCCGCGTGGCCCGAGGCCTTCCTCACCGGGCTCCAGCAGATGAGCGCGTCCGTGTCCGGATCCTCCACCAGCGTCCACAGCTTGGTGAGGAAGGCCGGCACGTTACTGCCCGCTCCGCCTCCTCCGGCCACGGCGCCGGGGGGCTCCATGCTAGCGGCGGGCAGCCCAGCCCAGCCCGGGCCCGCTTCCCTGGGCCGGCCAAGCCCCACGACGGGCTCCGCTGCTGCCGCCGGAGCGGGCGGCGCGGAAACGACTAGCGGCCGCGGCTGCTCCGGCCTCGCCAAAGCCCGACGCCGCGCTGCGCACTCGCTCCCTCAAAAGGAACGGGCATGGCCGCCGCCATCTTGCGACGCGCAGACGCAACGCCGCACGCACGCACGCGCCGTCTAGACGCACTGTTGTGCCTCGCGCCGTGCGAGGGACTGGTTGTGGTAGCACGCATGCGCTCCCACCTGTTGTCGTGCACAGATGCGCGCAGGCGCAGCCCTTCCACCTGTTCGCACCGTCCACGGGGCTGCCTGCAGGGGCTCTCCCGGCGCCTTCCGCTTGGCGAGTCTCCGGAAGGACGGGGGTCCTTCCCGGGACGCTGACGGTCGGCTTCTGCCGCTGAGGATGCCGGCAGGACGGCTCCAACTGGCCCGATGAACCCGCGTTGCAGGCGCTTCTTTTGCTTTCGGCTGTGCGAAGAGAGGCAGCGGCAGCGTCCTCGGTGGGGGCGTTCGCGCTGCAAAGGGCAGGAAAATGTCAGCCTTTGGGGGGAACCCGATCGGAGTTGCGTGGACCATCCTTGCTCCAAGCTTCCTTCCCCCGTTGCTCGTGCAAGCCGGTAAAATAGGTCCTTACGGTTGTTGTTGTGTCCAACTCTGTGTGACCCCCGTGGACCAAAGCATGTGAGCGCCCCGCCCCCCGTCCTCCACTGTCTCCCAGGGTTTGCCCCAATTCATGTTCATTACGTCGATGACACGATCTAATCCTTTGGCCTTTCCTCTTCCCCAACATCAGGCTCTTCTCCAAGGACCCCCTCTTCTCATTTGGTGGCCGAAGAATTTGAGCTTCAGCTTCTGCCCTTCCAAAGGACACTCGGGGTGGGCTTCCTTCAGGACTGACCGATGGGATCCCCCTGCAGTCCGGGGGGCTTCTCGGGACTCTTCTCCAGCACCGCGATTCCAAAGCTTCCATTCTTCCGCACTCAACAGCCCTCGCGCTTCTTCTCCCTTGCGAAGTTGCACGAGCTTTAGCGATAATTTTCGAAGTGATTGCCATACCAATCTCCACTCTTCCGTTGGCTGAGTTCACTATTCCACATTGCACCAATGACTTTAATCATTTAGGCTGCGTGGACTTCAACTCCCAGAATTCTCCAGTCAGGCAGCCCAAATCAAGAACTCTCCGCCTCTGCAGAAGGGGGGAAGCTTTCCTTGTGCCTACTGTTTAAAGCAGGGGTCTCCAACTTTGGCAACTTTAAGCCTGGCGGACTTTAACTCCCAGAATTCCCCAGCCAACATGGCTGGCTGGGGAGTTCTGGGAGTTGAAGTCCACATGTCTTAAAGTGGCCAAGTTTGAAGACCCCTGAGATTAGTCTCAAAGACAGCCTTTTCTATTCCCCTCCCCCACCAACACCCGGACACTCTGGGGATTGTCCCGAGAGACCCGCCGGTCGCTAGACTTGGAAGAGCGGCCCAAGGGGCGACGCTCGAACGAGCCAGGGGCTTCCCGGTTCCAAGGCGCATGCGCGACGGTAGCCAGCTCGTCAACGAGGAGCGGATAGGGTGGAGCGAAGGCCTACCGACTTAGCGCGCAGGCGCCACCCGGCGAGGGCGGGCAAGGAGCTTCCGGCGCATGCGTCGTGGCTAGTGTCGGCTGAGGGGAGCGCACGCGGTGCCGACGGAGGAGGGCTGCGGGACCGGCAGAGGCGGCTTTGGCCGGGTGAGCGCGGGGAGCCGCGTCTAGCCGACCGGGTGGGGCATCATCGAGGCGGGGAGGGCCGCCGGGTCGGCCGCAGCCTTGTCTGGCCAGGTTGGCGGGTCTTGAGGCTCTCCGGGCGGCCTCCCCCAAAGGCGGGCGGGGGTGGGGGGGCTGGCTGAAGCGCGGGACCGTTTCTCCCGTTACCTCACGGCCTTTGCCTTCTGGAGGGACGGGGGATTCGGGCAACGTGTGGAGCAGCGGTCTCCGCTCTTGGCCGCTTTAAGACTGGTGGACTTCAACTCCCAGAATTCCCCAGCCAGCAGAGCACAGCAGACTAGAGCACAGCAGAGCACGGCTGGGTGCAGAATTCTGGGAGTTGAAGTCCACCAGCCTTAAAGCGTCCAAGTTGGGGGACCCTGGTGTGGAGGGAAGGCAAGTAACAATTTACCTCGGGAGTTCGAGGCCCCGAGGAGCCGGTGGGGGGCTGTTTTGCCGAAGATGCACGGGCTCTCCAAGGCCCAGAGAAAAGGCGGTTGGAAGGGACACCTCAGAGGCCTTCTAGTCCAACCCCCTCCTCAGCCAGGAGACCCTACAACAAATGGGGGTCTCCTGCCAGCCCGCTCTTCTTCGCTGTGTAGTTTGGAAATAAACAATCACCAGCCAAAACTCCCAAGAGAAAACAATGGTAATTTTATTCACATCTTTGCAAAGAGGGTGGACCAGGCACACGCAGGGACAGTGGACGCACCCTAAAATTAAATCAGTGCATTTGCTTTATATTCTCTAGTCCCGTTGCAGATTTACCTCCCACCCTTTTTTTGGAATGTTTCCCACATTCCCAACCTCCAGTGATTCCACTGGTTAATTGATCTTGCGGTCAGGAAATTCCCCCCTTAGTTCTAGGTTGCTTCTCTCCTTGATTCTTCCTAGGAGCCAGGAGGATCGACAGACGGGCCTTAGATGTTCTAGGGCAGGGGTCTCCAACCTTGGCAACTTTAAGCCTGGAGGACTTCAACTCCCAGAATTCCCCAGCCAGCTGGCTGGGGAATTCTGGGAGTTGAAGTCCTCCAGGCTTAAAGTTGCCAAGGTTGGAGACCCCTGTTCTAGGGAACTGCATATAGAACATAGCAGCACTGATTTTGATTTTATACATTGAAAAATACAAATTGGGGGTATTTGGGCTGAAAGGAGAAATTTCCTGACAGAACAATTAATCGGGAATGGGTTGACTCTAGATGTTTTCGGTATCCCCTCACTGGAGGTTTTCAAAAAGAGACCAGACAACCATTTGTTATATGGCATACGGAAGGAGTGTCCAACATTGAGAAGACTTATGGACTTCAATTCCCAGAATTCCCCAACCAGCTTAGCTATGGGAATTTTAGGAATTGAAGTCCACAAATCATAAAATTCCCAAGATTGGATATCCCTGGCATAGGGTCTCCTGCCTGAACAGGGGGTTGGACTAGAAGACCTCCGGGGTCCCTTCCAAACCTTATTCTGTAAGTCTGGTACCCAGCAAACCTGTCCTTTGGGGAGATGAATTCTGCATGAGTCAAGTGTGGGGGAGAGGGTTATGCAGGTCTTATTAGCATTACAGTGCTTTGAATAGTGTGCTTTCCCTTCTACAGCCCATTCTCAGGACCAGGATGTTTGAAGAGCAAGAAGAAGCAGGCGGTCTTCTGACAGACAGCGAGGAAAGTGTCTATTCTGGACTGGAAGATTCTGGAAGTGACAGCCTTACAGAAGAGGAGGAAGACCAGGATCATGGAGCTGAGGAGAAGAAGTCAAAAGGGAAGTTGCGCTCCAGAAATACTCAAGTAAGTTGATCATCTCAGAGGCTGGTAAAGATAATGTTGTTTCTCTGTCTGAGAAAATCAGCCAGTAAAATTGGTTGGCACAGCCATGAAGATTTGTGGGTGGAGGAGGACATCAGCTTTGCCTGCTTGCCCTTCAGGATCACTCTGGGGTGTTTCTACAGTGTTTCCACTGTAACCTACAATCCACAAAACATGTGCCTTGTCATTCATTGTCAAACCATGGTTGATCCAAAGTATTTGGGCAGAATTTCAAGAATGCAATGGCTTGTTTAGGGTTTGGAAAATAATACATTTCTCATTTCATGCACATTTGTAAGAGAATCCAGAATAACGTTGTTCAGTGTGTTCCCTCTGTGTTTGACAGCCTGTAACCCTTAAAGTGAAGCTTAGGATGAGGTAGAAAATGGCTATTTTAGTGAAAGACGTAATCATGCTTTTGTCTGTTCTCATAGGTCATGTCCTAAGGTTCCTGTTTAATCTAGTGCTGCTTCTAATCTAGCCCAGAGTTATGTTACTTCTTTTAGCAGCTATTTCATACTCGTGGCTGGTATGTAGCTTGTTAATGTTGATATTCAAGTCTTTTTCAAATATCTGTTGCAAGATATTTGTAGGTGCAGATTTTTATATGTATGTGGATTTCTTGGGATATTTTTGTTCGAATTGTTAGCAGCCTGGGATGTCCAGGAATAGGTAGCACATAAGAACATATATGCATACAAAAATACTCTCCATAGTACAGTGCAGTCACATTAGATCTTCCTGGGTTTTAGCCAGACCTAGTTCAAGTTTAATAAGCAATCCACCAATCCCTTTATCCAGTTTGTGAATAAAAGCATTGAATAATACTGGTCCCAAGACAGATCCTTGTGGGGATCCCATTGGTTGTTATTATTTAGATGTAGCACACTGAATTCTTTCAGTGTGGTTTGCCAGCCAGTTGTGGGCCTGTGCTCCTGTTGTATCATCCTTTTCTCCCCATTTTTTCAAACCTTTATTGTCAGTGCACAACATGTGTACAATGAGATTGGCTGACGCTCCCTTAGTGCACCCCCCCCCCACCCAACACAATACAACTCACAGTGAAGACAGAAAATCCCATACCCAATAAATCATATCAACAAACACGTAGTCCTATTGCACCAATGTGAACAGGTTGCGCCGGCCCTGCAGTCTATTGCAGTACAAAGTTCTGATGTTATTTCACATTCAGAAGTCTGACATCTCACAGATAAAAACTGTTCTTCAGCCTGTTCATACAAAACTGGCTCTGTTTCTCTATCTCCTGCCCGATGGTAGGAGAGTAAAGAAGTGCTGACCAGGGTGTGAGTCGTCCCTGAGGATTTTCCTCACTCTTCTAAGGCCGCGAGCCCTAGCGAGGTCATCTAGTGCTATCAGGGGGCAGCCCAAGGTGTTTTGTGCTGTGCTCACCACCCTCCGTAACATCTTTCTAACCGCAGCTGTGGTGCAATAAGTGAGGGGTGCTTTTATTGTGGACTGGTAAAAGGAGGTTATCCGTTGTTGTTTCGCCTTGTTTTTCCAGGCCACATTTTAGCAGCCTGTCAATGAGAAGGTCACCTGGAATCTTGTCAGAACCTTTCTTGAAATCAGTGTAGATTATATCCACACAGCTCCTTTCATAACCGTTAGCCTCTGTTGGGCTCTTTATTTTACAAAGCCGCTTTTGGCAATCGTGTTTGTGTTGGACGGGCTTGCGAATGGCCTCCTTTATTGTCTGCTCTAAAACGTTGTCAGGTTTTTGAGTCACCGTCCCATCACGAGAGGGTCCTCTTTCCTGCTGGAAGAGCGGAGTCCCGCTGGCTGGCCTTCCATCCCCTGGCCTCTCCCTGGGCCTGCAGGATTCTCCCAGGACACCTGGCGGAGGCCCCAAGAGCTCTTGGCCCTTCAGCCTGCTGGGGCGTATTTCATCGGGGACCGGCCACATCCGGCTTAGCCGGGGGGGGGTCCCTTCCGCCTCCTTTCTGGCCTGCACCCTCCCCTGCTGAGCTCCTCCCTAGCCTGGGCCACACAAATCGGCTTCCTCTGGATGCAGGTGGGCGTGGGGGGCAAAGGGATCGGAGCTGCTTTGCTTTCCCTTGATTAAGACCACTCACCTCCTTTTACTCCTCAACACTCTCATCATCAGTTGGGTGGACCTCAGGCAGGTGAGTTCATGCTGGTCCTTCCTTCTTCCTCCCTGATTTTGTTGTCTTCCTCTAAAACTGTGGCCTGTGGATTTTGGGGCCCTGGCTTGGCTGTCGTGCTTGCAGCATAACTCCTCAGGAGAGAGAAACCTGGGGAAGGAGCTGAGATTTGGCCTTGGGGAGTGCAGCTGTCCTGTTTGAGGGCTGATGAGCTGACCTGGCCTGCTGGGGGGCAGATAGAGGCAGCGTTCCAATCGGTCGAGACTGTTGCATG
Source organism: Notechis scutatus (assembly GCF_049901735.1). Classification (NCBI taxonomy): domain Eukaryota; kingdom Metazoa; phylum Chordata; class Lepidosauria; order Squamata; family Elapidae; genus Notechis; species Notechis scutatus. Next base: position 210,289,114 of record NC_142011.1, read on the forward strand.
TAAGCGTTGAGGACTAAAGCAGGGAGCCTGTTTCCTTGGCAGCTGGTTTGACTCCTGAAGAAAAGGAGAGAGAAACGGAGATAAGTTGCCCCATTTTAGCAAGTCTTTCAGAAGGTACTGATGGAGAGAAACATTCTAGTAAGCGTTCGAGAGAGAGTAAGTGTTGTGTGGTCACCATTTCCTGGCCCCGAAGGTGGAGAACAGAGTAAAGGGAGCAATGTGAGACTTCCCAGAGGAAGCCTGTGTGAATTCTACTCAGAGCGACCGTGAAAGTAGAGAAACGAGATCCCGGGGAGCAGAGGCGGCTTTCTTTCTCACCATGACAGAACTTTCATTGGAAAGCAAAAATAGAAAAGGAAGGAAAAGCATCGAGGAGGGTGTTTCTGCCTGGCCCTCTGATTTTTTCCAGCTGAAATAAAGGAAAATTAAGTCCTGGATATTAATCCAGTTTCTAAGATAGAGGTTCAGGTCAAAATTGCATCAAAATAATTCAAAATTATGAGGGAGATGTGCGATTATGCTCCATAACTTTTCTGCAAAATGTGATATAGCAGTGAGAATGGTGCCACACCAATCATTATAAATTTATCTTTATATTGATACCAACAACTGAACTTTCCATTCATTTATTGGTTTTTCACGTAACGGTTTCATGTTTTTGCATGAAAAACTGACAAGCTCTAACATCAGATTAAAGGACAAGGTTCCATCTTTATTTGGTCTCTGGACTGGGCTATTTGGCTTTTCTCTTGTGAACCGCATTATATCCTGGTGGAATCTCTCCCCGTGCTCATCCCTCACTGCCCCACAGTTCAAAGGGGAATAGTCTAAATGCGAGTGTAAGAAGTGAATTTTCGATGACACGTTTGCACCAAGTGCTTTGTAGGACCTAAGCAAACTTTCCACATCTTCTTGACTCGTCCTCTGCCTTGCTGTTCTCAAAGTGAAGATAAATTTATACATTTCCAGGTGGTACCGTTTTCATTCTTCTACTATACTCTGTCCAGATAAGGCATCATGATCATTAGGCTCCTCCCTCCCTTGCAGGCAAATGTACCCACCTGTGTATAAATCATTATTGTGAAATATCTTGAAAACTTTATCCAACCAGCACCTTTATCACCTGTTTTCTAATTCATCTAATCAAAATAGGTAAAATTAACACATTTTATCTTGGAGGTGGATAATTTCCCCAAAATTGTAAACCAGGGTGGGTTGTAGGTAAGCTCTGCAGATCAGCCTTCTCTTGGGGCTATTCTTTGTTTAATCTGAGGCTTGAGGTAACAGGGCTCGCTTGAGGGCTCCTTCCCCCTCGACGTAGGGGCCACGCAGGCCCTTGGCAGCAGCTTGCTGCTCCCGTATGAGCGGCAGGTGGAGGACCACCAGCACACACCACCTGTGCATACTCATCCTGCTCTTGCTGATTACCCAAGTGCAGCTACTGGAGGATGGGTTTCCCTCACTCTATGCAGATTCATTCTGGTGCGATTTATCATTTTCATCCAGGAATTTGCCCTCTCTTTTTATAGGCACAAACTGACTCTGCTGGTACAAATTGCAAAGTAGTTTTTTTAACTACTTTGCAATTTGTACCAGCAGAGTCAGTTTGTGCCAAGAACTCTTTCCTGCCCTGATTGGTGCACTTACCATTAAGTTGTCCTAGTTGTGCATCCTGCTCTTGCAATGCCTGCTCCTGTTAACTCTGAGTTCAAATGGCCATTGGTCTCTTGTTCCAAAAGGGAAAGGAAAATAAATCTCTAATATTAGAAACAAACGTTTACTTGGGTGCACCAAAGCTAGTGAAAGATCCAGTCTTGAGATGAGCTTTAACTAGGGCAATAGCACTAGCACTTAGACTTGCATACCCCTTCACAGTGCTTTCCAGCCCTCTCTAAGCAGTTTACAATCTGGGTCCTCATTTTACCCACCTTGGAAGGACGAAAGGCTGAGTCCACCTTGAGCTGGTCAGGATCAAACTCCTGATCAAACTTTGAGCAGAGCTGGCCTGCAATACTGCACTCTAACCACCTGTGTGCAACATAATGAATGAAGGCTAATGGAGTTCTCAGGGCCCTGGCACACGGGCTTTTTTCTTTGCCTTGGGAGCCAGGTGATTGGAAACCCAAATGGAGAAAAGGTGGAACAAATGTGTTCACTGATCTTTCAGAGGCTTTTGTTAGCTTGGTGTAAAATGACAGCAAGGTTGGGGGGGATCAGAAATAGCAGCCAGATTGTGTGCCTCCACCTCACCTGAGTATAAATGTTAGGCACATTTTTCTTATGGCGAAATGTTGGTAACATTTGACTTTGTTCGCTTTAAACAAGAGACAAATCTTTGGAGAAGCCTATCAAAGAACAGTGAGGGAGCTATATGAGGATCCTTTTTGTGGATTTTCTGCATTTAACACAATTCTTCCACATAGACTAGTGTCTAAACTTCTGGACCTTGGGCTTTCTAATTCAATCTGCCTTTGGATTATGGATTTCCGGTCTGGCCGCTCACAGAGGGTCAGATTAATCACGCCTCTTCAGCCCTTATTCTTCACACTGGTACACCACAAGCAATAGTATTACTGCTAAATTTGCAGATGATACAACAGTGGTGGGACTCATCTCAGAGGGGGGATGAGTCTGCCTACCGAGATGAGGTGGACCAATGGTTGCTTTCGTGGTGTGGAGACAATAACTTGGTCCTCAACACCAATAAGACCAAGGAGCTTATAGTGGACTATATAGAAGGAACAGATCAGACATCCAGCCCTTGCTTATCAAGGGAGGCCGAGTGGAGCAAGTGGCCGGTTTTAAGTTTCTGGGTGTTACCTAAAAGAGGACCTGACCTGGGGGGCTCCCATTGCAGCCCTGGTCAAAAGGGCCCAGCAGAGATTAGACGACCTGAGGCTTCTCGGAAAACAACAACTGAATGAGAAACTGCTGGTGACCTTCTACCGCTGCACCAGAGAGAGCATCTTAACTTCCTGCACCTCTGTATGGCTTGCCAATTGCACAGGGGCAGATAGGACGGCACTCCAGAGGGTGAACATCATTGCCCAGAGGATCCTGGGTTGCCCTCTCCCCTCTTTGGAAGAGCTTTAGAGCTCCCGCTGCCTTAAGGAACTTCAAAACATCCTCAAAGATCCATCTCATCCTGGGAACCCTTTTTTTTTGAACTATTACCATCTGGCAGACGGTACAGAATAATAATAAAAACAAGGACAAATAGGCTGAAAAGCAGCTTCTATCCCAGGGCAGGGGCTCTTTTGAATTTTGCTGTATAGTGCAGTGTTGGTGTGGTGTTGGGTTTCCGGTTCAATGTGTGAAGGGTAAAGGATGTGTGTTTGTGTTTATTTTCATGGTCATGATGTGCACTGAAGATGGTGTTTGATTTTGTTGTACGAGGTGCAATGACAATAAAGTAGAGTAAACTAAACCAAAGTAAACTAAAAACAAAGGTGATCGGGGAGAATTTTTTTGTATTTATAGAACTCTTTGAACAGCAGATACTTGGAAAATATTTCTTTTTTTCTTTTTAAACAAAGTTTTTATTTTTTACAACAAACATACCAACAAATCATAAAAACGTAAAACCCTCTTTCAATTATATATATATATATATATATAGTGTGTCAGTTGGTTACGGTCTTTGGTGCTATCCTTTTTTTACCATTACTCACAAGTTATATAAATTCTATCTTATCGGTCTAACTTGTGCTTATATAATATCAATTATTAAACATTCATTTGACTATTTGGAAAATATTTCTGAAAATGGCTATCCTGATTGTAGGATTGAAAGGACATTGCAGAACTTCAGCCGGCCCTAAAGTTTGCTTCAGAGCAGTCGAGTTTCCTCCTTTCCCAGCATCGGGATGCGCCCCAGTGAACATCGGTGCTGGGGGAGCTTCCAAGGACAGCCCCCCCCCTCTCTAGGCGGCTGCTCTGATGAAAGACAGGTCCTTGTTTTGCGAGGAATCTGGTGGACCGTGTAAACCTCCCCGAGGCCAAGCCGAACAATCTTCCCTCCGCAGGGTGATTAAGCAGCAGACGGGCCTCCTCCATCCGTTCAGCAGCTGAGCTGCCATGCGGCTGCTTGCTCCCTGCAGCCATTTGCGGTGTCGAAGGTGGTTTTCAGCACCAGCCATTGTTCCGCTCTTTCCTCCCGTTGCCTGCAGCTCTGCTGAATCAGCCGTGCTGCGCAGTGACCTGACCTCTTCACCCACCCACCCACCCCCGCAGGGCCCCTGCCACGACTTCTTCCGATTGCTTTCCTGGCGAGGAGTTGGTTGCATGCTGCCCTCTGGTGGTCTCCATGCCCACCTTCCCGTCTGGATTTATCAAGTGGTTGCTTGGTGCAAGGGATGATCCTGCCTGGGGACTAGGAAGTAGCTGTTCAGCGGAAAACCAAGACAGAGCGAAATTCAGGAGCCCAAAGAATGCAGGATGTTTCGATGGGATCCGAAACGTCTCCGAGAGAAAACATTACGTGATTCTTGACAAAAGCTGCAAAGCAAAGCTTATGTCTTCTTCCCCAGGGCGAATCACGCGCCCTGGTATGTGAAGGCAGCCTCCTAGACCAGAAGACTTAACAGCAGCAAGTATGGAGACATAGTTGGCCAAGCCTGGAAGGACACTTTGGGGAGACATTAGTAGAGAGACGGTTGTTGATATGTGGAGCAGAGAAGAGCTTGGCACCGCCCGTCCTGGTTCTCTTCCACATAACTTGGGCCAAACATCAAGGAAGCTTTTGGCATCAAGCGCAGGGCTGGCTGGCACGTGCCTGTCCTCAGAGCACTATGTCCTCCAATGTACCGAGAGAGCAGTTCAAGTCCTGGAAGAGCTAGAAAGGCCTAGAGCCCCCTGGACTGGCCCTAGGAGAGGAGGAGACCTTGGGCCTCTGTTGCAAGGGCTTTGCTGTGCAGAGACCCCTTCCTGCCTCCTGCTCCAAGCCCACGGATGGGCTTGGAAGGGAAACAGAGAGGCAGACAAAACCTCTTTGATGCCAAAAGCCTGGGAAAAAAATTACCTCTGGTCTGCTTTTTTCAAAGACTTTCCTAAAGCCTTTGTTTTTGCTGTAATCCCATCTTCTGGTTGGCCCTGGACTTTCTAGGTCCTCCCCCCACTTTCTCCCCTCGGCCAGGAGGGTGGAAGTCAGAGGGGGCACATGGGACCGTATTATAGGCTGCTTCTAGCAGAAGGTGATCACACACTGTGCGGATTTTACTACTCCCAGGAGGAGCGTTTTGTGCGGCTGCCTTCCTGATTGTTCCACCAAAACCTCTGGCAAAACCCTCTCCAGGCTGGGTCCCCTTTGAGCGGGGGAGGAGGAGGGCAGATCTCTTTTCCAGCAAAGGATGTGCAGTTTTTCCTGCACCCGCACGCTAGGCCAGAGTGTGGGTGCAGTTTGGGCTGCCAGGCCGTGGGCTGGAGTTTGGCAGATGGGCCACGGCTGGATCCCGTCCTGTCCCAAAATCTCAGTGTGGAGTATTTTCACACGCTGAGCCCCGGGCGATTCTGGAGGAGGCCTTCCTTGGGTCTGGGGGCTGCCCAGAGGGCGGGACTCGTCCTAGGCGCTGGCCAGAAGGTCCCCTGGGAGGGCACGAAGGCAGCAGCTTTCCTGGGGGGTTTTTTTTTTGGATGTAGCAGAACAGACGAGTCGAAAGGGATGGCTGTGGATGGACCGGGTGACCTCCTCCAGTGGAAGCATCTGCAGCAGCTCAGCGCCCTCTGCCATTTGAGCTCCCGTTTCATGTGTTTTGGCTTCGCAACGGCTGCAGCGGTATTTTATCCCCACTTCCAAATAATGAAGGGTCCATCATCTGACCTTGTCGAAAAGAATTGCAGAATAAAGCAGGGTTGTCAGTGCCTCCTGTCAGTCGGTTTCCTTGCAAAACATGAGAGGGAACCTGGTGGCCCTTCTTCAGACCAACACATTTTAGTGCAAGGCCGAAGTTTTGGAAATTCGTAGCTCGCTTACACAGTCTGTGGCTGGATGGGGGGAGGGTTTCAATTCGGATTGCAGGGAGGAGAAATCGGGATGATTTTGCAGATTGCATGGGAGACATTATTGGTGAAACATTGTGATGTGCTAAAAACCATTTGTGTTTGCTGAAGTCCTGAAACCTTTTGATGTGTGTAAGTTCAGCATCCCCTCACTCAGTGGTGGTGGAAGCTGGTGGGAGGCTGAAATGTTCTGACCTTCATTTGCCTCTGTTTAGAGCGAAGAGTCCAACCGAGGCAACATGGAGACCCGGGGACTTCTTCCGCTCCCAGAATCCCCCAGCCAGCCTTGGGGGTTGAAGGCCCCAGGCCTTGAAGGGCGCTCCTGCTTGAGAGTCCTGCTATCCCGTGCGTATCCATCCATTCTTGCCTTTCCTTCGGATTGGCCCCCGCTCCCCCCTCCCCTCAATAGACCAGCACTGGCCCTCCTCTCGCATTGTCTGCAACCAGAGGCCTTCGCGTCTTTGGGTGGCCCAGGGAGCGACCTTGAGGGGGGAGGGGGGGAGATGCTGCCTGGGGGGAAGATCAGATAAAAGGCAGAGGAGTCCACAGCTGCTTAAGGGACCAAGGAAGGAACTTAAAAAGGATCCCCTCTAATGTATCAGACTCCAACAGCAGGAGATCCGCATTTTGAGACTTGCCCGATCCTGTTAATGTAGCCTCAGAGTCAAGTAGAATTAGCTCATCTGGTCCTGTTTCCTGTCTGGCTTACCTGGGAGGGCTGACAGGAAAAGAGGAAGGAGCTCTTTCTTTCTTTCTTTCTTTCTTTCTTTCTTTCTTTCTTTCTTTCTTTCTTTCTTTCTTTCTTTCTTTCTTTCTTTCTTTCTTTCTTTCTTTCTTTCTTCTTTCCCCCGCCCCCTTTCTTTCTTTCTTTCTTTCTTTCTTCTCCCCCAGTCTTTCACGATGATGGACTCTTCCAGCAGAGGAGAGAATCCCTGGGCTGCCCGGGGCTCTTCGGCAGCAGGGAGAGCGCGGCAGGCCGGTCTGGTTCTATAGGTTCTCCCGAGACAAGCGTGTGGCAGCGGCTCCTTGGTGCGAAAGCCCCCCACCCTGCCCCGGTCAGGGTTTGGTTTTTTTTGTTTTTTTTTGGTGATTGCAGGTAGTCCTTGACTTACCTGTTCATTTAGTGGCTGTTCAAAGTTACAACAGCATTGAAAAAAGGGATGGTTGCAGCAGCCCCCATGGTCATGTGATCAAGATTCAGACACTTGTCAACTGACTCCTATTTATGACGGCTGCAGCGTCCCAGGGTCATGCTTGTGCAGGGGGTTGGAGTAGAAGACCTCCAGGATCCCTTCCAGCTCTGTTGTTCCGTTATGGGATGCCCTTTTGAGACCTTCTGGCGAGCAAATTCCCCAGGGAATTCAGGTTCACTTAACAACCATGTCACTAACTTAACTGCAGCGATTCACTTAACAACTATGGCAAGAAAGGTCGTAAAATGGACAAAATTCACTTAACAAGCAACAGAAACATTGAGCTCAATTGTGCTTGTAAGTTGAGGACTACCTGGACTTGTCTCTGGAGCTAAGAGGAGCCATGAAGGTACGGAGGGTGGCTAGACGTTTCTTTCTTCAAGTTCTGTTCCACAATATCATAGATGTCAGATCGTTTGGCTGTTGCTTTCACTCAGGTAAATGCTTCTGGCTTCCTGAGCTTGTCTCCTGGGTCTGGTCCCTTCTGCATGCACATAATTGGGTCGCCCTAAGGAGTCACAAACATTCAAATCCTTGGCGGAAGGGAGACGTAAGCGGCACGAGGCGTCAGGCCGAACAAGAGGCTGTTCCTTCTGTCAACAATGCATCGTCACCGTCTTGGCTGAAGAGCAGAGGGGCCATAAACAAAGGCGGATCTACATGTCCCAGGATAATGTTGCAGGCTCCAGTCTGGGTCACTCACTGGGACCAGAACTTTAGCCTTCCGAGCTTTCGGACTTGTGCTGGAGCCCATCCTCAGGGAACTTCTATACAACCTCAAGGAGCTGGCTGAACCCAAATGGTGGGGAAAGTTTTGTTCCAGAACTTGATTCCCACAGGAGCCAATCGCTCACTCCTCGCTCCTTGGAATCCTCCCCTCTGTTCTGGGATATTAATGTTTATGTTTACGTGCATTGGAGTGAAAGAGATTACAAGAGAGCAAGTGGGGGGATGATGTGGGGTACGCATGGAAAGGAACCCCTTAGTGCCAGCTGTTTGCTCAGGCTTTTTAGAAGCCCAAAAAGGGGGGGAGGGGGCCTTAGGGTGAAATGGATTAGGGGCTTGCCAATTTCAGGGTGTTAATTCACTTCTTTGGGGAGGAGAGCACTTAGGAAAACCCTAGCTGGTTTAAATAATGGCTCTGCTCTGTGAGGGGAAATGACTCCACTCGGGAGGGAGAAGGGAACTGGGTCAGGTGGTGGGACACAGGCCATTATGCGCTTGCAACTGAGGGGATCCCCCAAAGCCCCCTTGAAATCTTAGCAAAAGTGAAGAATGGGCTCACTTATGTGTGGCTGTTTGGGGGATCCCTGTCACCAGAATACAAATCAGGTGGGGGGGAAAGGGGTCGTTTTTCGACTCCCTCCAGCAAAGTTTATATAACTTCTTAGTTTTTGCTTCACGGAGTGTGGCTGTCCTGGCACTAAAACAGAGAACTGTGTAATTTCTGGGCCTCCCCAAATCCCACCTTGGTGCTTCTTCCACTTGCTTTGGTGCTTGATGGCAGAGTAAACCCAGCAGGCTGACTTTCCCTGTAATGGCAACTGTCTAAGGGACAATTAGGGCGTGAAGGTTTTGGCGTTATTGGTTTGTGCTTTTCCACTGTCTGGCCCTCCACTAGCCGAGGGCAGCTGCAGGTGGAGTGGGCAGGTGGGGCAGGTGGGAGGCCAGGAGGTGTGCTGTGAAGGGAATCATTCCTCCCTTGCGTGGCTTCTGGCTCCTCCACAGAGCCTGCGAAGGTCTCCAGGCACGTCTGCTGCAGCCCTCGCTGCCTTTGCCCGATAACTGTTCCTGTGCTCCTGTTTTGCAGGCTGGAGAAGCACCAGAGTTGGGTACAGCAGCAGATCAACGAGAGCCTCCCTTGCAGAATGAGTACGAGGAAGACAGCTCTGACGAGGAGGTAAGATCGCCTCGGCTCCTTCGTGTGGTCAAGCAGCCACGGGGCTTCTTTGGCCGGGTGGTCCGAAGTGCGTCCAGGCCAGTCCGCCAGCAAAGGCGGCTGCCTGCTGCAGGGAGACGGAGGATAAGGGCTGGTTGCGTGGCCCTTCGCTGGACTCAGGGAGGGGTGCTGGGCAGCTGGCCTGTGCTTTCTAGGGAGGCTGGCTGGAGGCAATGGATGCCCTGGACCCCTTCCGGGCTGTGATCCAGCAGGGAGGCTGGCGGGTGACTTTTGTGGCCTCCGAAGGGGAGTCCTTCCTCCCCTTTGCCCCTGGTCTCCCCATTGGGGCTTTCAGACTGCCCACCGGGGCCTCCCGGGGGAGTGGCGGGGTGTGTGTGTGTGTGTGTGTTGGGAGTGAGGGCTGACCAGGGTGAGACCTGGAGAGGAGGTCCCTGAGTTCTGTAGTTCATTTAGCGACTGTTCAAAGTTACAGCAGCTCTGAGAAAAGTGACCAATGACCGTTTTGCACATTGACGGCCATTGCAGCCTCCCTCTGGCCATGTGACCCATCCAAATTCTGATGCTTGGCAACCGATTCATATTTATGACCGTTGCAGTGTCCTTCTGACAAGCAAAGTCAGTGGGGAAGCTGGCTTCACTTAACCACCGTGTGACTAAGTTAATGGCTGCAGTGATTCACTTAACGACAGTGGCAGGGACCCTCTTAGACTGGCCGTGAGGTCAGGAGGAGAATCTTAGGAATACGGTGGCCGAGGAGAGTTACACACGCTGGCTTGATGGCGCCAATCTCGCCCTTTTGACCCAGCAGAAACCAAGATGTGGAAGCGATTAGTCTGGAATAGAGGTTGAGAGCGTCATGGAATATATATATATATATGGGCCTACCAAATGTGCGCGCGGGTAAATGTCTTAAGCATAGCCCAAGTTTGCAGCACTTTCATGTTGGAGTCCAAGGTCTCTCCTTCCCAGCCAGTCTCTTTCGGGGCCCCAGCGGTGGGGAGGAAGGAGACGGTTCAGAAGCGGTTGACATCCGAGGGGCTTCCGGGGGCTTTGCTCCTGCTCGCCGGCCCACCCACTTTTCTGGAATTGCGTCTTTCTGTCTCCCAGCAGAGCCCGACGCGGTTTCTGCTCCCTGTGCCCAGGATGTAGTCCTAGTAGTAGCACGGTGTCCGCGGTCACTGCCACGCTCGTGTAAAACCGCTTGCAAAGCTGCAGCCCTGGCAGGGCCTGCATCCCAAGGGGACGAATGGCCGTCTTGGAGGGGCTGCCAGCCGCATTCCTGATTGGCTGCCAAGTTGCCACAGACCCTCCCTCCGGGGACGTGCTGTCATCGTCGGGAGGGGCAGGGCAGAGCCCGTCAGTTGATTGAGGGGCGTGTGATTAGAAATGGGGCAGGGAGAAAAGGGGGGGCTTAGCGGAGGGGCCCAGAGCACTTTGCAATTTGGTGAGAAACGGTTTGGTGAAGCGAGGCCTTGCAACCAAAGGGGGAAAACGGAGGGGGAGGGTCTCCAAGGGGAAAGGATGGCTGAGGAGTGAAGGGACTTAAATTGTGGGGCGGGGGGGTGTCCTGCGGTGGCTGAGAGACAGGAGCAGCCAGGAAGAAAAGGAGTTGAGCCTTGGCCACCTGTGCTTTGCAGGGTGGGCCTGGAGCACAAGTGTGCTGAGAAGTCGCCACCTTTGCCGTTTCCCAGCATTCCTTCTACTTTGCCCCCTCTGTCCCCTGGGGGATTGTGCTCCACACACACACACCCATCACCAGTGTCCGTGCCTGCTGTGCCCGGGCAGCTGCCTCCATCAGTTCCCAGATGCAGTGGCAGACGGTGGTGCTTTGTGATGAAGTCATGGGTTTAGAAAGAGAAGCCCTTCCAGCTTTGCAACTTGGTCTATGTGTGTGTGTCTGTCTGTCTGTCTGTCTGTCTGTCTGTCTCCCTCCCTCTCTGAATTGGAGGGGGGCCAGAGACTCCTTTCCCCGCGCTCTGTGAGACAGGACAAGGCCCCTAGTGCCAGGCAACCGCCCCTTATGGGCTTTCGAGCTGTATGCACATAGTTATGAGATGGAAGGTAATGCAGACACGTGCTTAGGAACCTTAGGGTTCTGTGGACACCCCAGGGTGGAGAGGAGGGGGCTCCAGTGTGGTTGCAGGGTCTCTCTGGCGCGAGGTAGCCCCGCTTCCTCCTTCCTGGGGCCCTTGCTCAGTTCCTCCCCCTTCTGCCCGCCTCCTTCCCCTCCCCTCCCACCTGGGGGGCTGTGGAAGCGCTTGACAACACTCAGCAGTGCAGACTAAACTTCCTGCCCCTGAGCTCTGCTCCGTTGGCAGCCCTGGCGCTCTGCCTGGCACCTGCCCAAGTCGGCTCCTGCTGCTGCTGCTGCTGCGTGTTCTGGGAGGAGACCCAGCAAGACGAATGGGCTTCCTGGCGGGGCTCGGCCGGGCCCTTTATAGCCTCTTGGCCCACCTCCTAGGGCTGGGCAGGTACAGTCAGGTGGAACGTGAGCGGGAGGGGCTTTTCTTTCCCTGCCCCAAATGGGCCAAGGAAGGCCTCCCCCCCCCCTCCCCTTCAGCCGCTGGAGATGAATGGCCAGGAGCTGGAGAGGCTGTCAAGGCCACGCGGGGAGGAAGCAGTTTGGGGCCCTTGTTTGCTTCTGCTTCCTCCCAGAATGACTATTCCATATGTCGGCGGATAAGCAAACCCCCCCTCCCCCTCTCCCATTGAGGGCTCCTCCGTGAGGGGGCTGTTCCAAGCCCCCTCCCTGCCCTTGCCTGGGATGCAGCTGACTGGGGGGAGCCCTCCTTCCAATAGCAGAGAGCAGGGGGGAGGGGGGCGCCCTGCCGGGGTCTCCGAAGGCATCAGCCGGCCAGCCTATAGGGATCTGCTCGGCCAGATCTTTTCAGTTTTATTGAGGTTTTTTTTCCCCTAAGAGATTCTAGGATGGTGGGCAGAATTGTTTTCGATTTCAAATAAATGACAACTGAAACGTTTAGAAGTGTTTTAACTGGCCAACCGAGCGAATAACCTGGACTCCAATTGGTGCTCTGGGGGTTCCCTTTCCTTTTTTCTGGGCACCCCCAGGCTAGCGCACCTTGAGGGTTTGATGGGTCCTGAGCTGCTAGCCTGTCGGAGGCCCCACACGCCCCGGTGGGTGTCCCTGGCACTCTAAGGGCCCAGGCAGGTCAAGGGCACCGGGGCGGCTGCAAAGACTCCCAGTAAGGGTGAAGCTGGTGGTGGGGTGCCCCCTGCAGGCCAGGAGTTGATGCAACGCCTAGAATCCGTTTGACCTGGACCTGAAGGCGCCTGAGCCGGTTCTCCTGGAGAGTCCAGAGAAGGGCCCCCCCTGGGAGCTGCTTCCGGTTCTTTCATCCACGATTGGGCTGGAGTAGTTGGGCGGGGGGTGGGGGGTGGAGCTGCCTTTTTTTTAAATGCAGATTTTGTTTTTGCTTTTCCTCCGGCCTCCATTTTTCTGAACCTTGGCAGGAAAGGGCTTCTTTCTCTATCGCTGCCTCCTGAGGTCCAGCTGGGTGACCTCAGGGGGAGGGGGAGGGGCTGGAGATTTGAGGCCATCCTGTCCGGCTGGTCTTGTGAGTGGGAAACCCACGAGGGCCAAACAGCCACATCACCGTTTTTAAAAAGGGGACCCCCAAAAGCCAGGGAGAAACACAACCGGTCCGCTGGAGGAAGAGCAGCAGCAGAAGTTTCCCAGAGTGTTTTGAGAAGGCCGGCAGGATTTCCAGGCCCTTCCCAGGGGTTCTCCTTCCTTGGATCATTGGTTGCCTGGTTAAAGAAACAGAAGGAAAAGGTGGTTTTTCTCCAGGGTAGCTTTTCTGCCTAATAAAGCAGGTCTCCGGGAGCCCCTGTTTTGCCCTCCAGCTGTGGGAATGGCTGCAGTTCAGATTTTGAGCTGCTCTTCTGGCTAATGGCGAAGAAATGGCTCTGAAACCTTTGATACGTTTTCTTCGTTAGGTTTGTACGCCTTCCTTCCTCCCTTCCTTCCTTCCTTCCTTCCTTCCTTCCTTCCTTCCTCCCTCCCTCCCTCCCTCCCTCCCTCCCTCCCTCCCTCCCAGGAGCTCAGGGCAGTTGCTTCCTTCGGCCACTTTTCCCAACAGCAACCTGGAGGGGTCAGGGGCCTGTGGACATCCGGAGTGCCCTGGCTGAGCCGCTGGGAGCCCTTTTGACGGGGGAACTTGGCCTGTGGCTCCTGCTGGAGGAGGGAGAGCCTGCCGGTAGGTGGGCTTCCCACCCCGGAAGTCACGTAGTCCAGGCGGAGGGCGGTTTGGGCCTCTCCCGGCAGGCAGCTGCCCTTTCCGTTTGAAGTGGGTGTGGTGGGGCCCCGGGCAGGGTAAGAGATGCCCCCCAAGACAAAGGAGAGGAATCACTTGGCCTGCTTCCGCCCCCCCTCCCAGCCCCCCCATCCCAAGACGGAATCTCGAAATCCTCGCATAGAAGAAGCATCTTGATGTGGAAGGAGGAGGAGGAGGAGGGGGGGGGGCTGGCAGGGAGAATTTCTTTATCCTGGAAAAAATGACATCAGTGAATAGCTAAAAACGATCATCTTTCTCTGACCCAGAAAGGGAGAGAAAACCCACAGCAGCTTTGAGATGAAGAGTGGAAAATTTTCCCCCCATTTATTTCCCCCCTCTGTGCGTTGGATCTGTCTCAGCTTACAGGCTGCCCTTTTGGAAAGACCGGCTGCCTCCGTTTCAGGGGGTCTGCAGGGACCCTGGCCTCGCTGCTGCCAAAACCAGGGTTGCTGGGGGGGGGGGGAGGAAGGAAGGAAGGAAGGAAATAGGTGTAATCTAGCCAGCTCTGCGTCTGGCATGCTCGGCATCTCTGTCTGGCAGTGGTGCGTCCAGCCTTTCCCTACCATTTGGGGCTTGCCCCTTTGAAATCCGTGGCCCTGTGCAGGTCCTGGGTCTGTGTGGCATATAAGCCTCAATGCCAAGACTTAGGTTCCTTTTAACTCTGCAACCGCTGAGTAAGCCCCGGCGGCACGTGGCAGCTCACCCGGAGACATCGGATGTTGAGGACAGGAGTGAGGTCACCGTCTGGCTAAGAGCAGAATCATTTTCCTTCCTGGTGTCCCCAGCAGCTTAGCAGAAATTGACAGGGCCTTTCTCCAATATCTCTGTTTCACGGAAGTCAGCGGGGAGGTTTTCCTTGCTCAGCTAGCCAGACACCCAAGGGGCAGTTTAGGCCGGGCTGCTCTTGCACCGAAAAGAGTTGTGAGAGTTTGTGGTTCTAAAAACTCTTCAGGGGAGGGTGGTTCAACCACCCAGATGTAAACCAGCCGTGGGTGTAGTAGGAGCTGCTGTTCGAGTCATGTCAGTAGCTGGTTTTTCTTCCGTTTTTCTTCCATTCTGGCGTTTAAGTATCTTGCAAATTGGTGAATACTTTTGATTTAATCATGGAAAATTATTTTTCAAAAATAAGCCAGGAGATCAAGCTGTATGTGCTGATTTGCTATTTTGCGGAAAGGTGCCATTTCTGTACCTGATAAGGCCCAGTTGGTTCACTAAGAATTGGATTAGGTCTGGCTCAAATATCAGGCAAATTTCTCCTTCCTTGCTTGGCAAAATATCAAAACCCTGCAAGCGTTTTTGTAGACTTTGTGGGAGTTAACAAAGACGTTGCCTCAATATAGATTTTAGACTTCTTTTCACGAACAATACGGTGCATTTAGCCTGTTATGTGACTTGGGAGCCCTTTTGTGAGACGGATCTCTCTCCTCCTCTCTGATACCAATTCCTTAGTATCTGATGGAATTAAAGAGGGTTGGTGAAACCCCAAAGAATTTTACCCTGAAAATCCAGAAACATCCTGTGTTTGTTTTTTTTTTTTACCCTATTATGTTTTTATAAATAACTCTATGGACCCAGTGGAAAAGAATCTGTAAAACGGGGGTTTCCAGCCTTGGCAACTTTAAGACTTGTGGACTTCAGCTGCCAGAGTCCCCGGCCATTCTGTCCTTTATTGATCTATGACGGGGGTGGGTGGGTTGTGCTTTGAGTGGCACTCTGAGAATGAGGTGGGCAGTTTCTCAATTAGACAGACAGACGGACGTGTCAGATGTTGCCTCTTTATTTGCCGAGCCTCAGGCTTCCTGGTGATGACAGCACTTGGTATGGAAGGCTCCTTGGTCTAGGGCGGGGGGGGGGTCCCCGACCCTCAGGCTGCATCCTGCAACTGGGCGGTGAGCTGTTCAGAACCAGGTCGCGGATGTGGCAGGCCGGTGCTTGCGTACGCACACGCATCCCCACTTGTGTGAGCACTGAACGAACCATCCTCTTTCTCCCCCCACCCTCCCCCAGTTTGTAAAGCTGGAAAGGTTGGGAAACCTGGTCTAGGTCACTAGTCCCCAGGACGGGCTCACTTGGGGGCAGAGATTAGTTTGGAAAGGAAAGCAGAATGTGCTGGTGTGAGACTGCAAAGTGACCATCAACCTGGTCTGTGTGGCCTGAGCATCCTGGTCCACATTTGTACCTTAGAAAGGGAGAAGTCTTTAAAAATGATATTTTATTGGTGGGGGCGGGGGGAGGCTGAGCGGAAGAGGGTTTTTGTAAGGCAATCTAACACTCGGTCATGGTCTCCGCAGAGCCCGGGGAGGAAGGGGAACCCGCGGCTGGGGGAGAATTGTTTTCATGCCAATTGAAATACATGTGAAATGTCTGGTAGGAGCTTTGCTGGAAATCCTCAAGTTTTATGAAAACATTACAAGGAGAGGAAAACGCAGGTGGCGTAGAGACCAGAACCGAGGGCAGAAGGTGGTGGGGATAGAAGGCGGGCAAGTAAGCGCTCTCTTTTCTGCCTTGGTAGGAGAGCAGCTCCCCCTCAGGGTCAGTGGAAGGGCCCCGGGCCCCGGATGAGCATGGCTGGCCCTTGGCACAGAGTAGCTGTGCTACTAAATCCTGAGGATTTGATCCACCGTTGGGAAGGCGAAAATCCAGCCCCACCATTCTTGAACAAAGGGTTCCTTGCCATATGCAGCACTTGGTGGAGGGTCTTCTTGGGTGTGTGGGAGCGCCACAAAAGGTGGACGTGGCCTGGAGCCCCTCCTCTGCCAGCCAGTGAGGCCCCGTGATGCTTCCAAGCATCGCCCCCTTCGGTCGTTGGCTTTGGTAGATGGGGATTTGATCCCTTCAAGTTGCATCCAATTCTTGGGGATTCTACGGGCCAGGTGGTTTCTCCGCCTCTCCCGATCTTGCGCTGCTTCTTTGAGTTGTTCTGTGCTCTGGCTGGTGTCAGCTTTGATGGTGTCCGGCCGCTGTCTTCTTGGGCCGCCTGGTTCCCTTTTACCCCTAACTCTTCCCAGCACAGTCGCTCTCTCCCGTGAACTCCTCCCTAGGGCTCCTCCGAAGTAAGTGAGACCCAGTTTCAGGGTTTTGCCTTCTTGTGACATGTCCGATGTGTTACGTGCTCTATCTAGCGCTTGCTTTGCCATCCAAGGAATATGCAGGAGGCGCCTCTAGCACCTTTGGTGGAGCCAGCTGCCAGCCTGAGGAATGCGGAAGGTCTACCCATAACACATACACACACACACACACACACACACACACACACACACACACACGGGTGTGCTTCTGAGCAATCTTTCTGGCAAGGGAGCCTCGGGCCACGTTGCTCCCCTAGTAAACACCCCTGCTCTGCCATGGGGGCTCCCTGCTTTCTCCCTTCCCTCTTGCCTTGAGGCTTTGCCCTGACCACCTTCCTCTCCAGCTTCCTGAAGCAAGGAAGTTCTTTCCTAACTTGAAACCACCTTCTCTTCTGCAATTACTTGGTTTTATATTTATACTTTGCAAATGTATTTTTGAGTCCGGCATTAGGGACTTTCCTGTTACTTCTTAACTTCCAGAGAATGCAAGCAGAACGGGGCGGTTGGTTTAGACACTGCTCTGCGGGATGCACATTCCCAGGAAGAGGCACTTCCAGTTTGGAAAACTACTGGAGGGTGAGCACGGTCTGGGTGTTACCAGGAGAGAAAAAGAATCTTTTAAGAGAAAACATTTGGCTTCAGCATGATCTCCTTGTGTGTGTTTGTATGAAAAAAATTGGAGAATTGATTTGAAAACAAGGGAAAAACCCGGAAAACTTGTCAAATGCTCTGTGTCTGAAGGAGGAGAAACCAAACCATCGGCTTGGAAGGGGCAACCGTTGTCTGGTCAACTTCCACCCACTCAGAAGGAGGCAGGCTTCCTCCCTTCGGCGTCCGGTCAGGGACTCTGTGTGGAGAGCAGGTGTGTCCAGTTTCGCTGCTCCAGGTTTCTGGCGCAAACCAGCCAAGCAACCTGCAGCGGTGGAAGGGGACTGGACCCTGCTGGCCCGCGAAGGGCAGCGAACGGTGCCCTCCTTAAACTCAGCCTCCCCGGAAGGTTTCCTCTGAGGCCGTTGTCCAGTTGGGGTGTTTTCCTCACCGAGAGGCTCTCCTGCGTCTGGAGCGCAGTCTGCCAAGCGCGCCGCTGCCCCTCCGCTACGAATCTGTCCGCCTCTGTGGCCGGTCCTGGCACTCTTGTTAAAGAGGCAGGTGACCGTAGACATGTACAATTCTGGAAAGGGGAAATGGTCTGCCTAGCAAGTGGCTCAAAACAGTGGAATTAAGAGCAGGCAATGATACCGGAAGGAGTTCCTTTCTGACAGACAGAGGAGTCGCTGAACTGGGACTCTCTTGAGGCAGCTTCTGAAGAGGCTCCGTGCTCGGCTAGTAAAAGAAGAAGAAGGAGAAGGAGAAGACACGCTATAATCCCCGACTTCTGTAAATCTAGGGATTATAAAGACGTTTAAGGGAACGTCTCTAAGGATAACGCGTTCCTGTTACCTGTTTAAAACCACAGAGACTTCTTCCAAAATGAACACGGAGGAGAGTTGTTTTTTTTTGCTGCCTCCGCACATCTGTGCGCTCCGTGTTTTTGGGCTGTGTGCCTCTTTTCCAGTCTCCTCCTCCAGCTGCAGAGCTGATGTAGCTTGTTAGGCAGAAGGGGAAGGGGGAATCTCTCCCTAGTTTGTAACCGGTGCCTTTCCTTAGAGTATAAGGAACACACCTGGCGGCAGCAGCAGGTGGGGGTCTTCCCTCCTGGGAAGGGTTGGCGTCGGTTCCCCCAAGTGACGGTGGCAGGACAGGGGGCCGCCTAAGACGCCTTTCCCTCTGCCCGCCTGCCGTTCTGCTTTGATGGGGATTTCCATGAGGGCTGAAGCTCTGCGCTTCAGTCTTGGCAGGAGCACTGGCTCCCCCCGTTTGCTCAGCCTCCTGCAGGAAATCTGTCTTTCATGGTCTTTCTGAAGGGGGGGAGGAGGAGAGGCTGCCTTTGCCTGAGCAAGAGGGATGTTGACAGGGCAGGCTTGGCAGCTGCCTGGCTTCCCTGGCTGCGCTTCTGGAGAGGGGAGCCGCTTTGGAGGAGCAAATCGCCTTTTGTTCCTTGGCCATCCATTATCCCGCTGCCTGTTCGGAAGCAGCCGAACAGAGAGAAAAGGGAGGAACGGCCCCCTGCACAAACAGACCTAATTGCTCCAGAATGGCCCAAGGAGGAAGGGGAAACGCTGGCAGTGAGGCAGAACCTGGAAGAGGGGGAGCCGGGGTGGGTTCACGGGCAGTCGCGAGGAATTAGGAAATGACTACTTGCCTCTCATGTCTCTTGGCCTTGTCAGGATTCTTGGGCCCCCA
Source organism: Notechis scutatus (assembly GCF_049901735.1). Classification (NCBI taxonomy): domain Eukaryota; kingdom Metazoa; phylum Chordata; class Lepidosauria; order Squamata; family Elapidae; genus Notechis; species Notechis scutatus. Next base: position 210,307,850 of record NC_142011.1, read on the forward strand.
AAGCTCCCCCTCCGACTGAACGGCGTGTGAAGCAACAGAGCGAAACGGGGTGAAACGGGTGTCCGCCTGCCTCAGAGGAGTTGCCAGGTGCAAATCTCTGACCGAGAGCGGCCTGATTTCCACTGGCACAAGGGTGGTTGCTCCTTGCCCTCTTCCTACTCAGACCCGGCTCAGTGCCTTCTGGGAGGGGGAGGGGGTGGATGGGGGAGCCTGGCTGCCAGCTGCCCTCCCCTCCTGGCCCTCAGGATCCTGAACTGAGGAGAGTCTGAGGGAGGATGGGACCCAACTGGAAAACCCTTTTTGGGTTATTATAGGAGCTTGGTCCACTCCGAAATGAGGGTTTCTCTTAAGCTAAAGCCTCCAGGTAGCCAGATGGAAATGACTGCAATTATATTTAAATTGTGCTGACTTTGCCTGTGGATGTTCACATTACTTGGATTTTAACAGTGACTTGTAGTGTTTAAAACGATGTTATCTACATAGCGCTTTATTTTTCCCTTTGTAGCAAGAAAGGCAAGGGGGCTGCTTCATAGGGAGGGCAAAAGGGAGGGGTTGGAGCAGGTCTTGCCCTCCCCCCAGGCTACCTGGAGGGGCAGGGAGCATCTCTAGGAGGAACAGCCGGTCCAGCCAGAGCTCCGGAGGGGGCAGCCGAAGGTCTTCCAGAAACCCTCCCTCCAGGCCTCAGCAGGGCAGCAGCAGGTCCCAGTGCTCCCAGCCCTGCAGCCCAGTAATGAACGGGGTGAGGTGGGCCAGGCTGGAGGGGTCCTGTGCCAGCCGAGTCTCCTGTCTGTCCAGGGCCAAGTAGGTGGCCCAGCTCCAGTGGGAGCGGCTGTTGGGAGGAGGCTCAGAATGGAAAAGCCCAGCGGTCGCCAAAGCTTGGCGCAGGCCATGCCAACCTGGGCTGCCAATTGCGACGGGGACAGCCGAAGCCAGGAGGCCAGGAATTTTGGAGGCAGGAAGGGGAACTTGAGTCAGTCTGGAGAGAAAGGGAACGTGCAAGGCTTGGCCCGGAGAGCGGTGGCAGACGGGGGGTGCTCAGGGTGCTCAGGCCGTGCAGGGCAGCCGCTGGGTGAGGCCGAAGACGTCCACAGAGAGCCTGGCCCTTCCTGCCGGCCTCGGGGGCTGCCCTGGCGGTCTGGGTGCCCTAGGGGGCATCTCCTCCTCTGCCGGGGTTACCGAACCCCCTTTCCCCAGCTGACCCAGGTGCCTCTCCCCCCTTTCTGCTCATTTTCCCATGAAAGCGCCCCCCCCCTCCCGCCCAAACTCTGCCCCAACAGTATCAATTTAAAAGGTAAAAAGGGGCTTTAAATTCGCCTGCCTGATTCGCCCGTGAATGCAGCCGGGTGCAGCCAGAGTCCCCCGTGAAGAGCGCCTGCAGTGATCCCATTAGCTAGGGGTGTTGGCTTTTCATACAGCAGGAGGGAGGTGTGTTTATTGTGCCATTTTCCCCTAATTAAATACATCGGTGCCCTGTCAAAGGGGGAAAAAAAACACACCAAGGGCCCCGTAAAGACGGATCCTTCCATACTGTGTAAGCTTTCGTGGTCTGCAGCCGCTTCTTCCGATGCAAAGGATGTTCTCCTGAAAGAGGAGTAGAAATCCCACAGCTTTGGGGAGACGATCCCTGTCTGCACCTCCTCTTGCATTTCCTTCTGGGCCCCTTGGGAGGCTTCGGCTGTGTGTGACACACGGTGTGTCCTGCGCCCTGGGCAACACGTCCTGCCTCAGAGTGAAGTTCTCCGCAAGCGTTTGTGTGACATGTGCGCTCACATCCCTCCTCGCTGCGCTGGTTGCTGTGGTTTGCGTCGTCCCTGACTGGTTTGCTTCTGGGCCTGCTTTGGGTTTGGGCGAAGGGGGCCCAGCCAGTCAGGGAGCGTCTGCACGAGTCGGCAGTTCTCTCGGATTCCAGGCTCCCCCAATGTCCCATCATCCCCAGCCACTGAGGAGGTTGTTTGGCAACCCCAGGACTCCTGGGGGTGGGACTCCTGGCTGGGGTGACTTAGCTCTGCATTTCAAAGGCTGCCATCCTGGGGCCTCCTGGCTGGAGAAGCACTTGAAGCTGCTGCCCCTCTTCCTTCTGGGGGAGGCTCTAGGGCTCCTGGTGCCAAGAGGCCTTTGTGTCTGGGGGCGTCTTTCTGCGCCAGGCTCCCTTTCCTGCCCCGCGACCGGGGCTGACGGGCACTTTCGCTGGAGATAAAAAATAGCAGCAGAGGAGGAGGAGGAGGAGTAACGGAGAGAGGCAGAAGGCACAGGAAGGCGGTTGGGTCGTTAGAGACAGAAGAGCAGAATTAACGTGCGGAGGGGGATTTGGAGGGAACACTGCCTGCATTGTAATCGGAGAGGGGCGAGGGGAAAAGAGAGAGACCGAGCGAGCGAGACTGACCCCCAATCCCCGGAGGGACCCCGAGAGTAGCAATGAGGAGAGAGTGAAGGATTCCAGAGGTGGGATGGCTTCCTCTTTCTCCAGACAGGCGCAAGGGAGGCGGGCAGCGCGCCAGCCCCGGTACCTGCACTTCCAATCTGGGCCATTGACAGCTGGAGCTACTTTGTGCGGAGGGGGGGGGGCAGGAAGGGTGGGGGGGCAGGCGGCTGTGCAGCAACATACGGCCGTGGTGAGGCAGCGCTTCTTGCCTCGGCCGCCGACAAGGGTTGCAGCCTCCTCCGTCCTGGAAGGCTCTCTCTGGCCTCTCCCAGCCCCCCCGGGGGAGGAAGGAGCACCCCCACCCCCAGCCATTCAGTGGAGGAAGGAAAGGCTGCCTGCGGGGGCTGGCCCGACAGCAGGGCGTGTGTCTCCGCAGCCCCCCAGGTGCCGGCCCTTGATGCGCTCCCTTGCCCCTTGCCTTGGGGTCGGCTGGCTGGGTGTGAGGGGTGGGCTCGGGTCCTCCGTTGCTCTTTCCCCAGCCAGCCCTCCCTCCCTCCCTCTTGGCCTCCGTGGGCACTTCTGTGTAAACGTAACCTCAGGGTCTCCGATAAGGATTCCACAGGCAGGGGGTTGGACTAGAAGACCTCCAAGGTCCCTTCCAACTCTCTTAGTCCATTCTTCCTCTCTGGCTCGTCGAATCCTTGAGTTGAAGGGGCTGCTTTCATCCGTGAATTCAACTTCCTGCTCCATGCAGAAATCCACACGGAAATGTATACCCCTTGCCTTGTTACCCTCCATTTCCACCTCCCTGGGTCCTCCGTTCACCTCTCTCACCGCCGTGACGCTTTCCCTAGCATTGACTCTCCTCTTCTGGGCTCCGCAAGTACAGCGTAGGGCCCGGCCTGTCCTCCCGTGCGAGGAAGGCGGCCATGCGTCCTCCTATTCCCTCTGGGAGTTTGGACTTCCAGGCCCCCCCCTTTAACCAAGCGGAGGTAGATCTGAGGGAGGAGGCATTTCAGCAGTTCCTCGGGTGTGAAGGCGCCTCTCTGGCAGGTGCGGCCTGGATCTTGCCTTGGCACCCAGGGCCTGGCATGAAGAACCCAAAACCCAGAGGAGGAGGAGGAGGAGGAGGAGGTGCTGGCTAAGGCTGAGGACCACACGGGCTCTGCTGCTCCTTCCCTGAGGTTGCGCTGTGTTGTGACTTTGTGGGTCCTAGTGCCCCTCCTGCTCCCCCTTGTTTGGCCCTGGAAGTGGGTGGGGGCTGAAGGTTCTTCCGAAAAGAGGCCGTCGGTCCCCAGCGTCTCCCACCCCCCCCACGCCTGGGCTCCCCGGAAGAGAAAGCACTGCGGATGAGGATTGAGCTGCCATTGGGAGAGGCCCTTGTCCCTCATCAGCGCAGAGCTCTTTCCCAGTGTGCCCCCAAGTGACCCAACAGTTTAAAAGGTTGGGGGGGACACACACCCCCACCTTTGTCCCAACCCCTTCTTCCCTCTCACTGGAATGAACTTTCCAAAGTGGGCTTCCGTGTCGCTCTGGGCCCTGGATTCAAGAGGGGGGAGGGGCAGCAGGGACGATGGCTAGGGATCTCTCCCCCCCGTTTGTACCCCCTGCCGATGCCCTGGGCCTGGGCGAGGGGGCTTGGCCTAACCCGCAAAGTGAGCTGGGGGGGACCGCCAGGAGCCGAGTCCCTGGAAACCTCTGGTGAGGGAGAGCCCTCCTTGGCAGGCTGGGCAACTCCAGGAAGCGGAAATCAAAGTTACCGTTTTCGCTGGGAAAATATAAAATGTGGCCGGATTTGAGGAAGAAATATTGCGTCATCCTTCTGAACCTGCCATCCCCAGAAAAACAGGCCAGGAGATTTTCTTGAAGCTATACAGTCAGAGACGATCTGTTTCTAGGCAAAAATGAGGTCCCGATCTCCAGGAATGAGCCTCCCAATTGCCGGTCAAGATTGTGTAAGATTGAGAATGTCCCCTCCCCTCCCCCCCCCCCCCCCCCTCCCCAATTCCACCTACTTTTCACGCTTCATACCGGCCACCAGACTGATGTGTGTCTGCTCACAACTTAAGCCGGTTTTCTCGCTCAGCCCTTGCTCAGGTTCAGAATTTACTCTTAATTTTGCTCTTAATTCAATTCTTAACGTTCCCAATTTATACTGATATACGCTTGCCAGGCCTTTGGAAGAGGGAGGGGGGTTGGCTTGCAGAGCAAGGTCCCCTGTATTCAGCCCTAGGCTCATTATTTTTGTTTCCACTGGGCTTTTATGCTGCTTCAGGCTCAAAGCTGGCATGTTTTTTCCACAAAGTGGCTTAAAGGTGAAAATCCACCCTATTCTCTATCATCCCGTGTAGTGTGCATGCTGATTATTAATTCATTGTGCAGTAACGATGGGCATTGATGTCTCTTGCAAAGAAAAGCCACAGACGTTTATTTTTCTGGCTGTGTTTTACCTGGCAGTCCTGAGCCAGGTCAGCAAGGGGCCTGTCTTAAGGTCAGAGGCTGAGAGGATGCCTCTGGCAAAAGGCTGTCCGGGGGGCTGACCAGCAGCCATGACCAGAAGGGAAACCAGCAGCTCTGAGCATCCCAAATCTCCCCGCCCTCCCCAGCTGCCTTTGGAACGGAAGTTGGCCCAGCAATTTATGTGGAACGCTGCAACCTCAGAGGAAACCCAGGAGTTGGCCTGAAAATGTAGATTTCCTTTCTGGGAGCCCCAGGGAGGCCGTTTAGTGTCCTCCGGGCTAGAGAGTTTGGCCCCACTTCAGCCAGGTTCAGTCCCAGGTTGGTTTCCTTCCTTCCTTCCTTCCTTCCTTCCTTCCTTCCTTCCTTCCTTCCTTCCTCCCTCCCTCCCTCCCTCCCTCCTTCCTTCCTTCCTTCCTTCCTTCCTTTCCTTCCTTTCCTTCCTTTCCTTCCTTCCTTTCCTTCCTTCCTTCCTCCCTGGCACCGCAGAGGAGCAGAGCTGCCCTTTTCTGTGGCTTCTCTCCCCCGGGGAGCCCCTCTCTCTCCTAAGCGCTGGTAGTTTGGTTTGCAACCTGCCAGCAGCTCCCCCTTGATTTATAGATCTGCTTTGACGAGCAGACTCCACGGAAAGAAGGAAGGCCGCAGAGTGGCGAGAGCTCGTCTTTGGGTTGCCCCAAAGGTGCTTTTTCCAAAAGGCAATGGATTCTCTTGGTTTCTTTTCCCTGAAGACATTTCACTTCTCATCCCAGAAGCTTCTTCCGTTCTTGGATGGGAAGCGAAACCTCCTCAAAGAAAGCAAAAACAAGAGAGCCCAGTTGCCTTTTGGAAAAGCACTTTTGGGACATGCATGACCTGGACGGCAGAGAATCTCGGGAGAGACGTCTCCGGGTTGTTACTTTGGGCCCAGGACGGTCTCCTCCACCCGGTCATCTCTGCCCTCCACGCCTCTCTGACCTTTCCCAAGCCCCTTGCCAGGTGAAGGGGGCCTTTGGCCTCAGCCCGGCAACGGGGCCAGGTAGCCCCAACTCCTCCCCCCCCCCTCCCCCCCACCTCATCCGGAGGATGCCGAGACGGAGGAGGCTGTGCTATTTAATAGCGACCTGGTGGGATTCATTGTTCCAGCTACCAGCAAGGAAGCCCATTTCATCCAGAAAGCGTATGAATTACAAAATGGGAAAGTTGATCTCACTCCAGGCCTCGTTCTGGCTGTTTTCGGTTACAGGCTTCAGTAGTGCTGTCTTCAATTAGTCTGTCTGAGGAAAGAAGCCCACAGACCTGCCTCCTCGGTCCCTACTTGGTCTTCACATCCGGCATTACCCGAAGGCTTCGGTGGGGCTCGTCAGGCCCGGCGGCCCCCAGCGCTTTTCACGGCCAGAAAGTGCTTTTATTGGCCGGCTCAGAACAGAGGCGCCCCGAACCCTGAGCGGGGTCTTCCCCACGTGCTGTGTTTCCCCCAGAGGAGGCTCTTTCCTCCCTTTGCCTTGGGGGTGGGGGATGTCCTAGGAGGTCTTCTGCTGCTGCTGCTGGATTTCCTGGAGCCGAGAGGGGAAGGTGAGCTGGCCTCTCGTAGCTCCTCTCCCCTGCCTGGAGGGTGGCCAGCAGGGAGCATCCAGGTCCAAGGCCGTGGCGACTTCCAAGAGCTGCCCTGCCGCCTCCACCCTTCTTCCTGGGGTCCTTGGCCAGGAGGGCGTGAGGCATGAGGGGGCACCTGGCCAGAGGCACCTGGCGGTGGGGAAGGGGCAGGCATGGCGGGAGCTGGGAGGGAAGGCCGCCTGGTCTGACCTTCCTCCTCAGCCCCCCCTCCCCCGCCAGATGAGCCATGTTGTTTCAGAGGGGGGGTGTTGCATTTTAGGTGCAGGAGCTGCACAGGTGTGTGAAGCTTAGGCAATCTCAATATTTTTTTTTTAAAGATCAGGGACAACCTATATAACTTAGGGTTTATATTGCTATGTGTGTAAGTTATATGTAAGCCTTCGGCTCCACTCCCATAAGTTTGTTTTTCCCCATTGCTTTTTTTACTTAATTAGTAAAAATGAACATCATTGAAAGCCTTCCGATATTGGCAGGCGGTTGTATTTTTCTTGGAGGTCCTGAGCCATTTTCACAGCAACGGAGGAGGAGGAGGATCCGTCCATTAACGGCTTCGCCTGCTCCCACTCAGCCTCCCTCGGCCTGGGGGGAGTGAAGGGCTTTGTATCCCCTTTCTTGCTGAAGGACGTTTGAGGGTCTGTTTCCTGAAGTTCTCCGACTGGGGGCTCCTTTGGGCCTCTGGTAACCCCTCCTCCTTTCTCCTGCTTGAATAATACGTGAGCGTCCCCCCCCCCCCCCCGCTATTCCCTTCTCTCCGTTTGCTTGTGACCCAGCGAAGAAACTTGGCCAGCGCCAGCTAAGGGTGGCTGCCCTTCCCAGCGCCTGTCTTGTCTCCGCTCTTCCCGAATAGGGCTGCAGGGGGTCCGCAGGGGATCCTTCCCGTGAACCGGGGTGGTCCGACTGCAGCCTGTGAAGGGGAGGGAACTTCCTGCTCCCCTGTTTTATTCCTCCCCTTTCCCTTTAGGGCATCTCCTCCCTTTCCCTTCCCAGATCGCTCACCTTTCTTCTCTGCTTAAGAAATATCCAGAAGTCCTTTGCATCCTTCCACCCTATCCTCCCCATGCGCCACATGGAGATGCCAGCCCTTTGGCCCCGACTGGGAGGCAGTTTTCAACCTGATTATGGGAGAGGTTTTGCAGGGTGGCAAACTGGCAAAGAATTTAAAATCAAAAGGGGGTTACTAAAGTTGACACTGGTTGTTAGCTGAACAAGGATTTCCGCCACAGTGCCGTGTATCTGAGCCTGTCTGGGATAGTCTGTCATTTTCCAAAGTGATCTTCCTCCGTGTGTCACCCTCCAGATGGTGCTGAATACACGTCGGGAATTGTGACCTAGAACCCACATTCCCAGCCAGCCTGGTCCTTGGGGGAAACTGCTCTGAAAGAATGGAGAATATCCAGTGAAATGCCCATTCTGTTTTGCTTCTTATATAATAACGTGGATTATGGCTTCCAGACTCTTCCCCACTTCGCTCATGATAAGAGTTTCTGCCTCCAGAGCTTGAAAGAATAACAGAGTCGGAAGGGACCTTGGAGGACTTCTAGTCCAACCCCCTGCCCAGGCAGGAGACCCTGTCCGGTCTCTTCCTAAAAATCCTCCAGGGACGGAGCACCCACAAGGCAACTTCTGTTCCACGAATTAATTGTTCCTACTCTCAGGAAATTCCTCCTCCGTTCCAGGTTGCTGCTTCTCTCCTTGGTTAGTTTCCATCCGTTGCGTCTTCTCCTGCCCTCAAGGGTTTTGGAGAGTAGGTTGGCCCCCTCTTCTCTGGGGCAGCCCCTCAAATATTGGAAGACTGATATCAGCCTGTGCTGGCCGCTGGGATAGACGGCCATGGGCAGACGGAAAGGGTTTCTGAGGAATGAGACTTATATTTCCGTTGGATCTCTAAAGCCAAAGTTTGTTGTTTGTGCCAGATTTGGCCATTCCAGTTGTTGCACATGAAGTAATGAACTGCCTCTGTTTGTTCTAGGTTTTGATATAATTACCATGCTTTAATTGGCTTCAGTAATCCTTATCAGAAGTGGGTTCATTTCAGAAACCCGAATTTACAAGTGTAGGATTTGTGGCCTAAGAAATAGGTGCAGTTGTTTGGGTGCCACAATTCTCTTAGTGAGCATATAGGTGGATGTAATTGAATCCTCCCCCCCCCTTCCTGCTGGATGAACCCTGGTTTTTCCCCTTTGGTGAAGCACATGGTGCCTCCAAATGACAAACGTCTTCACTTTTTCTCAGAATAAACCCTTTTTTTACTTGGGGCGTCTCTGAGAGCCACTTGGTGGGTTCTGTTTCAAGGCACCAGGCTAGAAACCCCAAGTTCTGACTCCACCTTTGGCTTAGGCATGGAGCTTAGGAAATGGCATGGCTTGTAGACACCCAAAAAACCCAGCCACATAACTCTGGTCATGCAAAACTGGAGGCCACTTTGCCATTGCCACTTCAGACTGTGCCATTTGAAGGTACAAGTGAGTATTTTAAACCAGGGGTGGGCAAGTATGGCCTCTTTATGTGGTCCCCCCCCCCGCCCCCATGACTGACTCGGGGATTCATGGAGGATCCATAGTTACCCACCCCTGGCTTAAATGATGCTGAGGTTGTTGCAGGTTAAATTGGCCAAATCCTTAGATATGGCAGCAGCTGCTCTGAATGTTAATGTTGTTGTATTTTTTCCCCAAGAGGCTAACATTTCTGTGGTCTGAGAGCAAGACGTAGGCAGGCTGGATGTGACCGGTCAGAGCTTCCTCCCCTTGCCGTCCAGCCTGGCCCTCGGCCTGGCAGAGGGAGGCCAAAGCCCTCTTTGCCCCTGGGCCAAGGCTTGGGGACTGCCCTGCCAGCCTGGATGCGGCCTCCCTCTTTCCCCCCGCAGGAGCTTTCCAGCTCCCCTGTCAGAAGCGGAGACGTCGGCAGGCGATGGTCTTTAGGGAGACGAGGCGTCTCCTGAAGGGCCGCCAATGTTGATGCCTGAGTTTAAGGCTTACCTGGCCGCTGGGTTTCTCTCAGAGTCTGAGGGGCACCGGGACTCTTGGGCGGGAGCGGCAAAGTTTTGGAAGCCCTTCTGAGCTCCCTGACAATACTGGGAAATCTCCCTCTTTTTAAAGCGGGGTCCACAGAAGCAGCAGCCCAGGGCTTTCCCCCTGCATCATCCCAGCCCCCCCCCCCGCCCCAAACTCCCTCCGGGCGCCCCCACCCCAAACCAGGCAGCTCTTGACCAGCCCTTCTCTTTTGCCCGAGGTTGCTCAGGCTGCCTCCCACGTGGTTTGGCCAAAAAATGCAGGTACAGATAGTCCTTGGCTTACAGCAGTTCGTTTAGTGACTATTCTAAGTTAACAATGGCACTGAGAAAAAGGGACTCACGGCCGTTTTTCACTTACAACCGTTGCAGCCTCCCTGTGGTGGTGTGATCCAAATTCAGGCGCTTGGCAACTGACTTGTACTTATGACGGTTGCAGTGTCCCCGGGGGGGGTTTGTCACGTGATCCCCTTCTGTGGCATCTTGTCCAAAGCAAAGTCAAGGGGAAGCCAATGGATCCAACCGCAGTGTCACTGACTTCACAACTGCGGTGGTTCACTCAGCAGCCGTCGAAAGCAAGAAAGCGTGGTTGTAAGTCGAGGACTGCCTGCCCTTGGCCCTGGGCTTCCTGTGCTAAGAGGCGCTAACCCTTTCTGAGCCCCACGGGGGGGCAGTGACCCTGGGGGACCATTTCAGATCCGCTGGAAGGAGCAGTCGGAACCCAAAGCCTAGATGGGAAGTTTATGCTGCATCCTTACACAAATATCACTAGGGAAACAACGTGGGTTTTATATTATTATTATTATTATTATTATTGTTAATATTATTATTACCGAGGCAGGAAAGTCCAGCCAGTGCCCGTCCAGAGTTCTGACAGCGGGGCAGCCCGAAACTCCCGGAGGAGCGCTCTTCTCCGGGCCCCCGAGGATGTGGGTCAGTTGGGACGCCGGTCCCCGGTGAGCTGGAAGGAGAAAGCCTCCCCTTCTGTCCTGGGAACTGGCCCTCCGGCACCCGGCCCTGGGCCTCTGGGCTCGCCTGCAGATCCAGCCGTGGGGCTTTCCGTCTCTCCCGGCTGCCCTTCAGTCCGTCCCGGGCAGAAGCTCCCGAGGGCAGGGCAGGGGGGCCCCGTCTCTCCATTGCGCCCTCCTGGGTCCTGCCGCTGCCTCCAGCATCGCCTCCACCACCACCACCACCACCATCCGGCTTCCACCAGGGCTAACTCCGAATCGCGGTCTTTCTGTCGCGGTCTTTACTCTGCGGAGGGACAGAGGGGGGGAATTAGGCAGAGCCACCCAGAACCGGCCCCGGGCCTGGAAGCAGCCAAGAGCCACCTGGCAGCCAGGTGGGCAGCAGGCAACACTGATCAGCAAACAGGCCAACAAACAGCTGGGCTCTTGCCCCCCCCCTGCCTGCTGCCTCTTCCACCCCACCCCCACCCCTCTTGGGCCCAGGTCTGAACAGTGAGAGACACCCCCCAGTGACCACATGGCTTCCAGAGCTGAGGGGCTGCCAGCTGCCCCTCCCCCGACTGGCTTCTTTCACCCCCACCCCCTTGGAAGAAAGTGGCTCTCTGTCCTTTGCTCGCCTGCAGTTAGGAAGCAACTTGGTGTGTGTGTGTGTGTGTGTGTGTGTGTGTGTTGGTGGAGAGTTGAACTGGAAGTCTCTGGGCTGGGCTATGGCCAGAGTTTCCCTGGCTGGTCATCATTTGGGGGTCTTCAGAGGTGGATCAGGGTTGCTCTGCAGGCAATGCAAACCTCCTGAGGCAACTTCTTCAGGGCTGGGGGTGGGCCTGGGGTCTGGAGGCCCCACAGGTGGGATGAACGGCCAAATGGCCAGCGGGGGGTGTTGTTAGTGGGCAACCCCGTCCTTTGCTAAAGGGGGGAGGGCGAGTCCAGGAACGGCCGCATTGAATTTCCCAGATGTTCAGGCCCCAAGAGCCCTCTGGCTGTCTGGAGAGGAAACGGGGGATCCGGAAAAGGCTGCCCCCTATTTCCCCCCCTGCTCCCCCCAAAAGCAGGAGCAGTCAATTAAGGGGGCTCCACAGCTGGATTCCAGGTGCCTCTGGCCCTGCTGCCTGAAGCGCTCAGTTCAGCCTGCGGGGCTCCTGAGGGTTGGTGCCTGAGTGGGGTGGAGAGTTGGGGGGCTTTGCCCAAGGAAAGGGTCCCTGGGCCAAGGCGCTCTAGTCCACCCAAGCTTGCCCCGCTCTTCCTCTAAGGAGGGGGCCCCTTCCGGCTCCTGCCAAAGATGGGGAGCCAGAGGGAGGCTCTGCCCTTGAAGCCGCCCGCATGCCAGCCCCTCGCACAGCGCCTTTGGCACCCCAAGGCACTGCACTGGGAGAGGAGGTGCGGGGGGGGGAAGAGCCCTTGAGGGGCTCCCAGTGCTCTTCGGGGCATGGCCGTCCAGGGGCTACAAGCTGGCCCTTGCGGGAGCCCTGGAGCTGGAAGGGTCCAGAAATCCCACCACCTGGTCTTGCTGTGTATGGGGGCCTCCACCCCACCCCCAACAGCCCCGTGAATGCCTGGCTCCTCTGGACCTCTGGAGGAGCAGCTGCCGCCTGGGTGGTGGAGATCAGGCCCCCTTGACTTCAAAGTGGGGGCAGAGATTCCTGCTGTGAAAGAAGCTGCTAATTCACCCGGAGGTGTGAAGTCCGTGGGAGGCCCGGCCCCAGCTGTGCTCCCTGCTCCCAGCCAGCCCCAGGGAGGATTCCCTCCCACCTCCGGTCAGGAATCTGTTCAGGGCCCCCAGAGGCCTTGCGCATCCCCTGGAGCCCCGGTCCCCACTTCCAGGAGCCTCTCTGGGGTTTTCTCCCACCCTGGCGGGGCCCCGGGGTCTCTCTAAGTGGGAGGGCAGAAGCCTGAGAAAGAGGGAATGAGCTGGAGGGCCGGAGAAGGGTCCCTCCCTCCTCTTTCCAGGACTGTGAGCAAGAGCGGAATTATTTTTAAGGGGTGGGGTAGAATTGTAGTATTCTAGGCTCTTCCTGGATATATATATTTATAAGGATTTATACCCCTTGTAGGGAGCATTGTGGATGAAATAGTTAAAGGGCAGATAATAGGGCCAATAGGAGAAAGGCCGCTTTGCTTATTCTCAGTGGTCGTTTTGCTTCCGAAATGCAGCCTTGCAACCTTGAATTGGCGCCTCTGTCACAGTAGCTGGTCACCATTTGAACACGGGAGGCCCAGCAGCTGCAACCGCCCGTATGGTGTGTTGGTGAGAGAAAGCGTGACTGCTGCCTTTGCCACAAAAAGAGAAAGGAAAGGAAAAGGCCGCCCCTAAAATACCCAAAGAAGCACGTGGCGGTTAAAAGAACGTTCTTGCACTTTCTGAGCCAGTTTCAGGCATGGAGGATCCTTTGTGGAGGCCTAGTAGTCAGGCAGCCTTGGCCTCTGAGAACCAATAGTAGGTGAACGCAACTGAGGGGCGCCTGAAATAGTCCACGCTGCTCCCTTGCGAACATCTGAATCCATTCGGTGGTTGTCTACAAGTCCTTTCGGGACGGCTGCACTTGAACTCTCGGCCGTCTCTGAAGGAGTCCAAACCAAAGGCTTGGCATTGATTGGCTAGACAGCATTTGTTTTAAAAAATAAATAAGTTGCTAGCTATTGGATTAAAAGTATAACCCGTGTATTCCTAAAATGCTGTGAAGGGACCGGAAATAAGGTGGGAAGTGGCGACGTAGAAGCCTGTCCTCAGCTCTTGCCCTCCCCCCACCCAGAGGGGAGGAGGCTCGGAGGAGAGCAGGGCTGCGCGTAGGGCCTTAAGTTGCTGCATGAAGGAGGGAGTGAAGGTCTAGCAAAAAATAGTATCCAAAATGAACAAAATCGCTTTTCCCTTTTGGCCAAGGCTGTAAGCCACATAACGCAGCAACTGCTGGTTATGGCTCTCTCTCCTTTTGCGCAATTAATCTCCATCTGGAGATCAGGCTGGGAGGGAATTCCGTACCCGAAAAGTTAGCCGGGCCCCCCCTGCTCTGCCCATCCCATCGTTCCTCCTCTGTCCTCCATCGGCTGCTTGTCCCCCCCTTCGGAAGGCCCGTCTGTGCAGGAGCTCCCTCCTAACACCCGCCAGGCTTCCTTGGGGAAGTCCAAGGTCCAAGCGCCCCTTCTGTGGGCAGAATGACCCAGGTTCAAGCCCCGGCACCTCTCCTGGGGTGTCCTGGAAAGACCTGAGGCGGTCAGGGAGGGGATAAGGCGGGCCTGGGGGAATCCTTGACCTGGCCTGCTCTAGGGCGGCTTCCTCGACTTGTGTCTGCAGCTGTGGCCCCCAGGCCGACTCCAGCAGCAGCCGAGGGATTCTGGACTCTCGGCCCGGCCTGCTTTCCATGAAACGCCCAGCTGCTCTTTGACTTTTCTTTCCTGTTAAAAGTGGAGGGTGGGTGGGAGGGTGCTACTTCAGTGAGGTGGGTAGCTGTATACACCCGATAAATAAAATAAATTCTGCCAGAACTTGCTGTCCTTGGTCCCTTCAGGCCCAAAGATGCCCCAGCTTTGAAGTCAGCCAGTTAACTCCAGCTGGGTTTGCTGAGCTAAATAGGGCTCCCCCCCCCCGAGTTACCCCAGTTAAGGGGCAGCTCCTGGTTTGGGGCTGTTTTTAGTGACGAGGAGGGCTGCCCAGGGGTGTATTGTTGGGGGGCCAGTTCTCAGCTTCTGCCTGTGTCACTTTGATCGTGAAGAGGGGGAGAGATCTGACGTCCGCAGATGGTCTTTCTTTCAAACCCAGCCTGCCCTGTTCCTTAATCCGGATCACAAAGAAATCCCACTTCTTTCTCCTTGCTGGAGAGCTGTTCCTTCTTCCAACCCTCCATATGAGATCATTTCAAAACCCTTATTTGCGTCCGCTGGGCAAAGCAACTGGGCGGGAGGGGATTGACACTGGCAGAGTTAAGGAATGCCGTTGCAGAAGAGCCAAGAGAGGTGCACTTCGCGACGCTCAGTTGCAGGATGTTATCATTCATGAATTGTTCCAATTGTAGACATTGGTTGGGAAGACCGAGCTAATCTACTTTCACGTGGGTCAAACGGTTGCAAAAACAAGCTGGTTTTCCAAATAGGAATCTTTCATAAAATAGCATTTTATGGGTTCCTGGGGGGAGGCATTGCTCTTTCTGGGTGATGGATGTTGCCTTCTGTGACCTTTGGGGGGTCCTCTGCTCCGCAGATGGGCTACAGAAGCGCCTGCCCAGGAGCAGCGAAATAGGTTTCTGTTGCAAATCTCCCTTTTCACACGGAAACTCAAGAAGGTGCGTTTTCCCTGCCTCTCGTCTCTGCAGCAGCCTCCATTCCCGGAGGCCGCCGTGCGTATTTCCAGTGTGCTATTTGCTCGAGGTGAAGAGCAGTGCGTGCACACGTGGGCGCTTCTCCCTGCACGCCTGCCCTTTTGAAGGGCGGACTGGAACTCTGGCCGGCGAGGGCCGTTTTCCTTCCGCAGCCGGACTGGAAGGGGCCGCGGGTTTGGGTCTTCTGGGGCTTTGGCAATTGGGCTGCTGCTGCGGAGCTCTGCTCCTGCCCCAAATTCTTGCTCAAATTCCTCAGGAGACCAGCTTGCAGAGAAAAATGCACCCCCTCCCAGGCGCAAGATCCCAACGCTCACCATGTAGAGAAGCACAATAAACACACGTGGAACTTTTGTGTCTGTGAGAAATGAGCCCTGAAGCCACAGCCTCCTCTAAACGATGGTACGGTAGCTGCTGCCTTGCAAATCCACGCCTGGGCCATTTTCAAGAAGCGGCCGACTTTTCCTCCTAGTGCAAGGAGAGCGAGGGCCCCCCTGCTTCAGAGGAGGTTTATGAGGCGCCTGTGTGCCGTTTGCGTCCCGTCCTCTTGAGGGCTGAGGGTGCCGGGGTTCAGGAGACACAGGGTGTTTTTTAAGAGGACCAGGACGCTTGTCCGTCCCACTGAGACGCCCTTCCTCCTCTCGGATCTGCAGGGTCTGGCATGACGGGCTGTGCTTCTCTCTTGCTCTTTGCCCCTCTCGAAGGCTGAGCCTGGAAGGAAAGGGCGCCTGCTTTGCCCCCCACCCCCGTGCTGCTCCGGGGTTCGGGTAGGGATCCACTCGCGTTGGGGCGCTTGAGAGAGAGAGAAGTGGGGGGGGGGGCCACGGGCTTTCCTTTCCACAAGCAGCCTGCTTGCTTGGTTCGTGTGAAGCATCTCGTCCGGGATGAGTAAATGGAGAATTGAGGTCACCCACCCAGACTGGCCAAGATTGAATTCTGATCATTTTTCTTTTTTCCTCGGACGCCTCTCTACGTCCTTTTCTCTTGTCTGGTTCCCACCGCACTTTCGTTGTATGTTAACCGAAATGTGCCCATCATCAAGACTGAGGAAATATTTTGGTTGCCCTGTTTACACAATCACATCCACGGGTCGTAATCTGGGGGCCTCTGGGAGTTGTGGTCCGAGAAAGAATATCCAAAACGGTCAATGGGGAAATGCATTTTTTTTTAAACTTTCAATATTTTTAAATAGTTTTTTTTTTTTTAAATCACAGCTAAAACCTTCAAGGATAGTTACAACCGAAAGAGTGCCAGGTGCGTCTGTTGCCTCTCCCTGTTTTGGCTTTAACAATGATTAACCTTCTTGGCTGGAAGTCTCGCTGTGGTGGAGGGCCTGGCACTCCGGTGTTTTCAGCCGTACGGGGGGCTTCAGCCTCTTCCCACAACGCATGGCCAGATATCAAGGGCCGACGGACAGCTGTCTTACGTGAGGAGGGTCCTTGCGCTTGGCAGCCACGGGGCGCCAGGGGGCACTTGGCATGCGGTGTGCCCATCCACTGAGGGGTCTCCAGGCCTAAAACATGCGCTTAAAGGCCAGGTGGGCGCGAGCAGCAGCGGCAGTGGACACGGCAGGTGTGGGAAGACCCTGGGCACGCTGGGCTGCAGGGTTGGTCTTCCTTGTCCCGCTAGAGAAAGGGGCTTGGCGGGCAGGTTCCCTCCCCTTCCCCAAAGCCCCTAGTGGATTCTGGAGCAGGTGGGACTGAGGGATCAGCGGGGACTTCATGGGACTGGCTTTGCAGGGAGTCTCCCCCCCCCCCATCCGTGGAGCTCCTCTCACCCCCCCCCCCTCTCTCTGGTCCCTTCCTCCGCCAAAGGTCCTTCGAATTGTACATGCGTGGTGGTATTTTTGGGGGCGGGGGTGGTGTTGTGTGGAGGCAGGTTTCTTTGCTTTGGTCCTTGGGGCGCTGAGGGCAGCTGCCTGGAAGGGCTTCCTCCCTTAACAGTTCAGTTTGGCAGACTGGGGGGGAGGCTTCTGCTCCCTGGAATTGCTGGGGCCCTTCGGGTAATAAAGCCCCGGAGGAGCAGCCCCCCTTTTCATCCCTGAAGCAGCCCAAGGTGGGCGCGTTGGCTCCTAGGAGTACCCGGATCCCAGCTCTCTTGTGGGTTCATGATGCCAGGCTGGAGCAGCCCTTGGCTAAGACGAGGGTTGGCAGTGGCTTCCCCAAATCCAGGGGCTGCTCACCCCTCTCGCTTTCCCCATCTCTGGGTTGCCCTGCCCGATGGGCTTTGATCCGTGGGGTTTCCACCCCTCTTGTTCAGTGGACATCGGGGCTCGGCTTGGCGTGGGCAGCGTGGAGCCCTGGAGGGAGCCAGCCAAGCGCCCCCCCACGTTCCCCCCCCCCCCAGCAGCCACTCACCAGCTTCCTCTGGTTGCTGAGGCAGAAGGTGCAGATCTGCTTGGGCTGGGAGCCTTCGCTCTCCGGGCCGGCCGGACTGCCGCCGCCGCCTTTGCCGCCGCCGCCGGCGGGGTGGAAGAAGGCCGGGCCGGCGTGGCAGGGCTGCCCGTCCCCGCAGCCCTCCCCGGCCAGGAGCACGTTGCCCAGGTGCGCGATGTAGCTGGAGGCCAGGCGCAGCGTCTCGATCTTGGAGAGCTTGCGGTCGGCCGGCTCGGTGGGGATGAGCGTCCGCAGGGCGCTGAAGGCGGTGTTGACGCTGTTGGTGCGGTCGCGCTCCCGCGCGTTGGCCGTGTGGCGCTGCCGGGGCTCCCGGGCCACGGGGCCGCGGCCGCCCTTCTTGCCCGGCCCGCGCTTGCCGCCCCGGAGCCCGTAGGCGCCCGCCTCCAGCGCGTAGGGCTTCTCGTCCGAGCCGGAGCTCTCGCCGCTGCCGTTCTCCTCCTCGTCCTCCTCCGACAGCATGCTGATCTCCGGGTAGAGGAAGCGGCTGGGCGCCGAGCGCAGCAGGGCGAAGGACATGGCTGGGCGGGCGGCGACGGGCGGGCTCAGCTCCGCGCTCGCATCTCCTCCCCGCGCTCGCCTCTCGGTGCCCGGCGAGGGATTCCCGGGGCTTCCGCGACTTCTTCGCCGCCGCCGCCGCCGCCGCCGGCCCTCCCGAGCGAGATGGGCACCTCCGCGCTCCCCGCACACAGAGACAGCGGCGGACGGGCGGCTCCTGGGCGACGGCGGCGGCCGGACAGGCGCGCCCGAGTTTTATATTGTCCGGGATGGTCGGCCCGACAGGCCCCTCCCTCCCCGCCCCGCTTCACGCCTACCTGAGCGTCCCTCCTGGGGAGGGGGGAGCGCCTGCCCACCCACCCCCGCCTGGGGGCTGCAGTCTGGAGGGGGCCCTGCGCTGACTTCACCTGTTGGATGCAGAACTTGGGCTGGCTCAGCGCTTCCTCCGGGACGGCCGGGGGGGGGGCGGGGAAGCGGGGGAGGCGGAGAAGAGGACCCGGTCGGCTGGCTTGCCGGCAGCGCTTCGGAGCCTCCTGCCGAGGTCAGCCCAGTCCAGGCCGGAGGTAGCTGGGGAAGGACCGAGGAGGGTGTCTGCTCTTGGCCAGGGTGGGGAGGATTGAACCCTTGCTGGGCTGCTCCTCCTCCTCCTCTACGGAAGGCCTCAGCAGCTCCAGGCTCTCCTGGGTGGGATTTGCTGTGGGCTCTGGCCAGGGGGCGTATTGGTTCCTTCCTCTGCCCCTCTGGGCTGCCCGTCTGCCTCGTCCCCAGGGCAAAGGGTTTGCGGAGGGCCCCTAGTCTGCCCACGTCTTGGGGAGAATCCCCTTGTCCCGCTTGCCAGGGGAGCGGGGGTAATTGGGGAAGGGGCTCTGGGGCGCTTCCAGGGTCTTCGGCCATGCAGCAGGGCCATTGAGCCCGTGGAGATGTGGGTCTTGCGCCCTCTCCTGATGCAGCATGCAGGTAGACTGCGCTTGGCACTGCAGGCTTCTTCACCCGCCTAGTTGCTGATTTAAGCTCATTCCTGGTTTCAAAACAGAACCCAGCAAAGGGGCATCCGTGGCAGGGCTTGCTGGGCTGGGGAGGGGCAGCCAGTCTCGGCACCCCAAAATCATTGGGCTTTGGGCGGTGGGATGGATGGGTAAATGGATGAACCTCTGTCTGACCTGGTCCCTTAGATTGTGCTTTAAAACACACCCATGTTTTAAATGAACAGAGCCTTGTGGGAACACAGCCACACTGCAGCCCAAACTTTCAGTCTGACTCCTGGCGTGCTGGGAAGCTGGCTTGCAGTTCCAGGGGCCTCCGGAGCAGCCTCCTTGTCGGGCGGCCAGTCAGGCCTGGGAGGAGACCGGGACCATTTCGGTGGTCTTGGGGCTCCAGTGAGGGCCCTGGGCAGCCATCGTGGCCTCCCTCCGAGACCCAGCTCTGCTCCGGGAGGTTTCTCCCCTCGGCCAGGGGCTCCTCTCTGGGAACAGGGGCCACAGTTGAGGGGCCCTGAGGGGCCTCCAGACCTTCCCCGTCGGCTCCCAAAGGGATCTCCTGGGCCGAGCTGCCTTGCGAGGGAGGGAGGGGCCAGCCAGGGAAGGGGAGGGGCAGGGCAGAGACCCCAGCCCCCTCACCTGGCCAGCGCAGGGCAGGAGGAGGGTCTCCCTTTGGGCGCATTGCAGAAGGACTCTGGCCGGAGCGGAAAGCGCTGCTTCCTTCTGGGCTCTGGGCAGGGGAGGAGGGCCCGGCCTTGCAGGACCCCTGGCCAGGTGGGGGCCTTCCTCGGCCATAGGAATCCCCCTTTAGGTGGCTCTGTTTTCCACACTCCTTTAACAGCCCGGATCACGAGAGAAGTCGGCCAGAGTCCTCCCTCCCCTCCCCTCCCTCCCCCCCTCCTCCTTGGGCCTTCTGGGTTGGCGGTCAGTCCTTCTAAGGAGCCTTTCGGGGAAGGCCTCCCTGAACCTGCACAGGGCCCCCCTCCCGGCTCAGGCCTTCCTTGGCAAGCTCTGGAGCAGGGCCAGTCTAGGGAGGGGGGATTTCTCTTCCCTGCCCCCATCCCAAAGTCCGCCTGCCCCCCCTTCCCCTCCAGCGGCTCCCCTTCTCTTCTTTCTCCACGTGGACCAGCAATTTTTGAGGCAGAGCCTGTGCCAGGAATGCACACCCAGGAATGCCTCGGCTCTTCCAAGAGCAACTTCCAGACGTGTGGCTGAGTGACGGCAGTGCCTGGGGGAATTGCGGGGGGGAAGACTGATGTGTTAATTGTGGGAGGCAGCTGGAGGGCTGGGAAAGCTGCTACTGGCATCGGCCCCACGCAGGAGAGGCTCTTGGCTGCTCTGCTCTCGGGTGCCTCCTCCTCCTCCTCCTCCCTTTCTTCCCTCCTCCTCCTCCTCCTCCTCCTCCTTTCCTCGTCTTCCTCCTCCTCCTCCTCCTCCTCTCATTCAAAGTGCGGGGGAGCAATGCTAGGGGGTGTCCCACCCTGGTTCTGGCAGCAGACTGAGGGCTCCCTATTTGTGATAGGCATCCCCACGCAGTTGGGGAGGGGGCTAGAAGAGCCCCCCCAGCAGTTCCCTTCCACCCTCTGCCGGTGCCAAGCCTTTGCCCTGCCCAGAGCCTTGTGAAGGGGCCCGTCCTGGCCCCACGGGGCCTCCCAGCTCCGCAGGAGGCAGGGGGTGTTGCAGCCTTGGAGGTCCAACTGTCCGTGCCAGCCCAATAAGTGGGCGTCAAGGAAGAGGAGGCCGGGCATGGCCACCTGCCAGCCCTGGGTGGGCAGGAGCCACAGGGCTGCACCCCTAAAGTCCCTCTGTCCCTTTCTGCAGCTTCGCTCCCTGGCAGGAGAGCAACTTTCGTGGCAGTGGACTCACCTGGATATGCTCAACGTAGGAAATGAGTCCCTGGCCCTGGGAGGGGCCGAGAGGCTCTTCTCCTGCCGGGGGGCTTACCAAGCACCCACCGCCAGGGCCCCCTCGGCTTCACCCCTGGCTTCCATGCGCTCAGGGGCCCCCGGAGGGTGACCCGGGGGGGGGGTGTCCCAGAGATGCCTCCACGGCAGGAGAGTAACTGGCAGGGAAGGGGAGGCAGTCGAGGAGCCCCTCCCTCCCTCCGCTCCAAAGGGGCCAGGAGTGGGATTTACAGCCGGGGGGGCAGCTGCAAAGGCCCCAAAGGCGGATGGGGGGTGCTTGAGCCTCCCGCCTCTTGGGAGGAGAAAAGGGGTTTTGTATTCCCACCTCACTGCGCCTGCAGCTCAGCCCCTCTTGCATTGCTCGGGGGTCCCCTGGCCTCGTCTGCCTGCAGCCCCCAAAGGGCACCCCGGTTTGGAGGCCTCCCGGTGGTGCTTGGTAGGTTTGGGGGTCCTATTGATTCTGCCCACCATGATTGCTGGAGGGGTGTTTTCAACCGCTGATGGCTGCATGTGAAAAGTGGAGGAGGAGGAGGAGGAGGTTGAGGTGCCACCTGCAAGCCAGTGAAGAGGCAGGTGCAACGGGGGGGAATCAGGAGGGAGTAACCCTGCCCCACCCTTAGCAGAGCGTCCCCAAAGCCTCCCCCTCCTGAGCCCCGCCTGCCCCTCCTCTTCCAGGACATCCGCAACACGGTGGGCAACGTCCCCATGGAGTGGTACCAGGACTTCCCCCACATCGGCTACAACCTGGAGGGGAAACAGATCTACAAGCCCATCCGCTCCAAGGACGAGCTGGACCGGTTCCTGGAGAAGATGGAGAACCCCGACTACTGGTGACTACTGACCCCCCGCCCAGGAGGGGCTGCCTCTGGTCCAAGGGGAAGCCTGAAGCCTTCCTGGGCAGAGCCTGCCTCTTCCCCCCACCCTCAGTCAGGCAGGCAGGTGAACAGGTGGGCCTGGCCTCTGGGCCGGGCCTGGTAACCTGGGAAGCACAGCTGCTCGTGACTCTCTCTGTCCCCCCTTCCCCCCCAGGCGAACGGTCCAGGACAAGATGACCGGGCGGATGTGAAGCTGACGGACGAGCAAGTGGAGCTGGTGAACCGTCTCCAGCGCGGCCAGTTTGGGGACGTGAATTTCAATCCATACGAGGTGAGCCGAGGGCCGCCCCCCGCTCCCAGGGAGCCACAGTGTGTGTGTGTGGGGGGAAACAGCGGCTTTCCTGCGGCTGCAGCCCCACCCACCTCGGGCTCCTTTGCAGCCGGCCGTGGACTTTTTCAGCAGCCAGCTGAGGATCCACCCGGTGACAAACCGTCCGGCGGACAAGCGGAGCTTCATCCCTTCCTTGGTGGAGAAGGAGAAGGTGAGCTGCTGGGAGGGAGGAGGGCTCCCCTGGGAGGAGGGGGCTCCTGGCCCCCCCCCAAGGCGCCCCGTTTCCCAGGCGATGCTGTCCCGCCCCACACCGGAACCGGCGCTCTGTCCTTTCAGATCCAAAGGGCTTGCGGGGCTGAGGGTGGCTTGCTCAGGTGCCAGGAGATGGCGCTGTGGGGCAGCTGCCTTTGGTCAGCATGGCCCCCGGAGGGGCAGCCTAGGCTTGGAGACCCTGGAGGGACTGGGGCCCAGAGCGGTCCTGGCCAGATGCCTTCCGCTTCTGCCTGGCGGAGCACCCACCCCCTTTCTCTCCACCCCAACATGACCGACTGCTCAGGTGCCCTGCCTGCTCCCCTCCTCCTCCCTCCCTCCCTCCCTCCAAGGAAGGGAAGGCGGGAAACGCCGCCACCTGGGAGAAGGCCTCGCCTGGGGCACCTCCAGGCAGGGCCTCTGCGGCTCCCGGGGGTCCCGGGTCATGGCGGCTCTTCTGACCTTGCAGGTCTCCAGGCTGGTGCACGCCATCAAGATGGGCTGGATCCAGCCCAGGAGGCCCCGGGGGACGCGGGGGTCTTCTACGACCTTTGGGCCCAGGAGGACCACACCTCCATCCTGGGGCGGCACAAGATGCACGTGCCTGCCCCCAAACTGCCCCTGCCCGGGCACGAGGAGTCCTACAACCCCTCCGGAGTACCTCCCGACCGAGGAAGAGGTGAGGGCCAGCGCCACAGGAGGGGGCTTCTGGGGGCAGAGGAGATGCCCTGGGGTGGGGTCTCTCTCCCTCCTCACCTCTCGCCCACCACCCCCTGCAGAAGGTCGCCTGGGAGCAGCAGGAGCCTTCGGAGCGCCGGCTGAACTTCCTGCCCCAGCGCCATGACTGCCTGCGCCGCGTGCCCGCCTTCCCCGCTTCATCCACGAGCGCTTCGAGCGCTGCCTCGACCTCTACCTGTGCCCACGCCAGAGGAAGATGCGGGTGGGCTTTGCTGCTTGCCCCCCCTCCCCCAACCAGGGCATTTGTGGGGAGGGGGGCCTGTGTGGCCCTCGGCTGATCCCGACGGAGGGCAAGGGCGGGTTCCCCATGGGCCAGCCTGGGCACCTGCTCCCAGCTGGAACTGAGGGTGGGTGGCGGCTTCCTCCCAGGTCAGCGTGGATCCTGAGGACCTCATCCCCAAGCTGCCCAAGCCCCAGGATCTGAGGCCCTTCCCAACCGTGCAGGCCCTGGTGAGGTCCTTTTGGGGGCGGGGGGTCTTCTGGCTCTGGGTTTCTGCTGGGCTGAAAACTTTGGGAGGCTGGAGCAGCCGTTGGAAACTGGGGGCAGCAGCGTTTCTTCCTCCTCCTCCTCGTCTTCTTTTGGATGGGGGGCAAGAGAGCAGGACACACGGGTGGGGGGGGCTGCTCCGGGATGCCCTTCCTGCGCTTCCTGTGTTACTCCCCTCACCTGCCTGTTCCCCTCCAGGTGTATCGTGGGCACACCAGCCTCGTGCGCTGCATCAGCCTCTCGCCGACTGGGCAGTGGCTGGCATCAGGTGAGCTGGGTGCCCGGACCCCGAGGGGCCTCCAAGGCAGGGGGAGGGCAGCGGAGGGGAGGCAGGTGAGTGCCCTGGATAGGGAAGGGGGGGCGGCCTCCTTGCCCCTCCCAAAGGAGGCCCCCTTTCCAGGCTGAGGGGCAGCTTGCAGTCCCCAGGCGCACACACCCACACACACCCCGGCTGCAGGCAGGGCCTTTGGAGCCTCCCTGGGGGGGAGGGGCTTCGCCTTCCAGCCTGGAATTGGGACCCTGGCCGCACAGGAGCCCCCTCCCTCTGAGGGCCATCCAGGGCCCCCCCCAGGGGCTCCGTCCTGCCAGAGGGCCCGGCCTCCCTTCTCGGAGGAGCCACAGCTGCCGCCTCGCCTGCCCCTCAGGCTCCGATGACGGCACCGTCAAGTTGTGGGAGGTGAGCACGGCCAGGTGTGTGAGGACGCTCCCGCTGGCAGCGGCTGTGAAGAGCATCGCCTGGAACCCCAACCCCTCCATCTGCCTGGTGGCCGTGGCCGTGTGAGTGGGGAGAGGAGGGGCTCCCGGGTGGGGGGCGGGAGGTGGGAGACGGGCCAGGGTGGGTGGGACAAGCGGGGAAGGCCGGGCGGTGGTGTAAAAGCCTTGGGAAGGGAGGAGCAGAGAGCAAGCCTCCTCCCCCTCCCCCCTCCCCCCATCCCCAAGGGGGTCTCCTGACACCCAGGAGGCGCTTGACCCCATTTGCCCTTCAGGTCCAGCAGAGGAAAAAAACGCCTCTGGGTGCCCCCCTTGGCACAGAGGAAGGGCCTTGTTTGGGGGGCTCCTTCCCTCCTTCATCCCCCAAGGTGGGGACAGGTGGTTGTGTCTCAGTTGCTGCTAGCAGGGGGTGGGGGGCTCATTTCCCTTCCTGCGAAGGCTTCTGTCCCTGGGAGGGGGTCCGCCTGCCCTCCGTCCCGGAAGCCCCGGGCTGCCCCTGACGCCTCCTCTGGGCCCCCGTCCCCTCCAGGGAGCACACGGTGCTGCTGGTGAACCCCGGCCTCGGGGACAAGCTGCTCTGCGGGGCCACCGACCAACTTCTGGAAGGCCACGTGGCCCCTGAGGAGGGCCGCCTGCAGCCCGTCACGTGGGAGGAGGCCACGGAGGAGGAGGAGCGCCGCCTGGGGGTGCGGCTCAGACTGAGCTTCGGGAAGGTACGGCCCGGGCGGGGCGGGGCAGGAGGGACCCCCTCCGCCTGCACCCGTCCCCCAACCTGCTCTCCTCCTCCTCCTCTTCCTCCCCCCCCTTAGCCCTTGAAGCAGGTGGCCTGGCACGGGAAGGGGGACTACTTTGCCACGGTGGTCTCGGACAACAGCCACCTGCAGGTGCTGATCCACCAGGCCAGCAAGCGCTGGAGCCAGGCGCCCTTCCGCCGGAGCACGGGCCAGGTGCAGCGCGTCCTCTTCCACCCGCTGCGGCCCTTCTTCTTCGTGGCCACGCAGCGCTTCGTCCGCATCTACCACCTGCTCAAGCAGGAGCTGACCAAGAAGCTGCTGACCAACTGCAAGTGGGTCTCCAGCATGGCTGTGCACCCCGGAGGTGAGCGGGGGTCCTGGGGGAGGGGAGCCCTCCCACCCCTGCCTCGGCCGCCAGTCGTGCCCCAACGGGCCCCCTCCTCCTCCTCCTCCTCCTCCTCTTCCTCTCAGGTGACAACTTGATCTGCGGCAGCTACGACAGCAGGCTGGTCTGGTTTGACCTGGACCTCTCCACCAAGCCCTACCGGGTGCTCAGGTAGGGGGCAGTCCCCCTCCCCTCCCTCCCCAGATGCAGCCCCCCAATGCGGATGGGTGGGGCCTGGGCTTCCCCCCCAGGGCCGCAGGGCATGCTGCTAACTCATCGCTGAGCCTGGGTCTTTGCAGCTGGGCGCTGGCATCCCAAGGGCAGCCCCCCAGGCTCCAAGCCAGCCCTCCCTTTCAGAGCAGCCCCAGCCGCCTCCTTGCAGGGAGGGGCACGGGGGGCAGAGGGGGCTGCTGGGTCACCCCTCCCCTTCTCTGCCAGGCACCACAAGGCGGCCCTGAGGGCGGTGGCCTTCCACCCTTCCTACCCGCTCTTCGCCTCCGGCTCGGACGACGGCAGCGTCATTGTCTGCCACGGCATGGTCTACAGGTGAGTGTCTGCAGTGGGGCTGGGGGGCTCGGGGCATCAGAACCGGCACCCCTGACTGTTCTCCCCCGCCCCAGCGACCTGCTTCAGAACCCACTGCTGGTGCCGGTGAAGGTGCTGAGGGGCCACGCTCCGGCCCACGACCTGGGCGTCCTGGATGTCCTCTTCCACCCCACGCAGCCCTGGCTCTTCTCTGCGGGCGCAGACGCCACCATCCGCCTCTTCACGTAGCCCTGCGCCCGGCTCCAGAGGGACTTGGCAGGAGAGCCGCAGCCGGGGGAGGCGGCCTCCCCATCCGTGGGGCCCTTTCCCTGGGAGGCTGGAGCGTTGGATCCGGGCGGGAGGAGGAGGAGGAGGCGGCTGTTGCTGGACCAACCTCGGACCTTGCAGGCTGGAGGGGGGCGGGGGGGCCTCCTGGAGGACTGAATAGAGCCACTCTTTGCTTGGAAAACAATAAAAGTGCCTGATTTGCAAGGAAGGCCCTCATCCAGAACCAGAACCGGGGGAGGAGAAGGGGTGAGAGCTGCCTCGGATCCTGACACCTCCCAAAACGTCTTGCCCTCGGCTGTTTTTGGTGCCACGTAGACAAGCCCCTTTTGCTGCATCCGCTTCCTCTTCTAGCCCAGCCAGTCGTGCCCCCCGGCATAACGAGGCTTCATGCGCACACACACACCCAACCCCCCAAAAAGCCCTGGCAGTGGGAAAGGGGTGCTGCAAGAGGGTGGGCTCTGCAGAAGAGCACCTAAGACCTGCCCACCTGAGCAGGGCCAGAGGGAGGCTGACCACCCCGGGGCCGGACTGCAGCAGGGGCTCCCCTGTCCTGCTCGAGGGAGCCCCCTCCCTCCTTCCACAGGGCTCAGCTTGGCCCTTCCGCTTGGAGCTGTCTCGGGTGCTGCGTCTGGGCGTACGAGAGTCTCGGGCTCACCTCCGGGGGGGCATTTTTGTCAAGGGGGTGGGGGCTTGTAAGGCCAGGATGGTGAGAAATGCCCCCGAGCTCCAGTTCTCAGATGCCAGGAAGTGCAGGCGGCTGAACTGCTCATTGCACCACCACCCCTCCCCCAGGGTGGGGGGAAGGGGGAATTTGGGGGTAGCAGCCCAGGAGCAGCCAACACATTCGTCTGTTAGAGCAGGCCGAACCCCAAGGGCGTCCCAAGACCACGGCCGTCTCTCTGTGGGTCCCTGGTTGGCCAGGGATCGAGGCCACCGATGGCCACCAAGAGTGGCAGGGAGCCTGAATGCAAAAGGGGCCAAAGGGGAGGGCGGCCCAACAGAAGCCCTGAATCGGGGGGTTGGGGAGGGGAGGTGGGGGGCTGCGTGAGTCTTCAGTTTCCCAACCGGTGCAGCCGCTTGGCAGGCCTGGAGCTCCGTCCAGAGTCCTTCAGAAACGAGGCGGCTGCTGCTGCTGCTGCTGGTTCCTCTGAAGGGGGCCTTGGGAGGGAGGAGGCCGGCTGGAGCTGTCCAGCTTTCCAAGAGGGAAGCAAGTGGGGTTCAGAACCGGGCTGGGGGGCTTTGCACCCCGTCTGCCTCGCTCCCTTGAAAAGGCCTTTGCTGCCCTTTCCCACTCCTGAGCTCCCAGACGCAGCCCTGCCGGCTCCCATTCAGGCAGCAGCAAGGCCTGGGGGGGGATTTCCAAGGCTGGGGGTGGGGGTGCTGCCCTGCAGGAGGCAACGGGGGAGAGAAGGCAAGGCCTCCCTTGACCCCAGGGGCTGGTGACAGGTCCCCGCTGCCCAGGGAGATCCCGGCGTCTGTCCCTCTCTTCTTTCTACTTCCTACGCTGGGACCAGTTGCTTTTGGAGGAAGCGGCCTGAATGGTCCCGGGAGCAGGAAGGACGCGATTCCCTCCTTCCACGTGGCCGGGCCCAGCCCTAGCCGCCTCCAGCCCCTTCTCTTGCCTGGGAGCCCCCCAGGAGCAGCCGGCTGGTCAGTCAACGAGGGGGCTTGGCAGACCCTCCCCAAAGGCCGAGGGAGAAGCCACCGGGGATGGAGGGCCTCTTCTCTCCCGGCCCAGGAGCTAAGAAAGAGCCCTCGGGGGTTCTGAGAAGCAAATAGTTTATTAAAAATAAGTCCTCTGAGTCTATATACAAACTCCGGCCGAGAGGAATGTGCATAAACTCTGGAAGGTGCAGCAGGGGCTCCCCCGCCCCGGTGCTAGGGATGGTGGGGGGCAGGTGCAGCGTGGCGCAGTCGGGAGGCACCTGCTCCTGTGTGGGGCAGGAAGGGGGCAGAGGGGGCCACGCTGGACCGGTGCCCCTGTGCTGCAGCCCTGAGTCTTGACTCTGCACCCTGTTTGGTCCAGCCTACCCAAGGGAGGGGGGGGGGCAGGGTGGCCCCTGCAGAAATTCAACCAAAAAACCCATGGAAACACACATTAAGGTGCAGAGACGTCAGGTCTTCTCTTTAAGGTGTGGGGGGCAGGGGGCTCCAGGGTGTGACGCTTGTGTTGCTCCGGAAGACGTGTGACTCGCCCCTCGGGAGGTGGGAGGGCAACTTTGAATGGGGGGCGGATCCCATTTCCTCCGGGGGCGTCCATGGCCGGCAGCCCTCAGATGGCCCGTCCCAGGCGTCCCAGCGTCTCCGCCGCCGCCCGCACCGTTGTGACGGGGTCCTTCAGCAGCACCGTCAGAGCTGGGCGAGAGGAGCGGCCGTCAGCCAAGTGGGTTGCCCAGGCCCTGCGCCTCCTCCTTCACCGCCCCCCAGCCGTGGCTGAAAGCCAAGCCTGGAGG
The DNA here is from genome assembly GCF_049901735.1 of Notechis scutatus. Classification (NCBI taxonomy): domain Eukaryota; kingdom Metazoa; phylum Chordata; class Lepidosauria; order Squamata; family Elapidae; genus Notechis; species Notechis scutatus. Next base: position 210,336,029 of record NC_142011.1, read on the forward strand.
GACGCCCGCCTCTCGGGGGCCCGGGGCCACGGGCAGCCTCGGCCCAGGCGGCAGCGGCAGCAGGCAGGGGAGGCCTCCGTGGGCCGTCCAGGGCTGCTGCTCCGCCTGCGCCTGGCCCGGGCCCAGCGGCCGAGCAGGCGAGGGGCCAGCAGTGCCTCCCGAGCAGCAGAGATACAATAATATTTTTCCAGTAGCCTGTTTACACTGCAAATCCGAGCCTCTCCCGTCCCGCCAGAGCAGCCAGCGAGAGCGAGAGAGACGGTCTGATTTATGCACGGAGCTGCTTCCCGTCCATCAGCCCCGGCCAGCTGCAGGAGCTGGAGGGGGGGGGGTTGGCAGGCTGAGCGCTCGCTCTCGCACTCAAGACGGGAAGCTGTGGCGACCCCATCCGGAGTCCTTGCCGCTCCCCCCCACCCCCCTGCACAGACGGGCCTCTCTCGGGACGGCTCCACCAGCCAACGGAAAGATACTTTTCCCTTTTTTAGTGGTTTTTAAGCTCCGTTGGAAAGCTCAGAGATTTTCCAAGCCTTCCTCTAAGCGGTGAGGTCACTGCTGACAAGGGAAAACCGGGGGAGAGAGGGGGGAGTCCAGGAAAGTTTATTACCTAACTGGATTCTCCGGCTGGTCTCGGAGAGGCAACCCTGAGGGGAGGAGGGAGCTGCGCTGCACGCAGGGACGTGGCCCTGATCCCCTCCACCCCACAGCCCGGGCTGGGCTAGCCAAGGGCAAGGGGGCTGCCTCACCCCCTTCGCCCAGGACGGTGCCCCATGCGGGACCCTTTCCCCTTCGTGCCCTGCGTGGAAGTGGCCAGCCCTCTGGTGCAGCCCCCAGGGAGGCCTGAAGCCCAGGAAGGCTCCTCCCTAGTGTGGACGGGGGCCTTTCTCGGGACCCCCAGCCGGCTCCCTCCACGGTTCCTACCCAGCATCCACGGGAGCCCCTCCCTCCCTCCCTCCCTCCCTCGCTCACCCGCCATCAGTTCGTCCAGGTCCAGCTGCCGGCTCTGCTCTCGGTCCGCGTGGAGGATCAAGAAGCCTTCAAGGGGGAGAGAGGCGGCCCCTTGAGTCCCACGGAGCCCGGGGGGCCCATGCAGGAAAGCCCAGGGAGGGAGGCCCACGTGGCCCTTCTCACCTACAAACATGGGGGCAGCCGCTCGGACGTCGGGCCAGCTGCTCTTGAAGTAGAAAAGGTTGATGCTGACCAAACGACTCAGCATTTCTGGGAAGTTCTGCATCTGGGCCAGAGGGAAGGAAGACCAGCTGGCACCCAGGGAGACCTCCGGCCAGGGCAGCCGTTCAAGGGGCCACCCAGCGCCGCGTCGTCCGAAACTTCCTCTTTGGGGCAAGGCAGCGCTGAGCAACTGAGCCGGAGGGGCTGAGGGGGCCCGGAAGTGCAGGTGGGCCAGAAGGGCCACTTCAGCCCAGGAGGCTCAGCCACAAAGCAGGAGGAGAAGCCTAGGGTGCCTTTGGGCCTCCTCCTGATCCCCCCCCTCCCCCCCAAAAGGTTTCATCTGGGACCAGAACTCCTCGGACCGCCCTTTGGACCTGCTTGCTCTGGAACCGGTTGTGCCGTAGCTGCTCCGGCCCCTTCCCTGGCCCAGCGGCTGGCAGGCGGGATGCTCTGCGGGAAGGAAGGCCGGCCGGGAAGCCAGAGACCAGGTGCTCACCAGGTGTTTGCAGGCGTCGTTCATGAACTCGCCGTAGTGGAGGCTCCACTCCTCGTGCAGGTGCTTCTGGAACATCTCGCACAGCCCAGCGCAGCCCAAGATGGGTCCACACGCGCGCAAGGCAAACTTGCAGGCCTGGGAGGAAGAAGAGGGGAGGAGTGGTGGGGCCTTCCCCGCAGAGGCGGAGAGAGCGGAGCCCCTCCTAGCCGGGGCACCCACCTTGATGACCTCTGGCTTCGGGTCCTGGAGGTGGAGCAGCAAGGTCACCAGGCCGTAGAGGATCTGCTCGAAGAAGGCGTCCTCGCCACTCCCGGAGCTGAACTTGGCCAGGTTCCCAAAAAGGAAGATGGAGGCCTTGCGGAGGTTGGGCTCCTCCTGCAAGGAAAGCAAGCCCTGTGTGTGTGGGGGGCTAGAGACCCGGGGGCGGTCCTCCCTTCCCCCCCGACCTTCTTCTCCTTCCCAGATTTCACCCCCACCCAAAAAAAACCCCAACAATATCCATCCACCGCAGTCTGGAAACTAAAACATACGAAGAATGGTTGCACGGTTTGGGTTTGGCTACTCTAGAGAGAAGAAGGGGAGACATGAGAGCAGTATGACAGTATTTGAGGGGCTGCCGCAAAGGGGAGGAGGGGGCCAACTTATTCTCCAAGGCCCCTGAAGGCAGGACAAGAAGCAACGGATGGAAACTAACCAAGGAGAGGAGCAACCTGGAAATAAGGAGAAACTTCCCGACAGGACAATTAACCAGTGGAACAGCTGGCCACCAGAAGTTGTGGGTGATTCACCACTGGAGGCTGTCCAGTTTAGCCACCTGTCTGAAATGGTACACAGGGTCTTCTGCCTAAGCAAGGGGCTGGACTAGAAGACCTCCAAGGTCCCTTCCAGCTCTATTCTGATTCTATAGTCAGATGTTCTCTTCCCAATTCCTCTCCCAGGACAGCAAGCATGCTCACTGTATCGTCATCTCCCACTTGCCCTGCGTGTGGGCGTGGAGCGTACACTCCCGAGTTGGCCACGCCGGGCTTCTTTGGCACTGCCCTCCCCAAGCACATCTGCACACATCGTCTTGCTGCGGCACAGAGGCAGGTGGGGATACGGTTCAGCCCTTGGGCCCGCCCCTCCTCAATATGGACAAGGCAGCTGCACCTGTGAGGCTCCGTTCTGACACATCACAACTTGCCAGGGGATTGGGGGAGGGGCAGGGATTCCCAAGTCGCCTTCAGAATGACCAGGGGTTCCACAGAGGCATCCATCGGCCACCGGGTCCAGATTATGCACCACGACACCTGCCATGCTAGACCAGGGACCTCCGAGCGTATGCTGGCTGGGGAATTCTGGGAGTTGAAGTCCACAAGTCTTAAAAGTGGCCACGTTTGGAGGTCCCTGACTTAGATGACCCTTCTGGTCTCTTCCAACTCTATCATTCCTGGCTGGCTGGGGAATTCTGGGAGTTGAAGTCCACAAGTCTTAAAAGTGGCCACGTTTGGAGGTCCCTGTGCTAGACAAACCAACCTGAAGGCATCAGGGCTATCTAACAGATTCCCCCAAAGGGCTGCCAGATCCCCCGCCGGTTTGCACTCCTTACGCTGTCAAAGAAGGGCCGTATTCGGATGGTGACGTGGAGCAGCACGGCGTGGACGTCGCTCTCTTCCGTGAAGGCCAGGATCTTGGAGAGGCTGCACATGGCTTCCAAGGCCACCAGGTTGTGGGGATCCTCCTTGTCGTCCAAGCTGTTGATCATGGAAGACAGAAGGTGGGCCCCGTGCTTCCTCACCTACAAGAGGAGGGAAAGTGGACGGTCCACCACAGCTTCAGCGCACGTGCTCTGGGCGGGTGGTCTGTCCAGGAACCTGGGCGTCCCGCTTGGGCAACCAGCATCCCATCACAAGGAGACCACGGATCAGGGGAGGGAGGGTAAGGGACCAGGCAGGCCCACTGGCGGAGGGACCTCACGTGGCCACCCAAGCCCAGGAGGCCTCACCTTCTCTGGGGAGCCCGAAGCGACATTCCCCAATCCACGAAGGGCCAGCATCCGCACCGCCGTGGAGGAGTCCCTCAGCCGGGCTGTCATGCTGTCCATCAGAGTCTCCAGAAGAATCAGATCGTTCACCACGTTGCTGTTGAGCAGCTGAAAGACGCCCAGCCCATCGTTTGTGGCAGGGGAGCCTCCCCCCCAGAATGATTGCACCCTCCCTTCCTCCACTCCATCGGCCCAAACCAAACGGCAGGACTCCTGCCTGGATAGCTGGGCCCCACACTTGGTCCAGCTTGCCAGCTCCCAGGTGGAGCCGAAGGCCCCTTTTTGACCTGCCCAATGGCCACCACCGCCCAGGTGGAGAAAACCGGAACCTGGAGGAGGTGAGTGGGGCCTCCTTGATTTGCAAGTGCCTCCTCCGCAAGGAAGTCCTCCCTGTCGCGCCCAATCCCCCCCCCTCCTGGCTGCACTGGAGCTGCTGCCTTGCCTCGTCCCCAGCGACGGGGTTTGGGGAGGCGAAGGACCTGTGCAACGGGCAGCTCCTCCCTCCGCATGCCCACGCGCACACGGGTGCAGGCTCTCCCTCCTCAAGCGCTCTGCGTGCTTCATGGCCAAGTGTCTCCCCCTCCCTCCCTCCCTCCCTCCCATCTGGCTGTGGGCTTCCCGCGAGCCTCTTAATCCCCGGCTGAGATTTGAAGAGGCCACTTCCTGGCGCAGCAGCAGCCGCTGCCAGTGCCAGGCCCAGCAGGAGCAGCTGCCTTGTAACGGAGACCATTTGGGCGCCCCCGGCCTGGCTGGCAAGTGGGCCAAGGGTGGGAGCCACAGGCGCCCTGCGCAGGAGGAGGCAGCCTGGCCCCCTCCATGCCTCGGGGTGGTACAAAGGGGGCCAGGTCAGGGCTGGTGGCCTCGTCTGCTGGCTGCCCAGGCAGGAGCCGGGTCCCCAGCAAAAAGTAAAAGGGGGGGGGCTGCGTCCCCACGGTGAGAGAGGCAGCAAATAAGTGTTAGCAAATGAATAACAAATGTAACAAACAGTCCCGGTGGGCAGGTGCACACCTGACCGGCTCAAGGAAAGCCGGGGGGCTCACTTGCTCACCCCACCTGCATCTGGACAGGAGGCAGCCAGATCCCACTAGAGGAATCCACTAGAGAGCGACATTCATTCCCCTTCTCCCCGGGGCTCCAAGGGGGGGCACTGCCCAAGGGGGTCTCCAAGGGCGGCAGACTCACCTCTGCAAAGTAGGCGGTGGTGGTGACCCGCTGGCTGTCGTAGATGCTGTTCAGCATCGGTGAGAGCAGCTTCACGATCAGAGGGAGTTTGGGCCCCGCGTGCTTCGCCATGGCCCTGCAAACAGCCCAGAAGCCCCCCCGGGTGAGCCGGCCCAGGAAACCCCTGCCTGGCCCCCTCCCTGCAGGCACGCTCCCCCTCCGCTCCCTCCGCCTCACCTCCGCCCGGCCAGACACCCTCAGTGGGGGCCCCTCCCCCCAGGCAGAAGAGCAAGCAAGCGGGCATCCAAACGGTTGGCACCGTAGAGTCCTCGCTGCTCTCCCAAGGTTGATTCTTTGCTTGCAGACGTTTCACTACCCAACTAGGTAACATCATCAGTGCTAGAAGGGGGTGAGTGGAGGAGGAGGAAGAGGGCTGCGGGGTCCTTTTTGCTCTGAGCTGGGCTGCTTTTTGCAGACCTCTCATTACCCAACCAGGTAACACCATCAACGCACTGAAAAGGTTACCTGGCTGGGTGATGAAATGGCTTCAAGCCAACCATAAGCTCAAAGAGCACCGATCCTGAGCCCCCTGCACCACCACCACCCCGCTGCAACTCTCGGGAGGGGGGCTGTGACAGTGGCGCCAGGAGCCATCCGCAGACGGGGCCCCCTGGAGCAATCTGGGAGAGTCCCGGGCCAGCAAAGGGCCCCACCCAGAGTGTCGCCCACTCACCTGGCCAGGAAGGCCACTCCGTCGTAGTGCCTGTCCGGGTTCCGCAGCAGCTCCCAGCCTCCGTCCTCCGTCACAGCACGGCTGACTGACTCGCTGCCTCCCTGGCTCAGCATGGCCTTGAGGGTCTCGATGGCAGAGCTGGGGGAGGAGGAGGGGAGGGGGCTGAGGCCCAGGGTCCCCCATGCTGGAGGATGGCCAGAGCTCAGCCCGGTGTGGAGGCCGCTGCTCACCTGCTCCCAGGAGCCCTTCAAGACCTCCACCTGAGCACAAGAGCTCCAGAGCACCTGGCCCACTTGTCTTTATTTGGGGCGGGGGGGCGCAATGATTCCCCAGCAGAGTGAGGGAGGGTCCACCAGGGAAACTCTCCGGACCCTCCCCCACTCGAGCCAAACAAGGAGACCCTCAAGCAGGACATACCATTCCTCGGCCTGGGCCTCAGAAGCCCCCCACCCACCCAAAACTCTCTGCTGGACGACCCCCATCCTGCCAATGCCTGCCTTGCAGGGCAGGAGCTGGGACCCCCTCCCGACCGAGAGACAAGGAGAAGCCGGCCACAAAGGACCCCAGGCGGACTTGGAGAGGCATCCTCTCGGCTTCTGCCCTTCCCCTCCAGGCCTTTTGCCCCCCCTGCCCCCAAGCTGCAAACCCAGGTTTTGTCTGGGAAGGTCCTCCTCCGTCCAGGCCCTGGCCGTCCGCCCAAAGGGGCTTTGGCTTTAAAGGCAGTTGGACCTTCCAGATTTCCTTCTCGTCCCCAAAGCCGCTTCAGTTCAGAGAAGCCGCTCAAAGAAAGATCAGGAAATCCAGCTGGCCCTTAAAAAGCCCCTTTGGGAGAAGGGAGGCGGGATCTGTGGACCCCAAGCAGTGCACTCTTTCCCCCCAAGGGAACGGGGTCAAGGCTGGGGGGGCTGCAAAGGGGCCTCCCCGCTGCTCCGGGGCCAACTTACTGCTCTCCCAGGTGACCACAGCCCAGGGCCAGCAGCCTGGCCCATCGGAGGGACGGCTCTCCCGCTGGAGGGTCCCAGCACAATCCCCCCCCCGCCCACCTGGTTGAGCTACCAAGTCTTCGGGGGCCCCAAAACAAGGGGCAGGTGGCTGGACATCCAGGTGCCTCAGGAGGCCTGCAAGTGACCCAGGGCTGCTCGGGTGTGAGAGCCCAGGTACCTCCTCCACATACGTGGACCCCAGCTGGGTGACCTCTCCACCCCCAGGCCCCTCTGCTCTCCGGCTGGCCCAGCCCTCCCCGGCCAGGACCCCAGGGAAGCCCCTGCAGCCCAGCCCCCTCGGAGGAATGCGGAGGGAAACCGCAAGGCTGCCTGCAAACAGGAAGCACCATTTAATAGTTCCCGGTTTTGGGGGAGGAGCGTGCGGAAACGGGCCCCAATCCCCCCGCTGAGGTCAGGCCCGGCTCCATTCCTCCGGTGCGATGGGCCGTGGCGCTCCAGCCGTTAGCTCTACACCCATTGGCTGAGCTATTTCCTCGGGAGCGTGGCAGGGAGGGGGGTCAGGGGGAGGCCATTACCTGCAGGGGTCGAGGGTGCGCAGGCTCTGCCCCCGGCCGATGCTCTTCCGCTCCTTGGACTGCAGGTGCTTGGGCAGCTGGACGCCCACCGAGCAGCTGACCCGCAGCAGGAGGGAGACGAAGAGCTCCGCGTAGAGGCCCCCACGGCCGGTCCAGACTCCCGGACAGACATGATCTCATGCAGCGCACACGTGGCCTGGCGGGAGAGGGGGAGCGCATCCAGTTCTGTCCCCGTCCCCCCCACGCAGAAGGCACCGGCCTCCCTCCCTCATCGGGCTTCAGGGAGCTTCCCTCCCCCTCCCCTTCCTGCAGGACTGGGGCTCAAGTAGAGCCCCCCCCCCAGCACCCCCACAAGGTGTGCAGCTCCTTCCCCCTGCCCCTCCACTGACATACAGACCCGCCCCAGCAAGGCAAGTGAAGTGCAGGCAGCCAAGGGTCCAAGGGGGTCTTCAGCACTGGGCCAGGGCCCCCAAAGACGTCCAGAGACCCCCGCCCACCCAGCGCAGGGCAGGGAAGCAGGCCGAGTGGAGGGGCCACAAGGGCAAGGGGGCCCCCGGGGCAGGTGAGGGCGCCAGGCTCCCAGAGGGCTCAGCCAGGCATCAGCCGGGAGGGGAGCCCACTTATCCCCCCCAGCAGCCCTCCTCCCATGCAGGCCAGCGCCACAGGGGCCCCAGGCAGCCCCCTGCCCGTCACAGGCCCAGCCGACTGGGAGGGGAAAGGGAGCGGAGGGGCCCCCGGGGGACACCCACCGAGAGGGGGAGAAGGTGGCCACGCGCTCCGAGCGGCTCCCTCGAAGGAAGGACTTGTTCTCCTTGTAGGGGACGTCCCGGTTCACCTTGTCCAGCAGCAGCTCCAGGACCTGCGGGGTCAGGGTGGGCTCCGAGGCCAGCGCCCTCCACATGGTGCAGCTGCAGCTGCAGGGAGGCAGAGAAGCCCCTTCACCCCCAGCCCGGACCCCTGCCCGTAAAACCTTCCAGGGAGGGCAGCTGCCTTGGGCAGAGCCCCCAGGAGCCCCGCCCAAGGGAAAGGGGAGGCTGCCGGCCCTGCTCTCAAGGCCCCCCGTGGCCCTCGGCCCAGTCGGGGAACCCAGAGGGCCTTCCGGGTGGGGGGAGGGGGGCTTCCTTGAGAGGGGAAGTGACCCCCGCCTGCTGCAGGCCACGCAAGAGACCCTGGCCGGCCTGGGGCCACTCAGGAGCAGCGGAAGGGCCTCCCCAGGAATGGATGGAAAGGGGTCCCTCCCTGCCCTCCTGTCCCCCGAGTGCTTGCCCTCCCCCAGCCGAAAAGGCCCCCGGGAGGCTCCCAGCCCCCTTACCTGTCCAGGGGGAGGCTGTGGCTGAGGAGGCTGGACACCACCGCGGCCTTGTGCTGGCTGGCCAGGATGCAGACCGTCTGCTGGGTGGCCTTGCGGACCGACTCCTCCGGCACCTCCTGCAGCTTCAGGTGGATCATCTCCAGGAGCTTCGGCACCTGCCAGGAAGGCGGAGGGGCTGGGCTGAGAGAGAGAAGCCCCTCCGAGTCCCCTCGTGGCCCCCTGCCAGTTGCCACCCAGGATCAGACCCCCGGTCTCTTCTCCCCTTCCTGCCCCACAGACCCTCCCTGAGCCTCTTCGGCTGAAACGGAAAGACGGACCGGCGGCCAACGAAGGAGGGCTGGGCGGGGACCCCCCCGAGGCCTCCGCTAACCCCCCAAGGGAAGCCCTGACCCTCTGTCTGCTTCTCCACAGCCTCCCGGGTCTCCGCTGAGCAGGAACAGAGCAGGAGCCCGAAAGGGCCCCAGGGAGCGTGGCCCTCCAGCGGGCCCTTTCCGAGGCTGGGGGCCTTTCCCCCCTGGGGGCTTCCAGGCCTTCAGAAAAGCCGCTGTGTATCCAAGGGGGGGGGGCAGTGGCCCTGGGCACCCCCTGGACTTGCAATGCTGGAGCAGCTGCCCAGAGCGAGGCGTCCCCCCCAGGGCCCCCCACCTTCTCCAGCAGGACCCCCCCTCGCTCCTTCAGGATGGAGTTGATCATGACGGCGGCAGCTCGGGCGCAGTTCCGGTCGGGGTCCGCCAAGCCCTCCAGCATGGAGAGGAGCAGGCTGAGCAGCTGGTCTGGGGGCAAGTGCTTGGCCATGACCTGCAGGGGGCAGCAGAGGGGAAGGAGGCCGTTAGAGACCTTCCTCGCCACCAGGGGGTGAAAAAGCCACGGAGGTCCAGCTGCCCCTGGAGGGTGAGAATCCCACTTGGCCCTCAGCCTCCCGGCCTGCCTCCCTCGAGGGCCGAGCGCCCCTGGGCAGCCCAGGGCAGGGCAAGGAGCGGGAGACCCAGCCCCTCCCTCTGCCTGGCCAGCACCCCCCCGACAGGCCCAGAGGCATCTGGGAGGCCGCCCCTCCCTCCCCCAAGGCCGCCCCCAACCCCACCCTGGCAATGTTGCAGCACGTCTGGAAGAGGACGGTCACATCGGGATCCTTCAGGCCTGGCTTCAGGGCTTTCAGCTGCTCCACGGATTCATCCTGGTGATCCTGGGAAAAGCCTGGAAAGAAAGAGATCCAGTGGGTCACGCAGCCACCCGGCTGTCGGTCTGGGCAGCTTCCCTGGAGCACACTAGGAACGCCCCCGCCCCCCGCCCCCCTTGCAGCCGCTGAGCCCTGGAAGGCAGCAAAGGAAACACTGCCCCCTGCTGTCCAGAGAGAGGCCCTGCCCTGCAGGAAAGGGCCCCACGGGAGGAAGGGACGGGGTGGGGGGGCCGTGGAGCAGCCCCCCCCCCAAACCCTCGGCAGGGTTACCTTCGTAGCAGAGCTGCACGTAGAGCAGGGAATGGACGCAATCCACCGCGTGTTGCCGGACGCTGAGCAGGGAGTCCGTGCAGCGGGGGAGAAGAGAGCCATCAGCACCCCCAGGTTGTAGAAGGGGACCACCTTCTGCGCAAGGAAAGGGGCCGGAGCCCCCAGGCCACTCGGTCAAGCGGTCACCAGGGAGGGGCACAGCAGGGCAGGGCGAGGCAGCCACCAGCCCACTCCCCTCCCCAGGCCGTGGGGGGGGGGGTCTCAAGGCTGTGTGTTACGAAGCCCCCCATCAGCCCTGGCTTAAGCCTCAAGGGGGGCCGTGCTGGGACTGGAGGAGGGAGGCTCAGGTCCTGGGAGGGAGGGGAGGGGAGGGGGGCAGCCCCCCAGGAGGGACTCACGCTGACGTTCAGCTTCTCCCGGTAGAAGAGGAGGAGGGCGGCGCTCACTTCCACGGCCCGTTGGCGCTCGTGCTCCTTGGTGGACTTGATCCAGGGGCCCAGGTGCTGCGGAGAGAGCAGGCGGCTGCAGCCCCCGAGGCCCCACTGGCTGGCCGGAGCCCCCTCCCCACAGGAAGGCTGGCCGCCCCGGAGGGCCCCCTACCTCGAACATGGTCTGGAGGCCGTGTGGAGTCATGTGCCGGTGCAAGAGGCTCTTCAGCAGGTCCTTGAGGGCCGCCAGGGTGGCACACCAGAGGGGCTGGCAGGGGGCAAGCGCAGCCTTTCAGTCTCGGAGGGGGGAGGAAAGCCATGACGGGCCCTGGGACAGTGGGGGGAGAAAGGGCCCCAGAGGGAAGGGGGCACAGACGATTCCCTGCCCCCGCCAGGCTCTGGGCTGGTACCTCTCTCGCCCGGCCTCCCCTCAGCCCCATCTCCTTCCTTGGGCACATCGGGGGCGGAAGGGGGAAGACGCTGTGCAGGCAGCCCTCCACCAGCTCCACCTTCTCGGCCTCACTCAGGGGGGCTCCAGGACGCTGCCCGGCAAGTTAAGGCTGCAATAGGAGACTCAGGGGTGGGGGGAGAAGCCCTCCCCAGGCCCAGACTTAATCACAGCTGCAGGCAGAGCTTGGCCCTGGGGAGCCCCGCATAGACTGAGTGGGAAAAACCCCCAGGGGCCCCTCCCCCTGCCGAGAAAGGATACACCAGGTACATGCAGGCAGTCATGGCTCTCTGGCGAATGGCCGTCCGGAGGGCATCGGGGGCTCAGCCTTGATGAACTCCTGAGGAGGAAGAGGAGGAGGAGGAGGAGGAGGAAGGGGGCCTGTGGGGAGGCCCCCGCCTTGGGCCCAGAGCTTGGCATCCCAGCCATGCCAGGGAGGGGGAGGGGCTGCTGCGGGAGCCTCACCAGCATCTGGGCGACCACCTCGGCCTTGCGGGAGAAGATGAAGTCCCCCGACTGGGCGCTGTGGCAGACGGCCTGGCTGATGAGGCAGATGCTGCGGATGAGGCAGAGCTTCAGGGTGGCATCCTGCGGACGGAGGAAGAGGAGGAGGAGGAGGAAGAGGAAGAGGAAGAGGCCTTGTGGGGCCGGAAGAGGCACCAAGCAGGGGACTCGCCCCCGCTCCCGCTCCCTCCCATGCGCCAACACCGAAGTCGGCTGAGGGTGCCCGCTGGCCCTTCTTCTTCACCTGGGCCGGGACTCGAACCCACATCTGTCACTCAAGCCACAACACAGGCCCCCAAAGAGGGCGAACCCCAAGAGCGGCTCTCCCAGAAAGCCGGGGGCGAAGAGCCCCTCCCACAGAGTTAGTGCAGACACGGGGAGGAAGGGGTTAGTAAGAACGGAGCCCCCGCCTGAGAAACGCTCCCGGGGGTGGGGTTGGTAAGCGCCTGGAAAGAAGGAACTGCCCCCCCGCACTGTCAGGCCAGGGAAGCTGCCGGAGCCCCAGAGGAGCCCAGAGGGGGTGGACTAGAAGACCTCCAAGGTCCCTTCCAACTCTCCTGCTCCAGCCTTCTGCCAGCAGAAGGGCCCTTGCCAAGCTGAGGGACCCCCCACACTTCCTTCTCAGGCAGAGCAGGGCTCTCCTGGCGCTCCCTTGGGGTTCCAAGCGCAGCCCCTCCCCTGGCAAAGGGCGCCCCCTTTGGGCCTTAAGCCCGCCTCCTCTCTGCCCGGGGGCGTTTCCCTCTGCAGGGAGGCAGCCCGGAGGCCTGGCTGGCTGGTGCCGCCGCCCCCCGCCTCAGAGGGCTCTGCTGGGAGGGGGCCTCGGGCGACCCTCCCCCTCTCAGAGCAGCAGGAAAGGCTGAGAGAGAGAGGGACAAAGAGAGAGGGGGGGGCGAGCTGTACCTTCGTCTCTACTTTTATGCCCAGAACCTGACAGAAGGAAGGAGACGGGCATTAATGGCCGGGGGTGAGGGGGAGTGGGGCCCAGCAGCTGCCAACCCTCCCTCCCTCCCCTCCCTCCCTCCCGGCAGGACCGGCCGGCCTCACCTTGGTGTTGAAGTAGAAGAAGACATTACGGAGGATGTCGGCCTCCAGGCGGGCCAGGACCAGCTCCCCGGGGCCCTGCTTGGCCACGTAGCCGTAGCACAGGATGAGGGCGCCCTTCACCTTCTCCACCTCGTGGTCGCTGCGGTCCTGGGGAGGGAGGGGGCAGGAGAGGTCAGAGGCAAAGACCCCCCACCCCCCGCCCACAGAGGTCCCCAGGGCAGGAGGGCGCCCACCTTGAAGATGCTGAAGAGGCCGGCCGACTTCTTGAAGACGTCGGACTTGACGAAGTCCTCCAGCTGGGCCAGGACCTCGTCCAGGTGAGCGACAGCACAGAAGCCCAGGCAGGCTGCCAGGCCCTGAGCGGGAGACAGGAGGGCCAGGTAGGACACCGTGCAGGAGCCCAGCCTCGCTCCGACCTCCTCCAGGCTCTCCAGTCTCGGGAGCTTTAAGCCTGGGGGTGGGGGGGGACTCCAACACCCAGAATGCTCCCCCGGTCACGCTTGGCTGCCAAACTGGGGGTCCACAGGTCTTAAAACTGCCGAGGTTGGAGCCCCTTCCAGACCAGCTGCCCATTGCCCCCCCCCCTGCCAACCCAGGCGGGGCTCTGGCTCCTCTCTCTGCCCCCTCTGGCCGATGACCAGCAGGCGGTTGGCCAGGAAGCCAGGTGGGATGCAGAGCCCCCCCCATCTCCCCCCCTCCAGCTTCTGCTCTGGGGCCCACCTCTCGTTCCGCCTCCTCCTGGTATCGCGCCGTCTCCAGCAGCTCCTGAAGCTGTTTCCGCACCAGGTCCTTGTTGGCACAAGCGGCCAGGCTCACCCCGATGGCCTTGTAGAGGAAGTTCTGGAGGAGGAGGAGGAGGAAGGGAGGGAGGGAGGAAGGAAGGAAGGAAGGAAGGCAGGCACCTCAGGAGGGACCCCGGCAGAGCCCGGGATGCAAGAGGCTCCTTGGCCAGGCCCCGGCACGAGGAGCTGCCTCCCTGAAGGAGGAGCCCAGCCAAGAGGCCACCCTTCCTGCCCACCCAGAATCCGCAAGAGATGGCCAGCAGGCAGGAGGGGCCACCGCTGCCTCCCCCGAGGACCCCCACCGCTGCCTCCCCGAGGACCCCCACCGCTGCCTCCCGAGGACCCCCGCTGACCTTCTCCGGAGAGAGGCCGTTGTAGCCACTCAGCTGCCTGCACATTTCCGAGACCAGCTGGGCGGTCCAGGGCACGTCCGAAATGGCGTCCAGGGTCTTCTGGAGGAACTGTGGGAGAGCGGGCATTTCAGGGTGGCGTCCGCCCGAGGGGCCCTGCTGGACCAGGGAGGGAGGCAGGGCAGTTGGACCCCCAAAGGCCCTCCCGCCTGCAGGAGGCCCCCAGCAGCAGCAGCTTCCTTGGCAGCCCCCCGCCCCGCCTGGCCCTCCGCCTCTGGGGCTGTGGCCATGTGGTCAGCCGGAGCCCCCATCCCCGATGCCCGAGACTCAGCTCGTCTCACCCAGGTCACTAAGTGGAGCAGGAGAGCAGCTCCTTCCTGCTCCAAAATGAGCCCCAGGAGGCAGAAATGTCCCCAAGCCCCCTCCCTCCCAGGAAGCCCCCTCCAAGGACTCAGGGACCCTCAATCACCCTTCCTGGGGCTTTTATCTCCTGGATGAGGCTGAAGGTATTTGATAACAGAATTGGAACTGGAAGGGACCCTGCAGGTCATCCAATCCAACCCCCGTTTGTGAAACCTTTAAGCATCTTATATGCTATTTTATTTTCTAACTTCCTTATTTCTTACAAAGGTGATACGGAAGTCGCCACCTGCAAGCCGGATGGCCCTACAAACCTATCCGGTCAGCTGCAGGGGAGCCCTTGGGGGAGATGCCCAGTCAGAGGGGCTAGAGGGGGGACGTCCTGCCCTCCCCTTGGCTCCCCGGGCCCGGCCTCCCCCTCCAGCTCTCCCCAGGTGGGGGGGTTGGGGAGGCTCACCTGGAGCAGCTGGTCCTGCCAGTCCTTCAGAGACAGGGAGGCCTCCGTGGTAGCTGGAAAGGCAAAGCAGTGGTGGGAGACCCAGCCCCCCCACAACCCCCCCCCGAGCTGAGCCCAGCCCCCCCAACTCCACACCTGAAGGAAGGAGGCCCACCGTTGACCGGCGGGGGGGGAGGAGGCGACACCCAGAGGGGCCTTAAGCAGCCCAACCACCAACCGAGGCCATTTCGGTCCATCCTGTTTCCGGGGGTCCCCAAAGTGGGGGGAGGGGTGGCCTCTTCAGGCTGCAGTGAGAAGAAAACGGGGAGGGACCCTGGCGGGACTTGGGGGGGCACGGGGGGCCTCCTCCGGCCTTACCTTCCAGGTGCTGCAGCAGAGCAGGGAGGCTGCTGGTCCAGAGGGGCTCGGCGGCTGGGTGGACGCTCAGGCGCAGGACTAGCAGCAGGCGCAGGGCCCCCGCCCCACGGGGCCCCCCCAGGAAGGGCTGGGAGGCCACAATCTGGGTGGGGGGAGCAGAGGGGGCGCCTTGCGGGGTCTGGCCCAGAGCACGAGGGGGTCCCAAAGCCCCTGGACTGGGGGAATGTCCAGAGGGAGGGAGGGGAGGCCCCACCTGAATCCCCCTCCCCAGGAGCAGGGCAGAGACCCCCTCCCAGTCAGAAACCCCTCCCATCCCCCCACCCTCTTGGCCCCCAGGCAGAGGGCTGCTACCCCCCCGCCCACTCCCCCCACTCACCAGCAGCCGAGACATCAGAGCGTGGGGGGACGGGAGGTTTCCTGCAAGCAAGGCACCACCCTCAGGTCAGGTGTTGGGGGCTCTTGCCCTGAAGCCTATCAAGGACCCCCAACACTCTGGGAGACACAGGGACCCCCTGGCCGGGCAAGCGACTTTGGGCTGCCCCAGCCAAGGTGGGGGTGGCAAGGAGCCATGGGAAGCCCCTCCCCTCCAGCTCTGCATCTCAGAAGGGGGAGAACCGGGAAGGCGGGGGGGCAGGTTGCCCCCAGGAAAGGCCAGGCCAGCTCCACCCGAGACCCACTGAAGCCAGCCCCTCTGTCCCGCCCCCGAGGAGCCGGTCGGGCTGCTTTACTCTTCCTCCCCCAAGTGCTCCCCCTGAGCCCCCCCGCCCCAGAGAGGCCAATACGAACCCCCGGGTCGTAGAGGAGCTGCTGCTGGGAGTCCCCTGCTCCTGCTTCTGGGCGGCCAGGGCCAGGAGGCTCTTGCAGAGGGGGCAAGGCGGGGGTCAAGGCCACGGGGGTCACAAAGCCCAGCAGGGACGGCCAGAGGACCTGCAAAGGGGGGGACACAGCAAAGACCTGCAGAGGGGTCTTCCCCCGGAAAGCCCTCCTCTCCCGTGGCAGGAGCAGGAAGCGCCCACCCCCTACCCCGAGGAGGCTCTGCTCAGCCGGGGCCCCTCTGGAGGCTCCACTACAAGCCCCATCAGCCCCGGCCCCCTCCCTCCCTTGGGGGGGCTCACATCCACCATCCGGTCCACGGTGCTGCTGAGCAGGAAGAGCGTATTGGCACTGATGCTCCTGACCTGGCTGTCCGTCACCTCCTCCGGGTCCAGGGGGGGCTGCGGGGTGGCCTGGGGGGAAGAGAGGGGGGGGCTGCTGGGAGGCTCTGCTTGGGGCTGGCAGGGGCAGCCACTTGGAGGGGCTGATCCGCAGGGCAGGAGGAGCAGAGGCGGGTCTGACACTCGGCCTCCCTTTCAGAGCATTTTGACTGCTGGTCCAGCGGCCACTCCAGGCCCTCACCTGCTCGGCGGGAAGGGCGCACTGGCGGACCAGGAACTCGATCAGGGCCTCTCCGCCCGGCTGCTCCAGGTAGCCGTGGTGGGCCATGGCACTGACCATCTGCACCAAGGCCCATTTCACCTGCAGGGAAGCAAGGAGGGGGGTTGCCCATCACCCAGGACCTCCTGGCTGCCGGCTGGGCGGCTTCGCTCACTTGGGAGGGGCTCCAGGCCCACGGGGGTGGGGGGTGGGGGGTCAGCTGCCGGGAGGAGGAGGAGGAGGGAGCCCTTGGCTAAGCGCAAGCAAGCCTGGCCCAGAATTCGGCTCCTGCTGGGCTTCTCCTGCTGGCGCCACATTCCGGCTGACCTCAAAGAGGCCCTTCCAGAGGGGGAAAGACCTCCTGGAGCACGTGAGGCGGTCAGCAACCTTTCTCAGGGGCTGGGCAGGCAGCAGCCCAACAGGGAGGGAAGCAACCGGCAAGGAAGCCGGCTGGGGGGCAGAGCCAGCCAGGTGTTCTCAAGAAACAGCTGGCAAGGTGAACCCCTCCCTCCCTCCACCTTCCCCAAGAACAGAACGGCCGTCAAGTGGGGAGGCTCCGTGGCCTCCAGGGACGCAGCCAGCCACAGGGAGGAAGTGAGGCTGCGAGGGGGGCTCTGCGTTATTGGTCGCGTCATCATCCTCATCCTCATCCTCGTCGCTGACCTTATTGCTGTGGTCCTGCAGGGGGAGCTTCATGGAGGACAGGAGAAACGGCTTCTTCATCTCCATCTGAGCGGCTGGGCAGAAGCGGAGCAGAGGCTCAAGGCCAGGCCGCCTCCTGCCCCCCCACGTGCCCCCCAAGGGCCCATCACGGGTCCCCAAGAACAGAGCCACCTTTGCCCCTCCCTCCTGCCCCCCCTCCCAGTGCCCCGGGGACCCTCCCCCGCCAGCAAAGCCCCCCTGGTGCCAGAGGAGGCCAGATCCTCTGCCAGGCACAGGAGGGCAGGAGGCCCGTCACCCACTGGCAACCAAGGGACGGGGAGGGGACTCTGGGGGCGGGGGGGCAGGGGGCTGGGCTTGCAGGTTTGACACCTCCCGGAAGCCGCCCCTCCCTCATCCTGCCTTTCCCCTCCCCTGCCCCCTTGAAGGCAGAGACACACACCCCCCGCCCTGCGCAGTGCCCTGCCCTGCTGCCCTCCCCCACTTACGGGCGCTGTTGATGACCTGGCGCAGGACCGTCAGGGTGCCCAGGCGCGTCTTCTCGTTGCTGGACTCCAACTTTGGGAGCAGAAATCCGAGCAAGCGGTCAGGGAACGAAGCAGCTGCAAGAGACCGAAGGTCAACGGGGCTGCCAGCCTGAGGACCCCCGTCCGTCCGTCCCATCTCCCCCCTCCCCCCCCCCGGAAGCTCCACTCACCTAAGACGGTGAAGCAGCGGAGAACCTCGTTGTGGTTCTTCAGGGAGGTGGACTGGTACGAGTCCAGGGGGGCGCAGAGCTGCTTGGGGTGGGGGGGGGAGAAGAGCGCTGGCGAAGGGCGGCTCCAAGCGAGAAGCTCCTGCCTGTCGTCCTGCTGGGACCCCCCCCCCGCTGCCCCCCCCCAGGGCGCCCCTAGGCACGGGGCAGGAGCCTGTCCCGCCACGCTGGGTGCCGCCTCAGCCACGTGGCCGGAGGCCCAGGCAGGGCGGCTCCTCTGGCCAGACCCCTCCCCGCTTACCTGGAGGTGGAGGGTCCCAAGGAGGACGTCCAGCTGCGTGTCCAGAGTCCGGCTCCCGATATTGACCGAGGCTTCCAGGATCTGGCACAGGCTCTGTCCAAGGGGGAGGAGAGTTACCACCCCCCCTCCCTTGAAGGAGCAGCTGACCGGGCCCTTCCACGCCCACCTGAGCCCACCTCATCAGCTGCCCTGGGGGAGGGGGGAGATTCATAGAACAACAGAGTTGGAAGGGGCTTCGGGGGTCATCTAGTCCAACCCCCTGCTCGAGCAGGAGAGCCTATTCCAAAGAGGAGCCTCTGCCTAGGATCGAACTCACAGCCTCCTGATTGCGAGGTGAGAGTCCCCCTCGAGGCCACTGGAGCTGCCTGTCTCCCCCCCCCCCTTCGAGTCAGTGGCTCAAGTCAGCGGTTTCCTCTTCCCGGATTCAGAGCCTGCAGAAACTGGCAGGTTTCAGGGCCTGATTCCTCTTGCCAAACCTGCTCCACTCCGGAAGCCTCGGGTGGAGCCTCCGGGCCTTGGCAGCCACAAGGGAGCCTGGCCAGGTCTGTCGGCAAGTGAGACGGGGCTCAAGGGAGCCACTTGGCCCAGATCTACGACCTTTCTGGCCACGGCCGTTAAGCGAATCACTGCACTTGTTCAGTTAGTGACACTGGCTTCCCCGTGGTCGGAACCGGCCGTCTGAATCCCATGCCGAGTGCCAAGCGCCCGGATTTGGGGGGCAGGACCACAGGGGTGTGGGAAACGGTCCGGTCTTTCAGGGCTGCTGCAACGCTGTGAACGGTGGCTAAAGGAACTGCCGTAAGTCGAGGACTGCCTGGGGAGGGTCCCAAGGAGAGAACCTCTGCCAACGCCGTGAAGGTGCTGGAGGACACGGCTGTCCTCTCCGGGCCCATGGAGGGCGCCTCCCCCACCCCACCCCAGGTGAAGGGGGGAACCCACAGGTAGCCCCCTCCCTTCCACTCGCGGTCCTGAAAACCGGCCTTTGCCCGCTCCGCACCGCAGCCCCCAAACTCCGGCCAGGGACCGGAGGCCAGGCGGTCAATACTGCGAGGGCCGTGGGGCACATGAAGGGCCAAGGGAGATGCGCCCTTCAAGGGCTGAGGACTCCCCTCCCCCCACTCAGGCCCTTCCTCGTCCGGGGGTCACCCTGCCCACCAGCCCACCTTGGATATGTAGTAGGCCTCTGCCGGCTTCCGGTAGAGGGCCAGGATGCCCGGGATCAGGCGCGGCAGCTGCTCCTCCAGCTTCTCACTGGGCATCAGGTGGCTCATGGGCCCCAGGGCCTCCACCACGGCCAGCCTCACCTGGGGGGCAGGAGGGACGGTCACCCCAGCGGCTCCTCTCCGGGATGCGCCCCCCTCTCGTCTCCTGGGCAGAACGCTGGGCGGTCTGTAGCCCCCCCGCTGGCACTGAGCTCCAGCCCAAAGCCCACCCCTCAGCCCGCCGGCCAGCCGGCCTTCCCCTCCTGCTCCTCCCCCCTTCGCACCTTGGCCTCCCTGCTCGGCAGCCAGCAGTTGAAGAGGACTTCGTAGGCACTGAAGACCTCGCTGGAGAAGGTGTCTCGCCTCACCGTCGGGTCGGGCGCCTTGTCCAGGTTGGCCAGGTACTCCAGGATGCTCTCACTGAAGTACTGCAAGGCTGTGCAAGGGATGATACGGCGGGCTCCTAGGTCTGGAAGGGGCCCTGGAGGTCTCCTAGTCCACCCCCCCCGACGCTCTGCCATCCCAGTCCAGGGGCTGTGCGACCTCTTCTTAAGCACCCCCAGCTCCCACCTGGGGCCTCTTGCCCTGCCCTGGAGGGCTTTGGGGGAGAGGCCGACCCCCTCGTCTCTGGGGCAGCCCTCCGAGGATCAGCAGGCGGCTCTCGTGGTTCCCAAGCTTCTGCCCAGGGGGCTCCCGGGCCTCGTTCCCTCAACCCTCCACCCTTCACAGTTGGGGTCCTTTCCTGCCCTCCTCCCAGAGTCCAGAGGGGAGGGGAGGGGCAAGGAAGGAGGACACTCCCCCCAGGGAGAGAAGAGGGGGGGTTCTCTGCAGGGGCCCCTCAGCAGAAGAGCCCAAAAGAGCCCAGAGGGCAGCGGCCAGAATCACACACCCCCACCCAGAAGCCTTGGGGTGTTCCGGCCTCCCCAGATGATTTGGGGTGCGGCTGTTGGGCTAAATGCCCTTTCCACGACCCTCCAGAGCCCAGGAAGTCCCAAATGGGAGTTTCCCCCCCCCACAAAAAAAAGCGGTTCTGTCCGGTGGGCAGCCAGTTTTACTAGTTTGGGACAAGCGAAAGAGGCAGAAAATGGGGAGGGAAAGCACGAAAGATCGAACAGGTCAAATGGGCTTCCTCGACTGTTTGGCGCATAAGCGCGAAGGAAGGTGGGACCCGAATGCTGACCAATGGGGAGACCTGGCCGCCCTCCGCTGCTCTGCGCCACTGCTGGGCCCAGGCAGCCCCGCCAAGGGGGCTGAAGCCCCACATCCAGCGAGGAGACCCGGCTGCCTTTCTCTCTTTCTTCTTTTTTTTAATGTTATTTTTATTAAACATTTTTCCTCATTTTATAACGCCATTTTCATTCTTTGCAACCTTTTGGTATGGGTATACACATGCTCTACATGCATTTTAATCACACTCACACACACACACACACACACACACACACACACTCTCCTTTATATACATATTGTTCCTCTGTAATATCTTTATATCTACTACTTCACCGATGATGCCGTGCGTTCCGAATCAAATATCTTCGGTTTCTCCTCTCTCTTTTATTTCCACGGTCAGCCTATCCATCTCGGCAAACCCTAATACTTTCTTTATCACACTTTCCCCAGACGGTATAATACCATTTTTCCAGTTTTGCGCAGAGACAATCCTAGCCGCCGTTATTAAATGCCTTTCTTACCGTAGCAGAAGACGGACTTCGCGTTGTCCTGCCTGGCCAGGGGCAGCATGGGCAGCATCGTCCCCAGGATGGAGTTGAGGAAGGGGACCATCCCGAACACTGGGAGGGGGAGGGGGAGATGGAGAGGGTTCAAACCGAAGCACCCCCCCAGCAGGTGCTGCCACCCCGAGGAACTGCCCCCCCGACCAGAAGGGCAGAGGAGCACCAAAGCATCACCCACACCTTCGCTTCCTCTAATCCAGGTGACGTGTTCATTGCTCGGCCACGTATATGATATGCCACACGCTGGGCAAATCCCCCCATTCCCTCCCCCGAGCTCCCCCCGTGGCCTTCAGGCGTTCTACAGACGGAGCATCATTTGAACCGACAGCTTGAAGGGATACAAAGAACGGCATCTAAAGCTCAGTCCCTTCACGGGAGTTTTATGGAGCTGAACCTCTACAGGCGTCTCCCATCGTGTGAGTCTTCTCCAAAATGCTTTTTTGTTTTTGTTTTTTTGGTTAAATTCATTTCCAATCGTTTCTACACCCCTCCCTCCTCAAACCTCCAGGGAGCTCCCAGCAGGCATTTTAAGAGGCTCAGATCCCTCTAAATCACTGAAAATGCAAAAAAAAAAACCAAGGACTGGGCCTCAAACTGTCCATTCCCCCGGGCAAACCTGTCCCTTCATGGGCAGAGCCTGGAGGAGGAGCTGCGCCACGATGCCCAAGGAGCTTTGGACCCTCTGCCGAGGGACCCCGGGATGAGCTGGCAATGCGGGTGGCAGAGGGCCGGGCTGCCTCTTGGCTTCCCTTCTTTAGCGCTGAGCCCACCAGAGGCCCAAAGGCCCCCTCCCCGGCCGCAGGTCCTCTCCCCCCTGAGGGCAAAGAGGGCACACCCACCATTGGTCACCGAGAGGTTGGCGAAGGTCAGCACCACGAAGCAGTGGGGTAAGACCCCTGGCTGGAACTTGGTCAGCATCTCCTCCATCACCTGGTTGATGAAACGCCTCCCCACGGCGACCAGGACGGTGCTGGCGGCTTGTTGCCACTCTGGAAAAGCCTCCTAGGCCCAAGACCAGCAGCTCGGCCTGAGCTCCCCTCACATCCCCTGTCCTCCCCAGGGAAGCAGGCGACCCAGCGGAGCAGCAACCCAGGCCAGGAGGCCCAAAAGAGGCCCAGGACCCCCGACAGGCCCTGCCCCTCCTCCGGGCCTCCAGGTGGGAAGGCCAAAGCGGCCCCCAGCCCTTCAGCTACCTGCCCCCCCCCCAGGCAGCCCCCAGGCTGACCTTAGACTTGGTCATCTCGCTGGAGGCCAAGAAGATGACGATCTTGGCCGTGCTCTTGTCCAGCTGAGCCAGGCTGCTCTTCACCACGGCTTCCATGGCCCTCAGGAGAATGACCCGGTGGGGGTGGGCCAGCTGGGAAGAAGGGGGGGGGCGGCAGAGGTGAGGCAGCCCCAACCTGCGCCCGGCACCGGCTCCCTGGAGCCCGAAGGAGCCTTCCGCCCCTCCGGGCCGAATGTCCCCCAGCACCAGCCTTCCGAGGGAGCCCCACCTTCTCGTGCTGCCGCAGGTACTCCTCGCAAGCGTTCAAGACCTCCTCGGGCTCCGCCTGGCCCAAAGCACAGAGGGCGCTGAAGATCTGCTCCTGGACGAGGGGATCCTTGTCGCCCGTGGCCTCCATCAGAGTCGTGGCCAGCCCTGGAAGAGAGACAGAGCGGCTTCACCCTCCTGCCCAGCGCCCTCTGGCCCGGCTGCCACCAGCTGCCCCCTCCTGGGCCAAACATGGCGAGGAAGTCCAGGGCTCGGTTTGGCCATCCACCGCTCTGGACCGAGAGGGAAGGGCCTCCGTTTCTGGGCCCTTCGAGGCGCTTCCCAAGGGAGATGCTCCAAGGGCTACTCCGAGAACCATAACGTCCAAAAGATGTGGAGACTCTGGAAAGGGGGCAGGGAAGAGCAGCCAGGATCCTGAGGGCCTGGAGGCTGAAACCGAGGAAGAACGAGGAACTGGGGACGTCCAGTCTAAGGAAGAGAAGAAGGACTAGCGGGGCCATGACAGCCGCCTTCCAGCATCTCAGGGGCTGCCCCCCAAAAGAGGCCGTCCAGCTATTCTGCAGGGCCCCTGAGGAGGGCGGGGCAAGAAGCAACGGGTGGAAACTCATCCGGGAGGGAAGCAGTCTGGCAACCATTAACCAGCGGAAGAAGGGCTTCCCTCCAGAAGGTGTGGATGCTCCGACACTGGAAGGTTTTAGGAAGAGACTGGAAATTGTATGGGGTCTCCTGCTTGAACAGGGGGTTGGACTAGAAGACCTCCAAGGTCCCTTCCAACGCTGTTACTCTATGTTCCATGGTACAGGAAGTCAGTTTAAGCTGTTCACTGAAAAGGGGGGTCCAGACAACCCCCTTTTCAAATCCAAATGCCAAGGACACCCCAGCCCAGGAGGAGGAGGAGGAGGAGCTGGGAAGAGCGGCCGTATCCTGAGCCCACAATACTCGGCCTCTGTGCTTCGGAGGAGGAGGAGGAGGAGGAGGAGGAGGAGGAGGAGGAGGAGGAGGAGGAGGAGGAGGAGGGAGGCTGTTGCAACCTGCAGACCCTCAGGGCCCTCAGGGCAGTCAAGGGCATCCAGCTGGGGCTCTTCACCAGCCCCTCCAGCCTCAGCTGGAGCAACACATCAGCCGCTCTGTCTCTGCACAAGAGGCAGACAGAGAAGCAGCCAAAACCAACAGTGAGACTGAAGAAGCAAATGGGCAGCTGGCCTCCTGGAGTTGTGGTGCTCCATCACTGGAAGTTTTCACCGGAGATTGGACCCCCGTTTGTCTGGGATGGCCTGAGGACTCCTGCCTTGGGAGCAGGTTGGACTAGAAAAAACCCCAAGATCCCTTCCAACCCAATGGGTCTAAAGTGTGGGATCTGCTCCCCTCCAAAACATCTCAAGCAAAACACCCGGCAGCCCAAGAAGCCAGAAAGAGGCGTTCTCTCCCGCCTACGGTGGAAGGGCTGCTCCAGCCATTGTGGAGGACAGGCAGGCAGGCGACTAGCAGATGACCGGGAACCCCGACTTGCGGTCAGGAGACACAATGAAACCTCCCCAATTCCGTAAAACGTGGACAGACTCAAATCGTACTTTCAACTGGGGAGCTATGAGAATCCTAGACCAAGTTAATTGAAAAACAATAGGGGATTTTCTGGAAGTTTGGCCCTCCGTCACCCAGAGACACACAGAGATAAATCACATTTACACACCATTCAAACAAGGGATTCTTTTTAAAAAAAAGCTAAGAAGGACATAGAAAGACCACCAGAATACACCTTCTCCAGCAGTGCCTGCGGAGATTGTCCCAGTCCTGAAGCTTCTTGGATGAGAAGAGAAACATTTTCAATGGGGGAAATACAGGACAGTCCCATTGCCTTCTGGGAAAAGCACCTCTGGGACTTCCCCAACAGCCAACACCCAGATAAGCAGGGATTAACACCAAACAAACAATCGAGCAGAAAACGGTGCCCTAATGCAGGAGCTACCAAGGAGACAACCGACGCTGGCAGGACAAGGCCCTAAATCAGGGGTGTCCAACCTTGGCAACTTTAAGACTTGTGGACTTCAACTCCCAGAATTCCTCAGCCAGCTGGCTGAGGAATTCTGGGAGTTGAAGTCCACAAGTCTTAAAGTTGCCAAGGTTGGACACCCCTGCCCTAAATAAACAGGAGCAAATCCCACTTCTAGCCCTGATTATTTGCACAATACTCTCAAAATCAAGACAAACCATCTTCTTTGTTTGGAGTTGGTCACATGCTGAATACGAAATCCAGTAACAGACACAGATTGCTGGGAGACAAGACAGCCACGTTCAAGCCATCATGCCGAAAAGGTGGGAGAATTTCCCGTCCAGGTTTAGACTTCAGTTGGCCATCAGACAGGCAACCGAGGCAGACGTTCTCCAAGGGTCTTGGATTCCCTTCTTTAGCAGGGCTCTCCCCCCCCGTTGGGGCAACTTTAGGACTTGTGGACTTCAACTCCCCAAATTCCTCAGCCAGCCAAGGTTGGAGACCCGACACCCAAATTTCAGTCACATGCAGGCTGTTATCACATTTCCTTCTCCAGACTAAACCTCCCTGGTTCCTTTCCTGGGCTTCCCCTCTACTTCCTGATCAGCCTGGTTGCCTTTCTTGGGCTTCTTTCGCCTTCTCTGAATCCTCCTTAGATAGCAGGGCCCGTAATTCTTGGAAAGGGGATCTGACCAATGCAGGATACCCTTCCCAGAGGGGAGGCAGGCAGGAGGAAGTGGGAATGGGGCAACTCGCCACAGGACCATTTACCAATTCTATTTATTTAAAATAAGTAAAAATATTTTAATTTTTGCCATGCACATTTCATTTCTCTCCCCCTTTTTGCATCCTTTAGCGATTCTATTCCACTATTTCTTTGATAGTATTAGTGCAGCTCTTCTTGTCCTGCAGCGAGTTGGCCGCGGCAAATGGCCAGAGTCTCAGAGGAGGCAGGAACTGCGCCAGAGCCGGCATCTCAAGAGGCCAAAGGCTTCAGAGTTTGAAGTGCAGGAAAAGAGCTGGAGAAGTGGACACGGCCCTTTGAACCCCGTCCGACAGACAATATTCAAGAAATGCCCCCAGGTGCAGGACCAGAGCCCCTGGGGGGCCCCCTCGGGCAGAGAACGTAGCAGCCCTGGGTCCCTCTGGAAAAGGCGGAGGGCAGCACAAGGAGAAGGGCGACACTCGGGCGCTGTGGAAGAATCGGTGGGGCACGAAGGGATCCAGCCAGCAGCAAAAGGCTCTCAACAGGCTCTGCCTGGAGCTCAAAGCGTCACGGCAACCCCAAATCCTCACCCTTCACGAGACCCCGAGGCCGCAGCTGCCCAGACGGAAGAATCGGCATTCTGCGACCTCGACAGCATCCGAAGCAAGAAGGGCCTGTAACAGGGGAGCAGGTCTTGCCCCCCCAAACTCCAGAGGGCCCCCCCTCCTCCTGTCACAGGATCCGCAATGGGCAGGATGCAGCAAAGCCGTCCTAATGTGCCCTGCACAGCCAGGGCGGGGGGGTGGCGGGCCTGGGGCTTCCTGGGCCATATCGAAGAGGCCTCCATGTCAATGCCAGATCGACCGGGTGGGGTGGGGGGTCAGGCCCAAGGAGGAGGCCGTGCAAGGACGGAGACACGGGGTCCAGTACAGTCCGGGGGCACTTTCGAAGCAGGTCCCCAAGGCTGGATCTCCTGAGAGACGCCAGCTTTGCCCGGAGGAGCGGAGGGGGCTGCTCGGGGGGGGGAGGGTCCCAGGTGCACCTGGAAGGTTTCCTCTGCGCCTGCATTTAAAAAGTGCAAAGCCAAGCAAGTTTTCTAAGCCCGAATATAATCCCCCAGCTGCAGAAGAGCTCCTGCAATTAACCCCTTCGTGCCTTCCTAGTCGGCATCTACCAGGAAGGTCAGCCTGGCCAGGCAGTATGGAATGACAATATATATATCATCTCCCCAGCTGACCTTCTTTTAGTCGTTGGGAGATCCCACATCCAACCCTCCGCTCACCAAGGGAGGAAAGGAAGGAAGAAGGAACAGATTTTGGAAAGAATGAATAGCAAAACCAGGCCGGGTTTGTTGAGGGACACCCATCTCCTGTGGCTCCCCCTTGGCTGCCTGGCAGAGGGGCTCCCTCCGCATCCCTCCCGCCTGCCAATGGCCGGAAGCGCCTCCTCCTCCTCCTCCTCCGCGTGGCACCTGGAGGGAGCCCCCTCGAGATCCAGACGGGGCTCAAGGCCCCCCCAAGCTATGGCTCTCCTCACAGGCCTTTCAGCCGCGCCAGCCAGCACTTGGGACTGACCAGAGCGGCTCCTTTTGGAAACCCAGCCTTGCAAATCCGAGACGGTGCTGCTTCCGGTGTGTTTCAATTCCCGAAAGCCACCCAATTCCTCCACTTCTACCCCAGCAAGCCAGGGAGGAGGGGCCACTCCAGCTTAGGTGGCTGCTCCAGGAGCTGTTTTCCAAGGAAAAAAACAGTCCAGTTGCCTGAGAAAAGTACCTCCCCTACGGCCTGGAAGACTCTTCTCCAGGCAGCTGGACCGGAACCCGTCCCAGAAGGGAAAGCCTCCGCTAAACGCTTCATACAGGGGGCTGGTTTGTGCCAAAACCGGGCTGGGCGCAACTTCACAGCAAACCTGATCAGTTGCATGCAATACGGAAAGGCCCGTCTCAATATTTTTAGAATAGAGAGAATTTCCTGTAACGGCGAAAGAAAAAGGGGGAACGGGAACCTTGTGTGAAAGAAACCACAGGAAGGTGCTCCGTCTGCCTTTTCAGTCCGTAGAAGCAGCCAGAGCTAGGAAAGGCGGCCGCCCGTCCAGAGGAGGCCCCCACGGGTCCCGTCATTGACCAAAACATACATTATTCCGGCAGGCTGAGAGCTTAGCTCACACTCCCGCTTTAGAGAAGCCAAACCTTCCTTTGGCTTATCCGCTTATTGCTGTAAGCAAAGGCAGCGCCTGCTTTTACCTGTCATGTATCCAATCCCTCTGAAGCCCACCTTCCTGGCCAGGTGACTCTGGGCAGCCTTTCCCAGCCTCTGCTCTGCTGGGGGCTCCCAGTTTGCCGTCCGCTCGGGAACAGCCCAGTAGAGGCCGGAAGGGAAGGTGGGCTCCAGGGAAGGGGCCTTGGTCAGGACCCCCAATGCCCCAGGGGAAGCTGTGGGCCCTGCTCGGCTCCCAAGGACACGGAGGCTTTGCACACTTAGTCACCCTGTGCGATAGTTAAGCACACCGGAAAGAGAATGAGGACACGGCTGGAGTAACCACCAGGCAATTCCCCTTCCTCTATACAACAGAGGGGAGTTACAAGCGGTGGGGGATCTCTTCAGCAGCTACTCCAGGCAAGCGTGAATTCACCTCCCCCGGCTGCCCTCCTAGTCGGCCAGGTGTGAAGTGCGGCACCCCAGCTCCACGCCACTTTTTCTGTTAAGATGGCAAGTGGGCAGAGCAGCCAGCCAGTGCGAGAGGCCCCTTCCTGCCCACAGGAGACGTGGGGACCCCCTTCCGAGACCCCGCCGGGCCCTGCCACCCTCCAGGGGAAGGAAGGGAGTCATTAAGAGCCATGCCAGCGATACTCGTACAAAAGACTGGAACCCCTGCATACAGGAAAAAGCGAAAAGGCAATTTCTGGAACTGCCTATTTTTAAAAAAGGCTGAATATGAGACCGAAGGAATCCCAGTGATGTAACCTTGTATAGGGAGGAAGAGTGACGCTTGTTTGTAACGGCTGCAGAGGAGATTGGAAGTCAGTTCTCTTTTTTTTGTTTCCATTTACGGCATTTCTTTAATTGCCTTTTTGCACTTTTCCTATCTAAGTTCTCTTTACCTACTTTTATGTTTACCTTGTGTTTATATCAGGGGTTTCCAAACTTGGCAACTTCAAGAGTTGTGCATTTCAACTCCCAGAATTCCCCAGCAATGCTTACAGTTGCCAAGGTTGGACCCCCCCCCACCAGGGTCTATATCAAAGCCCCACAATAAGGGGGGGGGGTCTCCCGCAAGGGCAAAGGCCCAAAGCTGCTCCTGGGCCGTTCCGGTCAGGAGGGCAAAGCCCTTGGGGGCAGGTGGGGGCAGGAAAGCAGCGGAAAGGAAGGGGGGCTTCAACCCCCAGCATGCGAGGGGGATTCTGGGACCCGAAGTCCATCCATGGCCTAGACTCAAAGCCGGGCTCTCCAACCTTGGCCACTTTAAGCCTGGAGGACTCCCAGAATTCCCCAGCCAGCCAAGCTGGAGCCCCTTTTGCAGGCCAGACGGCCCCTCCCCCACCCCACTTACTTTTCACGCGGGACTCGGCCATGGTCCCGGCTCCGGCTTGGCAGCTGCCGCTCCGGGTCCTGCTGGGCCAAGCGCGGGCTCCGGCCGAGGCGCTCCGGGACGCCAAGGGCGGGCGCGGGTGGAGGAGCGAGGCGGGCCCGGCTAGAAGCCTCAAGGGCGCCCTTCGCCGCCCTCCCAGCGCCCGGTGAGTGTCGCGGGGCCGCCCGGCGCCCGGCTCATCCTCCGCGCCGCGGCTTCTGGGCGGGACGCGGCTTCTCTCCTGGGCAGCCCGGCGCCTCCTGCGGGGGGGAGAGAAGCGGCGCTCAGCCGGCGGGCGGGCGGACCCTCCGGGCCAGGGCAGGGGCTTGGCGCGGCGGGGGCGCGGGGGGCGGGAGAGGCGCTTCCGGGTATTCAAGGCCACGCCCTCACCTGGGGAGGCCCCGCCCCGCCCCCCGGCCTCCTAGGCTTACCCCCCGCAAGAGCACGGGCGTCCGAACGGCCGAGGGGCGCCCAGTTGGAGAAGCGACGGCTTTGGGGCGCCAGCCCCGTTGACTTGCAGCGGCAGTCCGTCGCTATCGCGCGTGCGCCAACTCGCCCCCGCCCCTCGGAGCTACACAGACTAGTATCTCGTGACGAGGCCCCGCCCCCGCCCCTCCCCTCCGCGGTCTCGGGGGCGGGCTCAGCCGCTGCGCTGTCGGGTCTCGCCGGGATCCCCTCGTGGCCTCCGTCCCGGCGGGGAAAACTGAGCAAGGGGGAGGCGCCCTTGGCTGCCTGGCGGGACGGGCGCCGGTCGCCCCCTCAGCGGCCCCGTCTCGCCGCGGACGGAGCTCCGGGCGGCTCATTGGGTTTATTCGCCCGAGGAGGAGGAGGAGGAGGAGGCGGGGGAGGCGCGGCTCTCCCGGCGGAGCCTCCACTGGCGGCGCTTCCGTTGCGCCAAGCCGAGGCTGAGCACGGGGCTCCCCGCCCGGCCAGCTCCTCTTCGGCCCCGGGAAGAGCGGCCCTCCTGCCCGCCGGGAAGCGAAGCGGGCGGGCGGGAGGGGCTGCGCTGGTCCTCCGAAGGCGGCCGGGCAGTCGGGCGAGGGGAGGGGCGGCGGGAGGCTTCCAGCCCGAACGCGGCGGCGGCGACGACCTGCCCGCCACGAGCCTCGGCCTCCCGGACGGCCGCCGGGCAGCCCCCGCGCCCCGCCCCGCCCGGCCTGAAGGGAACGGGGCTCCCGGCAGGCGCTCGCCGTCCCCCAGCCAGAGCGGCCTGGGCCCCGTCCGCCTCCCGCCGGCCTGGCCGCTGCGGAGCTGCGGAGGGGAAATGCCGAGCGGCCTCTGCGGAAAGGCGGCGGCGGCGGCGGCGCGGGAGCCCTCGTTCCCGGCGCGATTTCCGGGGGCTGCCCGGACCGCCTGTCTCGCCCCCTTCGGCCGCTCTTGGACCCGCCGCGCCCCACCCGCCCGGGGCTTCCCGCTTCTCGGCCCAGGAGCTGCCGCGGCTCTGGAGCCCCGGCTGAGGAGGCGCCCGGAGGGGGCACCAAGCGCTCGCCTCGGTCGCCGCCTTCGGGGCGCAGCCGCTGTCGCCAATGGCTTCCCGCTTCGGGGCCTGAGCGCTGGTCGGGGGCGACCCGCGGCCCTTCATTGCCCGGCCGGCGAAGCGAGACGGCGCTCGGTCGGCGGCGGGTCGGGGCTCCCCGGGGCCCGCAGACCTTCCGCGGTTCAGTTAACGTAACGGGGGGGGGGAGGTCGAGGGTTGCCTTGAACCGGCCCAAAAGAGCCGAAGGGGAATTCCCACCTGCGCTGCGTCCCCCACCGGCCTCCTCGCCCCGTTCCGCGTGGCCAGTTTGCTCTGCGAAACTCTCTGGACGGACCGGGTTTCCGAGGGGGACCGTGCAACCCCCTCCCCAGAAACTCCAGCCCGAACCGATATTGGCACCTTCCGGAGCGAGTCCCAGAGTGGACGGTTATGAACGCGGGTTAACTCGACCCGCCCTTTGATTTCAGCTCTGCCCCGTTCTAGCATGTTGGCTTTTTTTTTTTTTTTTGGCGTGGATGCTTTAAAAAGTTCTTAACCAGCATGATTCAGCAGGGCCATTGGCCTGTTTTAGAAGTGATGTGTATTCCCCCCCCCCCCCCAGGTATGCAGAGTCACCTAGTCCAGCCTCTTGGTAAAGCACCTTCCAGCTGTCATTGACTTTTGGAGGGGGGGGGTTGCAAGGGAGCAGGTGTCAAAACCCCACACAAACTCCCTCCCTTTTGCTCTCTGGCAGCCAAGGGCGTGAGGGCCGGAGCCACCACCTGCCCTAAGTCTCGGCCCTGCTCTGTAGCTCCCAGCCTCCAGGTGATGGATCACAGTGGGCTTGGAAGGGACCTCTACCTTTAGGGACTCTCTTACCTGAACTGCTCTGTAGCCCCTGGTCCCCCAGGGCAATGTCTTCCCTTCTGAGGTCACCCAAAGACCACCCCCTTTCAATGTGCCTCCAGCGAGGACCCTCTTTCCAGCCCCCTCACCATCCCAAGTTGCCATCCTCTGCTGGGGGAGGGGGGGCTGGGCCCCTACCCCAAGGGGGGCATAGTGGAGTGGGATGATCACATCCCATCGTCCGGACTCCACAGCAGCAGCATCGCCTTTTAACCGTTGCATCACTCGGGGAGGGGGGGGGTTCGTGTTGAGCATCTTTCATGTGCGCCCAGCCAGCCAGGTTGCACAATTCTACATTCCTATTTTCTGCCCAGGTGGAGAACGTGACAGCTGTCCCTGTTAACTCGCATCCTGTTTGTTTCACCCACTTTTCCGGGCTCTCTTTCTAAACCGCCTTCTGCTCTCCTCAAGTGCCAGATCCCTTCCCACCTTCCGATGGGATTCCTGGTAGATTCTCCTGCTCTTGCACTCGCAGATTACCTAATCCCGCTAAGGTTTGTCCTTAGGGAGTTCCTGAGGAAGGAAAGGCACCCTTGGGAAGCGCAGAGCCCTAGTGCCACTCTGCAGCCATCCGTGCCAACCTTTGGCCTCGGCCAAGCCAGCCACGAGAGCAGGGTGGTGCAATGGTGAAGGCATTGGGCTAGGAACTGGCAGATGGTGAGTTCTAGTCCTGCCTTAGGAACACTACAAAGCCAAGTGAGTGGCCAGTCACTCGCTCTCAGCCCTAGGAAGGAGGCAAGGGCCACCCCTTCTGAAAAACCCTGCCCAGAAAATGGCAGGGACTGGTCACGCTGTCTCTGAGAACCAGGCACAACTGAACGGAAGGGGGAACCATAGCCACCAGGCACAGGATGGGCGCGTTTCTCCATCCAGATGGCTTGAGAAGCTCCTATGGGGCTGGGGCTGCAGAACGTACAGGATCCTGGCGTTCAAGCCAACCGCTGGGCCTGCATTTGCTCGCCCTGGTGGTTTCAACCCTGGGACCAGAGAGACCCCACCCCAGCTTAGCCAGAGGAATAAATCCCGCCTGGGACTCACCTGGCCTCTGTGACGCTCTGCCTGAGAAGGGCTCCTGAGGCCTCTGCCGAGGGCCCTTAGGCTGCCAGCAGGGGTGGTGGGGTTGGAGGTCCAGGGCAGCTGTGGGCCCCCCGCCGGAGATCCGGAGTTCTACAACTGCTTGTTGTGCCTCGGTTCTAGAAGGCTGCCTCCGGAATGCCCGGGCCAGCTGGTCACTGTGGAAACTCCTCTGTCTAGAGCAACAAGGAACCCCTCGGACTGCCACTCCTTGTGCTTGGCCAGTGGCAGCACCCACCCAGAAGATGAGAAAGGCGCCGTGCTAGGAAGGACCCACACGCTGTGCTTGGCCCCCTTGCAGAGCTGATGTGCTTGTCTGAACTGCGCTTCTGCCGGCCTCTCCCCCAGCCCCGCGGCAGCCCCTCCCCCAGCAGCCCCCTCAGCCCGGCCGCCAGGGCGCCCCCTCCTGGGCCAGTTCGGGGCCATGAAGAGCTTCTCGAAGCGCGAGGCCGACCGGAGGACGTTCTTGGAGCAGGTTCGGGAAAGCAAGGAGAATGGCTACCTCCTCTCTTCCAAAAAAATCGGGTCGGGGGCTTTCTCCAAAGTCTATCTGGGTTACGCCACCCAGGAGAAAATGATGCAGAACTACAAGCTGGCTTCAGACCTCAGGAATAAGCGGCACTCTATGGTGAGCCCCAGGGGGCGGGGAGGGAGGGGCTGTCCCCCTGCTTATGCCCCGCTGCCATCTCTCCTGCCGCCTTACCCTCCGCCTCTCAGTAGGTGACCTGGACCTGGAAGGCAGGTTTGACCTGGAGATAGTTATGCAATAATGGAAAGAGAAGAGTGGGACAACCAGGAGGAGGCTGGCTGGGTGGGTGGACTCATAAGTCGTGGGGGGGGGCACTGTTGGACCTCCCAAAGAACTTGGTTGGGACCGATCCTCCCGGAGGTCTCTCCGTGAGCCATTGACAGTCAACACAACTCCATGGCGCTTATTCGGTCTGGCGGAAGAGTTTCTGGCCATTCAGCAAATGAAGGTGCTGCTGCTGCCGCCCATCGTTCTTGGTTAAAGCTCTCCCGTCCTGCCCTGCGGCTCTCCCTCCCTCTTCAAGATCCTCCTTCCCAAAAGGCCTTCTTGAACCAAGCGCTTCCTGGACTGAGATCTCTGGATCTCCAGATCCTTCTCCCAGCCCTTAGTTCAAGGTGGGCTATTAAGGTGAAAGGCATCCCGGATGCTGTGCTGGGCTTTCCCACCTGTCCCGCTGGCTCAAGGAGGCACCATTTTAGGCTTTGGCCGTAGTGGGGGCAGCAGCTCCCTGGGACCAGATCAGAGGGGGAAATGCCCCGGAATGGACCATCTGCTACTCCGAATTGTTTTCTGTCGTTTCTGGCGTCTGATGATGAGGTGCTTTTCTGGAGGTGCTCTCACCCAAATCCTTCTGCAGGGGGTTCCGTCCCAGCTTTCTTGGAACTGGTCCTCTGTCCAGTCTCTCCGGCTGTTAAGTTCGGAAGGTCGGGTCCGCAGTGTGTTAAAAATACGGCCCGTTTCCGTTTCCCGTTGGCGTCCTTCAGGTTGCTGCATTCTAAGAACATCTGAAACCGATCGATGTAGGACTCCCAGTCCTCAATGGCTGGGTTAAAGGGAGCGGGTGGCGTGGCGTTGCTGGCCATCTTGATGGTCGTTTCGCGCCATTACCACGTGCTGAGTTGTCTCGTTGTCTTCTTTATCCCACCTTCGTCGCCAGTGTTAAGTTCGGAAGGTCGGGTTCATTAAGACGAGAGACTCTGCGGCTCAGGAACAACAGCTCTTTATTTATCGGCTAGATAACACTCAAAAGAACAGGAGCCGCGGCGGCTCTTTTATAGAGCCGGCCGTGGCTAGGCGGCCAATGACACCGCTTCAAGTCTGCCGCGCTTGGTTTAAGCCAATCGCGGCAGACTCTTAGCGAGCCAATCAGAACTGTCCAAGCTGTCCAATCAGGTAGCGGTTTAAACGAACCAATGGGAATGCGGGGTTTCAAGTCTGTGGATATGGAACACCGGCCCTGACCTGAGCTTGGCCAGCTGGCCGCCTCCCCAGGTTCATCCTCGTTTCATCTGTCCCGCTGATTGGTTGTCCAGAGTCCGCTGGATCGGAGTGGCCGACAAATGTAAATGGAGAATAAATAACCACAACGGTTGCCATCTGGGGGGGGCGGGGTGAGATGGTTCTGGGCCACCCTCCATATATGGGCCCAGCTGCATCTCTTGCTTTTTTGAACCCTCAATTGCAAGGGGACCCGGAGGACGAGGGAAATGGATTATTTGGAGCCTTTTGGAAAGTCCAGGCCAGACCCCCCCGATCCAAGGCTTAGGGGGGTGGAGGGCAGCAGTTCCAGGATGACTCCCAATGTTCCAGCTGCCCCCACCCCCAGGAGGGCCCCTCTTTCTTCAGGGGTCCTTCTGGTTTGGGGGTTCCAGGTGGCCCATGGGGAACCTCAGGCTTGACCCCCCCATCCTATTTAACATCTACGTCGAACGGCCTTGGGCTCCTCCATTTGCTGATGACACCCCGTGATGACACCCAGCTCCACAGGAGACGCCTCTGTTGCCTTTTGAATTCTGGGAGTTAAAGTGCACAGGCCTTTTGAAGAAGCACCTTTGAAACCACACACACACACACACACACACACACACGCGTATGCTGCTTGTATGCAGCAGTTGGGGGTCGCTCTCTTTCACTGGCCCCTTCCTGCATGTCCTTTGCTCCATCCGGGACGGCTTTGCCCCCTTCCTCCACTTCTGTGCAAAAGCTGGAGGTCCATTGGAAGAGAGAGGCAGCAAGCAAGCTGCTCTGCCAGAGACCCTCCCGCTCCCTGGTGTTTTTAAAAGCTTTTAAACAGACTAAATATTTGGGTAATTCGATTTACTATTGAAACTGGTTGCATTCCATTTTGGTGCCTCGTTTCTTCTCTTGTTCTGTGGCTCGGGATGCTTTGTCCTGGGGCCGCCAAACCCAATACGATGCTCACCCGCCCTGGTCAGGGAGGTCCTGCTGACTCCTCCACGGCCGAGGACCTTTCCCAGCACCTGCTTTCTCTCCCCGCAGGTGGCTATCAAGATAATTTCAACAGCCGAGGCACCTGTGGAATACACAAAGAAGTTCCTTCCAAGAGAAATCTACTCTCTGAATGTGACTTACAAGCACCTAAATGTGGTGAGTCTCTGCAGGGGAACCCCCAACCCCGAGGGAAGCACCCCAAGTGGTCCAAAGTGTGTCTGAGAGCCCCCAACGGCAAAAGGGGCATCGTGTGCAACCCAGGAGGGGATCTGATTCGCAGCACGGAGGCGTTTTCTGAAAAAGTCCCGGAGAAGCCGCTGCTCTGGAGCGACGCATCTCAACTCCGGGGGCTTTCGGGTTGGGCGGACTACAACGCCCACAGCATGCTGGCTTGCAGTTCGGAGAACCGGCAAATCGTGACCCTGGCTGGCCCCTCCCCATTCCTGGGCCTCCCATTCCTCTGCGCCCAGTCACTCCTTAAGGTATTTCTCCCCACCCCCGATGATCAGCTGTTCCAACGATCAGCTG
This sequence comes from Notechis scutatus, assembly GCF_049901735.1. Classification (NCBI taxonomy): domain Eukaryota; kingdom Metazoa; phylum Chordata; class Lepidosauria; order Squamata; family Elapidae; genus Notechis; species Notechis scutatus. Next base: position 210,371,319 of record NC_142011.1, read on the forward strand.
TGCCGGACTCCCCTGGCTGTCTTACTGCTTCGCCCAGGCGGCTTCCCTGAGGCCCAGGAGGCCAAAAGGGGGCGCGTGCAGTGGTGGTGCTGCTCCCCTCCCGGGCTCCGTTTCCTGCCTTCTTGGGCCCCAGGGAAGCTTCCTGGAAGCCGAACCGCCCCCCCCCCCCCCGAGGCTTTCCTGAGGCCCACGAAGCAAAAAAAACCATGGGGGGGGGGAGAAGCCACACCCACCCAGTCACATTGCCACGCCCACCTAGCCACGCCCACAGAATCGGTTGTTCAAAAATTTGAGTCCCACCCCTGGTTGTAGTTCCCAAGTCTTAACGTTGCCAAGTTTGGAGGGTGCTGCTTTGGAGCAGGGACTCTGGGAGTTGAAGTCCACAAACCTTAAGGTGGCCGCGGTTGGAGCCCCCTGGACTAAAAGGCCGCCAAGCTCCCTCCCCACTCTTTCCGCTGCTGCTGCCTGAACCATGCACTCCCCCCAAAGCAACAGGGATTCTGGGGCGTCAGAGCATCAGGGCCACCTTGCCAGGAAGGTCGGTGCGGAAGGAGGGGAAGGCCGTGGGCTCCCTGGCTGCATGCTCACTCAAAGCTCGGCTGCCTTGCAGATCCAGCTCTATGAGATGTATCGGAATAGCAAGCGCACCTACTTGGTGCTGGAGTTGGCCTCCCGGGGGGACCTCCTGGAGCACATCAACGCCACATCTGACCGCAGGGAGTACCCAGGCCTGGAGGAGGAGGAGGCACGGAGGCTTTTCCGACAGATTGTCAGCGCTGTTGCCCATTGTCACAATGTTGGCATTGTCCACAGGTGAGACAAGCAGGCGGGCACAAGGAAGAGATGCCATGGCAGGGCGGGGGAGACGGTGGCATGTGCCAGGTGTCCTACGAGGCCAGAAGCCTCTCCAGAAACAGCAGCAGGAGCTGGTCAGGACTGGTTGGCATCCGCTCCCAGGAACCAGAGCCAGGCGGGGGGTGGAGGGCAGGAAACACAGCGCAAGAAGCAACCGCAGGCAACACAATGCTTGTTGCTCAGGGCTACATTCTAGAGCAGGACTCTTTGAGAAGCCACAGAGGGGCGAGATCAGCTGGTGGCCTGGAAATCTCTACGCAAAAAACATCCCACAGAAGCAGGAAGAGGATCCAGGAGTGCAGGTGGAGAACTTTAGCCATTCTGACGGGGAGGCAAACTCTGCGTTAGTGGAAGATTCTAGTCTAGTATTTGTTGAATTATTCCTTGGAGATCACTATCAGAAATGTTTTTAAAAGCACAGAAATTCAGGACAGCTAGAAGCATCTCTTTACGCCAAAGAGGACTTAAGTAGCCAAGTTTGAATTGTTTTAAAAAGAAACAAGAGAATCTGACTTTACAGAAGAAATAGAGTCAAGGGATAGGACTACAGGTAGCTCTCAGCTTTGCAACCACAGTTGAGCCCAGAATTCTGGTCGCAAGCCACGATGGTCATAAGCCAACTCACCCCATAACCCCTGGATTATATGATTATTTTTACAATGGTGGGGAAGCTAGGCAGGTGGGGGGGCAAATCCTGAGTTTTCTGTCTTCTGCACAGTAGTGGATTTATAAGCTGTACAGATGCAGATAGATAAACTCAACAAGACGTCCATAACAAAGTACATTTATTGGTTCATCAGGTATCCTCATAACTCACATTTGTGATGAAGTTCTTCTTTAATGACCAATCCTTTGAGGGAGGCAGCGTTGGCTGCCTTCTGCCATGCTGCGGTCCGTGCTGTTTTCGCTGCCGTCTCTCTTTGTCGTTCGAATAACTCCACTTGGGCCTGAGTTTTGGCTATTTCTGCTTTCTGCCGTATAAACTCTGTTGTAATACATAAATCTGCCTCTGCTGCTGCAGCTTCAACTTGGGCTTCTACAGCTCATTCAGCATAACTTGCTGCTTTGGAGGCCTTAGATGCACCGCTACAATGGGAGGATGTTCTGAAAGGATGGTGAGAGCCGGCAGCAGAGAATTGGCGTGAGACACTAGAACCTGCCTGCGATCTAGCCGATTTGGGATGGAGGGAGGTCTTCTTTGAGTGGTGGGAAGAAGCTGCTTGTGATTCAGGATCTCTGTCGGATGTGGTCTTCTCCCTCGGTATTTGCTCCTTCTGTAGCGCCATGAGGAGCACGGCCTGAAGGGAGTTTCTGCCTTCCTGAATGCTGTCTTCGCATTCTTTGTTCACCTCCTTGAAGCACTGAATGTGTTCCTGTAAGTCTGGGTCGTCCAGGTTCAACTGTATGTATTTAAGCTTATTTTCACTGTCTCTCCATCGTGTGAGGTGCTCCTCTAACTCCTTCTGCATCAGGAAGAGGCTCTCGAAGGGGCAACTGGCTTTTGGGGGTGTCACAGATCTTGGACAGCTCCGTCCATGCGTCTGCATGACGGCGATATTGCTTTTCCCAATCCTCTCTGAAGTGTGTCACCGTGGGTGAGATAAGCTTCCTATGCTGTCTGAGGTCGTAGGCCTTCTGAGGTATCGCGGCTTCTCCAGAGGGTTGGACATCTAAAAGTGGTTGTTGGGAATCAGGTTCCACGTTTACGACAAGGGTGGGTGGAGGATTCGGGTCTTGTGGTACATCAGAGACATCTGTCATGGCTGAGGAAGTTGCCATGCTTCAAATTGGTAAAAGGTGACTTTTGGAAAATTTAGTGAGTTTCCGTGCAATTCCCTTTTTTGTACTAGGTTGCGCTGCAAGCAAGAAGCAGAAAGTAGAATTGCTGCTGAATTTAATACTTGAGCATGTAGGTGGCACTGCAGAGTCTGGGCGATGCTAGCACAGCACACAGTATGGCTGCTTCTAGGGTGCATTGTGAGCTTGCAACACAAGGGGGCACTAGAGGTTGCGTTGCGAAGTCTGAAGACTAGAGGGCTGAATGCAGAAGTATGCCTATTATTGTCGCTTGCTTCACAAGGTGGCAGCAGAGGGTCTAGAAGACACTGTTGCTACGCCCATGTTAGGTTGCAGTTAATCTTGGGACCTTCAAATTAAATTGATTAAATTGTCCACAATAGTTGCAAAAAGGGATTGTCATTGGATAAACACTCTGTTCAAATTTGAGAAACTGTGTAAAAAATCAAACTCTGGGAAATTTCTCCTTGAGCCCCAGATGTAGCTATGGGCTGCTTTGCTTAGGTCTGACTTCTTTGCTGAAGAAAAAAAGAGGGGGCAGAATTTCCTGCCTACTCTTGAAAAAGGAAAAAATGGTAAGAATTCGACTTCACTGTAAATTTCTTCTTAACCATCAGATGGGGATTTAGGCTGCTTTACTTGAGTCTGTTCGGTTGCAGTTAATCTTGGAACATTTGAATTAAATTGATTAAATTGTCCACAAGAGTTGCAAAAAGGGGTCATCAATGGATAAACATAACCCTGGCCTCTTTATTGCTTTTCCCGCCTTCCAGATGAGCAGAGGAAGATCAGCTTTGTTTTACCGACAAGCATAAAGGCATGATTTCTCAGTCTCTCACTGCATTTGTAGAAGGTTTAAAGTCAGAGGTTTGATTTTCCTTTGAGAGCTGGGAAATATCTGACTCTCCTTGTTATGCAAATGGAGTCTTTGAGATAGCAGGAAGACGGATTGAGCAGAGAGGAGGGGGGTGGGTGGGTTAGAAAGTTCTCTTTGTTTGTAGCATGTGGGGGTCTCCAGCCCCTCCCACCATGCAAACAGCATGTAAAAAGTTCCATTGCTCAGAGAGAGAGAGAGAGAGAGAGACGAGAAAATGTAGGCTTAAATTAACATTGCGTATTCACTCCTGGCTTCAATATTATTTTGCTTTATCACAAATCCAAATTAACATCATTTATATTGAATGGGCTTCAAGACTTCATCTTTTACTTTTCTGTAGCCTGTACAGAGGTGGATTTATAAGCTGTACAGATGCAGAAAGATAAACTCAACAAGACATCCATAACAAAGTACATTTATCGGTTCATCAGGTATCCTCATAACTCACATTTGTGACGAAGTTCTTCTTTAATGACCAATCCTTTGCATATCTGCCTTGTAGTAAAAGATGGTTATCTCCTAACCCATCTCGTAGCGATAGAAAGCAGCTCCCATGAGTTAGGGGGTTCAGGCAAAAGTGAGGGAAACTCCCCCAACCCATCGAGGGTCAAACTAGTGACCAATCAGGATTACAGATGTGGCCACGTGACATGAACTACATTTCCCAGGATACCTTTAACTACATTTATCATGATGCATTCCCTTAAGGGGACAGCTCACAAGTACTACCTAACTATCCAATTCCCATACACTGGCTGGACAGCACACTGGGCGAAACCGTCCCCTGTTCTGGCTGAATAAGCAAGTGAAGAAGGATCCGTGCTGGTCAACAAATGGGACTCTTCTTCTCTCTCCCACAGAGATCTGAAGTGTGAGAACATTTTATTGGATGAACGTGGCTTCATTAAACTGACAGGTGAGTTTCCTTCCTGGAAGAGAGGAGAATGGGGTGGCCTCCTCCTGCCAACGGCAGAATAAGGGTTGAGCCAGGATTGCAGAACAGTGCAGAGCAGCCCCAGGCGCCCTCCCCAGATGAGCCCAAATGACCCGGGCTCCCTACATCAAGCTGTGGTTGTCTTTAAACGCAGAACGGTTTTCCCGCCTCAGTGGCAGCTCTCTGCCAGCCAGTTTCTCCTCTCAGCAGGCTGGTCTCTCTCGCCCTGGCCATTTGCAAGACATGGTCCAGTCCCAAAGGAAGTTAATTAGCCTGTGAAGGGCTGTGGACTTGGGGCACGTAGAGGCACCCTCACCTCCTCACCGGTCCAGGTTAACATCTCAAGAGTTCAGTTATCATCTCAGTATCTGAGGGGGGTCCCCAAAGAGGAGGGGGTCAGTCTATTCCCTAAAGCAGGGTCTCACAACCTTGGCCACGTTAAGCCTGGAGGTCTTTGCAGCAAAGCTGGCTGGGAAATTCTGGGAGTTGAAGTCCTCCAGGCTTAAAGTGGCCAAGGCTGGAGAGCCCTAAAGCCCCTGAAGGCAGAAGCAGCAAGAGATGGAAACCAACCAAGGAGAGAAGCAACCTAGAGCTAAGGAGAAATTGCCCACCCACCCCCCAGAGGTTATGGGGGATCCATCACTGGGGGTTTTCAAGAAGAGGCTGGACAGCCATTTGTCTGGAAGTGGTACAGGGTCTCCTATTTGAGTAAGGAGTTGGACTAGAAGACCTCCAAGGTCCCTTCCCACTCTGTTGTTCTGTAATGCTATTGTTTCGCCCACATCTCTCTTCCACTGGCGCTTGATTGCTCTCCATCCTGCCATGCACCCTCGTTTCTCCTTGTCCAGGGGTGCCAAACTCGCCGGATGCATCACACGCTGGCCACGCCCAAGCCCGGTGTAGCGAAGGGGGGGGGAGTCGCAATGCATCACGTGACGATGCTGTGACGCTGGGAGTTTGGCACCCCTGTCTGAGTCTGCCTCTCTTATACCTGGGGACAAATTTACCTGCTTTGTGCGGGGGGCTGGGCTCAGGGCTGACGGCTCTCCCTCCTTGCAGATTTTGGCTTTGCCAACCGCTACTCCTTGAAGAATTCACTGATGAGCACCTTCTGTGGCTCTGTGGCCTACACTGCCCCCGAAATCCTCATGAGCAAGAAGTACAATGGGGAGCTGGCTGACCTGTGGAGCCTGTAAGCACCGCGGGGGGCGGCATGACCAGGGCCTGGGCTGACCCGGGGGCCCCTCCTGACCGCCTCCTCTCGTGCAGCGGGGTCATCCTCTACGCCATGGTGACGGGGAAGCTCCCCTTCAAGGAGCGCCAGCCACACAAGATGATCCACGTCATCAAGCAAGGCCTGGCCTTCCGGCAGCCCATCTCGCCAGGTACGAGGGACGTCCCACCCTGCCCCCCGTCCCCAGGGGCTCAGCCGGAGGCCGGAGGGCTCTGCGTCCCCATCTGCCCCACCCAACGAACGGGGACGGACTCTGCCCGGGCCCACCACCCGTGCCCAGGCACGACAGTGTTGGCGGAGGACAGGGCGCCTCCCGCTGGCTCTTCCCTCTGCTGCCAGAGGTGGGTTTGGGCTGAGACCCATAAGTGACGCTGGTCCTTGGCAACCCCATAAAAGCCCCCGGGGAGAGGCGGAAGCTGGCCCTGAGGCAGTGGGGCAGGGCTCCGGTCTGCTGGGGGCCTGTAAAGCCCAGGGATTCCCCCCAAGGAGGGGGCTGCAGGGCCAGAGGGTCAGACTGGCTATGGCCGGTCCTGCCACAGCCCCTGCTGGTCAATACATTTGGTGGGAGCAGGAAGATCCTGCGGCAAGCGCTCTCCCTCCCCCAGCGGGGTCCCTGCCCCCCCCCTGCTGACAGTTAGCAACAACTCCCCCAGAGACCCCTGACTGCCACGGGGTGGGGGGAGGGAGGGGGAGAGGGCTTGGCTTGGTCCGTGCTTTGGAGCAGGTTCTGCCAGTGGGACGTCGCAGCGGAGAGGCAAGAGAAGAAAGCTCCAAGCAGCTGCACTGCGGAGGCCCTGAACTCCAGGCCCAGAGGGGCTTTTCCAAAAGGCAGCTGGACTTTCTCTGGTTTCTTTTTCTTTTTCTCCTTTGAAAGTGTTTTGCTTCTAAGAAACAGGAAGTTTTCAAAGGGAAAAACTGAGAGAGTCCAGTTGCCTTTTGGAAAAGCCCCTCCGGGACAACCGTGACCTGGAGGGCGGAGAATCTAGCCCTGAATTCCAGCTGCTGGGCAGGTGTGCAGGAAGCGCCAGCTGAGCCCAGGCCAGCCTGCCGTTCTGAGCAGAGGAACGTCCTGACAGGGAGAGCAATCAACCCCTTCGGACGCTGTAGGAGCTTCATCATCCTTGGAAGCCTTCAAGAAGAGACTGGACTGCCCTCTGTCCGAGATGGTGTAGGGGCTCTTGCTTGGGGGGGGGGGTTGGACTAGATGACCTCCAAGGTCCCTTCCAACTCTGTTCATCTGTAATCTCGCCCAGGATTAGCAGTCTCCTCCCTCTCCTCCCCGCTGCCTCTCCCTCTCTCCAGAATGCCAGAATCTCATTGAGGGCCTGTTGCAGCTGAAGCCGGCGGCCCGCCTGGGGTTGCAGCAGGTGGCCACCCACCGCTGGATGCTCCCGGCTACCTCAGCCATCTTCCACCGGGTGATGAGCTCCATGGGAGTCCATCCGGAGTGCTCCATGGGCCAAGAAAAGCCTCAGGCGGCATCAGGTACTGGAGGGGCGTCCGGAGAGGCGGGTCCCGCTGGCCAAAGGGGCGTCCGCAGGGCCTCCCCCCACGAGCCTCGGGAGCCTCCTTCCAGTGCCGGTCGGGGGCGGGAGGGCCGGGCTTCCCAGGCTCACCCTCGACGGGACCGGCAGCGCTCCCAGGCCGTGACCGGGCGCCCCTCCTCCGTCTCGTTGCAGGCGAGGTTGGCGGCCCTCGGCCCAGCTGCCGGACCTCGAGAGCCCCGCCAAGAGCGCGGAGGGCCCAGCCAAGGAGAGCAAGGTCCTGCCGCCGGCGCGCGCCTCCTCGGCCGCGGGAGCCTTCCCGCCCCGGGCCAAGGCCGAGAAGAAGAGCCCGCCGGTCACGCCGGCCAATTGCGTGCTGCAGCTGCCCTCGCCGCGCAAGACGGAGCGCCCGCCGCGCCTCTCGCTCTACCGGCCCAGCCTGCTGACCACCCTGCAGCCCTTCCACCACCTGCCCAACTTCCGCAAGCCCGGCTCGGGCTTCTCGGCCAGCGCCTACGTGACCAGCAAGCGGCTCGGGAGAAGGCGCCCGCCCGCGCCGCCGGCCTGGGCAGCGCCTCGCCCAGCCTCTCCAAGCAAGTGCACTCCCTCTACAGCATGACGCCCTGCCCGTGACGCGCCCGACGCCCGGCTCGAGAGCGGCGGCGGCGCAGCAGCAGCCACGGCCGCCCGGCCCGGCCCAGCGCCTGGCACCCCGTCGCCGCCGCCGGACGAGCCCATTAAAGCTTATTCAGAGTCGCCCGGGCTGCTGCCTGCTGCGATGCGTGCGCCCCCGCGGCGGCCCCGGACCTGAGAGGCGGCTGGCCGAGCCTCGGCGCCGCTCTTCGCCTGTCGGCACGCGCGCTTCTCCACTGTTTCTGCATATACATCCGTGTACCGTTGCTTTGTGTGCGGCTGCTGCTGTCTGACGCCCGTTCCTCCCCTCTGGAGCCCAGCCGCCGCCCCTCCCTCCCTCCCTCCCCTCGCGGCTCTTCCTAGACAGAGCGGACGGTGGGGTCCTTCGTCCCCCCCAACCACCACCCGGAGCTTGTCCACAGCAGCTGCTCCAGACCCCAACTTCAAGCTGGCTGTCCATCTCTTTGGCTGCCGCCCCCTGCTCTCGGAAAAGGGGATTGGGCTTTCCCTCATACCCCCCATGGTTTGGGGGTCCCATCTAAGCCAGCCTGCTCCAAGCATGTCCCCCCACCCAATCCAGGGCTTCTGGAGCCCAAGTATCCCTTCATGTACCCAAACTGACACCCCCCCCCGCAGAACCACCCAGGAAAGCTGTACCTGGCCTTCTGTCTCCCAAGCTGCCAGAGACCTTCCCCTGCGGGGTCCACCCTCCCCACCCTGGCCCTGGGGGGGGGAGTCTTCAGCAGGGGGCCAACAGCAAAGGTCTTGGCTGGCTGGATTCCTGCCCTGAAAGCAGCCGGGGGTCCCCACCCTGCCCCCCTTTTGCCCCTTTGCCCGGTTTCAATGGAGCAGAGGGGCTGCCTCCCCCCTCAAGTAGAGCGGGCAGCCAGGAGACCCCCCCTCCCCAGCAAGGGAGGGACCCCTTCCCCTGCAGATCAGAGAGAGTGTCTACCCAAGCTCCCTCACCTCCTGTGCCCCTACAACACGGGACCAGGGACAGCCAGAAGCACCTGGGGCGGTTGCCCACTTCCCTGAGCGAGGCAGGAGGTCCGAGGCAGGAGGAAAAGTGCCCCGCAGCCTTTATTGAGGGGAGCCCCAGCCCCCCTTCCCTCCCCTCTTCCTGGGGCTGGAGGGATGCCAGCTCTCGCTTGCCCAGGCTGCAGAGTAATGGCCTTCGTGGCACCCTCAGTCTCTAGGCCGTGCCAAGGAGCACCTTTGGCAGCCAAGGCGGGGCGGGGATTTTGGTGCCCAAATGCCAAGACCAGCCACAAAGGAGGACGTTCTTTCTCGCCCAGCACTGGAGGGGGAGGGGGTTCCTTCCACTTTCACACAAGTCTTCCCAGCAGGGCCTCCTCCTCCTCCTCCTCCTCCTGCTGGTCCAGGCACTGCAGCTGCTGCTCCACCTCTGTGGGGATCTTCACCTCCAGCAGGTTTTCCATCCCAGCCTCGGGCTCATCACCAATCAAGACCTGTTCAGGGCAAACCGGCTGAGGCCCCAAATCCCCCCCCCTGCCGCCAGTGAGGGGAGGGTCCAGAGGCCCACTTGGCTCCCCACTCACCTGGATCAGCTTTTCACAGGCAGCGCGGACCCCACGGTCCTCTTCCCACCTGTGCAACTCTCGCAGGACAAAGTAGGTGCCCTTCTCTCGCACCAGGAGCCGCCCGGTTTGGTGGCTGTGAGCTGTCAAGGGGCGGGGGGTTGTCACTAGCTGCGGGGAAGCCATTGGCCTGGAGTGCATCCCGCGTCTCCGGGAAGGTGAAAGGAGGCCTTTGTTGGGGGAGAAACCCTCTGGATGTCTTGCCCAGGGTCAGAAAGGGAATACAGCAGCCTGGCGTGGTGGGGGCGGGGGGGGGGAGGGTCTTCCAGGCCTCCCCTTTGCCATCCCACCCCACAGTACAGCTGATGCAAGCAAGCAAGCCAGCCAGGGGGCCAAGGGAGCCTCTTTTCCGGAGCGGCGCACCATGTGCAGAATGGGACACACTGGGGGCAGACTTGATTCCTCCAGATCTGGGTGGGAATCCGAGGGAGCCCCACTTGGCGGTTTCCGGGGCCCAGAGCAGCCCCCAGGGACCCTCCCCTCACCCGACCTGCCCACCTACCAGCAGAAGGGTCTCCAGGAGCATCTGCCGGATGTCAGCTTCCGGCTCCCGCTGCTTCTCGGCTGGCAAGTACTGCAGATCCAGGGGCAGCCCTGGGGGGTCAGGGAGGGAGGGGGCTCAGTCCAGGCAGACCCCCAAGCGTCCGTGTTCCTGCACCCCCTCCCGCAGGAGGCACCCACTTTCCATCTCGTCCTCCGGGAACTCCTCGGGGCCGGCCAAGGGCAGGAGAAGGAAGGGCAGGAGGTCCACTTGCTCGCTCAGCAGCCACTCGTGGTGCCCTGGAAGGCAGAAGACGCCCGTGACCCCGAGGCCGGACCGGCGCCCCCCCCCGCCCAGAGCCGAAGCGGGGCCGGCGACACTCACGGGGGTCGAAGCAGCAGTTCCGCAGCGTCCCGGCCACGCCGCGCCGCCGGGCCGCCGAGCCCGCGTCCTGCGTGAAGGGCAGCAGCCTCCGCACGGCGCCCCTGCGGGAAGAGCCGCTCAGCGCCGCGCCTGGCGGGTCCGGCCCCCCGGCCCCCGCCCTCCCGGCCCCTCACCCGGAGCGCTCCAGCAGGGCGTCGCGGGCCTCCGGCAGCTGGCTCAGGTTGCCCAGCAGCGCGCCCAGCTGGTGCCAGGGCGCCCCCGGCCGCGGGTCCTGGGCGCAGAAGGCCTCCAGCAGCGGCCCCAGCCCCGCCACGCCGCCGCCCCGCCGCCGCAGCTCGGCCAGCAGCTCCCGGCAGGGCCCTCCTCGCGCGAGCAGTTGGCCAGGAGCGCGCAGGCCAGGCCGGGCAGCGGGAAGGCGGGGTCGAGCAGGCGGCGCAGCAGGTCCGGCAGCCCCGCCCGCAGCGCCCCGCCCGCCCCCGGCTCCGCCGCCAGGTTGAGCAGCGCGTGGAAGGCCGGCTCGGCCAGCTCCGGCCTCGGCTCGCCGGTCAGCGCCAGCAGCGCCGCCAGGAGGTCCGGCCGGGCCAGCAGGAGGCGGCGGCCCTCGGCGCCCCCCGTCAGCCCCAGCACGAAGCGCAGCGCGCGGCCCTTCAGGTCCCCGCGGGCCTCGGGCCGGAGGAAGCCCAGCAGCTCCTGCGCCTGCCGCTCGTCCATGCTGCGCGGCGGCCGCCGCCGCTTCCGCGATCGCCCCGCTCCGCCAATCCGCGCCCGGGGCTGGAGCGCGAGCGGGCCCGAACAGCGCCGGAGCCAATGGGAAGCGGCCTTCTGGAGCAGCGCCTCTCGGGAGTTGGAGTCCGGCCGCATCCCCGGCGGGAGTTCCGCGGAGGCCCCGCCTGCCCGCTTTCCCGGGCGGATGCCCAGAGGAGCCCGCCTCGCTCCCGCTGAAACAGGCCTCTCCGACCTGGCTGGGGAATTCTGGGAGTTGAAGTCCGCCAGGCTTAAAGTGGCCAAGGCTGGAGAGCCCTGGCTGCAACCTCTGCCTGTCCAGCCAAGACTTCCTTGGCCGCTGGGAGGCTGCTTCAAGCCAAGACCACCCATTCAATGTTGGCTTCCATTCATTCGCCTTCCTTCCCAAATGTGATATACACCCATTAAATGCAAAGGGCTTAAGGTGCCCTTTGAGGAAAACTTCGTTAGGAAGCTGAATTGGTCCCAACTGGCACCAGGAGGGAACCAATGGCCCAGCAAACCATCATATTCCTGGTTGTATGAGAGATTGTGAAGCTAGCACGCTGGCCTCAGAGGGGTCGAAGGTCACCAGGTGGATTATCAAAAGCTTTACCAACTGTCCCCTTGTTACCTCCGTACCCTCCGGTTCTGCTTCTGCTCAGGATCGCCCAACCCAGCTTATGAAATAGCCTTTTAATCCAGTGAGTTGTTTTATTATCCTATTATTTATATACCATTTACAAGTTGACAGTCCTTGTCTTGAGTTTTAGAAACAACCTTTTGGTTGTTTTTTTAAATAGTAATTGTGCAAAGTAACCCTAATAAAGATGAACACTGAAACAACAGATATAAGAGCAAAATAACAAGCGCTGTGGAAGAAATCCACTGTAGGCCACTGAATACTGTAAGCCCACAAGCAGAGGGGGGGGGGGAAAGCTTCCCTAATTGCTTACAGGAAAAAAATGGTTTCTATTTGTAGTTTAAAAGTTCAGAGGAACTTTTCCCTTTTCCAACTGTAACAATCACCATAATCTGCATTTAATGCTTCTCAACCACGGCAGCTTAAGGCATGTGGTCAACTTGAAGACGTGGGACTTCAATGCATGCTGGCTGGAGAATTCTGGGGATTGGAAGTCCACTTATATGAACATGATCTTCCAAAGGCTAATCTAGGCCAGGGGTCTCCAGCCTGGGCCACTTTAATCCTCGTGGACTTCAACTCCCAGAATTCCCCAGCCAGCTTTGCCTAGAGAATTCCCAGAACTACTGTAGAGAATTCCGTGGAACGGACAATTCTGCAGGTTGCCCAGCGATGGTTGAAGCGTTTCCCCTCCTCCTTCAGCAGCTGTGGGCAGGAGGGGGGGCTGGGGCTTCGAAGGCCTCTTCCCTTGCTTGTAACGCCACCGGCAGGCGATTCCGCCCCCCAATGCCCCCCGTTTCTAGCTCTGCCCCGCTAAGCTCCCGGCGATGGGGATGGTCCCCCGACTTTGGCTCCCTCCTTCAAGAGCTGCATTTCAAGGCCGAAGCTCCGAAGAGGAAAGAGGAGGAGGAGAGGAGCGAAGGCCACGTTGTCCTGAAGAGCTCCGTCTCAAAGCAAATGGGGCCGAGTCTTCTCGGGTGGGAGATCCGCCTCTTCTTCCTTCACGGTGATGCTTGGAGGCTTCCTACATCCTCCCTGGTGGGCTCCGGCCCAGAGGAGGCCTGGCGTGGTTAGGAGAAGGGAAGATGATGAGGCCTCCGGCCTGCCTGCCCGGGTGGCCAGTTCCAGAACCAAGAGCTTCCCTCCCTGCCCGTCTCCCTCCTCACGAAACTCCCCCCCACAAACGGAGCAGGGGGTGGGCCTGGGAGGCGGAGGAGCCTTTCCTGCCCAGCCGCCTCGTCCAGGGCCAGGGGAGGCCAAGAGGCCAAGCCTGCGGCCACCCACCCCTCTGCACTCTGGAGGGGCCCTTCTCCTCAGGCCAGGAAGAAGAGCGGCCGATTCCCCAAAGGTAGCTGCTCGCCGGCCAGGCAGAGCTAACAGCTCCTCAAAAGCTACTGTACCTGCAGCACGGGGCGCCGCCAGTGGCTCACCGCCAGGGGTCTCGGCCATCTAAAAATGTGAGATCAGCACCGGAGTTTGAAGAACCAAGAGAGCCCCCGGCCCAACCCTTCCGGTCAAAGCTCCTCTGTCCGGCTGCTTCCGCCCCCTCCCGGCCGGCTGCTCTCTCCAACAGCCCCCTCCTCACCCTCAATGGTGGACCCTGCCGGCCAGGCTGGGCTCCCAGAACTGCCCTCAGCCTTTGGCCACCCCCTGGCTTGCCAGGCAGATGCCACTTGGCACTAGTTGGCCCCAGCAGTCAGAGGCATTTCTCTTAGGGGCTTCCCCCAACGCCCCCCCTCCCCCCCACCAGCCAGCCAGCCAGCCTGCGTTGAAGGTCAGTTCTCCCCAATCTCGCCACAATCAAGAAAGGAGCGGAGGAGAGCTGGGTGGGGGGTTAGCAAAAGAGATGCCAAACTCCAGTCACCCTCCCCCACTCCATTTATTTCCTCTGCTTTTCCAGAAATGAATCAGCTTGAAGAGCTTCCCCCTTCGAGTGCATCCATCAGCCTTCCAGCCCAACCCCTGCGGACGGACACAGGAGGCCCTAGACCAGGGCTGGCAAACTCCCGCCCTGCAGGCCAGGTGCGTCAGGTGCCGGCCACGCCCCGTTTAGCAAAGGGGAAAAATCATCCCGACACGTGACGCAGCCGTGACGTTTGACCCCTGGGCCCTCGACCACTCCGGACAGGGGGCTGCCCAGCCTTTTCCTGAGAGCCTCCGTAACTTCCCCAAGCAAGCGGTGTGGTTAACTGTTCTCACTGCTGGTGTTAGGTATAACATTGATACCAAATATGGTTTGGGTGAATAAATATATAAAACTTAGATATCATGGTTTAAGTGCTTATCACTTTAAGCACAATGCAGCAGGCAATTAGCCGATTAAGGGTGCGGTTAGAAGTTACAATATAAGGAAGCATTAGAAGCTGGAAAGCTTACTGTATGTTACTGTCTGTAATTGCTTGCTGACTGTCTGACTGGCTGTAACTGTCTGTAACTTACTGTAACTGTGTGCTGCTGTGACTAACTGTGATTACTGACTGTGAGTGCCTGTGACTGAACTGTTATTGTTTGCGTAATTCTACTGAATATCCAGCGTTTGTTTCTCTGGAGAGTGAAACCGGAGGAGGAGAAGATATCTTTATCGGCTGATAAAGATATTGCAAGGACTCTTAACTTGGACTATACTAGTGAGTCTTACTGGATGGAAATACTGTGAATGACTTAATGGACTGAATGACAATGCTTAACCTCTAACTGGATTAAAAACTATTTAAACTACAAACAGTGTTTGTGTTCAGTGTGTGTATACTCATTGGGTCCTTCCTGGCTTGACTACTGCTGCAATACTCTTCTAGGGTTAATTCCCAAAACCCTAACATTGGTTATGGGCCCAGCAGCATAGTCTAACTAACCAGGATATAGCAGAGAGAGTTGGTGTGAGTTGCACATTACTGTAAAAACAAACTGTTTTAATTAGTTTAAAATAGTCAAAATATCTGAAGAGTAATGGCACAAGTAAATTTGTCACAACTGTCCATGATATCCAGGCTGGATGGAACAAACTATGTTTCATGGTCAATGAAATGTAGTTTACTTCTACGCAGAGAAGGTTTGTGGGACATTATAGTAAACCCACCAGATGTGAGTAGATGGGATCCTGCTAATGATGATGATAAAGAAAAGTTACAAGACTTTAAACTGAAGAATGAGCAGGCTTTATGCATCATAGGACTGACTCTCTGTGATCAGCAGCTTGTCCATATTCGTGGAGAAGAAAATGCTGCAAACTGCTGGGAGAACCTCAGGAAGATTTATGTTCGGGACAGTGTAGGAGCACATATAAATCTTACACGGAAGCTTTTTCGAACGCATCTTCAGAGGAATGGAGATATGTTAGTTCATTTAAACTGTATGAAGAGCATTTTTCAAGATTTGCAAGAAAAAGAGCTTATATTTAATGAACTGCAACAAGTCTACATAATATTATCTTCATTAGATCAAAGCTATGATGACTATGTGACTTCGTTAGAGGTATTGCCAAAAGAAAGCCTCTCATTAACCGAGATTACAGGCAGGCTACTAGAAGAAGCCAGAAGAAGGCGTGAGCGTGACGAGCTGAGAGAAGATAAGAAAGAAGAGAAATTATCTTCAAAGTTTGAAAGAAACCAGCAAAGCAAAGTAAAGCACCTGGAAGAAGAGAATTTATCTTCAACAGCATACACAATTAAAAAGTGTTTTAATTGTGGAGGCAGAGGACATTTGGCAAGATTTTGCAAAAGAGAAAAAGCCAGAATGTAAAAAGCCAAAGAAAGCATTTGAACTAGCCACGTTTAGCAACTCTGATGTGAAGAATAATTTATGGGTGGTTGACAGTGGCGCATCCCACTGCATCACAAGAGATAAGACAAAATTTATAAAAATGTCTACAAGTTCTCAACATATATCACTTGCAAATGGCTGGAACCTGAAAGCAAAAGGTGAAGGTTTTGCACGTTGTCCGTACATAAACCAGGATATAAAAATGTTGTATGTACCGCAACTAAAGTTTAATTTGCTTTCAGTAAGGGTATTAGATAAATTAGGTTATGTAATTACTTTAAGGATAATAATTGCATAATTGAAAAAGATAACAAAAGGGTAACTGCAGCTTTAAATGGAACATTATATGTCTTAGATAATAGTAAGAAAGGGGAGGCACAAACTGTATTTAATAATATTAAGCCTCATGATGAATGTATCCATTTATTGCATAGGCGTTTGGGGCATGTAAATTTTAAAATGCTAAAACGTACAGTTGAGTTATCTGAAGGAATAAGGTTAAAACCTTGTGATAAATATTTGCATTGTAATGTTTGCTGTGAAGATAAGAGTAAGGTATTGCCTGCAAATAGGCTAAATGGTTTCAAAACAAAAGAACCTTTAGAAGTAGTATTTGCAGACATAATAGGTCCAAAGAAACCCAGTATGGGGGTGCTAGATATATACTGAGCATTATGGACCATTATTCTAGATATGGGTTTTGCTATTTAATGAAAAGCAAAACTGAAACATATCAACATTTTTTCAATTGGCTTAGGTTTGCTGAAAGAAAGTCTAAACGACAACTGATAACCCTGGTGACAGATAATGGCACGGAATTTATTAATAACAAATTCCAGAACAGACTTAAGATAGCTGGAATAGAGCATAAGAAGTCTGCTCCATACAGGCCAGAACATAACGCTTTTATTGAAAGAAGAGGCCAAACACTACAGGCAATGGTTAGAACAATGTTAAATGATTCTGGGTTACCTGATTCTTTGTGGGGAGGCTACAATGTGTGCTAATAACATATTGAACAACGTTGTTAATACAACAACAGGTGAAATTCCATTCACCAGGTGGCATGGCAGGAAACCTGATCTAAGTTACCTGCACACATTTGGTGCACCAGCATGGGTGCATATTCCTGCAAAACTCAGAAAAAAAGGGCAACATAGAGCTAAAAGATTTTTCTTCGTTGGTTATCAGGCAAACCATAGGGCATATAGATTTTGGGAGAAAGGCACATCTAAAGTGTTATGTAGTGCTAGTGCCCAATTTCTAGAACATGAAGGATGGGAGAAATTAGAACAGGATGCCAATAAAGATGTAGTTATTGAATCCTATAGAAATCCCATTAGTTATCCCTGTAACTTTAAAAATAAAGTTAAGAGACAAATACAGGATGAAATAGTGCCCATAAAGGAAGAAACAGATTCAATAGCTGAACAGGATGAGGAAGATGAACAGGTAGTAGTTCAACAAAGTCCTCCTGTAAGCCCTATAATTCCCAGAAGAACTACACGTATATCTAGACCGCCTGATAGGTACCAGGCTAACACAGTGTGCCAGATTAATGAAGTTCCTAATTCTGTTGAAGAAATTAAAAAGTATCCTAATAAGGAAAAAGAAAAATGGTATGCAGCAATGAATAAGGAACTGAATTCATTAAGAGATATGAAAGTGTATGAAAATGCCAAATTACCTGTAGGAAAGAAATCCATTGGCTGCAAATGGATATTTAAGGTAAAAACAGATAAAGATGGTAATTTAATCCATAAGGCAAGGTTAGTAGCCCAAGGTTTTAGGCAGAATGCTAATGACTATGATGAGGTGTTTGCACCTAGTCTTAAGGCAGCAACCTTGAGGGCAGCTTTAGTGTGGGCAGCTAGTAAAAACTATATAGTTAACCATTTAGATGTGGAAACTGCTTACTTGCACGCCCCATTAAAACATATTATTTATATGAAAAACCTGTTGGTATTAAAAGTGAATATAAGGATAATAATGATTGTTGGTTGTTAAAGAAAAGTCTCTATGGTCTTAAACAATCAGGCTATGAATGGAACCAGTATATTGTAAAGGAACTAGACAATATAGGATTTAAAACTGGTTTAGCCGATCCATGTCTGTTTAAGAGGGAGACAAATGGGAAAGTATCATTATTATTACTATTCACAGATGATATTGCTTTGATAACTGAAACTAATGATGAAGCAAATAAAATAATAGCATCATTAGGAAAGAGAATAAAGATCAAGCAATTAGGGAGATAAAGAAGTATCTCGGTTTGAATATAAAGAAAACAAGGAAAGGTTTTAAGATATCTCAGGAAGATAAGATAAGCAAATTACTAAAAGATTACAAAATGGAGCTTTGTAAGCCAGCTAAGACTCCAATGAGTCAGGAGTTTAGCAACACTGATGTACAAAGCCCTGAGTTTGATAAGGTGATTTATCAATCTTTAATTGGTAGTTTGAGTTATATTAGTAATTGGTCTAGACCAGATATATCGTACTGCGTGAATCAGTTGGCTAGATTCAATTCTGCACCATGTGAAAGACACTGGAATGCAGCTAAGAGGATATTAAGATATCTTAAAAAGACAATGAATTATTCATTGTATTTAGAACCAAAGGGTGATTTAATTCTGAGTGCATATGCAGATGCTAGTTTTGCATCAGAAAGAGACACTAGAAAGTCGACTTCAGGAACAGCCATAATGCTGGGTAAGACATTAATAGGCTGGAAGTCAATAAGACAACAGCATATAAGTTTGTCTACTATGGAGGCAGAATTCTCCTGTTTATCATTGTTATGTACAGAGTTAATAATGTATAAACAAATGTTAATTGATATAGGTATAACTGTAGATTATCCTATAATTATACATGAAGATAATCAGGCAGCAATTCAAATGGCCACAAATATTGGAGTAAAAACAAGGTGCAAGCATACAGATCTAAGATACCTAAACGTGAGACAATCTGTAAGAAGTAATATGATTCAGCTAGAGTACTGTATGTCGGAGGACAATTTAGCTGATAATTTTACTAAAGCCCAAGGTGCCAGTAAGCACCAGGAGAGTTGTGAAAAATATGGGATCAGATTGTAAAGGTATTATATATTTATTTCACCCAAAAGGGGAGTATGTTAGGTATAACATTGATACCAAATATGGTTTGGGTGAATAAATATATAAAACTTAGATATCATGGTTTAAGTGCTTATCACTTTAAGCACAATGCAGCAGGCAATTAGCCGATTAAGGGTGCGGTTAGAAGTTACAATATAAGGAAGCATTAGAAGCTGGAAAGCTTACTGTATGTTACTGTCTGTAATTGCTTGCTGACTGTCTGACTGGCTGTAACTGTCTGTAACTTACTGTAACTGTGTGCTGCTGTGACTAACTGTGATTACTGACTGTGAGTGCCTGTGACTGAACTGTTATTGTTTGCGTAATTCTACTGAATATCCAGCGTTTGTTTCTCTGGAGAGTGAAACCGGAGGAGGAGAAGATATCTTTATCGGCTGATAAAGATATTGCAAGGACTCTTAACTTGGACTATACTAGTGAGTCTTACTGGATGGAAATACTGTGAATGACTTAATGGACTGAATGACAATGCTTAACCTCTAACTGGATTAAAAACTATTTAAACTACAAACAGTGTTTGTGTTCAGTGTGTGTATACTCATTGGGTCCTTCCTGGCTTGACTACTGCTGCAATACTCTTCTAGGGGTTAATTCCCAAAACCCTAACATTGGTTATGGGCCCAGCAGCATAGTCTAACTAACCAGGATATAGCAGAGAGAGTTGGTGTGAGTTGCACATTACTGTAAAAACAAACTGTTTTAATTAGTTTAAAATAGTCAAAATATCTGAAGAGTAATGGCACAAGTAAATTTGTCACAACTGTCCATGATATCCAGGCTGGATGGAACAAACTATGTTTCATGGTCAATGAAATGTAGTTTACTTCTACGCAGAGAAGGTTTGTGGGATTAAATTAAAAACTATTTAAACTACAAACAGTGTTTGTATTCAGTGTGTGTATACTCTGGGGCCCTTCCGCCTCCTTTGGTTGCCTGGCTTGACTACTGCTGCAATACTCTGCTAGGGGTTAATCCTCAAAACCCTAACAGCTGGGAAGGTTTTTGGAAGTTGGTTCCCTCCTTGATTAGTTTCTATTCATTGTCTCCCAATTACTTTGTTTTGAATTAATTTAATTGTTTTAAATTGTTTCCCAATTGCAGCCGAGCTCGTTTTCCAAACCCTCCCAGCAATAGGAATGTCCTGCATGGTCTGCCCAGCTCTCATTTTCCCTCTAAGGAGAGAAGGGTGTAGGGGCTTCATTATTGCTCAGCTCACGTTCCTCTTAGCCACAAACGTGTTGGTGGGTCTTGGTGCCTCGTCTCCTCACTGCCATGAAGAGCATTAAGATGGACGCCGGCCGGAGGGACAGGAAGCAGCCAAGGAGAGGCTCCCTCCCGTCAAGGGCTCCCCAAACTTGGCCGCTTTAAGTCTGGTGGACTTCCAACTCCCAGAATTCTCCAGCCAGCATAGCCTAGCCTAGCATAGCATAGCCTGCTAGGGAATAGCATAGCACGGCTGGCTGGAGAATTCTGGGAGTTGAAGTCCACCAGACTTAAAGTGGCCAAGTTTGGGGCGCCCTGGTCAAGGGGATGCAGAAAGGGACTCCCACCCCCCTAAGCAACCCCCAGGGCTCGGGGAAGCTGCCTCTTTCCAAGGGCGGCTTTTGGGCCTCCCATGAACACTTACCGGACACGGCGGGCTGCCTGGACGGAAGGCTCCTTCTGGGCTGTGGCTCCCCAGGAGGGCTGCGGAGTGGGACGTGGGCTTCACACCTGCACCCTGGCCGCACCTGGAGAAGGGCAGAAGGGAGCAGAGGTAGCCAGCCCAGCCCCTTCCAAGGCTTCCTGGCTCCCACTGACACGCCAACCTGCTTCACTCCTCCATCCTTTGCCACCTTGTTCATGATTTTATCTGTTGTTTTATAATGGGTGATTTTAATGTCTTTTAATGTTTCTGGGTTGGATATAAGATTCGGGGTGGAGTGGGGGCATAAATTTCATAATAAAGGACTAATAAACACTCCTGGTCCCTTGTGGCCTATCTGGGCCCAGGAAACAGCTCGGGAGGGGCCCTCCGATCCACGGCAGAGCAGGCGGCGGCTGGGCCCCGATGAGCGAAAGGGGAGAGAGGCTCTGAGCCCCTCCGGGAGCACGTGGGGAGAAAGGGCTGCGCACCACCCACACGTGGGGAGTTTTGCCTTCAATTGCCACCAGAATAACAGAGCTGGAAGGTCTTCTAGTCCAACCTCTGCTCAAGCAGGAGACCCTGCGCCGTTTCAGACAGGGGGCGGTCCACTCTCCCGTTGAAAGTCTCCAGTGAGGGAGCATCCACAACCTCTGGAGGGAAGTCACCCCACGGGTTCATTGTCCTCCCTCCTCGATTCCCGGTTGCTCCTCTCCTGGATGAGTTTCCACCCGCTGCTTCTTGCCTTGTCTGGGGCTTTGGAAAGTAAGTGCCCCCCCCGCCTTCTTTGGGGCAGCCCCTCAAATTCTGGAATCCTGCTATCATGTCTCCCCCGCCCCCGCCAGTCCTGGCCAAACCCAAACCCTGCAGCCGTTCTTCCTAGGTTTTACCCTCCAGGCCTTCGATCCTCTCAGTTGCTCTTCTCGGCCCTTTTTCCAAAGCCTCAACCTCTTTTTTGCAACGTGGGGACCAAAATGGGATACAGGATCCCAAGTGTGGCCTTACGGAGGGTTTATAAAAGTGGTACTTTTATGCGGTTTGAAGGATTCTGGAAAGTTGGTGCTGCCGCTGCCAGGAGAGACGTTCAAGGGGGGGCCTTTGGTTCCCCAACCCCCGCATTCCCCAGCTGAACATGGAGGTTGACCCACCCGTGGACGTCCTCCGTGGCCGGGGAGCGCCTTCTCACGGAAGCTGTGCTAGAATCGGGGCCTGGCCTGCTGGCTCCGGCCTTTTCGGGGAGGCCAAACCGGTTCCCAATTCAGCCCAAAACACAAGAACTTACGGCAGCCAAGCGTAGCCGGCAGGCTCCACAGGCAGGACCTTGGACTTCTTCTCCAGCTGTGGCAGGACTGCCTCCCCGGCCCTCTTTCTGGCATAGGGGTGCCAGGGAAGGAGGAGGGGGCGTGGCTGCTGCCCAACCGTGCCAACGGCTGCGACGGGCTCAGGAGCAGAAGCCCCTTGGGGTCCGGGGGGCTCAGCGCTTTCCAGGTTCTGCTGGGAGGGAAAATGGGGACCAAGCCATGAATTGAAGCAGGTTAAAAATCAGGAGATGCGAGTTCTAGTCCTGCCTTGGGCACAAAAGCCGGCTGAGTGACCTGGGCCAGTCCCCCTCTCTTAGCCCAACCCACCTCACAGGGTTGTGGTTCTGGGGAGAATAGGAAGAAGCTGTGTTAGATATGTTTGCTGTCTTAAGTTATCTGAAGGAAAATAATAAAGGTGGGATAAAACTCTAATAAGGAAATAAAAATAACCCAGCAATAAAAAAGGCCACAAGATGGAAAAGTATTGGAAGGGCGAAATATGGGCGGTGTCTGCCTTCCTGCCCCACAGGACCCTGGGGCACAGCTGAGGGGGCTTCGCCCAATGTAGGGTGCAGAGACTGGAGCCCCCCCAAGCATTTTTCCTCCCTAATTCTCACAGCAACTGATCCAAAACCTGAGCCAAGCCGCCTGTCCCTCACCTGGCCCAGGTAGGGGACTCCCAGCGACAGCAGCGTCTCCCTTCCTTGCTGTGGGCTGAGCTCCTGCACCCGGGTGGCCGCGCTGAGCCTGGCTGCCAGGCAGTCCCTCAGCCTGGGAAGCTGCCTCTCGTCCTGGGTCGCTTCCCGGATGACCAGGGCTTCCTGGCTGCACAGCCCTGGAAGGAAGAGCAGAGCCAACCCCGGTTCTCCCGGCCCCTCTGAGCACCAGGGCTGCTTGGAGGGGCGGGGGCGGGGAACGGCTGCCTAGGGCAGGGCCCTCCAACCTGGGCCGCTTCAAGTCTCGGGGGCTTCAACTCCCAGCAAAGCCAGCGGAGTTAGAGCAAAGCCGGCTGAGGAATTCTGGGAGTTGAAGCCCCCGAGTCTTGAAGCGGCCCAGGTTGGGGGCCCCACCTGGCCTAAGGGGTTCCCCTCGAGGGTCCGTGCCAGGCTGCGCCACAGAAGCCCCCGTGCAGGGCGGGCGATGAAGGGGGGCTGGCGGACCCCTCCCCCAGCAGCAGCCTTCCTGTTTCGGCTCACCTGGGCTCGGCAAATGGACTCTGCACTGGACGCCAACTTCCCAGGCGGCTTTTGCAGAGACGCGCAGGATCAGGCAGCCCAGGGGCAGGCAGACTTCGCAGCGGTAAACGCTCCCAAGGGGGAGGGAGGCCTGGGTGGGCTCACCTGGGAAGACAGCAGCAGCAGCAGCAGCAGCTCAGGTCAGCGGGGGACTGTGCATTTGCCCCCCCCCGCACCCCCCCCAAACTTCCGTTCAAGGCTGATGGCGCATTATTGTTTAAAATGAACGCCAAGCCAGGATCCAACATTGGGCACCTAGAAGCCACCTTGTTTTGCCCAAGGGAGGCCGGGCATCATCTGCAGCCAGTGCTTGGACTGAAGGACCCCCAGAGGTCGCCCTCCCTTAGCCACCATTTGGCCCGCAGCAATTGTTGGATGCTGCAAATGGACGGGGCTCAGGGCCTTGAAGTTATGGCTGCTGCCGTGCCCCTCCGGTCACCGGATCAAAGTTTGGGTGCTGGGCGGGCGGGTGGGTGGGGGAGCTGAAGCAGAGCCTCCTCTGCCAAAGGGAGCTTGCTGGGCCCCCATCGAGGAGGCAGTGGGGCAAAGTGTGAGGTCCTCGCCTAATGACCACAACCAGCCCTATAGAACTGCCGTCGTGAAGCAATGCAGTTTTGCCCAACGGTTGCTTTGCTTAGGGTTGTTAAGCGAGGACCGTCTACTGTTGCTGGACAGCAGCCCCCGAGGGTCTTTCTCTGCTTCTAAGTGACCAATGGCAAACTCAAGGTGATGACCCCAAGGGGCGTGGCACAAAGGCAACCCAGTCACATAAGCAAGGAGAGTCCCTTTATTATCTCCAACTTTGCCCCCCGTGTCCAGGGCACCCTCCGCTGGAGAAAAACTCTCCCAGGAACAGCCTTTAACGGAGGAAATTAAGTCCGAAAACAAAGCACATACAAACTGTAACTAAAAATCCACATAAACCAAGCTGCAGCAATTAACTGGACAGAGTAGGAGAAGGAACTGCAGACTCGAAAGGCCAACAAAAGACACACAGTTGGGAAGATGCCAGGAACCCAGATACAGTCACGTTTGCTCCCAACAGTCTGCTGCACACAGCTTGCCTTTTTAAAACGCTGTGTTCCCAGCTGCGGCTATTGAAGGGAATCAGGGCCCTTTCCTCCCCCATAAGCCATACAATCCACGTTGCTCCCTTCTCCGTTCTTCCCTGCGTGCCCTAGGATGAAGAGTGGGTGGGCCTGGGTCTTTCTCTGCCTTGCTCTACCTCTCCCCTGCTCTGCCCAACCAGACCGTGCCCTTCCCCAGTTTCTTCCACAGCCAACGGTGCCACACTCCCGCTCCCTGTCGGCTGTTTGGCTTCCTCCTCCGAGTCAGATTCCAGCAGAGGCATGACACTCTTCCCATCGCCAGAGGGACCACGTGAGCAGACCGCTCTGCTGTGGCTTCTGCCCGGAGGGGATGCCTACCAAACAGAGCATCGTGCCAGGAAGCACCTCTCAACAGCCCCCCACCCACCCGCAGAGAGTGGCCAAGGGGCATCACAGCCAGTTTTGGCCAAAGCTGGCTGCAGAGCAGCACAAGGACCTGCCAGTCAGGGCCAGCCTGGCACCTCCGTGCCCCAGGGACTGAAGGCGGGCCTCTCCCCTCTTCTCCAGAGGCCCCGAGTGCCTCACCCACCAGCCACTGAGATGAGAGGCCCCACACGGCCACCACAAAGAACCAACCAAGCAGCTCCTGAATGGAGCCACTGACCCCTCGCACGGCTACCTGCGCAGGTGTGCCAACTCCCCCCCCCCCCACTGGGTTAGGATACTCACCTGCCAGAGTCAAGGTGATGTGCTCCCCGGACACCTTGAAACAGAAAAAGAGACGCTGGAATGAGAGGGAGCTAACCTGGAAGGGGACATGGTGAGGAAGGCTACCTTTTGGGTCAGCGGTGGGCGCCCAAGACCCCACCCACAGCCCAATTCGCGGGGAGAATGACTCCGAGGGAACCCCTCCTCCCCCATCACACACACACACACATTTGGCTCCTCCCGGGCTCAGCTCGACTGGCTGTTTCCTTGGAGAGCAGAATCTCCCCTCCATACACTGCTAAATTCTGAGCCAGCCTTTCCGAAAGATGCTGGCTTGGAACAGGCCACGGTGGTGCAGTGGTTAGAGTGCAGCACTGCAGGCTCCTTCTGCTGGCTGCTGGCTGCCAGAAGTTTGGCAGTTCGAGTCCCACCAGGCTCCAGGCTGGCTTGGCCTTCCGTCCGTCCGAGGTGGGTCAAAGGAGGACCCAGGCGGTTGGGGGAAGCAAGAGGCGGCCCAGAAGTCCAGGGGCCTTGCCTTCGCTTCGGGGTTTCCTGACGTGCATCCGAAGCAGGCAGGCCAAGTGGCAAAGGGAAGGTGGCAGAACCTCTCCAGGGGGAGAGGGGCGAATGGGTCAGGGCCCTTTCGCTTTACAGGCAGTCCTCGACTTACAGTCATTTGTTTAGTGACCATCCAAAAGTTTCAACAGCAGTGAACAAAGCAGCGACGTGACTGTTTTTCACCCTTACGACCGTTGCAGCCTTCCTGTGGTCACGTGATCCAAATTCAGGCGCTTGGCAACTGACTTGTACTTATGGCGGTTGCAGGGCCCTGAGGGGTCATGTGGTTCCCTTTTGCCCCCTTCGGATAAGCCAAGCCAACGGGGAAGGCAGACGAAGTGGATAGCTGCAGCGATTCTCTTAACAACGGTGGCAAGGAAGGGCATAAAATGGGGCCCAACTCGCTTAACGAATGAGTCTCACTTAGCAATGGAAATCTGGGGCTCCATTGCGGTCACAAGTCGAGGACCACCTGTATTAACAATTTTGGGCACTGCAACGAAACGCTTTGGAAAGCCCGGTGCTGTTTGGAAGGAGATTCTGCCAGTCCCGGGACTCATTCCGCCGCCTCGGCTGCCGAGAACCCAGGTGGTCCCTGCTGCCGTCTCCCCCAAACTCCCTGCCCCTCCCCAGTGGCTGACCTACCTGAATGGCCACCAGGTGGGGCAGAGGGAGGGCTCCGACTCGGACATCCATGGATGCGGCCGGAAAGCTGACGCAGCCCCCACTTCCTGGCAGTTTGGCCTCTGTTTTGGGAGGCTGCTCCTCTGGCTGCAGGGCCGTGGGAAGCACGTAGTCCACGCCCGAGCGCTGGCAAATCTTGTCCACCTTAGCACAGAGACGCTGCAATTCTGGAAGAGGGTGGCACCAAAGCCAGGGTGAGAACCGGTACGAGGGGCCTGGTGGCATTTGGCCAGTTTCCCTAAGACGGGGTCGCCAACCTCTTGGACCTCAGGGACCACCAAACTCATAATCTTAAATCCCGCAGACCAGAGACCTTGGGAAAATCCCCCAAAAAGTCTTCAGGAAAATCCCCCACCCCATTTACCTACCGATCAATTGTTCTTTATTTGGGATTGCAAGAGACCGTCTCCAGCTCCGTTCTCAGTGGGAGAGAGAGAAAGACTTTTGGCTTCATGCAAGGAAAGCAGCAGAAGCCGCAAACGTCTTTCTTTCTCTCCCCCAAACTCCGCCAGAAATGAGCCTCTTGGAGCAGGAGGCCTTGCAGGGTCCCCAAGACTCCTTTGTGGCGGAGTTTGGGGGAGAGAAAAAAAGACTTCTGCTGCTTTCCTTGCGTGCAGCCAAAAGCAGAAGAAGAAAGAAGCGGAAAGAAGCAGCCCGATGGACAGGTGTGTGGGGCGCGTGGGGCAAGTTCCCCTCCCTCCGCCCTTTCCCCCTCCCCTCACTACCTCGTGTGGTTCCCAATGCAAGCGACGCAAGCGCAGCCTGGATTCATTGCTTTGGGGGTGACATTTCTCTGCGGACCAGCAAAATTTTCTCACGGACCACCAGTGGTCCCCGGCCCACCGGTTGGCGACCCCTGCCCTAAGAGAACACCACCAGCCCCAGCTGGGTGAGATGACTCAGCCCCATCCCCATCGAGAAAGGGGGCCCACACGTCTCTCCAGGGGTGCCCAAATCAGGGGGGCTGATTCCAGCGGGAGAGCCATTTCCACTCACGGCTTGGAGAAAGAGCTGGAGGGGAATCGTGTGAAATGCACACAGAGGGACTAAAACTGGGCGGGGCAGTTCATCAAAGAAGTGACCTTCAAAAGGATCAATTGGCAAAGTGGCAATTGCCGCCAAAAGGAATAAACGGCCACCCTCCGTTTCCTGACAGGTTAAAACATGGGCTGCAAGTAACCAGGTGAAGGAAACAAGAGACACGGGCAGAGTTTCCTCCTGGGTATTGATGGGCAGGTCCATTCTGCCATCTTCGGCTTGGCGCCTTGCAACAGACGAGGTGAGCCTGCCTTACCTGGAAGGATCTCCTTGTTTTTCTGGACCGGCCTCAGCAGCGGCTCGAACTGCATCCTGATGGACGTGGCCAGCTCCTGGGCCACCGACTGCAGGCTGCGGTGGATGGACAGCTGGGAGGGAAAGCAGGAGTGAAGCCCCCTGAGCAGCTGGTCAGGCCAAGGCCCTCCCCGCTCCCCCAACAGCAAGCGGGGAAAGGGGCTCAGAGGGAGGGGCTGTGGTCTTCCCTCGGTGCAGCCAAGCTCCCAGCCCCGGAAAGCCCACAGGGAGTCCTCGACTTACAACCCAGTGCCTGGAAATCGGCCCGGAGGGACCCTGACAGGCGCTTGGCCGTTCTGGGGCCGCCTCACCTGGAAAAGCTCCAGCTGCTGCCACATCTTCTCCACAGCCGAGTCAAAGATGGCGTCCTTCTGCAGGTGGACGAATGTCTCCATCTCCTCTTTCATCCTCTGGAAATACCCCCGGCCGGAGAGTTGGGAGCAGGCTGCCAAGAGATTGTGCAAGTCGGTCCTCCCCGTCGTGCCTCGGGCATCCTTGAACCCGTGCCGGGGGAACCAGCTGACGCAACGTAGTCCTCCACTTACAACAGTTCGCTTAGTGCCTGTCCGAAGTTACAACGGCACTGGAAAAAGTGACTTACGACCATGTTTCACACTTATGACCGTTGCATCATCCCCATGGTCTCTACGCGGTTTGCATTTGAATGCTGGACAACTGACTCGTATTTATGACGGTCGCAGTGCCCCGGGATCAGGCGGTTCCATTTTGTGACCTTTTGACCAGTAAAGTCAATGGGGAAACCAGGTTCACTTAACAACCGTCTGACTAGTGGTTCACTTAACAACTGTGGCAAAGTTGCAAAGTGGGCCAAAACTCACTGAGCAAATCTCATTTAACTACATAAATGTTGGTCGTAAGTGGAGGATTTCCTGCACAAGCCTTCCTGTGTGGCGTGGGGAATTCTGGGAGTTGAAGTCCATACATGTGAAAATGGCCAAACTTCAGAAAACAGGGAGCTGCCCTGGCCACGTTACTCTGTGCCTCAGAGGAGCAACCAGATCACTTTCTTTGAGAGGGTGGATCTCCCTCGTAGTGCCACCTCTTTCCCTCTCGTTCTTCCTCCTCAGGACCCCAACACTGGACTCCCGCAGGAGGGAAGCCGGGCCTATAACACGGCGGGTGGCCCAGGGGCACAAACTGAGCCGCGTGTCTCCTATGGTGGGGGTGTGGCTGGAGTTATGCCTTAGACTGGGCCAGGGGTGGGCAACGGTGGCCCCCTTCAACTCCCAGGATTACCTGAGCCAGCTGGAGCCCACAAGCCACAGAGGCACCGTGGTTGCCCACCTCTGCACGAAGCCATAAATGGGTGTTTCCTCCGGGCCGCCTCTGCCCTCCCACCACCTAACGTAGCTCCAGAAGAGGGAATTCCTTGCAGCCCCTGGGCAGGAACCCAGGGGTGAGGGAGCCTCCCGGCGACAGGTCACCTGCATAGGCCGGTTCCATGGCGGCCTGAATCGTCGGGATCAAGAGCCGGGAAACCGTCCGCTGCTTCCTCGTGATGGAAGTCGTCTGATCCAGGGTGAAGTTGAGCAACTGGAGACAGGAGGGAGGGGGAAATCCCGTCAGAGTCCCCCGTCTTGTAAGGGGACCCTCCCTTGGGGGACCCCTGGGGGCAAAAGGCAAGCCCAGGGGCTCCAGGGCCTCACCCGCGCTCGAGCGGCTTCCATCTGCTGGGCGTGAATCGCATGCAGGGCTTCGGCAACCGGGCGGTGCTGGTGCAGTTTCTTCTTGAGGCCCCTGAAGAAGGAGCTCAACTGGTCCAGGAGGGCAGCTGTGAAGCCCTCGATGGAGCTGGCCAGCCGGGAGCTGCGGGAGGGGGGAAGCGGCCAAGGGCCCCATCAGCCCAGCAGGGGAGCCCCCAAGGGGGCCGCAGAAGCCGCCTCCAGCCTCCCAGAGGCCCCCCCTCTCCCACCATGGCCCAAAGGGCAGCCCCTCACGGGGGGGTGGTGGTGGAGATGCTGGGATCCCTTTGCATCCAACCAGGCAGTCCTCGAGTTACGACCACAATGGAGCCCACCATCCGCCTTGCTAAGCGAGACCATCAAGTGAGCCTTGCCCCATTGTACGACCTTCCTTGCTTCGGTTGCTAAGTGAATCCCTGCACTCGTTAAGTGAGCCACCCGGTTGTTAAGTGGACCTGTTGCCCTTGCTGGCCAGGAGGTCGCAGGAGGGGGATCCCGGGACCCTGCAACCGTCGTAAATACGAGTCGGTGGCCAAGGGCCTGAATTCCGATCCCGGGTCCAAGAGGGAGGCTGCAGCAGCCGTAAGTGTGAAAAGGGGCCCTTAACTAAGTCACCTTTTTCAAGGCCGTTGTAACTTTAGTAAGTCCCTAAATGGATGGTTGTAAGTTGAGGAGTGCCTGGACTTGGAGCTCCCAAGGCAAAACGGGGGGATTCAGCCAAGAGCCCCAGGTCTCAGGAGTGGCCATGACCCCCCCCACACACACACACGGCCGCCTAACCGTGATGGACCAGGTTCTGTGCTGGAAACAGGCGTTTAGCCCTGGATTCCAGCCAAGAAAACCGTTACAGGCAGCGGGTTGGTTGAACGGCCGCTGCAATTAATTGTCGAAAAATTGGGCTGGTCAGGTCTAATAACCAGCATGGCTTATGGCTCAGTTATGGTCATAGTTTGAGGACCGCCTGCCTTACAGGACCTCCCCGCTTGCCTGTGTGTTTGGTCCCCTTCCCTCCTGGGATGGGGGTGGCTGGGAGCAGCCAGGCTGCAATCCCCAGCGCAGCCCCCTCCTCCTGGGGCCAGAGCCCAGGCACCTTCTCCCAGCGATGGGCCTGGGTTCCCTCCACCCAGCCCCCCCCCGGGCAGAAGGCAGGCCTGGCTTTGGGGGGAAGGAGCTGGAAGCGGCACAAGGAGCCCACAGCCGGGAGCCCCCCAGGAATTGAGGGAATATCCAGGGACGGAGAAGCAGAGATCGGGAGCCAGGTTATTCCTGCCCTGGGCTAAAACTTCACTTACAAACGTGGCTTTCCTCTTATTTCTCTGCATAAGCACCTTACTGGGTGTAATTTCACAGTAATTACTTTTCGTTTGCAATGTCTTGGGAGCAAATATATAACTTGGAAACAATCTCTCTCTCTCTCTCCCCCTCTCGAGATTACAATGGACCCACATTCTCCATTATGTGGGGGCTCCAACACTAGAAGCTTTTAAGAAGAGACGGGTCAGCCATTTATCCTGTCTCCTGCCTGAGAAAAAGGTTCGGCTAGAAGACCTCCAGGGTTTCTTTCTATTCCATTATTCTGTTATCATGTGGTCTGCCAGCCGGCTTTATAGATCCTATTGGAGTCATTTAATAACTCTTTCGATTTCACTTATCCCTTTTGTGATTGATGCATGTCATAAAAGGAAGAGGAAGGCCTCCAGTCACATAGCTTTAAAAGAGCAGGAAGCCGTATTCACCACCCTTATTATGGCCCCCCAAAATAAGTGGGGGCCTCTCTTTCTCCTTCCTGGATTGGGCTTGGAGAGAGGGGGAACAACAGGTGAGGCACTGCCTGGACGCAGTGACTTTGGGTGTGTGTGTGTGTGTGTGTGTGAGAGAGAGAGAGAGAGAGAGAGACCAAGCTGGCTCTCCAGGGCAGGATGGGAAGACCCCGATGGCTGGAGAGGGGCCACCTTTGGCCTCCTGTCCGGTTTCTCCCCTCTGACTCGGCCAAAGGGTCCCATGGGTTCAGAGGAGGCGTGGCTGCTGCTGGGGGGCGGAGCCTACCTGAAGACCTCGTTCCAGGCCAGGGAGATGACCTGGAGGATGGGCTCGGCCAGCTCTTTGTTGAAATCCACAGACTGGTACTTGGGAGAGGTGTAAACGCCACGGTGGTTGCAGATCGCCCGATAGGCCCCGTGGGGGTAGCCAACCACCTGCGGAGGGGGGCAGAAGAGGCCTCCATCAGAGATGCCAGCTCCGCTCCAGGCTCCCCACTTTCAGGGCCAAGTCCCGAGGGGAGCCCACAGTTGCTGGACTCCTCTCATACAGACGTGCATCACACGGGTCAGGGCTGAAGCAGGAAGTCTGTAAGCAGCCGACACGCGTCACTTCCAACATTTTTGTTAGTTGTAGAGTATTATAAAATACAAAATACAGAAGTAAATAGAAGAGCTTCCGTTTACTTTTGCATTTCTTTTATTTACTTTTGTATTTTTTATTTTATAATACTCTTATAACCAGGGGTGGGATTCAAATTTCTTAAACATCCGTTTCTGTGGGTGTGGCTTAATTTGTGGGTGTGGCTTGGTGGTCATGTGACTGGCTGGGCATGGTTTGTATGTAAATATTGTAAATATTTATGTAAATATTGAATTTTTTATTAAAAAAAGAGCAACTTTTACCCAAAATCAGGCAAAGCAGGCAGGCAGATTGAGTTGCTCACAGAATCACAGATGCACTCAGAGATCTATCTATCTGCTATCTGCTGAGTCTGCCCTGAAAAATAGAAACTTCAGTCCTAAGGAAGGCTCAGCTCTGCTTTTAGATTAGCTAGAAAGCAAGATATCCAACGATTTCCTGCTTTCTAGCTAATCCAGTTGGAACAGCTGATGGTCGGGGGAAAAAGGAAAATTAGCATCTTAGCAGGCAAGTTGGATGGCACGCATGCCAAGTAAGGAGTGGCAGGGCCAGCCAATGGTGCGATTTGCCGGTTCTCCGAACTGCGCAGAATCGTAACAACTGGTTCTATAGAACTGGTGCGACCAGGTAGAATCCCACCCCTTCTATAACTCAGTAAAAATGTTTGAAAGTGACCCTCGTCAATGATAACAACATGGCAAATGTGGACCTTGATTTCCCTCAATGGCCCGAGAAGCCCCAACCGCTTGGTGAACAGCTGCAAAAAGGATCTTGGGGCAGCCTGCAGGCCCTCCTGTGAAAAAGCCGCCTCCCAGATCCCAGCAAAAGTCTGAAAAACAGGCCCTGGACTTTTCTGCCAATCTAGAAAAGAAGGCTGCAGAAGGGGAAACGGGCAGGAGGAGGAGAATCCACACGGCCTTACTTGGAATATCGACCCCCCCCTGGCTCAGTTGGCCAAACATGGCTGGAGCCCCCTGGCTGGGCAGCCTGCTGGAGGCTTAACCATGGCTAATTGCAAGGCGCCCTGGGTACGTTTTGCTACGCTTTTCTATTTTGTTTATCTGGGTTTTTATATACTTGGCTTGTATTTTGTATATTTTGTCATTATGTGAGATGGGTGGCTATACAAATGTGATGAATGAATGAATGAATAAATAAATCACGAATAGCAGGGGGGTTGCAGCTCCTTCCCATCTTACCAGAGGCCTTTCTATATACTACTTCAGTTTGCTCAAACCTTAGGAAGGCCACGCCTGGAATACGGCATCCAGGTTTGGTCCCCACATTACAAAAAAGACTTTGAGACTTTGGAAAAAGTGCAGAGAAGAGCAACTCAAATGTTTGAAGGCCTGGAGACAAAAAAACGTACGAAGAACGTCTGCAGGGTTTGAGTTTGGCTAGTCTAGTGAAAAGCCTTCCAGCATTGGAGGGGCTGCTCCAAAGAAGAGGGGGGGGGGTTCAGCCTTGGAAGACCTGGAAGGCTGGACAAGAAGCAATGGATGGAAACGAACCAAGGAGAGAAGCAACCTGGAACTAAGGAGAAACTTCCTCACTGTGAGGACAAGGAAACAGGAAGCTGTGAATGCCTGGACGGCCACCTGTCTGATGGGGCAGAGGGTCTCCTGCTCGAGCAGTGGGCTGGACTAGATGACCTCCAGGGACCCTTCCAGCTCTATTGCATTCTACAGGTGAAAAACAATCCCAGATTCCCAAGATGGACCAGGTCCTCCCATTCTAGGCAGGATCCGCTACGGACCATCCCTGAAGGCTTCTAACCAGGGCCTGTCCCAGGGTCCCCTGCCGGCTGCTTCGGGGGTCGTTTCCTGGAGGGGGCTCTGAGCAAAGAGGCACTTACCGGCGAGCCCCAGCCTTTGGCGATGGCCTCGGAGAGCTGCTTGGCCCTCTCAGCACCGTTCTGCAGGCTGCCCAGGAGGAGGGCCTCGAAGGCCCGCCGGAGGTCCTGAGCGCTGGCCCTGAGGACCCCCTGGAGGAGGGCAGGGAGGCCCTGCAAGGCCTGCTGCAGCATCTCCTGCACCTGGGCCTGGTGGGCATCAGCCTGCGAGGGAGCGAGGGAGGAGGCTCTTAAGGAGAGGCTGGGCACCCAGATTTGCCCAGAATGGCCTCCTGCTTCTGCAGGGGGGTGGACTGGAAGACCTCCCAGGTCCCTCCCAACTCTCTTATTCTGCCAGCTTCCAGTCAAGATTTGGGCGCCCAAATTCCCCCCACAAGGGAGCCCAGGGTTCCCAGTGCCGCTCCTACCTCCGTCCTCTGGCTGTTGAGGTAATTCACCATTTGGCTCAGGACACGAGCCACGTCCCGGATGACCTTCTCGGTTGCCACCATGCTGTGCTTTAGCGCTGTGTCCATGGCAAACTTCTTCAGCGCAGGAATCTCTGGAGGGAGGGAGGGAGGGAGGGAGGGGAGTTCGTTCTACCGGCAGCTCTTCTGCCAACCTTCCTGGCAGCCAAGCAGAACTATTAAGTCGTGAGAGGGTCCAAATGCCACAAGAGCCTCTTGGAAGGAGGCTGCGTTGAACCGTCTACAAGAGGCACTGTTAGGAATGTAAGTCACCTAACAGTTGGGTTGGAAAATATATAAACCAGGATAGACATTTTAATAGTGTCTCTTTAAGAGAATGCTAAAATTGGAATTGCGTATGGTTCCTCAAACGGCCATAAGATGGAGCCAGAAACCTGGGTTGTTCTGTTGTTGCTGAGAGTGTGTTCCTGCATTTCCCTATTGACTGTTACTGATCATCATTATTCTTGATTTGATGTAAGTCTGTTACTGAACTGTTTTCGATACTGGACTTTGTTCTTGGATTATCCCTGGACTGAAAACTGACTGCTTGAACCGTGAATGACTTGGACTGCTTGTTGAACTTTGCTTAACGGTTTTGCTGGAAGTAAAAACCTACATTTTACTATACAGTGTGGCTGTGTGCTGGTTGTGTGTTATTCTTCACCACTCTCACTACGTCTCCCTGTGTGCGCTCATTCTCCTAACCGGGAATTACCTCAACAGGCACAACGGAAGGAGGTTTTCTTTGGAAGATCCTGAGAAACCTGCTGGTGATGTTTCCACCGTGGAAACATCTCATTCCCAGAAATGATATATATTCTGTTTCATACTACTGTGTAATGTGATAGATGCAGAAACTTCTTCTAGAACAGAATTTCTCAACCTTCGCAAGGTTAAAACTTGTGGGCTCCAACTCCCAGAGTTCCCCAGCCACCTATGACTTTGGGACTCCACCTACCCTAAACTTGCCAAGGTAGAGAAACCTGTTCTAGAGGTTCTCTGTCGTTCAGGGTTGAACTCTGGATGTTGTTTGCTTTCAGATGTTTCAATGTACCATCATCCAAGCTAGCGAGTGTGGAGTTTGCTTATACCCACTAGTTCTCCTAGCCAGTGTGGGTGAAGGCGCAGCTTACTCCTTGGTAATTCCTAAGCCCTAACGCATTGGGTTTTTTGTGCCTCAAAGGTCCAGACAAATCATCCATTAACAAACACACACAGATAAATCACATTTACACACCACTCAAGAGACAATAAAAAAGCTAAGTAGGAAACAATACATTGGTCCTTGCCAGCGCCCAACACCTAGATAAGCAGGGATTAGCACCAGACAATCAATCAAGCAGGAAACAATGCCCTAATCCAAGGAGAAAAACCACAACTCTACCAACACTGGCAGGGCAAGCTGAGGCACATAAACAGGAGCAAACCCAGCACTCCCTCAGACTGATGATGTTATCTAGTTGGGTAATGAAATGTCTGTGAGCAAAGGATCATGCTGAGAGGACCAAGGACACATTTAATCTAGTAGATATTTGGTGCTTTTTTAGCGTCCCATTGAAAGCCCACTTTCCTTTTGTCCGTACGGTTCTTAAACCTGTTCTTAATTGTTGACTAATATCGGACTCTTACACATGCGGTTCAGGTGATTTATTATTTGAATTTCTCTGGCTGCCCACTTGCAGATTCTGGGCATTTGCCAAATAAAAACAAAAGCAGTTTAAAGACCTCAGTGCTAATTCACACTATTTGATGTCTGAAGGCTCAAAGCAGGAGCACCAGTAAATTTCTATCCTATTATTATTTCACTGCAATTCCTTACCTACTTGAGTAAGCCTCGGGGGTCTCAAAGGAAATGTGTTAAAAACACATGAAGAACGGTTGCAGGAACTGGGTATCGGCCAGTCTAGAGAAAAAGGGCTGGGGGAGGACATGATAGCAGCCTTCCGGTATTTGAGGGGCTGCCCGAAAGAAGAGGAGGGGGTCAACTTATTCTCCAAAGCCCCTGAAGGCAGGACAAGAAACAAGGGTTGGAAAGTCATCAAGGAAAGAAGCAAACCTGGAACTAGGGAGGAATGTACTGGCAATGAGAACAATTAACCAGTGGAACTGCTTGCCACCAGAAGTTGTGGGTACTCCATCCCTGGAGGTTTTTGAGAAGAGACTGGACATCCAGTTGTCTGGAATGCTACAGGGTCTCCTGCTTGAGCGGGGGGCTGGACTAGATGACCTCCAAGGTCTCTCTCTTCCAGCTCCATTCTGATTGATCGATTGAAATGGGAGCAAAACAGGCAGATTCACAGGATTCTGCTGTAACAATATGCCCCAAATATGAAATATTTCTGGTCCCTAAATCCTTCTGCAAATCATGTACAAAGAGCTGCACAAACACCCCCCCCCCCCGGGAATACCTGTGTCTTTGATGTCATGGAAAACTTGAGGCTGGCCATTGCAGAGCAGCTTCCCACCAAGTTTGAGATACTCCGTCGAGCTGACCGTGAAAACCTCCAGATTGACAGGCTGCTGCTCTCCAGCCGAGTCCCCCTCGTCCACCTCTTCTTCGCCGTCTTCTTCGCCCTCCGCTCTCCTGGACACTTCCTGCACAAGGCCACGCGGGGCCCGCTCTTACCCGCAGATCGAGACAAGCCGCCTCCCTCCACAAGGCTGCTGAGGGCGGCCACGGGCACCGCCAAAGCTCCGCGGACCACGCCGGGCGGCAGAGCCTCCCGACCTCCAGCACGGAGCCTTCCTACCTGCAGGCCAGCACTGAAGTCCATCAAGATCCGCTGCTTGGAAAACTCGTTCCGGGCCTGGACGCAGATCAGGCTGATGGCCCGGAGCCTGGCCTCCTTCTCGCGCTGCAAGGCACAGATCTGGACAAGGGAAGGCAGGGGGAGAAACTGGGCAAGCCCTTCCCCTGGGAGGTATGCCTCCATGGGGGGGAACGGGGGGGGCTTTTAACGTCCATCTCCTGAAAGCTGGAAGGCGAGGGGAGCTTACTTGGAACTCCTTCTCCAAGATGTCATGTCTCTGAAGCCAGGCGGACTCTGCGGCTGCACTTTCCTTCCTCGCTGGCTGCACAGAAAGAGGGTCATTGGTAGCTGGGCACAGAATTCTTGGGTGGGGCTCAGAAAGCGCATTTCTCTTGGGGAGGTAAAAGACACCCCCCCACCACCACACACACACACAGAGATGAGTTGCATTCGTGGTCCACCTCTGAGATTCACCCCACCCCCACCCCCCACCCCTTCCGGCTTGAAGTGGGAGCTGGGTGGGCCCTGAGGGGCGACAGGAGGAAGAGCCAGCCGGGAACTGACGGCCGAGGAGCAAACCCCCGTTTCTATTCGCAGCTCCGAGAGCCAAGGCGGCTGCATGCTGAGCCCGGGCGGAGGGGCAGACGGGGGCTACCTGTTGCTGCTGCAGCTGATCGTAAAGGTGCTTCTTCTCCGCTTCTGCCCGAGTTCTCTGGCGCTCCAGCTCTTGCAGCTCCTCCTCCAGGGGGCGGATCTGGTCTTGTAAGTGGAGGTCCCTGCAACGTTTGCGGGGCAGGGATGCTTCCGAGGGCCGCCTGGCTGGACTGCTGGATTCTGAGGCCAGGGACCCCCAGGCCCCTCCTTTTAGGGCACCCTGTGCTCAGCCAGCAACGGAGGCCCAGCCGCAGAAGAGTGCCCCCCCAAGGAAATTACCCCAGGGGAAATAGGTCTTTTCCCCCCTTGAAAATGTTTCCCTTCTCCAAGAAGCTTCTTCAGTTCCCAGAAAGTCCAGCTTTCCAAATCCAGTTCAGCTTCTTGGAGGAAAAACAAAACTCTTTCCAGGGGAAAAACCCAGGAAAGTCCACTTGGAAAAGCTCCCCTCGCAAGAAAGCATGAAGTGGGTGGGGGGAGAACCTCCGCGGACGGGAGACCCCGTTTCCTGCTCTCACCCCAAAGGCGGCTTTACGCCCCGAGAGCAACGTTTGACATGAAGAACCCTTGGGGGGGGCTTCCCTCCCACCCTCCCTGCTGGAGCCCCTGCCCGGGGAAGAGGGAGGCGCCACCTGATGATGTCGGTGATGCTGAAGCTGTCCGTCTTGGTGCAGACGAAGGCCAGGCTCCCATAGAGGCCGTCCATAAACAGTTGCCGGCGGAAGTTGGCACTCAGCAGCTCTTTGGCCGTCTTGTCGTCCACGGCTCGCGTGATGCTGGCAGTCACCCACACGGCACTGCAGTCCTTCAGGTACTGGGGGGAAGTGGGGGGAAGCAGGGAAGCTGTTGCTCCAGGATGCCCAGCCTTCCAGCCTCGGCCGCCCCCGAATGAGCCACAGGCGGCCCTCCATTTACAACAGATCATTCAAAGTTGTGACGGCACTGATAAAAAGGGGGCTTAGGACTGTTTTTTTAACCCAACTGTTGCAAAATTCCACGGGGTCCCCTGACCCAAATCCAGGCGTTTGGCAACTGACTCGTACTTACGACACGTCCTGGGGTCACGTGATCCCCTTTTGCGACCTCTTGGCAAGCCAAGTCAACGAGGAACCAAGATTCACTGAACAACCGTGTTACTAAGCTTACAGTTGCACTGATTCACTTAACAACTGTGGCACAAAAG
The DNA here is from genome assembly GCF_049901735.1 of Notechis scutatus. Lineage (NCBI taxonomy): Eukaryota > Metazoa > Chordata > Lepidosauria > Squamata > Elapidae > Notechis > Notechis scutatus. The sequence goes on from NC_142011.1 coordinate 210,409,339, forward strand.
GTCGTAAGTGGGGTAAAACTCACTTAGCAACCGTCTTACTTAGCAACGGAAATTTTGGGCTCCATTGTGGTGGTAAGTCAAGGACTGCCTGCCGCGTAACCCTTGCAAGGCTGCCCAAGGAACGGAAGGCCCCGCAATCTCTTCCCAGAACTGAACCGCTCTGGCGACGAAGAAGCGGGTGGCCCCAGAGCAGAGGGAGGAGGGCGCCTACCTCTCGGGCTGTCGTGTCCCGAGCCGCGTTGGAGTCCCGGGTCCCAGGCAGGTCCACCAGCACCGCTCCCGTCCTCAGGACCTCCGCCGTGGCCACCCGGATCCTCACACACTTCACGATGGGCCAGAACTCCCCGCCTTTCATCTCACGCAAGTTGTCGGTATGAGAATCGATGAACTTCTCGATTTCCATGCGAAAGTCGGCGGCCTAGAAAGTCAACCAGCCAGCCGGGACGTGAGACTTTTGGAAGGCCTCCGGATTTAGCTTAAGAACCGTCTGAACACTTCCGTACAAAACCACCCTTTTTTATGCGTGTCCCACCCGGGACGTGTTAGGAATATAAGTCACCTAACAGGTATTTGGGTTAGAAATATATAAACCAGGATAAACATTTTAGTACTATATGTTTAAGGGAATGCAAGAGCATGCAATTGGGTGTGGTTTCTCAAATGGCCATAAGATGGAGCCAGAAACTTGGATTGTTTCAGTCTTAGTCTCAGAAGAGAGTGTGTCTCAGTGAGTATCTCTGTTTCCTTCTGTTGGAAAGTATGGCCGTTGCTCCATTTCTTCTAATTGACTGATATTAATGGATTTAATGTAAGTCTGATACCGAACTGTTTTTGACACTGGACTTTGATATTTGGATTATCCCTGGAATGAAAACTGACTGATTTTACCTGTGAATGACTTTGGATTGCTTATTTTGGACTTTGCTTAAACCTTTCTGGAAGTAAAAAAAAACTACATTTACTGTACAGTGTATCTGTGTGCTCTGTGTGTATTATTCCAACACTCCTCTCTATACGTCTCCCTGTTTGCGCTCATTCTCCTAACGGGGAATTACCCCAACAGGACGTGGCTCAGGAACCACCGTAGTGGCTCTCACAGTGGATTGGCTCTGGTGGGACTCAGGTGAAGGAGGAAGCCCCGGGCCTCTCGCCCAGTTGACTCCCTCGGAGAAAGCCTGGGATCCTTCCGGAGCCACTGCTGAGGGTCGGCTGCAGGGCCGAGACCCTTCCACGGAGCTCCCTGAAGTAGCAAGAGGAGGGGAAGCCCAGGGCTGTTTCCCCAAGTGGTGCTCCGAGGCCCAGCCCTGCCCCGTGTCATTTCATCGCCTCTCTCTCTCTCTAGGGAATGCTGAAAGAGGCCAACGGGGACTTGGGGGGAGGGTGGTTCCCCAGGAGCGCCTCTCCACCCCACAGGCCACCAGAGAGGCGCCCTAGAAGCACTTGGGGGCTGTCAGGCCCAGTGCAGCCCATCCAGAGCTCAGGTGGCAACCCTGGCAGCTGCCCCATTTCTTGCCAGCATTCGGCCCGTCTCGGGCCGAATGCTGGCAAGAAATGGGGCAGCTGCCAGGGTTGCCACCTGAGCTCTGGATGGGGCTGCACTTGCTCTGGGCTTTTGTAGATCAGCGGGCACCGGCCGTTCGCTTTGGGTCTGGAATACTGTCCTTGAGCCTGGCTGGGGCTGCCCTTGAGGGCCTTCCGGGGCTTCAGTCGATACGGAAAAATGACTTTTGCCACCCAACATCTTTGCTGTGGAGCTGCGCTGCCCCCCACCCGCCCCGCTTGTTTCCAGGCGCAATTCAGGGTGCTGCTTTTCGCCTACCCAGCTCTACACAATGCCTGAACTAGCAGCTGCCCATCCTGTGTGGGCAAAGGGCGGGGGGGGGGCTCAGGCCGAGGGGTCCAGCAAGGGGCCTTCGTTTCTTGCAACGTTCGGGAGGCTGACTGGCATTGCTTTCATGGGGTGCTTTTAAGGACGGAGGAGGCCCTGCGGATATCGTGGGGCTGAATCCCCAGGAGCCTTTTTCCTCCGGATGCCTTTTCAATGTAGCCTTTTCACCTTTTCGGCTCTTTCCTCTAAACCCCTTAGGATCGGCTGGACTGAGAGGGGCGCTGAAGTCGCGGCCACAAGCAGGTAAGAGACCCAAGTCCAAAGTCCCGCCCTGAGCTCTCCTGCTCCCACCAAGCCCGTCTTCTTCCTTGCCGCCCCCAACGCCACTTGGGCAGGGGAGCCCCGGCAGCAGCTTCGCTTACCGTCTCGGCAGAAATGCGCTTGACCGTCCCGAGGTGTTGGGTCACCCCCAGAGTGTCCTCCAGCTGGTCCAGCTCGTCCACTCTCCCATAGACGGCCTTCACCCGGCTGTAGGCAGCCCCGGCCTCCGTCTTGCGATCCGGGCAGCGCTTCCTCAGGATGCCGGCTTTGTCCTTCATGTCCTCCAGGAGGGCTGCCAGCTCCTGCTCCCACTCCTGGGGGGGGAGGAACACGAGAGGGAAGGGGCTCCAGGAGGCCCCCTCTGCAGCCGGGTCACCCCGTGGCCTGGCCCTGCCCAACGCAGCCCGGCAGCGCCTACCTCCCGGGAGAGGAACTCCACCTCGGCTTCGTACGGGCTGCCCTCTGCGGCCCTGGAGATCTCCACCACCACCGCGGTGCAGGCTCTCATGGCCGAGGTGGGCAGCATGGCCTCCTCGTCCAGCAGGGCGTTGAGCAAGCAGCTCTTGCCGGCCCCCGTGTTCCCCACCACGGCTATGTGGGTCTGGGGCATCTTGGTCGCCTTCTGGAGGGCAGCAATCTGGTCCCTTGCAGGAGGGGAGGAAAGGGAGCATCAAGCCATGCCCTGGCACCCAGCGCCTCCCCGCCCACCCCGCTCCCTCTCTCACCTGCCCAGCTCAGCCTTTCTCCGGCGTGGCCACTTTAATTGGCTCTAAGCCACTTTAAGGCAGGTGCACTTCAACCCCTAGAATTGAACCTGGCTGGCTGGGGAATTCTAGCGCAGGTTTAGAACTGGGCCGCACACGCGGCGGGCATTTGCACTCACAGGTCTATTTGTGTGAGAGTAGCGTGCGCCCACTGCTGATGCAAATGAAGCTGTACGCTCTTGCACGCCTGCCACTCCCACACAACCATCCCCTCCCCCACCCTTTAACCTGGAAATAAGGAGGAATTTTCTGACAGGGAGAACAATCAACCCCTGGAACAGAAGTTTCGCCTTCGGAAGTTGTGGGAGCTTCATCATCCCTGGAGGCTTTCAAGAAGAGACTGGGCTGCCATCGGTCAGGAAGGGTGTAGGGTCTCCTGCTTGTGTGTGTGGGTTGGACTAGATGACCTATAAGGTCCCTTCCAACTCTGGTTATCTGTTACCCTCCCTACTGGTCTGCCAAGCCGGACAGTTTGGGGCCAGCTATTGCCGAGAGAGTGAGCTGGGGGTGTGCGGGGGTGTGTAAGTTGCTTTCATAAACAATGAGAGGAAGTACCTCCACTTCTCCACGTGGGCGTGGTCAAGGCCTTCTACTGCAGTCAGGGCCTGGAGGGTTTCTGCCAGCACCGACTGGCACTCCTGCAGCTGGAAGGCCACGTCTTGCTCGGAGGACGCCCACTCGGCCAGGCTGCGGCTGTGGGACTCTGTCTGAGCAGGAGGCTCTCTGGGGAGGGGGCCCTTTCCTCGGCCTCGGGGGTGCAGGACACGAGAAGGCGGCGGCCACGTGCAGGCACTCTGCATCCGAAGGCTCGCCCAGCCCAGCCTCCTCCGACTGGCAGGGGGCGCCAGGCTCTCGCCCTCCGAGGTCTGCCGGGGCCAAGGTCCTTCGGGCTGCTCGTCGGCCGAGGTCTTGGGGTCGTGCGAATGCCGGCAGACGGAGGGAGACAGCGGAGAAGAGGACGCGGGACACGAGAGGGGAGGCCAAGGCTGCTTCTTTGCTTCCTGGAAGCCCTGAGAGCGGAGCCCGGGCTCTGCCAAGGGACTCCGTGCCAGGGGGGACCCATCCCCTGCCGGGGCAAGGCCCCGCGAGCTCCTTCGTCCCCTGGGAAGCAGCCCGATGTGCCCGGGATCCCGGGGCTTCCTGGGAGGCCTGGTGGGGGCAGCCTGCCCCACCCCACGCAGCCCAGGCCCGCACAGGTCCTTCCCCGGAGGAGAGCCCCTCTCGCCAGCCTGGGAGGGGCGGAGAGTGGAGAGGGGGAGGACGCGCGGCCCCACAGGCGGCGGCGGCGGCGGCAGCAGCAGCTCGTCTTCCTGCACGGGCTCTTCCTTCACCAGGGGCCAAGCGGAGCCCTCGGCAGGAGCCGGGCCAGGGGGAGGGCAGGGAGGACCCTTCCCAGGGCTGCCACCCCCAGTGCAGAGGCCCCGGGGCTCTTCCCGAGGGGGAGGGGCTCCTTTCGCCTGCAGTCTTGGCCATCCGGTTCTCCGTCGCTCGGCTCCGTTTTCAGGGGGTCCCAACGCCCCACGCTTGGCTGCAGGAAGGTTTTGCTGCTGGATCCCCCGGGGATGGAGGGGGTGGGCTCCTCGGGCACTTTCCATACGGCCTGCGGGAATATTTTTAAAATGGAGGGAAAAGTCCGGTTTAAGGCAAAGCATCTCCTCCCCTTCCTCCGTCTCCCCCCCCGCTGGAAAAGGACCAGCAAGCGAAGGCCAGGCTGTTCCTCCGTGGGAAATCCCCCCGCAGCCCCCCAGGTCAGAGGTACCCTCCCTCCAGGACCAGCCCTGAACAAAGGAAGCAAGCACTCCTGGAGCCCCTCCCCCAAAGACCGAGGGCCCCAATCCTCTTTCCCTGGGGGAGGGGGGGTTCTCTTTGGGGGAGGGGCCGTGAACTTCTTGACTACTCTCCCATTTTTCTGGCTTCAGAGGTTCTCCCCAGCCCCCCCCCTTTCAAGCAGGGGTCTCTCCAAGCAGGGCCACTTTGAGCCTCGGGGGCTCCTAACTCCCAGCCTTCTGGGACTGGAGTCTTAAGGGGGCCAAGGCTGGGCGCCCCTGCTTGAAACTCTGCGGGGCTCTTGGGGGGTTCAGGGCCTCCTCCTCACGATCCCCCCATCCAGCAGGAACCGGCGCCAGAGGGGCAAGGAAGCAGCAATGCCCCACCAAGGCAGGGAGGGGAGCCGAGCCACAGACAGCCCACTAGACCCCTTGCTGCACTGATGAGGTTGCTTAGCTTGGTAATGAGATGTCTGCAAGCAGGGAAGCTAACCCAGAGAACTGCCCCCTCCCCCCCCCACATTCCCAATCTAGCGGTTCTTCCCTGAGCTACGCGTCCGTTTGGCACCAGGACCACCTTCAAAGTTTAAGAAAGAGAGGAAAAATAAATAAGTTGGGGGGGGGGTCAAGTATTCCACGTCAAAGCCCTCCTTCTACGAAGCCAAGCAGGCCTTGGCTGGGGGAAGCAATTATGGTCACAAGTGGTGACAGACGTTAAGTGAGATATTTAACGAATGTGCCGGTTGTTAAGTAAAGCACAGGCCTCCCAAGTCCTCTCCCACTGCCCCCCAAACCCCCCGAGCCCCACCCTCCCACCCCGGCGGGCCCTAGGCTGAAAATCCCCCCCCTCCTCCCTCACCTGTGGAAGGTCCCTGGAGCCCTCCTGCAGGCCGGGGGTCCCTGGGCTGGGGGGGGGGGCTGCCTCCCGTAAGACGCCGTCCTTTTCTGCCAATCCCTTAGCGGAGCCTGCGCAGCGCTGCGAAATCACGCTGAGAAGGACGGCCGCTTACCGGAGGCAGCCCCAGCAGGAGGACTCCGGAGCCCTTCCACAGGTCCGCGTGTGAGGGGGCCCAGCCGGGTGAGGCCTGGGGGTCCCTTTGGGCCAGGGTGGGAGGCCGGGGGGTTTCCTTCGCTGCAGTGGGTCGCAAGGGCAAATGGCCGCAGCGGTAGCTTTCGGGGGTGGATGGACCTGTTGTAACTGAATAGCCGTTCAGTGACCGGTCGTCTCTCCAGGATTACCTGTCAAGAAAGGGCCACTAAAGGGTCTTCCTAACCACCCCTGCTCCTCCCTTCTGTGAGCCCACCCTGAGGAAGGGGCTTCCCGACTGCAGCTGCTGCTTCGCCCGGCCAGCGCCCCGCCCTGCCCAGAAAGGCCGTTGGGCGGCTCCCCCTCCCTCCGGAAGCAGCCCCACGGCCCCCGGGAACCGGAGAGAGGCCAAGGCGGCTGCTGGGCTGCCTGTCCCTGCCCCCTCCCTGCTCAGGAGGGCAGTCCTCGACTTACAGCAGCTCACTTAGTGACCGTTTGAAGGGACAATAGCAGTGGGAAAAGGGACTGGTGGTGGCGCTTTTCTCCCTCACGCTCATCTCGGGACCCTCCTCCTGGTCCCACCACCCACCCTGGGCCCTTGGCAAGTCCCTCCTCCTACTCAGGGCGGCTGCAGCGTCCAGGGCTCACATGGTCGCCAGTTGGGACTTTCGGACAAGCCAAGTGGATGGGGAAGCCGGATTCACTTAACGACCGGGCTACTAACTCAACAACTGCAGTGATTCACTTAACAGCGGTGGCAAGGAAGGTCGTCAGATGGGGCCAAACCCACTTAAGCACTGGCTCACTTAGCAACAGAGGTTTTGTGCTCAATTATGGTTGTAAGCTTTCCAACGGCCTTCTGGCCTTCACCTGTTCTGGTGCAGCAGCTGCCGGAGTTGCCCTTGGTGAGGTGGGAGACGACAGGAATCGGGTTCAGGGGTAAATGAACCAGAGGGGACGGTAGAGGTGGCCTTCCCAGGCCCCAGGGCCAAGGGAGGAGGGCTGGGCAGTGGGGACGTTACCTGGGTCAGGAGAGCCTCCAGGGCTGCCTTGGGCCGGCATCCCCCTCCGATTGGCCTCAGCTGCCTTCTCCGGGGGGCTCCCAGGGTCCTCTCGGCAGGCAGAGCCACCAGGCCCACCTCCTCCGTCCAGTTCTCCATGCTGCAGCCGATGGCCGGGAGCCTCCTGCTCAAGCGGACAGAGGGGGCGGGCAGACTCCGGCCGGGGGTCCCTTGCGGCAGCCGGGCTGTCTTCCGGCCACGGCACGGCCACGTCCAGAAATATCCCCGGGCGTTCATCGGAGGCATAGTACCAGTCGGTTTCCAAGAGGCAGCTAGAGCCTTCAGAGCAGCTGTCCAGCGCTTGGTCCGAATTGCTCCAGTGTGGACTGGGAGAAGGTTCGTAGCTTTGGGAACTGGCGGTGATGTCCAAGGAGGAAGGGGTGTCCCACTCCTCTTCCCAAGGCCCCTCCACCAGTGCTGCATTTAGCGACTCGGCAGGAGAGCTGCAACCCGAGTCCCCCAGCGCTGAGCCCACCTCCATGGGGAAGGGCTCCTCCTCGAAGTAGTAGAAGCCTCCCTGCCCGGGGGCCCCTGAGCCTTTGCTCTCTTCCTTGGTGGAGGAGCCGGAGGCGGCTGACCGGCCTCCAGGGGACACAGGTGCATCTTCAGAGATGCGGGCACCCTCCGCTTCCTCCCCTTTGGGTGAGCCAGGCCCATCACCGCCCCGGCTTCCCCTGGGGCCTCCTGCGCCCCCCCCTTCCGACTGGCAGCCGATCCCCTTTGCGGCTGCAGTTTCTGAAGACGGAGCTTCTTCGGCTTCCCCCTTTCAGGTGCATCGGAGTCAACGTTGCTTTTAAAGTAATTTCTCACTATCTGAGCAAGAGCTTCTCCGGTTTCTTTCCGTGGGGTCGGAGCACAGAGGGACTCGGTTCCTGCACTGATCCAGGAAATTCTCTATTGTTTTGCCAAATTGCTCGACGCTCTCCCTCAGATGAGGAGGAGGAGGAGGCGCCACAGGAGATGCCGCTGGGTCACTCCCAGGGCCCCGAACAGAAGCCAAATCCTCCCGGAAGAGCTTCTTTGGGTGACAGGCAGCGCCTTCCAAATCCAAGTCCCCGTTTTGAGGTCTTTTCCTAGGAGGAGAGCGGTTTGGTTTCTCTTCTTCGCAGGGCTCCGAGCACCCGAAGCCTCCTCTGTGCCCGGCAGAGGCCTCTGGGTCCTTGCCCAGCCGGCAGGCACTTTCTGGGGCCGGCAGCCTGTTGGCGTCCTCAGGCACCATCCTGGCCTTCTGAGCGTATCCACCTTTCCCTGACTGGGGACTGCTGGACGCCTCTCTTGCCGGAGGCCCTTTAACGGCGTCTCCAAGAGGTGAAGCCACAGTTACCGTGCCTGGCTGCCCAGGAAGCCTGCCAGCCACAGGCCCGCTCCCTTGGACCAAGTCCAGACTGGCATCTTCTGGGAAGCCCTTCCAGGCAACCCTGCCGTCTTCTGCTGGTTCTGAAGCGGAGTCCAAAGGGGGCTTTTCAGGCTGACCGGCCAGGTTGACAGGATCCGGCTCCATCTCCTCCCCACCTGCTTCCACCGGTGCTTCGGATGCTCTTTTCCGGCTCTTTCCTGAATGGGGGGGCTCTTCGGCCTCTGTCCCTGCGGTGGAAGACGCAGCCCCCCTTCCAGGACTGCCTTGGTCACAACGGGAGGAGGGTTGGCCCTCCGGGCTCATCTCCAGGGTCATCTCCGTGCCCTTCGGTGGCCCAGCCCTGGTCTCTGGCACGGCCAGGTCAGCTGGTCTTCGGGTGGCTGATTCCTCAGTCGGTTCCCTAAAGGCTTCCCTGCTCTCGGTCGCATTAGCTGCCTGTTCAGCTGGGTCCAACCGGGAGGCGTCCCTTCCTCCATGAAGATCATCCGTCTTGGAAGGACCCAACTGGCCCGGCTCTCCTTTTTCCGCTTCAGCAACCTGACCACGGAGCCCATCATCCCCATCAGGCAACTGCAGGGCCCCATCAGAGTTGTCCATTGGCTCCACTGGGAGGTTGACAGCAACATCCCCAGGCTGTAGAAGGCCAACGCTTGGAAGGGGGAGCCCAGGAGGGCTGCCTCCTGCCTTGGCCATCTGGGCAGAACCACCCCTCTCCTCAGGAAGGAGGACATCTGGCCCAGGTTCTCCTGGAACAGGCAGGCTGATCCGTTCAACAGGGGCTTCTGGTTCCTCCGAAGCTCTGTCTCGGATCAGAGGGTCTTCCAGACGAAGCAACCTTCCCCCAACATCGGCTCCTTGGGATGCCCCTTCCAAACAGGTTTCCAGTCTCTCAGGCTCAACAGTATTAGGATTCGGTTCTTGGAGATCAACCACACAGGAAGAACCACTGGAGAATGCACTACCAGGCCCATTCAACGACCCCACCTGCCTAGGACTTGGATCCAAATCCCTCTTGGTGACAGCCGAAGGAGCGTTTGCCACAGGACTTGCCTCTCCCTCCACCTCCTCCTCCTCCTCCTCCTCTCCCATGGTGGTCTTCACTCCGCCTTCTTCATTCAGACCTGTAAACCGTTCATCCTTGGTGACATACTGACAACTCAAAAGGTGGCTACTCTCAGACACCGATCTCTCTCCTGCTTCATGTTGGCTGTTCAAAGAAGGTAGTTGTGTGCCCGCAAGTGAACAGTCCCCTAAGTGGGGAATTCTCCCCTCTTCAAGGCCCCCTCTAGAGGAATCCCCTTGTCTACCTGCCGAGCCCCAAAAGGACTGCTCTGGGCTGGGGCTTCTCGCGAGGGAGGCATCCGCAGCAGCAGAAGAGCCCTCCGCTTCCTCCTGCCCTACAAGGCACGTGGGGTCTTTCTCCAGGCCACCCTCAGCCTCTCGGTGCTGCTTGGCTGCATCTTCGTTGGCGGCTGCTGCTGCTGCTGAGGGGCTGATTGTGCTTCTCCTCCACTCCGATTCTTCCTCCCTGGGTGGATCCTTGGAGTCACCCTGAAGTTGTCCCTCACTGCCACTTTTGTAACTGGGTGGTCCCCCTCCAGGCAGCCCAACCACGGCAACACCAGTCACTCCCAGGGAAGAATCGTGGCTTTCACTCGCCTCATCTCCATCCTGTAGCCGGGAATCAGCCGCCACCTCACTCGAGTTGTTGCTGGACTCGGCACTTCTGGGGGTCTCAGGTTCCCATTTTCCCTCCATCACAGGCCCTTCCCCCCCTTGATCTTCAAAGAGGATCCTGTTGCTCTGGAAGAGGCCTTGCTCAGAAATCACTTCGCCCAAATTCTCGGGAGGTTCGGGAGCTGAAGTTTCCAAGGCCCCTGCGAGAACCTTGTTTCCCCAAAAAGGGCCTTGCTTGCAGCAAATCTGCTCCTTCAGGAGGCTCCGGCTGGTCTTTGGAATGGAGGTTTCTGTCTGCTGTGTCAGAAGCTCCCCTCCAGTCCTTGGGCTTTTCTCCTTGGCAGAATCTGCCCTTGGATTGCTCGCCAAGGACCAGGGTCTCCGGCTGTTTCTGCAGCAGCATCTCCCTGGCCTCCCAGGCCTTTGAGTCAGCGCCCTCAGCGCCCGGCTCCTGGCTTGTATCCAGGGCCTTGAAAGACTCTGCTGCTGCTACTTCCATCTCTCCAGGCTTCCCTCCATCAGTCCGCCTTCCCACTTCTGCACAAAGGTCCACCATGCTGGCCTTCTCGCAAACGCCTTCAGCGTCTGCTGGAATCGCAGAACTCATCGCTGGCTCAAGTTCTCTACCACCAAGATGGCCATCCAGGCCTTCTAAGCCCTCACCTGTGGGAGGTTCCATTTCCACCGCTTCACTGGCTGCAGCCTTTTGTGGAGAAGCCACTGTGAGGTCCACACCACCACGCGATGAATGCCCTGAAGGCAAAAGTGGGTTTCTCCTCTCAGAGTCCAACGTCTCCTGGCTCAAGATTTGGGTGGAAGAATCGTTCGTCGGCTCTTCCCCAGGAGGAAAATGGATCTCAGCCGTTCTCTTGGCGGAGTCATGTTGCTGAATGTGCCCCAGCTCAGAAACCTGGCTTTCCGCAGAGGGACCGACTGCCCCGCTTTCCGCTCCCTCTGCCACTTCTGCTTCTGCGGAGGAGAAAGAGGCCTCCGCTGGGTGCTTCTCCATCAGGTTCTCTTCGCGCTCCTCCACGGAGTCCCTCCTTACCTGAGCACGGCTCCCGGCCAGTTCAGCCACTTCCATTTCTTCCACTGGGCTCTCTGGCTCTGAAGCAAACGATTCCCCCAGACAAGCGGTGTCTTCCATGCTTGGGCAAAGATCCACCTGGGCCTGTTCCTCACCCGCTTCGCTAAGAGCTGGAGACTCTGGGCCAGAAACAGACCGAGCACAACCAGACTCGCTTTCCGTCTCCGTGGGAAAGGCGGGCGTGAGCTGCAGCGTTTCCTCCCAGGGCCCAGAGGCCTCTGCTGCTTTTGGGGAGCCATCGCGATCAGCCGCTTCAGATGCCTCTGAACAGGTGGGGCCGGGAAGGAGCGGAGGCACGCAGCCTCCCTCGGGATCACTTCCGGCAGCCTCGTGTGGAGGCAACCCTTGTGGAGGAGGCGTGTCACACTCCACGGTACTCTCACTGCTGCTGCTGCTGCGAGAAACGGAGTCGCCGGATTCTGGACTTTCCGGAGGAGACCCAGTGGCCGCAAAAGAGTTCTCGTCGGGAAGTGTGTAATCTGGTGAAGCGGAACGGAGAACCTGGGAGGCCCGTCTGCACGGAGCACTTAATGGAGGACGAGGTGAGGAAGGAAAGCTGCTTTTCTCGGATGCCTTCTCAGCCGTAAGTGGGGAAGAGGCGGAAAGCGCTGGGTTTGGTGGTGGGGCCAGAGCATCCTGGGGGCCATGCTGTGTGACAGAGCTTGCCAGAGGGGCCCGGCCTGGCAGCACCCCTGCTAGTGCCATCTGAGGAGGAGAAACGTTGCCCGCAAGTGCCAAGTTCGGGTTGCCTGGAGGTGAAACTCCTGCAGAAACCAAGTCGGGACCCTGCAGGAAAAAAGAAAACAGAGAGATCAGCAACGAACGCCCTCCACCTCTTCCGGATCTTCAGGGCAAAGGGAGGCCTCCTACCTAGGAGTCCCCAAATTTGTCACGCTCTCCTTCGCCTGCCAAATTAGCACCTTTTGCACGGGCTGCAACCGCAGCTCTCAGGCTCAGCCCCACCAGGTGGCTACTTCGGAAAGGATCCCACCCGCCCGGCCTCCTACACCGGGGGCTCCAACCTTGGCCCCTTTAAGCCTGGAGGACTTCAACTCCCAGAACTCCAGCTCCAAGGTTGGAGACCCCTGAATCAAGATGAATGGCCTCCAACTCAGCATGCTGGCTGGGGAATTCTGGGAGATGAAGTCCTCCGGGCTTAAGGTTGCCAGGGCGGGAGACCCCTGTCCTACACGGGTGGAACTCCACTTCCCACACTTAACAGACAACATTAATGCCCATCAACATTCGAGAAGTGTTGGAGATGGAGGTCCACGCCTAGACTATGATTCTATCCTAATTCTACTGTCAAGGGGGAAGGAATTTGCGAAAGAATAACAGAGTTGGAAGGGGACCTTGGAGACCCCTTGGAGACTCTGCTAGTCCGGGGGTCTCCAACCTTTCGGGGCGGGGGGGAGGGGATGGTTTGGCGCAAGCAGCAGGCGAGTGCACAGCTCCATTTGCGCAAGTGGCAGGGCACACACGGCCACCGCTCCCACAAATGGGGCTGCGTGTGCTCAGCTGCACACACGCTCCCCGGCGGCTTCTGCAGCCCAGTTCTGAACAGTAGTGGGCTGCAGCCCTTGGGGTTGGGGACCCCTGTTCTAGTCCAACCTCTGCTCAAGTAGCAGGAGAGCCGACACCATTCCGGACAAACGGTTGTCAAATCTCTTCTTGAAAACTTCCAGCATTGCAGAGCATTCAAAACTTCTGGAGGTGAGTTGTTCCACTGGTTAATTGTTCTCAGGGTCAGAAAATTCCTCCTTAGTTCCTTGAGGAGTTTCCATCCGTTGCTTCTTCTCCTGCCTTCTGGTGCTTTGGGGAACAGGGGGACCCCCTCTTCTTTGAGGCAACCCCCCGAGATATTGGAGACTGATATCATGTCACCCCTAGTCCTTCTGTTCACTAGACATGCCCAATTCCTGCAACTGTTCTTCACGTATTTTAGCCTCCAGTTCCCTAATCATCTTTGTGGCGTTTGCAGCAGACAATCTCTCCTGTGCCTGCCCAGTTTTTTTCTGCAGAGCAGAGAGACTGCAGAGGAAAGGATTACAAGAGAACAAGTAGGCGTGCGCACACAATGGGGAATCCACCAGGCTTTGCACGCCTGGGGCTGCAGGCGCCGTCGCCCCCCATTGTAGGCCTGCTTAGAATCCCTTCCTCTCCGTTAATTGTAAATGCAAACATTAGCTCCCTTCTGGTTAATTATCCCAGTTCCTGAGCAAGCGTTCCAAAGGGCACTGGAGTAGGACAAGGGGGAGCATGACCCAGGCACACCATTTCCCATCTAGCGACCACTTTGCCTAACAACAGATCTGCTGGTCTCAATTGTGGTCACTAAATGAGGACCACCTATATCAGATTTATGACCACTGACTCCTGAAGATCTTAGGCAGGGCTAGAACTCACTGTCTCCTGTTTTCCAGCCTGGCATCTCAACTACTAGACCAAACTGGCTCTTTCCTGTCAACACAACTTTATTTGTTGTGTCTAGCAGGAGATTGTTGTCGTTTGTTCAACGTGTTAAAGGGAAATAATGGGTTTCGTTTGATTCAGGAATTCAGCCGTTAACGGAAAACACACATTTGTCTTTCTCACTTTCAACAGTTGGGGGAAATTTCTCCCGTCTGCATAAGCGCTCTGCATCCGGCCAGGAGAGCAATCGCAATGCTCAAACTGAAAGAAAAAAAAGAAAAAGGGTTACTAATGTTTTTTCCCCTCAAGAGTTAAATGATACGAGTTTTGAAAAAGAAAAGAATAAAAAAAAGTGGCGAATGAAGAGGAGAAGAGGAAGAAGCACAAGCAGCAGCTTCCAATCTTCTTTACAGCAATTACCAACCAGCCAGTTTGGCTCCTGAGGCGTCTGCAAGAAATCCTCCCAGGCCAGAGAAGCGCCAGCCAGCAGCTCCATGGTTTGACCCTGAACGGCTACAGAGATTCCTTTCTGGGGTACAAACAGATTGAACTTCCTCTCTTGGGTCAAGGTTGTTTCCATGATTCCTTTCTTTCCCTATAATACCCCTTATGATGATCAATTCGTTTTTTCCCCCCCATTTTCAGCAAAAGGTCCATAAAAGGTTTTCAGTCACTGATAAACGTTCTTGTTGTCTTTTCCCTAATCAAACGTGTCATAAAGATAAAAATCTGGAATGAAGACTCATGGGGTTTTTTTGTCCTGCGGTTCCGAAGGCTTCTTTTAGCTTTGAAATAACGATGATCTAGGCGTGGTTTAAGAAAGTGCAGCTTTAAGCCAACTCCGTGTCCTTAAAGCATCCCCTATGGCTGTGAGTTTGATGACTTTTCCATGGTTCCCAGTCACCCAAAGTCATGACTTGGCTGCAAATCCTGCGGTCTCCTCATGAGAAGCCGCTTTCCAGAGCACAAGTGGCCCATCTCTTGGCCTCCCTTATCCAGGAGTCTCCGCTGGTCTGGGCTTGGGGCTCAGCCACCGGAACTCCCTGCAAAGTCATCCTCCCTCCTTCGGACACAGCCTAGTCCACCGCTGTCCCCAATCGGGAGGCAAGAATGATACCCCTAGGGAAGATTCATAGCCAGCTGGATGTCTCTTTTTGAAGAGGGCGGCATCCGCACGGAGAACAGGGCCGGATGCAGAATCCAGACTGGCAAAATCTCTCTGGAGCACGGAGACCATGAGATAAATCACGTGCGCTCCACACAGCAGCTCCGTGGGGGAGTTTTTCACCTTTGCGACAGATGTTTATCAAATGAGCATAAAGGTTTGGAGAAATAGTATTTATTCTATTGGAATAAACAGGAAAAAGAGGTTCAAAGGGATGATTTTGGAAAGTTAAAAATAGGCTAAACGGCCAGATGGATTTTGAAATGAGAATTTGTTATTAAATATAAAAATTCTTCCTGTGGGGAACATTTGATTGTTCTGGTTTGCTGGAAAGATAATGCAATAAAAAGGGACTTTGAATGTTTGACACCAGAAGGAATCAGGAATCAAAAATTAAAGGAGAAAAAAGTTGAAATATCAATTCAAAATGGAACAAAATATTTTAACGAGAGGCTTTTATGAAGATTTGGACCGAGAAATATTGGGCCAGTGTGGCTTTGGACCAGTCTACTCAGTGCGAAGAGGCCAGCAGTTTGGGGAGTGGTCTCAAGCTGTCCATGCCCGTCAACCACACCCAGTGAGTGCGGTCAAGCTGACCACACACCCCCAGTCGGCCACACCCACCAGGTCCTCACCCACCAGGTCAACCACAGCCATGACGCAGCCCTCAATGAAATTGAATTTGACACCCCTGGTGTAGGGCCTCCTGCTTGGGCGGGGGGTTGGACTAGATGACCTACAAGGTCCCTTCCAATTCTGTTAATCTGAATCCTGAATTAATTTTAAGAATATTTAACAATATAGATAGATGGAGGGTGGGCAAACACTGTGCAGAAGAAAAAGTTACGCCAGATGAAATTGGAATTGATCCGAAATGTGGATTCAGCGGAGGCCGGCTGAGACCGCTGAAGACCCTGGGCCTCTCCTCCAGCCCCAGCCCGGCTGCCACCGCCGAGGGCTGCCCCTGTGCCCAAAGGGCAGAGATGGGGGGAGGTAACTGGCGGGGTGGGGAGAGAGTTCAAGAGGAGACAGAGCAGGCAGTCCCTCGCCTTACCAAGGCTCGGCCCCGGGAGACCAAGCGAGGAATAACAGGATGACAGAGCTGGAAGGGACCTTGGAGGTCCTCTAGTCCAGCCCCCTGCCCAAGCAGGAGATCTTATGCCATATGTCATTCAAACAGGTGTCCAGGCTCTTCTTGAAAACCTCCAGTGATGAAGCACCCACGACTTCTGGTGGCAAGCTGTTCCACTGGTCAACTGTCCTCCCTGTTGGGAAGCTTCTCTGGGCAGCCCCTCAAACGCTGGAAGACTGTGATCGTGCCACCCTTAGTCCTTCTTCCCACTGAGCTGGACGTGCCCGGTTCCTGCAGCCGTTCTTCCCTTGTTTCAGCCTCCACGCGCCTCATCATCCTCCGGGCCCTTCTCTGCACTCATCTCAACATCTAGACTGACTTGGATTGGCGTGGGGTCCTTGCCTAACGACCAGCAGGATTTGGGGGATGACGGCATGTGGGGTGCAGCCATGTCACATTGCGCTTTCCGACTGCTTCGCTTGGTGACGGAAATCCCAATTCCTGTCACAGGTCAAGGACGGCCTGCGCAGCTGGTAGCATCCTGACCTGGCAGGAAGGAACACAAAAGGCCACCCAGACCTGTCGGTTCATCAGAAAAACGGCAAGGTCGGGCTGTAGTTTAGGCTCTGCGCCTCTCCATTCCTCATTTAGCCTTAGAAGCTGTTTGCAAATAAGATGGTTAATCATCACCATGAATCGTTTTCTGACCAATTTGTGTACTTATTGTGCAGGGAAAAGTCTTACCAGGAAATAAAAGGGAGAATTTGGCTGCCGTGTGTGGCTTCCCAGGAGGACGTTTTTCCCATCAGGATGGCCAAAAGTGACTGTATCTCCTTCGCGCAAATTTACTTCGCCTGCACACAAAACGATCGATTAAAAGAGTTTTCAGAATATATTTAAAGTTCAGGGGTTTTGTCACGAAGCTCCTCTTGCAACACAGACTCACAATCTGGCACGACTGTGCTGGATTTGGTATCACAACCACCATTGATAAAAAGAACTATTAGCGGCTGACAGTCAACCAGGGCAGCCCTCCCAGCCGTTGTCCCTCCCCACGCCTCTTTGAAGCCGCTGCCCACACACACCTACCTTGGATGCGGATGTCGTTGACATACACGCCCGTCAGGCTGGAATCCACCAGAATGTATTCGCCGTCTGTCCGGATTATCCGCGCGTGGATACGGGAGATGTAATTGAGGTCTGTGGCAGGCAAGTTGAGGTGGTAGTCCGCTACCCGGGTGTTACGGCCGAAGAGGGTGACGGCCTTGGAAAAGCTGGGGAGAAATAAATAAGTAAAGTGTTGGTCAGTTTACTGCATGGTTCAGTTCTTGGCAACTTTTTAAGACTTGTGAACTTCAACTCCCCGAAAGTCCACAACTCTTAAAAAGTTGCCAAGTTTGGAGAACCTGATTTAGAATGCAGCCTCGTTGAGGTCAGATGCTCGGATAGTTCAGGAATAGCCCAATTCCCCACCAGGATGTTAAAAAGCAGACAGAAAAAGGGGAGACCAAACATCTAGCTGAGTTGTCATTTGAAAAACCCATTCTGGGAGAAACAGCTGAGAGAAAATAAGGAGCCGGAAAGGAATTCCTCTGGCCGGCCAGCGGAGGACGGCAAGGCGATTCTCCCTCCTTTTTCTCCCAGGGCTGGCAGAGTCCTCGCCCCGGAGCTCCTGAGCCAAGGCGGCTGCCAGCGGAGCAAAAGGCCAGCCAAAGGCAGAAGCAGCCGGGCACGAGGACATCAGAAAGGGATGGAGAGAGAGAGGGGGGCGGGCACTGGGATGAAGGAGGCTTCTCTTCTGGGCCACCGTTTTCCTGAGAACTGAAGAAGGGAACAATCATGATGGACACACGTGGATTCAATCGGAAAGACTGACGGGCAGAAATGCGACTTTAAGTAGGGGAGGAGGAGGAGGAGGTGGGGAAAATTAAACCAACCACCTGACCTTTAGGCCCAGGCAGTCCTCAGCCTTGGACCACAATTCAGCCCAAAATGTATCTTGCTCAGTGAA
This sequence comes from Notechis scutatus, assembly GCF_049901735.1. Lineage (NCBI taxonomy): Eukaryota > Metazoa > Chordata > Lepidosauria > Squamata > Elapidae > Notechis > Notechis scutatus. The sequence goes on from NC_142011.1 coordinate 210,426,887, forward strand.
ACATTGGCTGAGTGAGTCTGCCCCATTTTACGACCTTTCCTGCCACAAGCTGTTAAGTGAATCACTGCAGTTAAGTTAGTAGCATGGTCGTTAAGCCGAGTTTGGCTTCCCCCGCTGACTTTGCTCATCAGATGATCACAAAGAGGATCACGTGGCCCCCCTGGGACTCTGCCACGGTCATAAATACGAGTCAGTTGCCAAGCGGCTGAGTTTTTGATCCCCTGGCTGTGGGGATGCTGCAACGGTCGTAAGTGTGAAAACTTTGTTCAGTGCCCTTGTGACTTTGAACGATCCCTAGAGGAAGGGTTGTATGCCAAGCCCTGCCTGCACCCTAAGCAGGGCTGCCTGTGGGGGGGGACGGGACAAGGAAGTGTGGAAGCCCCACCCTGCATGCCCAGGAGGGCCGGGGGGGGCCTTGGGCCACTCAGTGGCGTCCCCGCTCTCTGAAGGGGCCCCTGACCACGAGGCCCGTCCTCCCTCAGGTGGAGACGTCACTTACTGGATAACCGGACTGACGCCGGGGACCGGAGCCCAGGAGCCTATGCTGCGCAGGTGACTCAGCCGCTGGCCCCCCGGCGGACGGGCGAGCGCCATCTCAGTCTCAGGGGAGGCCCCCTTCCTTCCACTCCAGCCAGGCAGCTTCACCCTGTCAACGGAGAACAAAAAAGCACCTTCTTAGACCCCCGGAGGGCGGATTCCTGCCTGCGGTGCGGGACGAAGCTCCTCGCTCGGGTGCCTGTAGAGGCTGCCCTGGAGCGAAGGAAGCCGCCCAGCCCAGAGCCCCGTCCTGCCCGCCTCCTCCTCCCTCGGGCCCCAGCTGGGTTCTCGCAGGGCTCAACGCCTCCCCCTCCCCACCGCTTTCCTGGGGAGGCAGGGTGTGAAGGCCCGGGTTGGCCTGACTCTACCGAGGCCCCCCCTCAGATGGGAGACGGCCCCATCAGATCCGGGGACAGCTTGACTTTCCCGGGGAGGCTGTGCCGTGCCTCCTGCCCCCCCCCAGCCCTCCCAACTCCCCAGACTGTGGGGGCCTGCAGCAGTTCCTCCCTGGTGGGGCTAAGGCAGCCTGCAGGTATACGCCAAGCCAGGTTTGGTCTCTTCGGCAGCATGCAGTGAAAGAAGCCGCCATTTGATTCATCCACAAAGCCTGTTTGCTCTGCCAAGATGGAAACAATAGGATCCCTTAACTCAGCCCCCCCCCCCAAAAAAAAAAAAAACTTGGCCACTTTAAGACTTGTGGACTTCAACGTAGCTGGCTGGAGAATTCTGGAAGTCCAAATGTCTTAAAGTGGCCAACTCTGGAGACTTCTACCTTAGCTGCTTATTTGCTCAGACGTCGGAGATTGTCCTTCAAATACCCAAACCCCCATTAACCATTGGGCGAAAGATGCTCCCCCCCATTCAAGAGGATTATTTCAATCAGCCGTCCCCAACCTTCCCGGCTCTGTGGACTGATAGTGGCAGCTGCAGTGGGGTGAGGAGGGCGGATGGTTTTGCACGCTCGCCCACCACTTGCCTGGTCCAGTTCCCAAGAGACCACGGCCCGGTACCTTCCCGGTCGTGGAATGGGGGTTGGGGATTTAAACGAACGAACAATAACTCTTGGGTTCAATTCAGCCCAGGGAAGAAGAGACAGACCAAAAGAAGCCCCCCCTCCCTTCTTATGGCTTACGTGTCCCAGTAAGATTTCCTGTTATTTTAACGCCAGCAGCAGATGGACGAGAAGTAGGACAGCCACTTCCTCTTCCAGCATGGCAATTACTCAAGGGATACACGCTCCAACGGGTCCTTCTTTGTACTTCTGAACACATCCTTTACAAATGCCTTGTCTCCTCTTTCCTCTGACTAGCTCCAACCTCAGCTACTAAGAAGCCAGAAGACGTAGAGAGGCATCAGCAAACGGAAATGGGCTGGAATTGGGCTCTCTCAGCTAGAAGCGCTACGGTCATTCTTACTACCCAAGACGCAATGGAGGACCTGTCTGGCTTCCCTAGTCCAGAAGGAGGCAGGAAAGGGCAGCTCTTGGGTCAACAAACCATGAATATCATTAGCTAAGTTTATGTTCTAATCACTGATGCAGAAGGATTCATTTTATGGTCAAGTCCTCCTTGAAATTAATGGATGTAAGATTTGCTGCTGCTGAACTGGAGACTGGAATGTCAAATTTGGAAAGATTAAGGAAGAAAATATACCTGGACTTCATTGATCTCTACGTACAAGGACCTCCAATACCAAGAGATGAAGTCAGGTCACTATTCCAGGGGTTCTTTGATTTGTATCCCGAGTTTGTTTATTACCTTATGTGTAACTCCAGTCAGCGAACGTACATAAAAATCCTTCCTCCTATTTACCCTAAACAACAACCCTGTGAGGTGGGTTGGGCTGAGAGAGGGACTGACCCAAAGGCCTTTTACCAGTCAGGAGGCTGCAGGAATTATGGAGTATCTACCAGAATAAGGCAAAGTCATGGACAAAGAACAGGCAACGATTCCTACAGGAGGAGAACTGACCCAATGGCCAACTGACTAGAAGAGGTCAGTCTAACGTATCAATACCAAAGAAAGAAGACAATAGTCACATACAATCCAAGCGCTTAGGGCCCCGTTTGGAAAAAGAGATGCCAGGTATTTGGAAAAGGCCGATAAAGAAATACGATCGCTGATCTACTGTATTTTGGATAACTGAGGAAGTCAAAGGAGAGCAAAAAGAAGCCAGCGTGGGTGTGATGCAGTGGTGGGATTCAAATGTTTTTACTACCGGTTCTGTGGGCGTGGCTTAGGGTCACATGACTGGGCGGGCATGGCTTGGTGGTCATGTGACTGGGTGGGCGTGACCAGCTCAATGTCACTCACGTCAAGGGGTGCCTCGCCTGGCCCCTCCCCTCCCAGCCATTCCTTCTCACCCCCAGCCTCAACTTATCTATAGTTGTGTAAAAATGTTGTTCACCTTTTTTGACTTTATCGTCTGCTTACTACAGATGGACTTTCATGGGCCACTGAAAGGAGGAAATGGCTCACATGCTTTGGCAACAGGCTTTTAGGGAGCTGCCAGAAAGAGGGGGAGGGGGGGGCAATGTATTTTCCAAAGCACCAGAAGGATGGAAACCGAACAGAGAGAGAAGCAACCTAAAAGTAAGGAGAAACGTCCTGACAGTGAGAACAACCAACCGGTGGAACTGCTTGCCACCAGAAGTTCTGGGTGCTCCAACACTGGAAGGTTTTATCAAAAGACTGGACAGCCATTTCTCTGAAATGGTATAGAGTTGCCCCCAAGGTCCCTTCTAAGTGTCCTTCTGTTACTCTGACATATTTCCCAGGACCTCTATTCAGAGTTTGGCATCCTCAGAGTTTTCCTGCCTGAGCAGGGGGTTGGACTAGACCAGGGCTCTTCAAACGTGACAGCTTTAAGACTTGTGGACTTCAACTCCCAGAATTCCTCCTCCTCCTCCTCCAGTCATGTTAGCTCAGGAATTCTGGGAGTTGAAGTCCACGAGTTAAATTTGCCAAGTTTGACTAGATGACCTCCGAGATCCCTTCCAGCCCTAGATTGCTGTGCTGTTTCAAAGAATCTTCTGAAGCCAGGGTTTGTCCCCTTCCTTCCTCTCCTTTGTTTTCTCTCTCCCTCTCTCCTTCCATGTATCTATCCACCCACTCATCCGTATATCTTTCATTTTCTCCTCCCTCCCTCCCTTTCTTTCTTTCTCTCCTTCCTCCTGTCCCATTTTTCTTTGTCTATCCATTTTCTTCCTTTCTCTTTTTTCTTTTGTTTCTTCTTTCTTTCTCTCTCCCTTTTCTCTCCCCTCTCTTCCTCCCCTCTCTCTCTGTCTCTCTCTTCCTCTCTCTACCTCTCTCTTTCCCTCTAGGAAAGGAGACCCATCTGAAACCCACAGGATCGCTCATTACAAGGGTTCATCCCAGCCAGTCTCCTGTCCCGCATTGCCTGACGAAGACTTCCTCCCCTCCCGCTTTTGGGGCTGGGAAATTCAAGCGAGTCATGTGCTGCAGCCTTGCCCCCCCCCCCTCAGCAGCTCTGGGCTAGGCAGCTTTCTGGACTGCCTGAAACCTTACCTTCCTTCCTTCCACACGGAAAAATAGGAAGTGGCTATAGGCTTCTTCAAGAGGCTTTGCTGCGCTTCTCTAACCCGCCCCTGCTGCATCCTAGCCACCGGCCACGCAGGTCCACCCCACTGAGCCTGCTGGTGCAGCACTCCGAAAGAGGTGGCTGGAAATGACATTTTCGGTCCCAGCCGCCCCTTTTTCAGCGCAACCAGACGGACATCTGCTCCCTTCCTTCTCTGCCTGTTTGTTCTATATGGCTGAGGAGGAAGAGAGTAGTCGGCCGGTTGGGAGAGACTTCTGGCGCTACAAAAGGGACGGCTGGACATATGGCCACCTACATGCTGGCTGTGCCGGGCCAGGCCGGGCGAGGCACGTCCGCCGGGAGAAGCGTGCTCCAGGCAGGTGGGCGGATGTCCCAGGGCTGCTGCGTATGTGCACTGCATATGTAGTGGCTGCGCACACAGTGCACATCTGCAGCAGCTGTGGAACATCCGCCCGAGCTGTGCCCAGCCACCACATGGTAGGGAAGGCTAGGAGAGCGACCAGGGCAAGTGAGCGACCAGGCAACCGGGTTGGGGACGTGGCCAGCCAGGGGTCGCCATGGCGACCCACGCCAAATCACTGCTACCAGTTCGCCTGAGCCGGTGCAAACCGGTTGAATACCACCTCTGGTGTGATGACCCAAAGGGGTGTGGCACAAAGGCCACACAGTCAGATAATCAGTAGGAGTCCCTCTATTAGCTCCAACTTTGCCACCAATGTCCCGGTTACCTTCTGGGCTGGAGAAAAACTCTCCCAGGAACAGCCTTTGGCTGCAGAGAATCAAGTCCAAAACATGGTCAACAAAAACTGTAACTATAAGTCCAATCAAGGCAAAATGAGGCAAGTAGTCCGGCAAGGCAGGAACAAGAATTCCAGACGTGAAAGCATGGCAATAACTCAACACAGTTGGGAAGATGCCAGGAACGCAGATAACTAAAGTCAACACAAGATAAACTCACATTTGCTCCCAACAGCTGGCACACTCAGCATGCATCTCTGTTAAACTCTCATTCCCAGGTGTGGCTAATGAAGGGAATCCTCCCCCATAAGCCATGCAACCCACATTGGTCTCTTCTCCGTTCCTCCCTCCATGCCCTGGGATGAAGAGGGGGTGGGCCTGGGTCTTCCTCTGAACTCCTTCTCCCTTGTTCTAGCTCTGCCCAGCCAGACTTTGCCCTTCCCCAGTTTCCTCCACAGCCAAGGGAGCCGCCTTGGCTCCCGGTCCCTGTCAGCTGTTCATCTTCCTCCTCAGATTCAGACTCCCAGGGGCATGACAGTGGGACTCATGGGCTACAGACTGGCCTGAATGGAGGTCTCCCCATCGAAGCGTACGAGGGGGGCTTTGGAAATCCCAGAGCTTTCTGTAGCCGTATGTGGGGCTGATCTTGGGAGACGGGGCGAAGGGATGCTGCCAAGGAAAAGGTCAGGTAAGGGAGGGCATACAGGTAGTCCTCGGCTCACACTGGTTCGTTTAGGGACCATTCAAAGTTACGGCATTAGAAAAAGTGACATGACTATTTTCCACACTTGCGACATCCCATGGTCATGTGATCAAAATTGGAAGGCGTGGCAACTGACTCCTATTTACGACCGTTGCCATATCTCGGGGTCACATGACCCCCTTTCATGACCTTCTGACAAGCAAACTTAATGGGGAAGCCAGATTCAGGTCCCAACTGCACAACCGAAGTGGTTCACTGAACTGGCGAGAAATGTGGTAAAATGGAGCAGAGCTCGCTTAACAACAGCCTCGCTTAGCAACAGGGCTCCGTATCATAAGCAGAGGACTACATGTAGTCTGCAGCTGCCCAATGGGCGGAGAAAGAGGCTCGCAAGGGACCCTCCCCAGCTTCTCAGGCTGCAAAGGAGGCTGGGGTGGGGGGTCTGTCTTGCCAGCCTTTCGGACACCTGTTAACACGGCCTTCCAGGGAGGTTACACCACCATCGGAAGATCCGGAGAGACCTGGCCCATGAAGCCACCAAGGGTCCAAATGGACAACCTCCTCCTCCTCCTCCAATAGAACCGTCTTCTCTGGTCCTGTTTCCTACCTGGTGCACCTGGGACGGCTGCCATCAGCCCTGCAAATCTCTCTTTCAAAGAGAAGAACTTCAGGAACAGCCTCCGAACCTCGCGGAACCCCGCACTCCCGGCTATCTGCTGAGCACCTGGCTGCAGTGCAGTTGCGACACCAATGGCAAGCAGATGCCCAGAGGGCCAACGTGCAGAATGCCATGACAGAACCAAGGCAACCACTGGGGCAGAATCTGACTCGGCTCCTGGCAGCCCAGCCGATGCTCACGCGCTCCTCTGGGAGCTGGGTGGAGACATCCGGAGGGGACCCACCTGGATCAGCTGCCTGGGGTAGGCCGGTCCAAGGAGCCTCCCTGCAGGGCTTCAAAAGGCAACTAGAGAGTAGAACAGAATGACGTGGTTGGAGGGCACCTTGGAGGTCTTCTAGTCCAACCCCCTGCTCTGGCTATTTCCACAGGCAGAGTAATCTGTTCAAGACAGGATGGCAATTGACTCCATTGCCTGATCTTAACTAACCCAGGACAAAAAACAGATCCTGCACTAGGGATTCTTGGTCAATTGGGGCAGATGCAGGTTGGTTGCCTGACCTGCTCCAGGCCCAACAACCCATTTTCATGCAGAACACTTTAGAACTTCGTATGAAGTAGAGGGTGATAATCTACTACCTTTTGCAAACACGGTGGAAGTGAAATATCTTTCGATTCTATGTAGAATTTACTAATAAATCTCAATGAGACTCCCCCTTTTTTAAAAAAAAGTTGGAAAGCTCTTATTAATTCAGATTCTGTACATGATAAATCTGGTCTTGTGGCAATAAAACCGGTCTTTCCAATTCATCTACTCTTAATGTTCCCTGAGGCTAAATTTTGAGATGTAAATCTTTAAAAATAGTTCTCAAATTTAAAAATAGTTCTCAAAAACCACCTGGAGTCTCTGAGGTCACAGGTGTCCAAAGCTTTTGCTTCAGCAGCAGCTACGGAGCATAAGATTTAATATTGTTCCGTATCTTCCTTAAGAACAAAGAAGGAATCCTGCTGTGTTTTTTAATCCAAAGCATAATTTCCGGAAGTAGTTTGGCACTGGAATTTATCAAACTGGAACTTCGAGAAGGAATCAGTGAAGACAGTTAATCAGTGGGACCCCGGAAGTTGTGGGTGCTCCAACACTGGAGGTTTTGAAGAAGAAGAGACTGGGCAGCCCTTGGTCTCCAATGGGAGAGGGCAGGAGGGTCCAATTGGAGAGGGCAGGAGGGTCCAAGCTTGGGAACTGTTAAGACTTTGTCTCCTGGCTGAGAAATTCCGGGAAGTGAAGTTTGGAAGACTTAAAGCTGCCAAGGTTTCCCACCTGAGATACAGGCTCTCCTGTTGAGCAGGGGCTTGGACTAGATGGCCTCTGGTGTTCTGCAGTGGGTCCTGTCTGAAGCTGAGCCCCCTCCGGCATGCTCATCAACCGCCCGGAGCCTCAGGGCCCCGAGTGTCCCAACTGCTCTCTAACCGGGACAGGCTTGGAATTCCTCTTACCGGACGGACTTTTGCCCCCTTGGGGCACAGAAGCAGCTGGGCTGAAATTCTCCTCATCTCCAGACTCTTTCGCCCCGGTTCTGACTCTTCGGAGAACCTGCTCGACCTCACCTGGCTAACGGCCCTTTTGTTTCTAACCTATGAATCTAAGAGGAGCCGCGAAGCGTTTCTTTTCCCTGCGTGCTTCCCGGTCATCAAGGTCTGGCCGCTTTCCTCCATTGCCATCGGATCCCGGGAGAGGCGGCGGTCCAAGGGCAGCCCTTCTTTGGCCGGGCCGGGACCGGGCGAGGTTGCCCGAAGCCCGGATCGGCCCGGCCCAACAAGCGGGAAACTGAGGCCCGTTTATTCCGCCCAGCAGCGCAAAGAGCGGCGCCTTCGGGACTCCGACGCAGGGGAGGCGCCGAGCGTTCCTGCCCACCCTTTGGGGAAACCGAGGCACGGGACCCCGAGCAAAGCCTTGGGCAACCCCGGGGGAATCTCCCCCGCCCCGAGGACGCCCCCCTCCGCTCCGGCAGCGACCTTGCCAGCCACGCCTTCATCTGCGCCAGCCCCGGAAGAAGCCCGGCCGCCGGGTCGCCTGGCAGGAGTGGGAGGACCGGCCAGGGTCCCGAAGGAGGCAAGGCAGGAACGCAACCGGGCCCCTCAACGTGGCCTTAAGTCAAGCCAGCGCCTCTTTGCCCGGGCAGCCCCCCGAGGGAAGGGCCAGGCTTCCCGGACCCTCGTGCCCATCGTCCCGCGGGGCTCTTTCGGGGCTCCTGGGGTCCCAACTGCCCCGTCCTTCCTTCGGACCGCCCGCCCAGCCCGGCGCCCCGGCCCTCGCCCACCTGGAAGGGCCGCCGGAGCCCCGCGAGCAGCGCCGACCTCTCCGCGCCGCCTCCTTTCGCGCCAAAGCGGAGGCTCCGCCCACCCGCCGCGCCCCTGGCCGGAGGAGGGAAACGAAAGTGAAACCGGGGCCCTCGTCTGCGCCTGCGCACATCCCCCCACCGCCTCGCAAGGGCTGCGATCGCGGTTCTGGACGGCAGGGGGCGCCGGCCGAGGGTCGCGCGCGGCTGCCTTCCAGGGGCGGCGCCCTCGCCGGGGCTTTTGCGGGGCGAGAGACGCGGGTCTTTCCCAGCCTCCATGAAGGTCCCGCTGGTGGGGACCCCGAGGAAGACCCCGCCCCGCCTCTCCCGGAGGCTTCAGTGCCTCTGCCCGGCCGCCGCGGCTGCGGAGGAGCAGGTTGGCCGGAGCTCTTCTGCGGACTCTCGTGGCGCCAAGAGCCGCGTTCCGCTCCCCCGCAAGGAGAGGAGACGCCCCGCTGCCAGCCGCGAGTCCCCTTCAAGGCCTGCGGGCTTCAACTCCACAAGTCTTAAAGTTGCCCGGTTTGGGGGCCCTGCTCCACGCCCCCCCCGCAGGAGATGCGAACCTGCCGGCCGCTCCGGTTCTCCGCCCGCTCGCCTTCCGGAGCTGGCCTCCTGGTCCGCCCACCCGGTGAGGCTGAGAAGTGCCCGGCCCGGTGGGCCTGGCTTGGCCCGCCCCCTTCCGTGCTCCCACCGCCCCCGAGCCCCCTCCCTCTGCAGGGGGCCCACGGAACAGCAGCCCGAAGAGTTTTTCCTCTTTATTGGCGCCTCTCCCTCACCCCGCCTGGAAATCTTATCGGGTGTCATAAATCGGGTTCTTGTCACTTTGAATAAATAAAATATAACGCCTCTGGAGAGTCTGATTGTTGCTACCCGGTTGGTCGATTGGAGCCCGTGGGCGTGTGCCAGGCTGGTGCCACCCGGCTCTTCAGCACGGGACCCCTCCGGTTCCTGCTTTGGAAGCCCCTCGGCTCCGTCCTGGGCCTCCCTGCCTTCAAGGGTAGCTGTCGGCGTAGGAGAACTTTGGGATGAAGTACTTGTGCACCAGCTGCTGCCGGGCAGTGAAAGTCCTTGGCGCTGCCGGACTCTTGGAAAGGGATGGAAACGGCTGCAAGGTGACCTTTGGCAAAGGCAGCTTCACGAAGGGGACGAAGCCTTTCATGAGGTAGCGGGGGAAGATGAAGGGGAAATAGAAGCCTGCGTTGGAGGAAGGAGACAGCAGAGAAGGGAGGGAGGGAAGGAAGAGCTTCAGGCCAGGCCAGAGACGGGCTCCTGCCTAGGGCCACCAGGATGATGAACCAGAGGCAACCAGGAGCCTGCATGGCTGACTGTCCACAGGCCGCTCTAGGGCTGGATCGGCAGCTACAGGGCGACTTTTAATCAAGGAAGGAGAAAACCCTCCTGGCTTTCCTGGACCTTCTGCTGGGTCATGCCCCTGTTGGAATCTGACTCTAGTGGTTGTGGAGGAAACTGGGGAAGGGCACAGGCCGGATGGGCATTCAGAGGAAGACCCAGGGCCATCCCCTCTTCATCCTAGGACACGCAGGGAGGAGCGGATAAGGGAGAAACGTGAGTGGTGTGGTCTACGGGGGAGGAAGGGGCCCTGATCCCCTTCATGGGCTGCTTCATGGGAGGACTGGTTAAAAGGACAAACTGCACATGGCAAAGTTACTGGAAGCAAACCGTGCATTATTCTTGTCGAAGCTTATCTGTGTTTTGGCTTCCTCCCAACTGTGGTTGCTGTGTTATCTGGTAGAAGTCTGCAATTCATCATCCTTGCCTGATGTAGTAATTCCTTCAGTGTGGTGTGTTGGGTTATTTATTTCAAATTAACTTTACTTTGGGTGCTAACTGCATTTACTCCAGTGGTGGGATTCAAAATTTTTACTACTGGTTCTGTGAGCATGGCTTGGTGGGCATGGCAGGGGAAGGATACTGCAAAATCTCCAGCCAGAGGTGGGATTTGCCAGTTCTCTGAACTACTCAAAATTTCCACTACTGGTTCTCCAGAACTGGTCAGAACCTGCTGAAGACCACCTCTGATTTACTCCCTCCGTAAACTGTTTTCTTTACAAGTTTGATATCCAGCCGAGGATAACTGGACATTGGGGCCAAGTTGGAGGCATTAAAGGGAATTTATTCTATTTTTGTGACTTGGTTATTTTTGTGTCACGCCCCGGGTCATCACACACGGACTCCCTCCCTGGGCAGAGGAAGCCACCAGCCACTGTCCTTTGGCTGTCTGGCATTAGGTGGCACGGGCGCAGGTGGCACCAGAGTGCAGCAGCCGCAGTAGCACCAGGCTTGGCAAGGAGGCAGCCAGGGAGGCGCCACGCCCTTTGCAACCATCTCACCCGCCAGAGGGAGGAAAGGTGGAGCCCCGTTAGAGTGATGGAGCAACACTCACGCTCAGCAATCCTCGTTCTCAGCATTACGTTGGTTTCTCCGAGGCGCAGGATCGCTTTGGACCTGTTGCAGAAAAGCCAGAGCTCGTACAAACCCAGGGCAGCAGAATCCACCCACCGAGGAGGTCGGAGAAGGTCAAATGGACTCTCCGGCCCTCGCAGAGGCTGGCCAGATGCCACCAGTGCTCTGCTTATGCGCCGGATACCAGATGTTGCTCTGTATGCACGGGCCGCAGCTCTTCCTGTGCAGCTGGGAGGGGCAAAGGGGCAAAAGGGGCTGCAGCCTGAGAGAGAGTGTGAAGCAGCAGACGGGTCTGCTCCAGACTCTAGCCCTCCTTCCCCGCGGTTGGGTGGTGCTTTCCCTCTTCCTCCAGAGCCATCCCAGGGCAGCCGGAAGGTGGGTGGGCTTTCTCGCCCATCCCCTCAGGGGAAATCCACCGAGTCCAGGGGCCGCCAACTTCCCGCCTCTTGAGCGTTTGGGTCCCAAAGCAGCAGGGGAGAAGTCTTGTTGCAACAGAAGCGTGGAGGGATCGCAACCGGGGAGCGGGGGGGGAACTCCAGCCCAGAAGCCCCGCAGAGGCAGGAGCTCTTGGCTTGGCCAGGCCCTCAGGTGAGCAGCTGGGCCGCAGGTTGCCCAGATCCTGCGACTTACTTCTGAAGAGGGGGCAACGCCAAGACTGTGTCCCGGGGGGAATCGGCTCTCAAACAGACGGCCTTTTTCAGCGCCTCCAGTTCTCTCTCCAGCTGCTTGTCCGTAAAATGTTGGATGGCATCAATGGGGCGAACGGGCTGAGGAAGGGGAGAGAGGAACATGGCCGCCACAGGTCAGCAGGGCCCAAGAGGAGGCAGCAGCTGCACTTCTGAGCTTCGTTTTCTTTGGGCCTTGAATCACAACGGCCACCGAGGGAAAAACAGGAAGCCCGAGAGCCGCCAGGTGCACCGCTGCACCCTGAACCTCCTCGCGGAGCTTCCCAACCTTTCAAGGGCAGCCCAGTGTAGATTACATTACGGTAGTCCAGACAGGAAGTGACCCAAGGTCTGGGGGGCTACGCGCGTGGGTGTGACTATGCAGGGAGAATATGGAGGGCCTTGTTTTACGGTGATCAGGAGTCCTTGGCGCTCACTGAGCTGGGTCATTTTCTTGAAGACCTCTCATGACCCAACTAGGTAACACCATCAGCACTGAGGATGTTACCTGGTTGGATATGAAACGCCTGCAAGAAAGCAACCCAGCTCAGAGAGCCCCAAGGGGAGCTCATGTCAACCCTGAGCTACAAGCCTTTCCTTTTATTGATTAGCTTATTGGTTTACAGTTATTGTACAGCAAATCCAGTCAGTGTGGTGTTTTTTACTCCTCAGAATGAAGTGGGGAGGGGAATCCTGAGGGCCGACTCACCCCCTGGACAGCATCTCCTGATTCTCCTACCATCGGGCAGGAGATACAGAGGCAGAGCCAGCCGGACAAATAGGCGGAAGAACAGCTTTTATCCAACAATTTTATCCAAAAGTTTAGACTTTTAAACAAAACACAAGGGCCCCAGGCAGCCCCCCCTCTTCCCCCTCAAAGCACGGGACGCCCGGCCATCTCCCAGCCCGGCCCAAGGTCCCTCCCAGGCTGGGCTGTGCACCATGGGTGGGCTTCCCATCAGGAAGGCAGGGTGCTAATGGGCCCCTGAAGCGACAGGGGGATCTTGAGGGCCAGATGGAGCCTCACCTTCTGGAGGTCTTCCAAGCTGTGCTTCCCCTGCCACTCCTCCTCGCTTTCCGCCGCCTCCTGAGTCCAAAGAGGAAGGCAAGGCAGTGAGAGCTCCTCCTGGCCACTTTCCATCCCCTCCTGGCAGCCAATCGGAGGCGCCCCCTTGGGGGAGAGACGGCTGCCTCCCTGGGCACCTTGGAAGGCTACGGACTCCGTCACGGGGCCCAGGGAACCACCGGGAGAGCCGGAAGTCGGGTTAGGCCTAATCACGGAGACCATCTCAAAACAGCCTCGATGGCACATGACCAGTCCAAGGCCAAACTCTGCATGCAGGAGGTCCCCACCATTGTGGCTGCAGATGGTTCTCGGGGTTCTGGCTGCCCCAGCACCCCATGGTCGCAGGATCGTACCCTGGATGCTTGGCAACCTGTGTGCATTTGCCACTGGTTCTCAAGCACCCCACCATCACCGGTTTGCCACCTGCAATCTTCCTTGCTGGCTTCCCCAGAAAGTCAATGGGGAAGCCACCAGAGAAGGTCACACGTTGCTCCTCCCCCCACCCATGCGCCACCTCAGCCCCTCTGGCCTTGCTCCACACCAACCACTCCGGCACCACCCCCTCTTGCGCACCCTTCCTGAACCTCTTGGGGACTCTTGTGCATCCCCTTTCACCTGCACAGCGCCTCTCATGCACCCCTCGTAGCCCTCCCCAGGAAGAGGGTGAACCCACACGAGGCCTGTGGTGCACCCTCCCTGATCCCGTGGCAACCCTTGTGCGCCCTCTTGTGCACCGTCCTCGACCCTCCCCAGTCCACGGGGCACCTCTTGCGCAACCCACACAGTGCCTCTCACACGCCCTCCCGACCTCTCACGCAACGCACCCCCTCGCAACCTCCCCAACCTTTGCACTTCCCCCCCCCGATCCTTGCACACCCCTCACAGCTGCACATACCCTCCCCGACCCTCCTGTGCCCAGCCACACACACCCTTGCTCCCTCCCCCACCTGGCAGCAGCCACTTATTTGCCTGGGGGGCTGCAACCCACAACTTCCTGCTGGCTCTGCTTGTTGGATGCGAAAGAGGAAGTGAAGGTTGGGCTTGCCAGAGGCTGGTGTGTGTGTGTGTGTGTGTGTGTGTGTGTGTGTGTGTGTGTGTGTTTTCTCATGGCAGGCCACCTGCTCTGTGGCCACTGGGAGGTTAACTCTCTAACTCTCCCCCCCCTCCCCATGCTCTCTGCCCCATCTCAAGGGGAGGCCGAGCCTTACCTTGTGGGCAGCCTTGGCCGGCTTTCCAGCGAGCTTCCTGGCTTTTTTGTGGCTCTTCTCCAGCCTCTTCCTTTGCTGGGTCTAAAGAGCACAAGGGTCGGTGGTCTGCAAGTTCAGGAGCCCCTCCTCGGGGGCTTCTATCTCAGCACCAATGGAAGAGCCGGTTTTCCTGAGAGAGCCGGGGGTGGGTGGGGAGGGAGGCAGTCTCCTCCTTGGGGCCCCTTGCATTGCCTGAGGCCAACCAACAAGGGGGGACCCAGAGAGGCCTCCTCGACCAGGCGGGGGAGCCGAGCTGCACCCACTGGGCAGGGCTGGGGGGTCTGAGCTGGAGCCCACCTTGTGGCCGGTGTCCAGGGAAGGCTTCTTCCCAGAGGTGGCCTCTTCTTGCCACAGACGAACTCTGTGCTCCTGGAGGAAGGAAAGCTACGCCTGAGCTACGTGGCCCCCCTTTTTCAGCAAAGGGGACCCCCCCAGAACTGGGAGAGGCCTGAGGGGCCCGATACCAGCTCAGGTCCCCTCAATGACCCCCCTGAGCTCCCAGTCTCGGCCCTTCGGTTCTGAGCAGAGCCGCTCCCTGCAGACTCCCTTCCCCTTGGAGGGACTCCCCCGTTGGGGACCCACCCCTGGCTGACCCCCAGGGCCTTTCCCGGAGGGGCAAGGGGGCTCCGACTGCTCAGAATCAGGGGCCCAAGCCGCCCCTTGCCGGCAACCCTACGGCAGCCACGCTTTCCCCAGGCCACGGGGGCAGCCGCACCACGCACGCCTCTCGGGCACCACTGAAGCATTCAGAGGCCGCAGGAGCAGAAACGGGCGAGACACGGCGTCGGTTTTTGCTGGGAAACCGTGGCAAAGGTTTGGGGGCTGGGGGGCAGCAGCACCTGGAAAATCCTGATCATCTCCTCCAGCCACTGGCTGCTGCGTTTCCGCACGGCCTCCTTGGGGTCTTCCATCTCCACCATCCAGGAGTTCATCTCCTTGAAGAAGAAGTTGTGCGGGTCCTGAAGCCCCAACTCCTTGAACATGTCCTTAAAGACGGCCCTGGGGGGGAGGGGGGAGGAGCATGCCTTTGCTGGAGTTTCCTATCCACAGAATGCACACAAAGCCCACGGGGAGTTTCTCCCCTCCTTGTGTTGCCCTGCCATGAAGAGAATAACGGGGCTCCCTGCAGCAGGCAAGGCTCCACCCGGTGCCCAATGGCCCCACAGGACCCGCAGCAGGAGAGGGGCTTCTGGAGCAGCCCTAGACCCCTGCCAGGAGCTCCTCAGGGCTGCAGAGAGGCCAGTCAGCCATACCAGCAGAAGGGCACACGGCCCACCTGCCTTCCCTGCCCCTGGGAGAGGACTCAGCCACCCAGGCACCACATGCCACACCCAGCGGCCTCTGTCGCTTCCCGCCTGCAGCCGGAGCTCACGGAGGGTCCAACCTTCCCCCCCAGAAGATCCAGGCTGGGATCCCCTGCAGCCCCTGGGAGCTTCCCTTCCCCTGCCGTGCCAGGGAGCAGCTCAGCCAGGAAGGGCGCTTCCCAGGCAGGAAGCAGCAGGCCTGGTTCTCCCGCGAGGGCCTCACCGGATACAGGGAGGCGCCATCAGGTAACAGGTCATCAGCTCCACCATCAAGTCCAGGCTGTCCTTGTCCAGGTCCAGGAGGACGCGCAGGGCGGCCAGGATGAACCTCCTCTGGCTCTTTTCCTAGGAGGGGGAGGGGCGCCTCAGCCGGCAGCCCTCGTGGGGGTAGGGGTCAGGGCAGGCCCACCTTTAGCTTCCTCCTTTCCCGGGCGGCTGGGATGCGGGCGGCTCCCTCGTGGAGCCCTCCTCTGCCAAGAGGGGGCCCTCCCACCGGCCCCCTCCTCACCCCCGCCTGCCCCCTGGCTCCCAGGGGCAGATCAGCCCCACCTGCAGCGAAGGGGTGTTGCCTTCCTCATTCAGCACTTCCAGCAGGGTGTACTGGATCCACCTCTTGGTCTTGTCCTCCAGCTGGTCCTCCAAGTAGCTGATGGCGCTCAGCACTTCCGTCTTGATGTGGAAGTCGGAGGTGACCAGCGCCTCCTGCAGCTTCCTCACCAGGGACTTCAAGGGCATCTCGGGGCGGATACCCTGTGGAGACGGGAGACCCACTCAGGAGGCGGCGACGGCGGCTGGGGCGAAGCTCACCTGGGGGGGCGTTGACGTTGCAGAGGAAGGGGCCATCGCAGAAAAGGCCCACTGCCCAGAGAGGGGACCCAGAACAGACCTCTTCTGCTTGGACGGATGGGACGGGCAATCGGGAAGGCAACCCAGCCCCAGGCCAACATGTTGACGAAAGGGGGGCACACACCCCCATTCATAAGGGGGAGGATGCATTGGGCTTCCCACCTCAGCCAGCCCCCCCGGACTCCAACCCTTTGACCCCTCAGGGCCCTTCCAGTCCTCCGATCCACATGGTCCCCACTGCATATGGGGCTCGGCTGAGGCTGCCTGGTTTCTAGTCCAGTGTAACAAGCCAACATCACCATGGTTTGTACACAGGTTGAGAGGTCATCGGTGAGTTGCTCTTCGGTATCTGGAACGGGACTGGGGTCACTTCCAGGCTGAGCCCCAACGGGTGCAATTCTTCTTATAAAGGCAAAGGTTTCCCCTGCCAGGGGCGCCTGGCTCTAGAGGGAGGGGCTCATCGCCACCCACCCACCCCAGCTGAGAAGAGGCTTCAGTGGCCACGTGGCCAGCATGGCGATATACCATTGCTACCTTCCCACCGAAGTGGTACCTATTTATCTACTCACATTTGCATGCTCTCCAACTGTTAGGTGGGCAGGAGCTGGAGCCAGCAAGAGGAGCTCACCCTTTCATGCGGTGCTTGGGTCTTCAACCTGGGCGGTCAGCTTTTGCCTTTAACCACTGAGCCATCATGCCCCCTTTTCTATCAATGGAGGTCACTAACCCAAGACAGCCCCAAGGCCAGCCCATCCCCAAGAAAGACGGGGGGGGATGGAAAGTAAACGCTGTGGGGGCTAGGCTCCCTTGGTGCCCTCTCACCTCTGGGAAAAGATCCTGGAACCACTCTTGGTCCACGAAGGGCCAAACAAACGCCGGCATCGCCTCCTGTGGCTCTGGATACTGGGACTCATCCAGCTGAGTCAGGAAGACCCCAGGCATGCTCTGGAACCAGGGAGGGGATGGTGCGAAGGGAGCGAGTACATCCGCTGTGCCCTGGGTGCCCCTGACACCAGGCAGCCGCCTTGGGGGGCCAGCCGGGGGAGCCCAGCAGCTGGGGGGGGGAGGAGAGAGGCACCTGCTTTGTGGAGGGGGCACCTTCCTTGGCTGGCGTGATTCGGGACTTGGACGTGGTCGCCAGGCCCACCGGCCACAGTTCTTCCTTGGGCAGCTCAGCCTCATCAAATGTCACCAAACTGGCCTTTGAGGAGCTCGTCGACACCTGGCCAGCCGAGGGAGGGAAGGGTCCCTCAGAGCCCGCGGCCAGAGCAGCCCCGACTGGCCCCGAGACCCAGCCCCCTCTCTGTGCCACAGGCTGCAGCCAGGCAAGGGATGGGCAGAGCAGCCCTTCGGGGCCATGCGGTGCCAACCAAGCCAGGAAACCACCGGAAGGCTGGACTTACTCGGTTGACCTTGGCTGGAATAAGGGGACCTGGCAAGCTGGAGGCTGCTGCATCGCCTCCCCCCCAGCGAACCTGAGCGGCTTCCAGGCATTACCTGGCTTCCCATGCAGCCTTTGGCCTCGCCCATCCCTCCCCCCCCCCGATCCTTGGCAACTTTAAGACTTGTGGACTTCATGCTGGCTGGGGAATTCTGGGAGTTGAAGTCTTAAAGTCGCCCAGCGTTGGGAGCCCTGAGCTAGTAACGGTTCTTGCTCCTTTCCCTCCAGGCGACCCGCCTTCTGCTCCAGGACGCTGGAGAGGTTGGTCCCCCGTGTGACCCTCCACCCACTGCCCATCCCAGCCAGGGAGGGTCCCCAGACCCCTTGCAGCAAAGGACAGGGCAGAGAAGCAAGCCTCCCCCCACCGCCTGGCCTTCCCAGGGGCTCCCGGTTTCTCTGCTCCTTGAAAGGGCGGAGAAGAGGGAAGGGATTTCCAGGGGGCACCCAACTGGGCAAATTCTGCAGTGGGAACCGCCCGGGGGGGGGGGCAGGGGGTCTGTAGCGCCAGGGCAGACCCCAGGCCAGGCTCCAGCACTGCAGAGTGGCCAGTTCAGCTGTCCCTCTTCTGGGGTTCAGGGGTTCCCCGGCCCTCTGTCGCTTCTCCAATCACCCCCCACCCTTGCATGTTCAGGTTCTGCACCCCAACATCACGGAGGGGCTCTTTCGTGATTTCTTCCCCCCTCCTTCCGTTCCTTGCAGGTGGGGCATGCATCGCCCAAACCGGCTGGCATTTCAAACGGGTGGCTGTGCGCCTGTCCCGAGTCCTCCTGGGGGGCTGTGGGCCCGAAAGGGCACTGCTGGGTTGGGGGCCCAGCCTCCGTGCTCTGCCAACTGCCAGCCCTGGGATGGGGGGCAGCCTCCTGCAGGCCCCAGCTTACCTCCTGGGGCTCGACCACCTTCACCAGGTCCTCCGTCTCCATGGAGCTGGAGTGAAGCTGCTGGACGACCACGGAGTTGGGGATGAAGCCGGAGGATATTCTGGGCAGCTGGAGGCTCTGGCTCTTGAGCTCCTGGGGACGAGGAAGGGGAAGAGTTGGGCCGCTCTCCCAGCCCTCCCCCTGGAAGGGGCAGAGCCCAGGGGGAACAAGGGGCCCTCCCTCTGTGAGCAGGACTGTCTTCTGCAGCTGGGAGCTCCCTCGAAAGAGCTGGGGGGGGGGGCTGCACAGGCAGGAAAACGCCCCCCTCCCCACCCAAGACGGTATCACCATCCACAGGCAGGGCATCCAACCCTCCGCGGGGGGGGGGGGGCAAGGGGGCTGAAGGCTCCTCCATCCCTTCCCATAAAGCAGAGGCAGAATTCAACGGCCGCTGCAAGCGAGGGGCCACAGGGCCCGATCTGCTCCAACCAGGAGGCCTGAGAAGCCCCTTCCGACTCCCTGGCTCTATGGGGGGTGGGGACGCAGGGCGGGGGCAGTGGGCATGGTGAGCCCCGGAGGGAACCCCAGGTGCTTCTGGGCCCAGAGGCCGACCGTGGGGAGCACGGAGGAGCTGGGGGAGGGGAGGTGGGCCCCCTGCAGATCCCCGGCTGAGGACAGGGTGGGTGGAGCAATGCAGCCTCCCCCCCACAGCTCAGCCCGTTGCGGGGTCAGGGAAGGGAGCCGCAGCTGCCCCCGAAGGGCTTGCTCACCGCACGAGACCCCTGGGGGCTGCTGGGCCTCTCCGGAAAGAAACCTTTGACGATGCCGGACGGCTGGGGGCTCTTCAAACGCGAGGTGGAGGCCACGGACGCCTCGCTCGGCTCCGCCGACACCGGTTCCCTGAAGACCACGCTCTGGGCGCCAGACACACCACAAGAGGCCCGGTGGGCTCCCTTTCACCCCCACCACACACACCCCCTCCTCCCTGCAAAGGCCGCCCAGGACTGCCACCTCCACCGGGAGCCGGGAGCCCTCCTTGGAAAGGCTCCTGGTGGCCGAGAGCGGGGGAGGTGAAGTCACATGGGGGAGAGGTGCCACGGAGCACTGACCACAGAGAATCTGTCCACGGGGGCTTCCTTTAGAGGCCTGCAATGGGTTGGCCCCTCGTCTGGGGCTTGGGGAAGGAAGCCGTGGCCGGGTCAACATTTCCAGAATTTGTGAATGATTTCATACTGCTGAAAGCCCCCACCCAGCAGTGTAGGGGAGGGGGTCTTCACTCACCCCCCCCCAGCTGCCCCGAGGCCTCCTTCCTCCCTCTGCTCGACCTCCTTCCAACTCCGGGCCTTGGGAGGCGCCGTGGAGCCCCAACACCCGCAGGGCAGCAACCAAGGCCGGGGGGGTGTCGGCTACAGCGGCTCCTTACCTTCTCGCTCTTAAAGCGCCTGGAGGGGCTGGGGGACGAAGAGCTCTCTGGGGCGACCGAGATGACAGCTTGGACCGTTTTCACCAGGCTCAAGCGCTCTGCCAGCTGAGGGAGAGCGGGCACTTTAGCAGGCCCTGGGCCTGGTCCCACCCAGCCGCCATTCTGGCGCGTCCCTTGGGCCCGCAGGGCAGGACAGACGGAGCAGCCTCAGCTTCCCATGCTGACCCCCCGTCCTGTGCCCCCAATCTTCCCTGGGGCAGAAGCAGACTCCCCCTTGGGCCACTGCTCTTCCGGCTCCGTCACCCCAGAAGGGGAGCCCGGGAGACGGGGGCCAGAGGGGAAGGAGGGGGAATGGCAGCCCCCGGACCCTCACCTTGGGCGCCTCCTCCGAGGGCCCCTTCAGCTCAGGCTGGACGCCTTGCCTGCTGGCTCTGGCCGAAAGGGACCGGACGGCCTCCGGGGCTTCCTGCATCAGGGGGGGCAGGGGAGCTTCAGCCCTCCCCAGGGAGGGGGACGCCTGCATCCTGGCAGAGGACGGGTCAGTGGCGACCTCCACCTAGGAGAAGCCAGGAGGGAGAGCAGAGGGGGCTTCAGCCCAGGCCCCCCCCACCAGCTGCCAGAAACCATTTCCCAGTTTGCAATGGCGGACCTGCTGAGGGAAATATAATTCCATTGGGGCTTATTGGCTGGACCACATTTTAAGTACAACAAGGTCATAAAGGCATCAGCCCCCCCTTTTTGGGGGGGAATGAGGCCCCCAGCATACCCCTCAAAGGCTGCCCCCCCCCCACAAACGTGCACCTGGCCAGCCAGGCTCCCTCACCTTCTTCCTCTTCACCTGGAGGCTGCCAGGAACTGCAAGGGAGGAGGCAAAATGCAGGGAGGGGCTGATATCCTGGGGGGAGGAATAGGGGAGAGGAAGAAAGGTCCCCTGTAAGGCCTAGGGCCGGGAGGGGGAGAGGGAGACCAGCACAGCAACCCCCCGTGTGGGGGCTGCTCCTGCCCACAGCCCTGACGTTGCCCAGAGGAGTCCTGTGGGGGGTGGGGCGCCCCCAAGAGGAAAAAAGAGGGGGGCTGGCCAGGGTCCGGCCCAGTTGCGCCACACCCCAGGTGGCCTGGGACCCCCAAGAGCGGGAAAGGCCCATTACCACAAAGAGGGAGCTGCTCATTTCGAGGCTCCTGGGCTTAGCAAAGCCCCTGAGGAACATGTGAGAGAGGGAGGGTCCGCAGAGGGCCGAGAGGGGGTCCATCCATCCCAGGCATTCCAGCACTTCATCGGCGTCGAAGGGATCCTCTTTGGGAATCTGGGCGGGGGAGGAGGAAGCGGCAGGGCTGAACTGGGATCCAGCCCAGGAGACCCAGGAAAGGCCCCCGTTGGACAGGGGGAAAGCTGCCCCTTACGGACATTGCCAGACCTGGTTGGGGGGAGGGGCTGGTGCTGATGCCAGGTCAGGGTGCCCAGCTGAGTCTGTGGGTCAGAGCTGGCCCACCAGAGCTTCCAAGGACCGGAGGACTGCCGCCAGCCTTTGCCCGGGTGAGCCGCCGCCAAGCCTTTTAGAGAACAGAACCCCCTCCCTCCCTCCCCCCTTCCGATGCTGGGTGCCCAGGGGAGGGCGTGGGAGGGGCTCCCTAGGCACAGAAACGGCCCAGGCGGGGGCAGGAGTCCCTTGGTCCCGTCGGAAGGGGGCTGGCACCGGGCAGGGAAGAGCGTGCCAGGGGGCTCCGGCCCAGAGCCCAGCATGCGCTCCCACCCGCTCCCCGGCAGCCCTGCCAGCCGCAGCGCCACCTGCAGGCTGAGCTGCTCCTTGTAGAAGAAGCGCAGGTAGCGCTCAAAGGCCTCCATCCGCATCTCCTTGGAGAGGGGCGGCTTCTTGGCCGGGCTGATCTTCCCCTCCTGCAGCAGCTGCAGGTCCCGGTTCCTCTCCGCCAGCTGGGCCATGCCCTGCAGAGGAGCCCCAGGTCAGGCCTCCGAGCTCAGCAGAGCCCCAGGCGGCTCCTGCTGGGCTGCGCTTCCTCCGCCACCCCACCTGCCCCCCCGGGTGGGTGGGACTGACCTCCAGCTTGAGCTTGGCTTCCCTGACCTCCCGGGACTCCTTCAGGGGCACCTGGAAGACGCTGGACATGCTGGACCTGCCGAAAGAGGAGGCGGGTCCTTCTCCTGGCGGCCCCCAGCCCCCTCCCCCTCCCTGCACTGGAGCTGCAGCTGCAGCTGTTCTGCCACAAGAGATGCTGCCTCACAGGGGCCACGGAGCGGAGACACCGCCCCACAAGGCCGGAGGGCCCCCAAAGCAGCTCCAGCCAACCCCCAGGAGGCTTCCCATCCGCACTTCAGGCTGCGTCCCTCTCCCCTCCCTTCCTCTGGGCTCTCCTCCGTGGGGGAGACCGGGCCCCTTTCAATGCCCGCCTTTTGCCTCGGGCACCTCATACCTTTAGGACGTCCCGGGTACAATCTGGGGTGCCCCTGAGGCAGGAGTCCCAGCTGGGGGCTCTACGCCAGCCCCGCTCGCTCGGCTCTGCCAAGAAGGGGCCAAGGGCCTCTGCAATGGCAGGACTCCAAGTGGGGAGTGAAGGCCACGCAGGTGCCCCCTCCCTCGCTCGCTCGCACCTACAGAGCAGCCCAGGTGCCCCAGGTGCCCCAGGGCGGAGGAGGAGGAGCCCCAGGAGCGGTGATGGGGGACAGTGGTGGGGGAGGGTCCCGGGACCGCTGGGCTGATGCTCAGGACCTAGCAAGCGTGCCACCCAAGCCCCTCCTCCCCACCACCCCGGCCTGGGCCCAGAGCTCACTCAGACTTCTTGACCGGCAGCTCCTGCATCAAGCGCCGGTTGTTCTCTTGCACCAGGGCCTCAAAGCTGGTGGGGCTCATGGGCAAGGAGACGTCCTGCAGGGGCTCCAGGAACTCGGCCCACAGCAGCTAGAAGAGCAGCAACAGGAGGAGGAGGAGGAGGAGAGGCAGGCTCCCTTCGGGGGACCAGAGCACCCCAGTCCCTGGCAATGGGGCCTGGACCCACCTGGGGGTGCCCTCCGGACTCACCTGCATCTGGTAGTAGCTGGGCAGGTACTTGGTGTGGGGGATGAGGTAGAGGTGCTGCTCCAGGCCCACCAGCAGGTCCCCCTTGGGGTTGGCGAAGGCCAGGCTCTCCGGGATGGTGTTCAGCTTCAGGTGGCTGCAGGTAAGGGGAGCAGGATTGGGCCCCCAAACGGGAGACAGAGTGGGAAACCCCACGGAAGGTGCGAGACCCCCCCTCTGCTCCAAGGGAGGCCCAGGAAAGCACAGAAACAGCCTCTTCCATAGGGCCGGGGTTTATCCCATCACCACGGCAGGCAGGGTGGATGCAACTGGGCCAAGCAGAGGCGGCGTTTGGAGAGCAGCTCCACTGATTGGCTGCCTGGAGCCAGGCTGGATGAGGCCCCCAAAATGGGGCCGTTGGGGTGGGGGGAGCCCAGGAGAAGAGCCCAGCACTGCACTGGACTGGCCTTTGGGGAGAGGGCCCTTGGGCACAGCCCCTCCCCACCCGGCCCTCACCGGAGCAGCCTGTTCTTGTGGTCCCAGATCTTGACCGACCCGTCCCGGCTGGACGAGGCAAAGAGCTGCAGGTTTGGGCAGCAGCAGAGTCCTGGCAAGAGGATTTGGGGCATGCAGTAAGGGGAGGGGGGGAGCTGAGACCCACCCAGTCCAGGTGGAACAACTTCTTTTGCCTCCCCTGGTCCCTTCCGGGGGCATCACCTGTGATGTCATCCTGGGCGTCGTCCTCAGGTCCGTGCTCCGAGCGCGTCTGCTCCACCAGGTTGTAGTGGACGATGCTGTAAGTGACTGTTTCAGGGTCCTGGAAGGCCACAGCCAGGGTCTCTCCGAGGAAGCACAGGTGCCACGCAGGGGAGGCGCAGGAGAAGCACAGCAGGGGGAGGAGGCTCTCCTCCACGTAGGGGAAGAGGCGCCACATCTTCACCGTGAGGTCAGCACCTGTGCTGGGCAAGGGCACCGCTTGGTCACCTGTGTCTGCCACTCCCTCTTCCCAGTTACTGCGCTGTGCCTGAAGAATTCCCCTCACGGGTAGCTGCAAAGGGTGGTCGAGTTACAACATCCCCCCCTTCTTATCCAGGGGGGTTTACTCACTCGGTGGGCTCTGGCCTCCTCCTGTTAGGACTCTAAGAGGTGGGGGTTAACTGGGGATTTTTACAGAGAAGAAGCACCAAGAATCCCCACCACCATCAAGTGCAACACAACTGAAAAAAATAGCAGCTCCAGCACGATTCAAGAAACTTGTGCAGGGAGAGCAAAGTCCCTCCCCAGTGTAGGAAGCAGAGCTGGAAGGGACCTTGGAGGTCTTCTAGTCCAACCCCTGCTCAAGCAAGAAACCCAACGCAGCTCCAGAGGAATGGCAGTCCAATCTCTTCTTGAAACCCTCCAGTGATGGAGCACCCAGGAGGAAGGAGGGCCGCTGGCCTTCTCAGCTGGGCAGGAGACTCTTACGCCCCAGAAGCAGGAGAGGAAGAGGAGGGTCCTTGGGGGGGGCTTTGCCATCCGTTCCTGGGTCCCCTGAAGGACGCCTGTTCCTCGGGCCCCTTTGGCGGTGGCAGCAAAGCCCTGCACTGGGCCAGTCACCACAGAGGAAGGCAGCCGCACCCCAGGGGAAAAGCTGCCTTCCTGTGGGGCTGCAGAAGAGCCTCCGGCAGCTCAGCATCGGGAAGTCCGTGGGGATGCGGCCCACTGGCACCAAACTGTGGGCAGCCTGTGAGAAGCGGTAGCTCTTGATGCTGGCAGCTGGCCACCTCAGTGGGGTTGCTGGCAGACCTGGAGACCAGCTGGCCCTCCTGGCTGCTCCCGCCAAAGACGGGACAACTTGGGAGGGAGTTGCGTAAGGCTGCCTTCCAGTCTACCCAGTGAGGCTGACCCCAGTCTCTCCAGGTCATTTCTGGGGAGGCCTGGGAGCCTCTGAAGCCCCTCCCTCCCCCCGGGGCCTCTGAGACTCACCTGCTGACAAGAGGCATATCTGCGTGGGGTACTCCGCCAGTGCCGTGACGCGCTGGGGGTTATGCGCCTCCACTGTGTACTGCACTCGGCCCATGAACCAATCTATGACACTGAGGGAGCCATTCTTGTGCCCCAGAATTGGCAGGAATCTGGCACGGAGAGACGCACCGAGGGGACAATGGGGGCAGAAGACGTTTGGCCCGGCCCCGTCCGTCCTCTCAAGGCCTCCAGAGCCTTTCAGGGAGCGTTTCCCCAGCCAAGAGTTCCAGCGCAGGCGCCGCTCCCAGAAAGTCAAGGCCTGTCTGGAGAAGCCCCCCAGGCGATGGGGACCCTACAGGAGGCGGTGGGCTGGGACGAAGGGAGCCAGGCCTGGGGCTCCTGAGGCCGCCTACCTGTTCCTGTCCTGCATGTTGATGGTGGACTTCTGCCACTTCCTCCGGTAGCCTTGGTTCTGGGTCACGTCCAGCCACGTGGCGTACGCCTTGTCCGGCTCCACCACGTGGCTGTAGAGCAGGAGGCAGCAGGGCTTGGACTCCCAGAGGCTGCTGCTGAAGCATCGCTTCACCACCATGGAGCTGGGGGCAGCGTTGACGCGCAGCACGTGGCCCTGCTCCAGCAGCACGAAGAGCGTCTCCCGGGGCAAGCAGTAGGCCACCTCCCGAGCCGGGGAATACTGGTCCAAGGAGAGGACGGAGACGGGCGCGCCACTGTGGGCCTCCAGCAGCCGCACGGTGGAGTCCTGGCACAGGCAGAGGATGCGGGCAGGGAAGTTGCCCAGCAGCCCCAGGTCGATGCAGCTGAGCCGCCTGGCGGGGGAGCCCAGCGCCATGTAGAGCGAGTAGAGCTGGTTGATCCTCCAGAGGTTGAGGGTGCAGCCCGAGACGGAGAAGACGTGCGAATTGGTGTGGGTGTCCAGGGACTCCACGGGCTCCGAGACGTGGACCTGGTCTACCTGGTCCACGGTGTTGAGGTTCCAGGTGCGGATGGTCCCGTCTTGGGAGGCAGAGAAGATGAGGGGCCGGTGGGGGTAGATGGTCACAGCCACGACTGGAGCTGCAGGCAGAAGCGAGGGGAGGGGCGGGGGGAAGAAAGGTCTTCTCAGAGCTGGAGACCTTTTTCAGCGTGTGTGTGTGTGTGGGGGCTGCTCAGAGGCCTTTGGGGGAACTAGCTGTGGGCTCAGCAGCTGAGAGTGGAGGAGCCACCTCCTGCCTTCAGCAGAGGTCAGGCAAACTCAGGGGGCTGAGAGAAGCTTCGCCTGTTGAACTTCTAGCAGCCATGCAGCTCTTTGGAAAAGGAACGGGCAACGCTGGTGCCCCCTCATCCTCCTCGTCCATGAGCAGAGGGCAGAAAGGGAGGGCAGCGGTGGGGTGGGGCTCCTCCTCCTGCTCAACTGGTGGGCACCTGGGCAGACGAACTCACCGGTGTGCCCCACAAAGACGATCTGAATGTCCCACTCCTTGTTCCACACCTTGATGGTGGTGTCTCGGGAGGCCGTGATGACACAGCCAATGGCTTCACAGTAGACAAGGTCTGTGATCTCCCTGCAGAGACACGGGGGCACCTGCAATTGAGCCCCCCCCCCACCTTTCTCTGACCACCAGCGCCTGGCCCGAGCCCAGCCCTGCACCCTCCTAATTCCCCCTCCCCCTCCTTCACATAGGCAGCAGCCTCAGAGGGGGAGGGGGGCAGCACCCAGACCTCTCCTTCAGTCCCCCCTCCCCCAGTGGGGGATGCTGGCAAAGGGCCAGCCTTTGAGAAGCCCTGGACCACGGGGGCCCCTCCCCAGCCATGGCAGCCTCACCTGCTGTGGAGCTTCGTCCGGAAGGCCAGGAGGTTCCCCCTGGAGATGTCAAAGGTGGCCACGCCGGTGGCACAAGAGGCGAAGCAGCAGTGGGGCTCGCTGGTGCTGCCCGTGTCCAAGGCGAGGTGGGCAAAGAGGTCAGTGGGCCCCAGGCCGGTGCTCACGCTGGCCCGGCATTGCAGGCTGCGGGAGCCGTAACGGAAGCTCCAGAGGGTCAAGTTCCCATCTCCGGCAGTCACGATCCGGTTCAGCTGCTTGCTGTAGATGCCACAGCGGATGGGGAGCGCAGACGGCATCTGCGAGAGCGGCTGGAAGTGGGAGTCCAGGACCTGCAGGGCTCCGGTGTCCCAGGCCACGAACTGGTTGACGTGGGAGGCATAGAGGATGCCCTTCATGGGGGCCGGGCCCTTCACGCTGCCCTGGCAGCAGCCGTCCTCTGTCAACAGGTGCAGCGTGTCGGCTGCGTCCAGCACCACGAAGGCCCTTCTCTGCAGGTCGTAGGTCACGTGGCACACCGGACTGGGCAGGACGATGCGGCACTGATGCTGCAGGCCATGGCTCAGGTGGAGGGTCTTCATTTCCTCGCTCTTCATCTGACCCGGAAAGAAAGGTCTGGGGCTGGGGGCAGCCAGGAGGAGGAGCCCCCCCCCGGTTGTTTGCGAGGGTGTGGCTGGCTGGGGACCTTGTGGCAGGACCGGGCAGTGCCAGCCAGGACCCTGCCCTGAGTTTCCAACCCCCTTCATCTCTACACCACCTGCTCCCTGGCAGTGCCAGCATGAAGCATGGAAGGGCCTTCCGCTTTGCAGGTGGACACAGCCCTGACCACAAGGCTGACCAACAAGCCTAAGCAGGGGCCCCGGCAGGCCATGTGGGGGCGTTGCATGGACCTCGGGGCTCATCCCTCTTACTGTGATGGTGAGGGGGGGTCTCCTTACCCATGACCATCCTGCAGGGGGTCTGGCAAGACTCGGGCTCTTTGGGGGAGGGGCCCCCATCAGCCCACCTTCCCTGGGGAGCCGGGATTTCTGGCCCCGGCTGAAGCTTTGAGCTCCGTTCGCCTGGCTGCTCTTCCTCCAACCCCAGGGGCCAAAGAGGAGACCTGAGGGGCGCTGTTGCCCCGGGGCTCCTGTGGCCCTCGGATGGACTGCTGCCCACCTAGGGGGCCCTTTCCTTGCTCCGCCAGCTCCCCACTGATGAAACCCCCCCCCAATTCTTCCCAGCACCTGCCACAGGCAATAATTTTTTAATAATTAAACTTGTATGCTGCCCATCTCGGCAGAGGCGGTTCTTTTATCATATTGCTTCCTTGCCAATTCCTTTTTCCTACTAATTTTATATATTATTATCCCAAAAATAATTTTCTTTCATTCCTATGATGCCATCTAAAGAAAGGTGGTGGTTTTAAGCCCCCCTTAATTTTTCCTCTCTTACATTGGGGGGAGAGGGTATCCAGGCCACGGAGGGAGGGGCTGGGCTGCTTCTCTGCCCTGCCCAGGGGGCTGCCCGTGCTTGCCCCTCCCCTGGGGAACATACCTTTTCCACAGCCCGTCGGAAGCCCCTCCGCAGGAGGCCCCAGAGCCTGGCCCCTCTTGCCTGCCCCCCTCCGAGGGGAGCCTCTTCCTCCTTCGCCCCCTTCTCTCCAGCGGGGGGGAAGTGCTGGTGCGGCCTCTTCCTCTGCCCCACTCGGCTGGCTGCAGAAGGGTGTCGGACGTTCAGAGGGAGAGGAGAGGGCTCCCCGCTGCCCAGCAGGTGCCCGGCCAAGGCGGGGGGGGGCTTGCTTACAGCTGCTGCCCGAGGACTCCACCATCTCGGCAGCCGGGCACGTCTGAAGAGTCGCCCTCCTGCTGAAGGAGGGGTGTGTGGGGCTGAAGGTGCTCAAAGCAAGAGGTCCAGCCAAATGTCCGGGCTGGATTTGACTCTGGAACACATAAACAGAGGTGCAGCCGGGGCTGGTCAAAAAGTCAAGATGGCAGGCCTACGGTTGCCATCAAAGCTGACCTCTTCTTTTGATCTTTCAGATGACCCCAGGTGGCTGGGACACCCCCTTGGCTACCAGCCCCCCCGTGCTGCTCGGGGTCCTCGGGGCCTCCTGCAGCTCCCTGAGGTGAGCGTGCCAAAAACAGCCCCCCACAAGGCTGCACCCCGAGCCTCCCTCTCTTCCTGCCTCCCTTTCAGGCAATGGCCTCCGTCCAGGGCCTCCTTTGCTCCAGAAGGGCCCCCTGGCTGCATCTGGGGAAGCCAGAGGGGGGACCCTGCTGGCCTACTAGTAGAGCAAGGCCAGGATTTGGCCAGTTCGGGCTCCCTCGAAGGGCGCTGCTGCAGCGGTTTGAAGGCAGGGCTGGGGTCTTTCAGGGGGCCAGTTAAATGGCCACAGGCAAAGGAAGGCTCCAGGCAGACACATTACCCGAGCCCTCGGCTTCAAGGTGGCCTTGTGTTATACAACCAAATTCCACTAAGGGTCCAAACTTATTGTGGCTTGTCAATACAGGTGGTCCTCACAGAATGACCCCTCACGGGGACCGGAAGTTCTGCCACAAAGTGATGCAATAGCTAAGTGCCCACCATTGTGTTTTGCAGCTGGAAAGAAACAAGAGGAGTCAGTTCATCCCTCCTGCTTCCATTTGCCTCCTAAGGCTCTTGCCATTCACATTTTACAGAGGTTTCCAACCTTAGCAACTTTAAGACTCGTGGACTTCAACTCCCAGAATTCCTCACTCAACCGTGCTGGCTGAGGAATTCTGGGAGTAGAAGTCCACAAGTCTTAAAGTGCCCTAGGTTGGAGACCCTCCTTTAGAAGGTTACTTGCAAGGTGACCACTCCATCGCCTGGGGCCGGGAGCTGCAGGCGCAGCAGGCAAACTGTTTCCAGGAGCCCCTTGAAATCGCTTTCACTCTCTGCCCCGCGGGATGCAAATGGTAAAGGTAAAGGATCAGGTAAAGGGGAGAATGCCCACACAAACGGATCCCTTTGCTCTCCCCACCCCGCCTTAGGAAGGCCACACCTGGAGTCCTGCATCCAGTTTTGGCCACACTATAAAAAGATGTGGAGACTCTAGTGCAGAGAAGAGCAACCAGGATGATGAGGGACTGGAGGTTGCAGGAACTGGGCCTGGCTAGTCTGGTCAAGAGAAGGACCAGGGGAGACAGGAGAGCAGACTTCCAATATCTGAGGGGCTGCCCCGGAGAGGAGGAGGAAGGGGGTCAAGCTATTCTCCAAGGCACCCGAAGGCCAGACAAGGAATAAGGGATGGAAACTGACCAAGGAGAGATTCAACCTGGAAACAAGGAGAAACTTTCTGACAGTGAGAGCAATCAACCGATGGAACAGAAGTTGCCTTTGGAAGTTGTGGGAGCTTCATCCCTGGAAGCTTCCAAGAAGAGATTGGACGGCCATCTGTCAGAAATGGTGTAGGGTCTCCCGCTTGGGCAGGGGGTTCGACTAGATGACCTCCAAGGTCCCTTCCAACTCTGTTATTATTCCATAATTGAGAAGTTGTGGGAGCTTCAGCCCTCAAGGAGAGACTGGACTGCCCTCTGTCAGAAATGGTGTAGGGTCTCCCGCTTGGGCAGGGGGTTCGACTAGATGACCTCCAAGGTCCCTTCCAGCTCTGTTATTATTCCATAATTGAGAAGTTGTGGGAGCTTCAGCCCTGGAAGCTTTCAAGGAGAGACTGGACTGCCCTCTGTCAGGAAGGGTGTAGGGTCTCCTGCTTGTGTGTGTGGGTTGGACTAGATGACCTATAAGGTCCCTTCCAACTCTGATTATGTGTTATTTAATACAGTAGTGGAATACCACCAGATTGCAGAGATGGAAGAAAGATTTTATAAAGAGAAGCTGTTTGCGTGGCGTTCCTGTGGCTCCCAGTCCAGGCTGTGGTGCAATCAGAGCTTTTGATGCCTAGCAAACAGCTCCGTTTCTTGCAATCCCCTTTTCTCCAATCTTTCTGGCCTGTCAGGGGGGCCAATAAAGGAGAATCATCTCACGTGCAGCTCAGGGTTGAAACTTGGGGAAGCTCTCTGAGCTGGGATGTTTTCTTGCAGACGTTACATGACCCGAACTAGGCAGCACCGTCAGTGCTAACACCAGTGAAGATGCTGCTCCTAGTTCGGGTCAGGGAATGTCTGCAAGAAACAAACTCAGAGATCCGGGGGGATGTTTTTCGTCCCGCTTTTATTTTTATTAATAATAACTAAGGACAAAAACGCAGGCCAGGCAGAGGACATCCCAGGCGGGCTGTAGGGCCAGTCCTAAGACGGAGGGAGGCTGCCACGATCGCAGGTGGTCATAAGGGGGCCCTAAAGTTGCCTTCTCAATACCGTCGTAGCTGCGGTCGGTCACGGACGAAACGGTGGGCAAGCGAGGACCAGGCGCAAAGGCAGAGAAGCTTCGGGGGCACGGAGACCCCCTGAGAGGAGCGCGATTCCCCCGGATGACGAGCGAGACCCCGCGGGGCTCCCAAGGCAAGCCGCGCAGCAGCCCCGCGGAGGAGGCCCGCGCTGTACCCGGAGCCACGCGCGGCTCTCCCGGGGGATCGGCCGCTTACCTGGGGGGCCCGCGGGGGTGAGAGGAAAACCAGGCGGGGCGCCCCTCCAGGCGGCCGCGCGGAAGGAAACGGCCGCTCAGGCGCCCCCCAGCCAAAGGCCGGACGAAGCGCTCCTCTCGGTGGGGCGGCCGCGTTCGTCCGCTCCTGGCCCGAAGCCTCGCGCCCCCTCGCCCAAGCGCGGCTCACCTGAGCCGGGAGGCACCTGCGCGGCGGCGGCGGCGTCTCCCTGGCGACAGGCGGTCGGTTGCGGCGCCGCCTCCTCCACCCTCCGCACACGGGCCGCTCCGAGAGCCTCGAGGGCTCGGCTCCAAGGCGCGCGGCGGGACCCCCGCTTCGGCGCCGGAGCGCGAGCCCTGGGCCAAGCCCCTCGGCCACGGCCGCCACTTCCTGGGCCGGCGGCTCGGCTGGCCGCGTCTCCCCCGCCCGCCCCCGCCCGGGCCAGCTTTCCAGCCGTCCCAGCGCCGGGGCTCCCGGGCCGAATCCGCGAGTGGAGCCCAAGAGCAGAGTCAGGCGGTCCGCGCTCCCCCGCGGGCTTTGCAGCCCGATTCCGGTCGGAGGTCCGTGGCCCTTCTGCGCCCCCTCGCCCGCCTGCCCACCCAGCGGGAGGAGGAGGGGGGAAAAGCTGCCTGGAAAGACAAAATCCTCCAGAGACACCAGAGAGAGAGAGAGAAAGTTTATGGCCAACAGAACCACGAGGCAGGGGGGACACAAGAAAGGGAGTTGAATCTCACCCCCCAAGTCTTCAGGAGGGACCAACCTCTCCATGGGGGGAGATTAAGTGCTCCTGCAATGGGCAGGAGTGTCTAGTAGTCCAAGGCTGAATTTTGGAGGGTGCCCTGCAGGATAGCACCCCCTTTCTTCTGCACCCCACTGAAGGCCGGGAATTGTGGGAAATCCCTCCCACCGTTGCTTGGGGGGGGGCAGGCTGTCCTAATATTTGCAGCAGAAGTGATGGCACCTGCCCACTCCCCCAAAACAGACAAAGATACACACACACCCCCCAGGAATCAGTGCAAAAGGAGAGCAGGGGACGGCGGCTGCTGTTCAGATGGACGGACAGATAAAGGGACAGCCAGCCTCCCCCAGTGCAGAGGGAGGTGCTGAGTGCGCCTGTGGGGGGGGGGGAGCCAGCCTCCATCAGTCTCGGGGGGAGAGGAAGCTGCTGCTGCCGCAGCTGGTGAAAGTGCTGGGGGGGGCGCAGGTGCAAGCAGACCCTTGGCAGGAATACAAAAATAAAATCTCTGGGGGGGAGCCAGCCTGCCACGGGCCCCCAAGGCCAGTCCAGCCACTTGAAGCCAAAAGTCTTGAGGGGGCGGAGCCTCTCCGTCCTGTCCCCACGTCCACTGGGCTCCTCCTTCCAGGGTCCCGAGGCTAACAGGAGCCCCCGCAGCAGCCAGTCCGAGGGCCGTCTCTCTCTCCCTGCCTGTCCCCTGGAAAGACGCAGAGCCTCAAGGCCGCTGGCAGGCAAGAGCCGGATCCGCAGGCGGGCGGGCAGAGGGACTCCTGGCACCAACTGTTCACGCAGCATCCGCAGGGCAGGCAGCGGCGTCCTTCGTGGGAGAAGCCCCCGGCCCGGGAATCACATGCAGACCACCGGCCTCCTGTCAGCAGAAGAGGGCAGCCCTCAGGCGAGCAGCAGCCAGGCCTGGCCCAAGGGGGACCCTCGGCAGCCGGAAGGGCAGGGCAGGGGTGGGGGCTACTCACTTCTCCGCCTCCATGCTGCCCCCGTCCCTGTCGCAGCTGCCGGGGGTCTCCTTAGCATCGTCCTCGCTGAGGTCCATGTTCAACTCATTCCCAGCCTCGGAGTGGGGTAGGTGGAGCCACTGGGGGAGGGACGACAAAGGGGGCTCAGAACAGCCCCCAGAGGGTGGGGAACCAGGGACCCCCGGGGGCCTCCCCCGGCCCTCCTTTACCTGATGGAGCGACAAGTGAAGAAGACGATCCTCTTCAAGCGCTTGTTGTAGAAGAAGTAGTTGAAGGACCACAGGCTGCCCTCCTCCCCAAAGGGATCCGAATCCAGGTCCGGGTTGTAGCTGCGGCACAGAAGGGGAGCTGGAGGGGCCTCACTCAGGGACGCCCCACTCCCGCCCACACACCCCCAGGGACCCCCCACCTGTAGATGTCGCACTCGGAGAGGCAGATCTCCTGGTCCACTGCGTCCCACAGGTGAGGCTTCAGGGCGGTGAAATCCTCCCGGACGGCAGAGAAGAGGCTGCAGTTCACGTCTTTCACCACCTGGAAAACGCCCCCAAGTGGACACGTCTGGAACTGCAAGTGGGGAGGAACTGGCGCCTCCTGCGGTTCCCGGACAGGAGAGGGGACCCGGGAGGCCCCAAGCGGAAGCTGATGGAGCAGCATTTCCGGAGAGGCCTGGCCCAGCACCTTCACCCCAGGCTGCCAGCTGGGAGACCGTCGCTAGGGGGAGGGGATAATGGGAAAGAGCCGACTCCAAGGACCAAACAGGCCAGATTACAGCAGGAGGAACTCGGGCGGGACAAAGCAGCCCAGGGCTGGCCTCTGCTTCCCCAAGCAAGAGCCCAGTGCGAGAGGGCCCCCGACTGCGAAGCTCTGTGGGGAAGGCCCTCCTCGGACACCGCTGGGCTGCACGCTGAGGGCAAGGGGCCCGCTTACCCAGTTGAGGCTTGGCTCCCGGCTGAACTCGTGGCTCTTGGCAGCGCTGAAGTCGTAGTCCGGGCGGAAAGATTCGTTCAGGGTAGCAATCAGGTAGAAGAGGGTCTTGCGGCTGCACTTGTCACTGAGGGGTCCTTCTTCGTCTCCACTTTGGCTCATGCTGAGCCTGGCACGAGAGACGCAGCGCTTGGCCCCAGGCCTGCCTCCCTTGGAGGCGCAGCCGGGGTCTCACGGCAATCTGGGCCCTGCTCAGCTCAACTGGGAGGGCGGGAGAGACGCTGCCCTGGTCTCCCAACGGGGACTGGGGAAAGGGAGGCTTCCTCCAAGCAGCCCCACCAGCTGGCCTAGAGGGGGAGCCTGCAACGAGGCCCCTTCATTACCCCCCCTGACCGCTTCTGTTTCCTCCTCCCACGGGAGCCGCGCTCGTGCAGCCGACTGGTGGTGCAGCCAAACGCACCTTCGGAGGAGGAGGGGGGCCTTTGCACGGGGGGGTGGGGTTGGCCTGGGTGGGGGCACCTACCGGTTAGGGCTGATGCCGGTGGTCTGGGGCGGCGACAGAGCCTCCATGACGTGTGGCTGACCTTCCTGGCAGAACTGTTTGAAGTGGTGCTTGTCGTCCCCGGCCATCTTGCACGAATAGCTCTCGATCCTGCGGGGAGATAAAGGGGTCCCTCTGAGCCCAGAGGGCAGGCCCACCCCAGCCCCAGCCAGGAGGGTCACTTCGGGGCCATCGCTTCCTCCTGAGCTAGTGGAGCCTGGAGCCCATTTTTCAGGGAAAGCAAGGACCCGTTTTCTAGCCGGCCAGCTTCTCTTTTCGGACTATAAAGGCCGCCAGAAACGGGGCAGTTGCCGGACGGTGGCCTCTCTTGGCTGCTGCGCAGAGCAGGACATGAGCCCAAGGGGCCCAGAGCTTCTTCCAGCCTTGGGGCTCTTCTTGGATCTTTAAACACACCAGCAAGGCAAGTCAGCAATAAATCAGAATAATCCTTGATTCGTTTGTTCGTTCATTCAAAGTTGCCTGAATGGGCAGCATGTGCATTTAATAAATAATAACGAAATCATTGACTGTCCTGCATGGAGATGGTCTTTCAGCTAAGGGGCCCCGAGCCTCCGCAAGGGTCCTGCCAGTTCTTTCTCACAGCCCAACTTTAAGGCAGGTACAATTGGGGACAAAGCCACGATTCCTAAGGAGGCAGCTAAAAAGTTGCAGTGACCGAAGGGGAGGCACCGAGGGGAGCTAACTAGGTGGTCCCTGGCAGCAGATAAAGGATCCAATCGCCAACGGTTCCAGTGAGGGGAAAGGGTGAAGCCACCAGTGTGATTACCCAAAGGGTTGGATAAAGGTCTGAAAACAAAAGATGGCAGGGATTGAAGAGAGACCCGCGTGAATTAAGGAAAGGAACAGAAAGGGGACCCCGAGAGCAGAGGCTGCTCTCAGGAAAGAGAAGCCGCTGAAGTCCGCAAAATAGCGGGAAGAATAACTGTTCCCAATCAGACACGTCCACCATCGGCTCAGCGAAGGGAGGGTCCCAGGGCTGCTCAAGAGAGGCGGCCAAAGGGCAGAGCTTTGGCTCAAGGGAGCCACTTAACCAGAGGGCTGGGGGCTCCTTCACAGAACTGACACCCATTGGACCCCTCCTGTCACAAGGCCTGCCCCCCGCTGCCCTCTCCTCCAAAGCGGCCACCCCCACCTGCCAATAATATGCGCGTCTCCCGTTTCCACTGTCAACTGGGAGTTGATGGCTTCAAAACTGGAGTTTTCCAACAGCTTCATTGTTGTCCTTCCTAGTGCCAGAGGAGCCCTCGGTACTTGGCTGTGCGGTTGAATTCCCTGGCAGAGACAAAGGAAAGGGGTCCTCCGGTTACACCTCAGGAAAGGGAGGGGAGGCTGGAACCGGTTGGGCCAAGCAAAGCCTCGAAGAGAACTGCGGAGATCATCAGAAGCCCCAAGAAGAACCCCGTGCCAGCTGTGCCCCCAGAGGTGCCCTTCGCTGCCCCAAGAGGAACGCTAGCAGACAAGACCACTTGTGCCACAGCTCAGCTCAGGGGTGGCGATGGAGCCCCCTTGCCTTACAGGCCGGGCTGGGCCCCCAAGCAACGGGGCCAGCCTGGTTAGGGCACATCGATGGGGGGGGCATTTAGCATGCAACTCCAAAGCAGTTCAGTGGGTTCCATGGACCCCAAGATGGAACAACGTCCGCTTGGTGGAGCCAGAATAACAGCATTTGAAGGGACCCTGGAGGTCTTCTAGTCCAGCCCCTGCTCAAGGCAGGAGAAGACCCTCAACCATTGCAGGCAAGTGGCTGTCCAGTCTCTCCCCAAAAGCCCCCAGCGATGGAGCAGCCACAACCTCTGGAGGCAACTTCGGTTCCAGGTTGCTTCTTCCCTCCTTTGAGGAGTTTCCACCCGTCGCTTCTCCTCCTGCCTTCAGGGCCCTTTGGGGAACAGGCGGCGCCCCTCCTCTTCTCTGGGGCGGCCCCGAGACACGGGAAGGTCGGGCAAATGCCCCGCCCGGGCTCACCCTCCAGCGGACCAAGCAAGGCCGCCTTTAGGCCTTGTTCGCCCGGGGCGGCGGCGGCGCTGGGGCGGGGCCGGGGAGGCTCTTCCGCGGCTCCTCGGCCGGGCAAACTACACTTCCCGCGATGCCGCGCGCCCAGCACTCCCTCCGCTCCCCCGCACGGAGTCCCGTGATGCAGCGCGCGCCGCCTCGGCGCGGGGCACGCCGGGCGATGTAGTCCCGCGGCTGAGGGGCTTCCTGGAGCGCCGTTACTCGCCTTCCGCGGGCCGCGTCCGCTTGCGCTCCCGGGGCTCAAGGTCGGAGGGCCGTCGAGCGGCGCAGTCTCCCGGAGGAACTCGAGTCGGGCGCCGCCGTCGCTTCGGCGGCCACTCGTCTCCTCCAAGCGGCTCGCCGGAGCCCCACCCGCCTCGACATGTCCCCGGCTGGAAGAGCCACCGCGCCGTAACCGCCCCGCTGCCGCTCCCGCGAGCAAAGCCCCCGACCGGACTCCTCTCGTTCGGACGGGCGGCAGACGATAACAGCAGCAGGAAGCCGCGCCCTTCCCACCAAGGATTGGACGCCCGCCAGACTCCCCGCTCTGATTGAAGGAAAGCGGCGCCAATCGCCGGGAAGGGAAGACACAGTGGCTGCCTTCCGCGTCAATCCGCTTCAGCGTCCCGCCTTCGAGGCAGAGCCCGCCTCCCATTGGCCGGAGCTTCAAGGGCGCGATGTCGTCGACCAGGGAACAAAGGCGAGGGGGCGGCTGCCACTCAATGCCGCAGGCCCCGCCCCGCCCCGGGCTTCCTGAGGGTGGGCGGGGCCGCGGAGGGACGCTGGAAGGAGGGGGAGTTGGGGCGTCCAGGTTGGAGTCGGGGGTAGGTGGGTGGGTGTGCCTGAGAGAGAGACACACCCAGACTCCCGTCCCAAGCGGAGCTCCCAGCAATATATTCTTCCTAAGAATTAAAGGGCAAGGTTTCCAGACGCCGCCTTCCCCCTCGTCTCCCTCCTTTGTTAATAAGCCAGTTCTCTGGATAGAGGCAGTTCCCGACTTGCAACCGCAACGGAGTCCAACATTTCAGTGGCTAAGTGGGACAATTAAGTGGATTTTGCCCCATTTTATAACCTTTCTTGCCGGTTGTTAAGCAAATCGCTGCAGTTAAGTGACACGGTTGTTCAGTGAATCTGGCTGCCCCACTGACTTTGTCAGGTCCCCAAAAGGGGATCACGTGACCCCGGAATGGGATGCTGCAGCCGTCATAAGTATGAGTCAGTTGCCAAGCGTCTGAATTGTGATCGAGGGACCCTGGGCAGGTGGTCAGATTTTTCAGGGCCGTTGTAACCCTGAATGAACTATTGTAAGTGGAGGACTCCCTGTAGGGCAGCCGAGATGCCCCCGGGACCGGCTGGCAAGAGGCAGGCAGTGCAGCAAACGTGCCCCACAGCCTCTTGATACCCCTCGGGCGGAGCACTTCCACCCTCTCAGAATTCGATGGCCGCTTCCAACGAGGAGCAGCTCAGGCGGCTGCCAGGCCAGTGACCTTCCCAAGGGGCAAAGGAGCACCAGTGGCCAGCATTGGACCCCACCCCACTCCCGGCAGTCACAGAAACAGACAAGATAGCCACTGTGGGTAGTCCTCCACTTACAATCACAACTGGGCCCAGAATCTTGGTCATTGAGTGAAGCAGTTGTTAAGCAAGTGCCACACAGCCACTTTGCTCAGCGCCCACAATCCTGGCTCTCCCAGCGGTGATTAAAGGACCTCCTGGGCATTGAGGGGTGGGGGTGATGGAAGATAATGGGCTGGATTCCAGAGGAGCCAGAGGCAACAGTTCAGAGAGAAAGAGGGTGTGAGAGAAAGAGGGTGAAGACGGCTCCTTCTTAAGAGTTCCCAGAGCAGACGCTTCATGCTAGGCCAGAGTCTGCTTCAGTTTGGCAAGATTCTGTCTAGAGGTGTGGACGAATAAAGAAGTCTGCTTGGAAGCATCTCCATGGTTGATCCTTGGCTTGTCTTGGCTTTTGGAGTCTGACATTGGGCCTCCCACCACCACCCCCCAGGAGGGACGGGCCCTCTCTCAGCCCCCTCAGTTTCCTCCTCCCTGCAGGTAGGGGAGGGGAAATCCCTCAGTGCCCCCCTGCCACTTGCAACCTTCCTCAGAAGATTCACATGGGGATCACATGGTAAACGCAAATATGCTCCCAGGCGCTTGAATTGCAGTCATGGGACTGGGGGGAGGGTGTTTTATGGTGCCCAGAAGTGCTTTTAGGGGCTGTAAGGTAGCCTTTCTTGATTGCCAAAACCAAGCGGAGCAGCTCAACTACAGCACTAAACACCTGGCCGAGGGCTGAGTGTGAAACAGTGAGTGAACTGCTGATGTAGAAATTCAAGTTAAGGGCAAGCAAGGAAGTCAGTTGGTTTCCATGACTAAATTGTATTCATTCATTCAAGTTTTATAAGGCTGCTCGACTCAAACTCTGTAACTCTGTTAACGAGTCAAATTTTATTAGGAAGTTATGTTGTACCTAAAGGGCGCAGCATAAATACACAATCAACCACGAAGAAAAAAACAAAACAGCAAAAACATACAAATTCTAAAATCTGAAGTATAAAATTGTATTTATTTCTATCCTGCTTTTATCATTTTTATCCATAACTCAAGGAGATCAACATACCTCACCCTCACTACATATGAAAACAATAGGACTGGACTATATTAATATGGTTATGATGGGAGGTTTCAACGGAATTGTAGACAATAAACTGGACTATACAGCAACAGCAACAAGACAAAATAGAAAGACTCTCCCTAAATCCTTTTTTTAAATGATAGATGAATTAAATTTAAAAGATATATGGAGAGAAAGAAATGCTAAAGTTCAACAATATACTTTTTATTCAAATAGACATTTATCATGGTCCAGAATAGATATGATTTGGACCTCAACAGAATTAATATCTAATATCCAAGAAATAAATATTGAAACAAGTACATGGGCAGATCATAATCCAATGACAATTAAATGGAAAGGACAAAAAAGAAGATCTAGATGGACATTAAATAATACTATTTTAAAGGAAAAAGACTTTACACAATGGAGAAAGAATTGGCTTTCTTTTTTAGTGAAAATAAAAAAGAAGATACTTCAATACAGAATGTATGGGATACAATGAAGGCATATGTGAGAGGACTAATAATAGATTATACAAAGAAAAAGAACATTAGGAAGAGGCAAACTATCAAAGCTTTAGAAGATGATCACAGAAAACTGGAAAAAGAGTTACAGAAAATGCCACAGAAAAAAGATATTAAACTTAAAATGGACATAATTAAACATAAAATGGGTCAGATAGAGAAAGAAGAACTGGCACAAAAAATTAGAAGTGCTAAGCAGAACTATTTTGAAGATGCAAATAGGCCAGGTAGATGGTTAGCATATAAACTGAGAAAGGAGAAAGAATCAAGGAAAATATCACAGTTAATAGACGATCAAGGCCAAATGTGCTATGGTAATAAGGAGAAGAAGGCAATTATCCGAGACTTTTATGGACAACTATATAAACAAGAGGATATTGATGAGGAAAAAATTAAACAGTATTTACAAAATGCTAACCTACCTAAGATACCTAAAGAGACTGAAGAAATGTTAGAAAATACTATAACAACGA
Organism: Notechis scutatus; assembly: GCF_049901735.1. Taxonomy (NCBI): domain Eukaryota; kingdom Metazoa; phylum Chordata; class Lepidosauria; order Squamata; family Elapidae; genus Notechis; species Notechis scutatus. Next base: position 210,466,761 of record NC_142011.1, read on the forward strand.
TGGAACTAACCGAAGCACTCAACAGACAGAATAATGGAAAAGCACCAGGTCCAGATGGGCTTCCGGCAGAATTTTATAAAACATTACAAGAATCGTTGAGCATTCCATTGCTAGAAGTCATGAATGAAGTCATGTCAAATAAGAAGATACCTAAAACATGGTCAGAAGCTTACATTACACTTATTCCAAAAGAAGGGGCCGATTCATTACAAATCAAGAACTATAGACCTATTTCTTTATTGAATACAGATTATAAAATCTTTGCTTCAATTTTGGCAGAAAGGCTTAAAAAATACTTAATTTTATTCATCCTGATCAAAATGGATTTCTCCCAAAGAGACAAATCAAACACAATATGAGAGTAATTCTGGACACTTTGGAATATTATGAGGCGCATCCTGAAAAACAAATGGCTTTGATATTCCTAGATGCCCAAAAGGCATTTGACAATGTGAATTGGAGATTTATGTTACTATTACTGGAACAGATGGGTTTTGCCAGAAAATTTATTCAAGCAATAGAAGCTATATACTATAAGCAAACAGCAAAAGTAATGATAGAGGGAGAATTTACAGACTCTATTAACATAAGAAAAGGCACAAGACAAGGATGTCCATTATCACCTTTGCTATTTGTATTGACTTTGGAAGTGTTGAATAGAAATATTAGAGAGGACCAAAATATAAAAGGAATGAAAATCAAAAAGGAGGAATTTAAACTACAAGCCTTTGCGGATGACTTGGTTTTTATTCTGGAAGATCCTCTAGAGACAGCTTTAAAACTATTGGAAAAGATAGAGACGTACGGTGAGATGGCTGGTTTGAAAATAAATAAAGATAAAACAAAGATCCTGACAAAGAACATATTATTAAGACAAAGAGAAGAACTGGCAGACCTACTGAAAATTCAAGTCACGAATAAGGTTAAGTATTTGGGGATATATTTGACGTCAAGATGTACTACACTGAAAGAGAATAACTACATTAAACTCAAACAGCAGATAGCACTTGATTGGAAGAAATGAGAAAACCTACAATTGTCATTAATAGGCAGAATTTCAACAATCAAGATGAATATTTTACCTAGAATTTTATATTTGTTTCAAACAATACCAATTAAGCTTGGCAAAGACTACTTTGAAGACTTAAATAAAATTGTGTTGAAGTATATATGGCAAGGCAAGAAAGCGAGAATAACATTAAAACTTTTACAAGATGCTAGAGCTAGAGGAGGATTTGGCCTTCCTAATTGGGAGTTGTACTATCAAGCTGCAAATTTGATGTGGGCCAAAGAATGGATAACATTAATAAAGACTAGATTGTTGACACTAGAAGGACATGATTTATTACTGGGCTGGCATGCTTTTCTGTGGTATAAGGGAACTAAATAGCAGGGCTATTTTAGAAGGCATTATATACGAGAGTCTTTGTGGTTAAACTGGGAGAAAATTAAGAGACAATGTTATTTGAAAATCCCAGTTTGGTTATCAACTATTGAAGCTTTTTCTTATCCTATAACATACAAGAAGGAACAAACAGTTAGATATGGGGAAATATTGGATGAAAAGGGTGAACTTAAAACGATGCAAGAACAAGGTATAAAGATGAATTGGTTTTCATATGCGCAAATACACTCAAGGTATGTTGAAGATTCTAAAACAGAGGGATTCTATGATAAATTGACTGACTTAGATAAGATTTTGACAGGTACTGATGAAAAAGTGATTAAAAAATTATATGGTTATTTACTGGAAATTAAATTAGAGGAAGAACAAGTTAAAGAAACTATGATTGTTTGGGGGAAGAATTTTGGATATGGGATTGATTTAGAGAAATGGCAAAAATTGTGGTCTCAAAATTATAAAATGATAATGTCAACAGCATATAAAGAAAATCTGTATAAGATGTTTTACAGGTGGCATTTCCCCCCGACAAGAATAGCAAGAATGTTCAAGAATAAATCTGAAAAATGCTGGAAATGTCATCAGATACCTGGCTCATATTACCATATGTGGTGGACTTGTGAGGATGCTAGAAAATATTGGACTAAAATTCGCATATGGTTGGAAAAAATGACAAAGAAACATATAGATTTAAAACCAGAGATTTTTTTATTGGGAATCTTACCTGATACATACAATAAAAATTTGAAATATTTGATTGTAAATGTATTAACAGCGGCTAGGATTGTATTTGCTAAAAATTGGAAGAGTGAGAAAATACCATCACAGGAAGAAATTATTAAGAAAATATTGGAATGTGCTGAAATGAGTAGATTGACATTTGAAATTAGAGAACAAGAAGATAAACAATTCTATGAAATTTGGGACCTTTTCTATCAATGGCTAGATAATAAAATATAATAATAGAATATTTAGAATTTTAGGAAACAATGAATATATATTTCTTTTTTTTCTTTGATATTATCTTTATAAAATTTTATTAAGATAGACTAGGTATGATTTTATGACTTGCTATAAAATAAATTAAGTAAACTATAGTTATCTCGCTAAAGTATGAATTAATAAAAGTATAGTTAAATGATTGTTTAATAATGATATCAGGCTATATAATTGTTGATTGATAATATGAGCTATTATGTAATATAACTACAATGAAGACTATGAAAAGGATGCACAAAAAAAGTGGTAAACCAACCGATACACTGTCTGTAAACTTATGAAGGAAAGGATGATGTTTTTATGTTCTATGTGTTTTTGTTTGTTGTTAAAATCAATAAAACTGTTTTCAAAAAAAAAATAAAAACATACCTCACCCTCCTTCCTTCTCCCTTTCCCCCCACAAAAACAGTCCTGTCAGTAGACAAAGTTACTCATCCGGTTTCCGTGTATGAGGCAGGGCCTGAACTCTCCTCCCATTCTAGCCTGGTGCCTTCACCACCGGATCAAACTGGCTATTTTAATGCCATGTAGGAAATGGCAACGGAGTAGAGAACGAAGTTCAGGGGGGGATTCCCACTCACTGACCCCCCAATGCCCGGGGTGGGTGGGGAGGAGCCAGGTCTTGAGGGCTTTCCTAAGCCTGAGGAGAACCGGGGCCTGTCACTTTATAGCGCCTTGGAAAGACCACTCGGAATATTGCATCCAGTTTGGGTCACAATATAAAAAAAGATGTTAGATAAAATGCAGAGAAAAGCAACAAAGAGGATGAGGGGACTGGAGGCTCAAACATAGGAGGAACGGTTGCAGGAACTGGGCCTGGCTAGTCTGGGGAAGAGAGGGACCAGGGGAGACAGGAGAGCAGCCTTCCAGTATTTGAGGGAGGGGCTGCCCCAGAGAGGAGGAGGAAGGGGTCAAGCTATTGTCCAAAGTACCTAAAGGCAGAATAAGAAACAAGAAGCAATGGCTCTATTGATGGCGTGGGGAGAATCAAGACAGGATCTTGAATATGTACCCACCACTTCCAAGGAGAACACAAGGAATCCTTGTGAGGTTGAGAATCTCATTGACAGAGAAGCAGAGGGAACTGTAGAACGAACTCAAAGGAAGTGGCTAAAGAGGAATGTGGCAGGAGACTCTGCCAAAGAGGGAGAAACGGAAGGAAGCAAAGTGGATGTGGGAAGAAACCATGGAAATCGCCAAGAGCAGAAGCCAAAGCGAGGAAAGACAGAAATCCCAAGAAGGAGCTTCACAGTTCCAGAGACCGACTGGAAGAGACCAAAAACAGGGTTACAACTCCCGTAAAGACACCCAGGACAGCAACAGACACGGGAAAAGAAGGGACGTCTTTCAAAAGGTCTCGGAACGCAGAAGGGGCTTCCGACTTCAATCTGGCGGCTAACGGACACCGAGGGACCGATAGTCAGCGGCTGAAATTGATCCAAGGAAGAGGGAAGGGATTCGCTCTGAACCCCCGAGTGGCCGAGAGGTCAGCACCCAAGAGGCCTCAGGAGACGCCGCTGCCTCTTCCCAAGAACCTCTAAGTCCCAGAAGGCCAAGGGAGACGCCCCCCCTCCAGTCCGGCCTCATCACCAATTCAAAAGGCTACAAGGACTGACGGAGACCCCCGAGATACGGCAAGCGACAGAAGCAGCCACCACCCAGGTTGTAACTGAGCTACGCCAGGGGATCTGGAGAAGGGCCGGTGGTTGGAGGAAAGATACCAAGCAGGAGATGAAGAGGACAGGTAGTCCTCGACTTATGACCATAATTGAGCTTGACATTTCTGTGGCTGTGAGAGATGTTGAGGTCTGCCTCATTTTACGACTTTTTTGGCCACATTTGTTAAGTGAATCAACAGTTAGCAACACCGTCGTTAAGTGAATCTGACTTCTCCATTGAGTTTGCTGGTCAGAAGGTTGCTTGCCATGTGTCTAGATTTTGATCACGTGACCACCGGGATGCTGCAACGGTCTTAAGTGTGAAACGGTCTTAAGTCACTTTTTCTGGTGCCATTGTAACTTTGACCGGTCACTAAGCGAACAGTTGTAAGTCGAGGACCACCTGTGTGTCGTTGCCCCTGGGCGTGGGCTCCAGAGAACAGGACGCCCGGGACAGGCCCCCCCCCTCGGGGTTCCTTCGGGCCCTGACGCCGGGAGGAGGAGGAGGAAGGGGGCAAGGCCGCTGGGCGACCCAAGGGTGAGCCCTGGGGGTCCTCGGAGAGGCTGAGCAGCGGCGCTCCCTTCGGCCTCCTCCGCCCTTTCCGCCTCGCCCCGCCGGCGAGGGAGGCGTCGGCTGCTAGTGGGGTGGGCGGCTGGGCGGAGTGACCCCCCACGGAGTCCCGCAGGCGAGCGAGCGGGGAGACAGGTTCGGCGGGCGGAGCGCGCGACTACGGCTCCCGTCGTGCCCCGCGGCGGCTGCCGTAAAGAGGGGCCCGAGTTTCCGGAAGGTGGCGCGGGGGCTTCCGCTTCCGGCGGCGCGATGGCGGCAGCGCCTGACTCGGCCTCCGCGGCCGCTGCGTCCGGCGGGCCGGTGGTGCTGGCCTCGGCGCGGGCCTGGGTGCCGCGCCCGCCGCCGGCCTCGTCCTCCCCGGGCGCCCGGGACGCTCAGCGCCTGCTCCGGCTCCAGCTGAGCGCGGCTCCCGGCCCCGAGCGCTTCCGCCTCGGCCTCCGCGGCGGCCCCGACTCGGGCCCTGAGCCGGTATGGGGGGGGGGGCGGTGGGGGGCGCCCTTTGCCCGGGCGGCTCGCGTGATGCTCCCCGCTCCCCGGCAGAGCCTGGTGGAGTACGGCCTGAAGGAGATCTCGTACGAGGCCAAGAGCGGCACCTGCCACGAGCTGAAGGTCCTCGCGCGGCCCGACGACCCGCTGGTCTTCCACTTCGAGGACGAGCAGGAGGCGCAGGCCTGGTGGGCGGTGCTCAGCAGCTCCCTCCGCGAAGTGCACCAAGGTCGGTCGGGGGGGGGGGGGGCAGGCAGGCCGCTTCCAGAAGGACCGGAGGCCTCGGGGGCGCGTCTGCGTTGAGGCCAGAGAGCTGCTCCCGCCTGGGGAGGCCTTGTCCCGGCTGCCTGTTGCCAGCTGAGGTTTGGGGCTCCCCTTTTCTCCCAGGCAGAAGCTGGAGCCGAATTCCGCTGGTCGATCCGGGCAGGGGAGGCGCTTATGATAGCGACCTGCTGGGTTTCCAGGGCTTCCTCCTCCTCCTCCCCGGTGGGAAACGCCTTCCAAAGAATTGTGGCCGGAAACATCCTCCCTCCACTTATTTGTCTGTTATTTGTCTGGGGGCTGCTCTGCTCTTTATGTGAATCCCCCCCCCCCCCTTGAGTTTTCTCTCTCTCTCTGAAGGGCTGGTAGCTGTTTGTGGCAGTTGCCTGGGCCTCAAAAAGGAAAACGTTTTCTCTCTCCAGCTCCTGAAGGAACCAACGGGCTCACCGGACGGCCCTCTTCCCAGCCTTTGGCTGCCTCTCTGCCTTTGGAGACGGCGAAGAAAGGTTAGTGCAGGCTGCTGCCTAGTAAGTAGCCTGGCAACAAGTGAACTCGGTTCGTTCCGTTATGGGCTCAGGATAGTTAAATTGAAATATGTGCAGTGAAACAGACAAACGTGTCCTTCTTAAAATCTCAGCGGTTCTTTTTTGCCTCTTGGCAGCTCTTGATATCTTGAACTTTTGTGGTTCGTCTGCGAGGGTTGTGGGGGGTCATTGGCCCTGTTTCCCCCAACTTCAGTGGGCAGGTCCAGTTGCTGTTCATGAGGCATGAGCAGGTTGACCGTCTGCCCCGTTTTATTTAATACAGGCACCTGGAGGTGCATTTGACAGTTTGGGGTCCAGTAGCATCAATCTGCAGATGGTACCCAGACCGAATGGGCGATCCAGGTAGCCCTCGGCTTACGACTGCAATTGAGCCCAAAATTTCTGTTAAGTGAGATATTTGTTAAGTGAATTTTGCCCCGTTTTATGACTTTTTGGCCACAGATGTTAATTGAATCACTGCATTTGTTCAATTAGTAACGTGGTTAAATGAATCTGGCTTCTCCATTGACTCTGCTTGTCAGGAAGTCACAAAAGGGGGTCATTACAAAGGTCATAAATATAATCGCCAGGCTTCCAAAATTTGATCACATGACCATGGGGATGCGGCAATGGCCATAAGTCACTCTTTTCAGTGCCTTTGTAACTTCAAATAGTCACTAAATGAAGTGTTGTGTGTCAAGGATCACCTGTACAGCAGAAGTTTGTGGGGTCTCAGTAGGAAGACCCAGGTTAAGACTGAATCTAGAGTGGTTAATTCTGAAACATCCTGGTTATTAATCCAGAAACTAGTTCCGTGATAGTTCTAGAACAAGGTGGAGCTTGCCTGATGTCCAGGTTCTCCAGGAGGCCCAGCTCCTGCTGGGTCAGCACTTGGAAGCTGTGGTCAGGGGAGCCATTGGCCAGTTTTAAGTACTGAAACCTTTCAGGACAACAAAGGCATCACTTGGCTGCATTGACCAGGACTCTGTCTCGGGTATGGCAGTGAGAGGGTTACCTAGATGATCATCTGCCACCTGGGAACTTGACCCAGGCCCACTTTGGCTCTGTGGGGCTGAGGACAGTGGAAGCTATCGCTGCCTCCAATACTGGAGGGGGAGTTTCCAGCCATTTTGAAAGAAGCTGTGATTTTTTCCCTCCTGATAAGATCCTCCCTGAATCCATTGGTGTTGGATAAACTATTATCTAGTCACCAAGCTTTTGAGATAATGCAGTTTGAGACACTGGGGGCATGTTCAATACAGTATGGAGAAGTCATTTGTTTATTATTTAGATTTACAAGGCCACCAACCACATTCAGAAGGCACATTTTCTGACTAGAATTTTTTTTAAAAGTCTGTAAACTACTATTAAAATTCATGAGCTACAGCTCACCTCATCAAATGCAGAGTGGCTACCAGTTTCCTTATGATTTTGGGCTACCTTAGCTCCTCCTGTAATGCCAATTCACTACTGACTCTAGGCACATGCAGATTAAAAACAGACAGGACACCTAAAACCAAACCATACAGAACAATAAACTTTATTTAAACTGCATGATTTATCTCTAACTCTGTTCAGGTGGGACTCAGATAAGAGACTGAGACAGTATTGGTCTCACGGTTTTGCAGAGGTTCCACTCCTCCTTTGGCATGTGGGCCCTATCAGTTGCAGTGGGGAGGAGAGGTGGTTTTGGTGGCCCCAACGCTAAAGGGGTTCCAGGGGGTCAGCCCACTCCCGTTTGGGGGTTCAGTATCATAGGTAAACAGGTGACACCTGACTTTACATCCCCACTCTGAACTGTCAGGGACTCGGAGGCTGTCGGGGTCTGGATGAGAGTAGAACGGGCTGAAACTGAACCCTGATAAGTTGGAAGTGCTACTTGGCCATTCACAGCTGCTGCTGGAACAGGGATGGCTCCCGTGATGCAGGAGCCTTTGCCCACCTTTGGGTGGAACCCCAGTTGTGTGCTTGACCTGAAGCTAAAGACCGCTTGGATGCTTAAAGCCACAGAGTCCGTGCGCTGGCTGGTCCCATCATTGGGAATGTATTGTGCATATCGGTCAGGCCCTGCACTGGCTGCTACTGGCACCTGGGTGCAATTTAAAGTCATGGTTGTTTTTTTTATCTATAAAGTCCTTTGTAGCTTGTCTCTCACCTGAACCTATTAAATCGTCCAGGGAAAAGCTGCTTGTGGTTCCCAATCTTCCAGGTGGTATAAAGGGAGCTGGAGGCAGCAGCAGCAGCAGCCAATTCGTATGGTCCTCCTGATAGTTCAGGCTGGTCCAAGAGCCTTGAGGAAAAGGTTGAAGATGCAGCTATTCTGGAGACGGTTGGAACCTTTTTATGGCTCATGTTTTCTTTTTGTCTATTTTCCTGTTAATGATTTTTGAAGTTTACCAAGGATGTTTAATATTTGCATTCTACAACGTGAGCAGGGTGCAGGCCAAAACTAGAGTAAATGAACGATAGTCTCCTCCTTCCTTCCGTAGAAGACTTGGTGCTCCAGCTTTCTGCAGCCATCGAACTTGGAAACGAGGAGGAGGCCAGGCGCTGTGCTTCCTTGCTCGCCCAGCAGCACACTGCTCTGCGCATCCAGCTGAAGGAGTCCTGCTATCCTGCCAGCCAGATCAGGTGAGTCAGAGGAGAGGGAGGCCTCTGGTCGGGCTCCTGTCCTTTGCTTTGCAGGTGGCACCTCTAACTGGAGCTCTGCTTCCTCTTAGCATGAAGGTGCACGTGGAAGACGCCTCCTGTTCTGCCAGCATCATGGCCCGGGTCCACACGCACACCACAATCGCCGCCCTCAGGCACCAGGTACTCAGCTAGCTGCTTCTTCCCTCTGGGTCAGCCTCTGGAAAGGCGGCATTGGACACAGTTGTGGGGGAACGCTTGATTGAGGTCCAGCCAAGCATGCTTGGGAGGCCTGCCCCCATGTGCCCACCTGCTTTGCCCGCCAGGTCTTTCAGGATTATGGATTCCACCCCACTGTCCAGCGCTGGATTATTGGGCAGTGCCTGTGTGTGGACGACCGAACGGTTGGCTCCTACGGAATCCGGAAGGATGGCGATACGGCCTTCCTCTACTTGCTCTCAGCGAAGGGAGCCAACCTCTCCGAGCAGCGTTACAAGGAGGACAAGGACTGGGTGGTGCTCCAGCCACCCCCCTCAGCCATCCCTGGCAGCTCTGACGGCAGGCACAAAAGCAGCGCCAGTTCTTTGCCGAAGAAAGGTGAGCTGGGGAAACATAATCTCTCTTCCCCCCCCGCCCCAAATATGCCTTAGGAGGAAGTCCATGTGCCCGCGTGGCCTCCTTTTCCTGCTTGGAAGGTGGCCGGACTGATCCCAGGGCTGCTTTTCTGCCCACAGGTGGGAAAGACCTCAACAGGAAGTCGGATGTTGGGGAGATCACTCGCTTCCTGGACTCTGTGCACATGAGTAAAATTCTTCCGTGTCGCACTCAGTCCCCCACATTCCCAGCTGCTGCCCCCACTTCTCCTGTGCAGGTAGGTTGGCAGCAGGGCCCTCAGTCAGCTGACCCCTGCCCATAGGCCCTGCGCTCGGCTCATCCCTGCCTGGCAGGTGGCACTGAGGCAGGGCTCCCTCTGTCCTCTGCCCAGGCCGGCTGGTCGTGTCCCACCTGCACGTTCATCAACAAGCCCACCCGCCCCGGCTGTGAAATGTGCAGCACTGACCGTCCTGCTGGTTACGTGGTTCCTGTGAGCTACCGGCCGGACGATGTGGAAATGTGGCGGGTGCAGCAGGAGGAGGAGGGCTTCCTGCAGTACCAGAAGGTAGGCGGCCCCTTTGCGGTGGGGGTGGGAGAGGAAGGGGAGGGGGCTCCTTCTCTTTGCTGGAAGCATTTTGTCTGCCCGGGCTCAGGCCTTTCACCCTGTTAAGGCATCTCTTGCTGAATCAGCTCCCATTCAGCCTGGAAGAGGCTGCAGATCTGCAAATGCGGGGCTGCTTTAAAACGGGGAATTTCAAAATGTGAAATTAGAGATTTAGAATTTGCTTGAAGACTCTGGTCCTTCACCGGGTACAAGGTGGTAAAAGTACATATGTCCCCAACGCTGAAAGAGCCGGCACCAATTGCCCAGCTCCAGAGGGAGGGGTTGCACACCTGGGAGCACTTCTCAGCCCTTTCCGGTGTGGGCAGCGTGGGTGGGCCACAGCCCCCTTCTCTTCAGAAGGGCCTCCCCCCCCTATGCAGACCTTAAACGCCTGCAACTTCCTTCGTGGGAGCAGCGTCAGCTCAGCCGTGCAAGGTTTGTCACAACCGGCTTCCACCCCAGATACCCTTGTGCGTGGGGAGCAACTGCACCACCAGTCCAGGCCTTTCTTCCTGCTGGCACCCCAGGAGGCGGCTTCTAGCCCCCTTTCAGGGACGGTCCCACAGAGGACCCGGCGGGAGGATGGGCTGGGATGTCGGCCAGGGTGGGCCGGGTGGCCTGGTTCCACAGGCTCAGGTGTAGCACCCAGGCGGCCGAGGCAGGGGAGGTGACGGCTCCGCAGCGGGGGAAGGGGGCTGAGCCAGCCAGTTTCAGGTTGGGGGGGGGTTGTCCCCAGTGGGACTGCGCAGAACTCGGGGACTGTGTGACTCGCAGGGACCGACCTAGAGGAGCGCTGTAATGTTATTAAAGCTTTCTGTATGAACTTAGAAATGCCGTATGTGCTTTGTCTTTTTATAACTCCTGTTGCTTTCATAAAAGTGACCCGTGCCGGTTTGTGTTACACTTTGTGTAGAAGCCTCCTGCTTTATTTTTTATGTTTACTTTTACGTGGCATCCTGTGCCCTGCAAGACTTCCTCCCACCTTTGAGGCTTCCAGGGCGATTGTGGCTTGTGGGGAGGGGGCGAAAAGCGAAGGGGAGGCCGCCGTTCACGGCCCCTGATGACCCTCTTCTCTTCTTTCTTTTTTCTCTTGTGGCAGGAAAAGGGAAGGAGAGAAGACAGTCCAGCCATCCACTTCTCCTCGGAGTTCTCATAGCTGCACTCGCAGCCCTGGCCAGCTCCTCTGGCGCGACAGCTCCTGCCCCGACTGAGGCAGGCAGCAGAGCCCTCCTTTGAGAGAGAGAGAGAGAGAGAGAGAGAAACAGGCATGGCCCCGTGGAGGGGGGGGGGGGCCTAAGCATGGCCCTTTACCCAGAGATTCAGGCCAGGGTTGCTATCCCCTGTTGGGATTGGGAACTTACTAGGGGGCCGAGTTGCAGGCAAAGGAAGCGGGAGGACGGGCCTCTTCTCCACCGGTCCCCTCTCTGGGGCGGAGACTGAGAGGGCTAGAGGGTCGTTCTGGGGGCAGGGCTGCCAGTGGGGACTGAGGCTTCCTCCCTGCCACCTTCCCCAACTGCCTTGTGAAGCTGCTGGGCAGGGGGGCCAGGCCGTCTCTGCACCAGGAGCAGCCCTGCCCGTTAGGCAGCGTGTGGTGCGAGAGGGAAGCTGGAAGTAGGGCCTCTCCAGGTGGGGTGGCGCTTCAGAAAGTTAGAAGGTTGTCCTTGGGCCAGGTTTCTTGGCAGGAGACAGGCCGGCTGGGAGCCGTTGGCCCACTGGGGCCAGGGGTTACCGAGCGTGTCCCAAGACCAGGGGGACCTTTTCCTTGGGTTGCTTGGGCCCAGCCTGCCTGCTGGGGAGCATCTGCAGAGGGACAAGCGGCCTCCAAGTCTCTCGCTGAACGGCGGCTTTGGGCGCCCTTCTGAGATGGGCTAATTTCTACATCTTGCCTTTGAACATTTGAAGTTTTGAAATGAATTGGAGATCTTGTTCCATTAAAAGATGCCTTTGGGCCAAGTGGCCCACCCAGTGAATCCGCCGTGCTTTCTTGACTGAGCCAGGAGGGGGAGATCCCCCAACAATGAGAAGTGGGGGTGGGGGGTGGGGAGTCCTTGTGGGAAATCCCCTCTGGAGAGCCACCCCCCCCCGTGAGAGGGGCCGCGGGGGACTCCGGGGCGTCTTCTGAGGGGTCCCCTTGCTGCCCCTGGAGCGTGAGAGGCCCCTCATCGCAGCTGGCATCACCCGAGGGGATCACGGGACGTGGCTTGGCGGCCTCCGTGGAAATCCTCGTGGGGGCGCTCTCTGCACCCGTTGGGCCAGAAGGTGCTTGAAAGGGGGAACAAAGTGGGGAGAGGGAGGATGGAGCCCCCCAGAAAAACCCACAGCTCTTGAACCAACGCCTGGCTTCCTCTCCTGGGAAATCCGGGCTGGGTGGGGAGTGGGAGTCCTCCCTCGTCTTCTGCATAAATAAAACCACCCAGAGTGGCTGAGAGTCGGGCAGCGTGTAAATTTAATACTGTAGAACAACGTCAGAGGAAAAGGGGGTCGAGAGTTGCCTTCCAGGAAATGGATCTGTGGTTTTGATTGTTGACAAGGATGGCATTTTCCACGCCCCCCCCAAACCCTTTGCTTTCTCAGTGCCCACACTAATCTAATGTGCCACCCGCATCTTGCCATTGCCTGGGTTTACGGGCTGGGATGTCATTGTGTTTTACAGCCAAGTGGCTGAATTAACAAATGACTCCTGTTTTCTACCACCCAGTTCGCTTCTTTGATGAATGGTTGAAAATCTTGGGGAGGTGGTCCCCCTGGGTGGGAGCAGTTGTGACCCCACCCCCAGGGCCACTCTGAACGTCTGAATGGGTAACTGCTCGAAAGCCTTGGGGTCGGCTGAGCAGCAGCCCCCCTGGAGCCCAGAGGAACTGGGGCGCTGTCCATCCCAGCATCGGTCCTTGGTGGCTGTGCAGGTTGGGCCCTGGGCTGCCAGGGGCCCAGGAAGCGGCTACCCCTGGCATTGGCAGGAGGCACAGCTGCTTGGCTTCCCGTGGTTCTCAAAACGCAAACGATCCGATTGCCTTTTTAGATCTGGGTGGTCTGCAGGAAAACCTACACATTTTTAAAGAATGCAAAGCCTGCAGTAGCACTATATAAAACCCCTCAATCCAAAGAGATGGAGCCGGGAGAGGATCCACTTTCTCCGGGAGACGTTAATCCTGGTTGGTGTCAGATCAGTTCGAGATCCGTTTTGTCCGCTGAGCCGTTGGATGAGCCCAACCTTCGCCAGCAAAGCCGGAGCCCGGGCCAAACCGTCCCTTGTCAATGCCACATGAGCAGACTTTCCAAACTGGTCACACATCCACCGGGACCGGCAATGTCCAGGCCACCATTGGCTTGTTTGACCCGGCAAAGACCGCAATGATTGTGCACCTCCAAGTGTTCGAGGACGGACAGGAGAGCCGCCTGCAAGGAGTATAAATCCTTCCATTCCCCACCATCCTAGTCAGGGCGGAAGAAGCTTCTTGGGTGAGAAGTGAAATGTCTTCAAAAGAAACGAAGTCCAGTTGCCTCCTGAAAAAGCACCTTTGGGGCCACCGTGACCTGGATGACAGAGAATCTCTACAGACTTTTAGTTCAGAGGACCTTCCCCAGTGTCCGTCACTAAAAAGGGCCAGGGTCCCAGGGAGGAACTCCGTTCGGGTGGGTGGGGGCCGGCCTTGGCCGGAGTGACCCTCTGCTTGAGGGTCGCAGGGCGCAGAGGGGGAGTCCTGGACCCCTGAGGTCAAGGGGCTGCCTGGGGAAAAGGGGCCCTTGCCTGACTCCAGCTCCACAGCCGTTGGAGACGGGTTGGATTCCCCCCGGGGGCTGGGCAGCTGGTTGCTCTTTTTTAGGGGCTTGAAGCCCCCCCCCAATCTGCCCAGCCAGGGCAGGACCGTTGTCTTCCTCTTGGGGGGGGGCTTTTCTTCGGACGATCCTTTGTGAATCCCAGCTTCCTTCGGGGACTTTGTACAGGAGGGTCGCTGTGTGGGGGTTATGGCTCCGCGGCCCCTTCCTTCAGGGCTCAGTCCTCCCCCAAGGAGGCTCTTCCGGTTCCAGCCTTCTTCTCCTTGGGACGCATTTCACCCGCTCGGGAGGCAGGGCTGAAATCGGTGGCCTCTCCTGGGGGTTATTGGTTCACCCGACAGCGTCCCGATGCGTAGGTTTCACCGAGCGTTCTTATTTCAGGGCTGCTGTCTGGAGCTCAGCTGCCTCGGGCTGGCTTGACGGGGAGCGAGCGAGTGGGTTGGAAATGTGACAAAACAATTCACCGATAAATAAGCAGCTTTTCGAATAACAGCAAAGGGCCACGGTGAAGAACGACGTGGCTTCCTTGTCCTCTGAAAGGCGGGCGGGAAGATTTCATCCGTGAAGCTGCTGCCCCAGCCTCCCCACCGCTTGCAAAGAAGGGGAAGGGCAGAGACTCCGGCCGGGCTGTGAATGCCACAAACCCCACTGGCTGCTGTCCTCGCCCTGGGCCCTCGCAGTGCCCTCCGTGCCAGGGGGCTCCGAGAAGCAGGGCGGATGCACCGGGGGCGTTTTGCGTAGCTGTTGCAGGAACCTTTCCAGGGACCGTGCTCTGAGCCCTATCAGAGCCCGTGCCTACGCCCCGCCTTCCTTTTGACCCCCTCGGGCTCTGCTTGTCAGGCCTCCGGGCCCCCTTTACTGCTGGCGGCCGAGACCAGCTTGCTGCCCTTCCTCCTGCAGGCTCTGGAGCAGGAGCGGATGCAGAATTTCCAGCAGCTGTGCCAGCTGGAGGAAGAGGCCTTGGTGCCCAACCAGCAGGAGATGGAGTGCCGGATCTGTTACCTGAAGGTGGAGCCGGGCAACGGGGTGCTGCTGAGGAGTGCCTGCACAGCTTCTGCAGGTGAGGCGCCTCACCTGCGGCGGGGAGGGGGAGGGAGGCAGGGCTGGGCCTCCCCTCAAGCCACGCTAAGCCGCCTTCTCCTTCCGCAGAGCCTGCCTGCGCCAGCTGGTCAACTGCAGCCAGGACCCCAGGTGTCCTGTCCCTTTCGGGACAATTACTACGCCTGCACCAGCCACCTCCAGGACAGGGAGATACGGGCGGTGAGTCCAGGCCGGGAGTTGCCAGGGCAGCCCTGCCTTGGGGGGGGGGCTTGAGGAAACCCACCGAGGGGGCAGCTGCCTCTGCTCTTGGCAGGATTCTGAGCCAGCTCCTCCCCCCCGGCTCTGCAGCTGGTGACCCAAGAGGAGTACGAGCGCTTCCTGGAGCGGCGGCTGGCGGTGGCCGAGAGCCGGGCGCAGAACAGCTACCACTGCCGGACGGCCGACTGTCTCGGTGGTGCGTCTACGAGGACGACGTGAACGAGTTCCGGTGCCCCATTTGCTGGGCTCTGAACTGCCTCGTCTGCAAGGTGGGCCCAGCGGGAGATGCCTCAGACGCGCCTCCCCCAGTCCTTGCTTGGCCCAGGAGTGAGTGGGGAGGAACGCTGGCAGGACCGGGGGGACCCTGAATTTGCACCCTTTGGCTGCTCCTGCTGCCCCTTCAAGATTCCTCTACGAGACCGGCAGCCGGAAACATAATTCCCTCTCTCGTTCTTCCTGGGCTCCTCCTCTGCCAGGGGAGGCCGGCTCCTAAAGCCCCGGGTCCAAGCAGTGGAACCGGGCAGAGTTTGCGGCCTTCTGCCCAGCAGAGCAGGGCCCTGGCGGAGGAGCCCACCTGAAGCTTGCTGGCCGCCTGCTGCTGCCAAAAGCGGGGGGCAACTATTTGCCTGCTGTTTGGGGCGGGGGGGAAGAGGTGTTCTCAGCCCCTGCACGGGGGCTTGCAGGGTGGAAGGGCCAGGCCTGAAGCTGCCTCTGCCCACAGGCCATTCACGAGGGCATGAACTGCAAGCAGTACCAGGACAAGCTAAAGTCCCAGGCTCATCACGATGCAGCCGCCCGAGAGACTAACAACATGCTGAAGGTCAGGCCAGCCCCCTCCCTGCTTGCCTTACGCAGCCTGGGCCTTCCGAGCAGCTGACTCGGTGTCTTCTGTCCCGGCAGATGCTGGTGCAGCTGGGGGAGGCCATGCATTGCCCCGCCTGCCGCATCGTGGTGCAGAAGAAGGGCGGCTGCGACTGGATCCGGTGCCCTGTCTGCCAGACAGAGATCTGCTGGGTGACCAAGGGGCCACGCTGGGGGCCAGGGGTATGTGTCCCCGGGAAAGGGAGGAGCCGGAGAGTAGGTCGGGGGCGGGGGGGTTCCTTAGCCTCCCTCCTCCCTGTGCAGGCCTTGGGAGGGGCAGGAGGCAGCTGGAAAGGAGGGTCACCTGCCGGGTCACCCCCACTCACCCCTTTCTTGCAGGGCCACGGTGACATCAGTGGGGGCTGCCGGTGCAACGTGGATGGAGTGAGATGCCACCGGCTGTGCCAGAACTGCCACTGAGCGCTTGGCAAGAGGAAGCGGGCGGGCAGGCAGCCTTCTACCCGCTACCCCCCTCCCCCCATGTCAACAGCTCCACCGGGGTCAAGCCTGCTAATTTGGGGGGGGTGTGCCCAAGGCCTGTGGCTCTGCCCCCAGCTTGGAAGGCAGCAACCTCGGGAAGTCTGCTTTCTGACTTCACTGGCAGCGGGAGAGTCAGGAAACTGGTGGGTCTCCCCTCCCTCCGATTGCCTGATTCCAAAGACACGCCCCCAAGGCTTTGGCTGACAACTCTGGGCAACTGAGGCACAGCTACACCACGTGGAGAGAGCCGGAGGAAGGGGAGGGGCTCCCGCTCTCTTGTTGCTGCACAGGGCCGGAGAACCTTCCCAATAAAAGAAAAACACGCCAGCTGTGAGCCAGTGGTTCTCTTTGGGGCCGATGAAGGATTGCAAGGGGGTGGAGGGTCTGCAGGCTGGGAGGATCCTGGGCGCCTCAAGAAAGCAACTAACGCCTGGCTGAAGAAACACGTTTATTGGGGGGCTGCCACCCCTCACCCCAGGGTCCTCTTGCCAAAGCTGAGAGAGCGGCTGGACGAATGGCGAGAGACATTAAATAACAGCCAACGCATTTGGGGAAGCGGCCCACCCCCGCCCAGCTGCACGAAGGACGAAGCGCCATCAGCGCTCTGGCACTGGAGGCCGGTCTACCTCATCCAGAGGTCAGTCACGACGCTGGTAGAACATTTTCCTGCTCAGCGAAACTGAAAACTTGTGCCTTGCCATCAAGAACGTGAAGGGTATTGCCAGGGATGCAATTAGTATTACCTGGGTGAAGAGAGGAGCCGCTGTCACAGAGTTGCCCCAAGGCACCACCCTGCAGCCAGCTTCCCTGCTGCCCCCACCAGGGAAGCAGCAGCAGCAGCAGCTCCTGGCTCTGCCTGGCCCACCAGGCCACAACCAGCAGAGAACACGCACCTTGAGGCCTAGCCGCTTGCGGTCATCGAATTCCGGTTCTCCTGCCCATCGCAAGAAGGTGCAGACGTCCTTTGCAACCTGCGACATGGTGGCAGGCGTGCCTGTAAAGGAGCAGACCCGGGTGATCTCCAGCCAAGCCCAGGAAGAGGCCTCCGGCCACCCTCAAGCCCACTCACCGTCATCGTATTCCAGAATGTCGTTGTAGATGGGAGGAGCCATGGCTATTGCTTGTCCGGGGAAGTAGGGGTTGTAATAAAGCCCCTCTCGCATCGTCACGCCAGCAGGGGGGTCGCAGTAGCCAGTGAGGAGGGAGTAGACGTAGTCCTCGCCCCCATGCCTGAAAGGGAAGGGCAGTGAGGGCCCAGCCTCTCCAAGCCTCTCCTCTGTGCTTGGCAATGCCAGCCACCACGTGCCCAGGCCCCCGCCTCAGGCAGGATTACCTGGCTTTGAGGATGAGGCTGAGGTCAGGAGGCAGGGCCCCGTTGTTCGCCGCCCGCGCTGCTTCAGCGTTGGGGTAAGGGTTGGGGAAGCAATCGGACAGCTTGCCAGGCCGCATGTACATCTCGCCATTCTCATTGGGTCCATCCTGCACCTCCACCTAAAGGGCGAGAGGCCAGCCTCGCCTGACAAACCTCCACCTTTCCCCAGAGATGGGAAAGCTATTTTTGTCCACCTGCACCCATCATCCCCGCCTCAAGCTAACCAGCAGCGTGACGCGGCCACCAGCCCTGCAGCCAGCCTCTTGGAGGCAAGAACCAGGCGAGGCAGCCCAGAGCGGAGCCCATGACACCCGAACCAGCTGCACGCTTTGCTTACCTCCGCAGCCAGCACCTTGGCTTCCTCTTCAGTGTGGGTAGTGCCCACAAGGTTGCGAAAGGCCAAGTACTCCATGCTGTGGCAAGCGGAGCACACCTGCTTGTACACCTGGTAGCCACGTCGGACGCTGTGGACACAAATGTTTCCTTCAGGCCACGAGCCTCACAAGGCAGTCCTTACCTATGAGCCAGGTATTGAAACCATGGCAGGAAGCAGACTGGGGGCGGGGGGGTTGGCCCTGCCCAAGACTAGGATCCCTCTGGATGAGCCCAGTGTGCCCAATGCCGGAGGAAGGAGGCAGCTGGGCCAAGCTCGGAAATGACCGCCTGCACGGAAGGCAGGCAGAAGACGGGGGCAGCAAAGGGAGGGGGAGCCAGCTAAAGGACGGGACACGGACAGAGGAAGCCTGGCAGCTGCTCCCTGTCCAGAGGGGGCAAAGCAAAGTCAAGCGGGGGCCCCAGCGACCCTTGTTGGGCATTGACGCCACCCACCTGCTGTGGTCCAGGGCAGTCAGGAGGCCGTTGTGGCTCCAGGGGTAGCTGGGTGCATGAAGCTCCAATTCCGAGGCCTTCACAGCTCTATGGAGGGCCCAGGCCAGCCCTGCCCCGCCGACCGTCAGAACGCCCAGAGCGCCCAGGGCCACCCTCCTGCCCCGGGACAGGCCCGCCACGGACGCCACGTTGGCCTGCAAAGAAAGGCCGCTGAGCGAATTGCCCGCAAGCTGAATGGAAGCCCCCCCCAGCCCCCCGGACCCCACTAAGCTCCCCGCAGGTTTTCCCCTGAGCCCTTTGCGGGAGTCTCCCGCCTCCTGGGTGAACAGCCCCCCCCCCTTCCCCAGAGTCCCTGCAGAGATGACGTACAACTCCCAGGATTCCCCAGCGAGCCGGAAGCCTGAAGTGGCCCAGGGGGAGGCGCGCGTGGGGCCACCCCGCTCAGACCTCCAAGGTGCCGCACCAGACGGGGACGGGGCCCGGGGGCTGCAAAGGCCTGCGGGCGGGGGCGGGGGGGCGTCGTCCTGCCTCTCATCCCCCTCGGAGCGCCTTCAGCTGCCTGGCCGCGCTCCAGCCTCCCTGCCCGAGACGCCCCACCGGACTCCCCGCGGGGCCAATCCGCGCGGCGCCCGGCAAAGGGACAGCCTCGGCCCCCGCTCCTCCCGGCAGCCGGGCCACTTCCCTCCCGCTCGCGTCCTTCGGGGCGCCGCAGTGCAGCAGCCGGGGAGGGGGAGCCGGGCCGCGGCGGGGTGGGGCGCGGGGTGACCTTGGGGCGGGACGCGACCGGAGCCCGAGCGGGGGGGAGGAACCGGCGCGCGCGTCGCCAGGGCCGCCTCGCCGTACCCGCGGATGGGGGCCGCCGGGCAGGGCCGGGACCAGGAAGCGCCCCGGGAACGCGCCAGGCTCCGCGCCGCCGCCGCCGCCACCGCAGCCATCTTGGGGGAGACGAGGCGAGACAGCTTTCCCACAAGGTGCCGCGCGGCGGAAGTACAAGCGTAGCTCCCGCCGCTTCCGGCCCTCAGAGCGACGCCCTAGCCGCCTGGGGTGGGCTAGAGCGGCGACGCGCCGGTTTCCGTAGGGCACGTGACGCGAGGCTCTTTCGGGCCTCCCCGGATGGAGCAGGCAGATCTACGAATCCTGGAGAGGAGCCCCCCTCCGCTTACTCGCGGGTCCTCAGCGATCCCAGCCAGCTCCGGTTCGATTGCGGGAGGCTCTCAGGAGGGAGGGCTGAACCCGAACCGATCAGCCAATCAGAAGAGAGCTGGAAGGGTCCCTTGGAGGTCTTCTAGTCTAGCCCCCTGCTCAAGCAGGAGACCCTATACCATGAGACAGGTGGTTGTCCGGTCTTCTTGATATATTCAGTTACAATCAAGAGTTGGAAGGGACCTTGTGGGTCATCTAGTCCAACCCCCTTCCTCCTGCCTAAGCAGGAGACCGTAAAAAGCCTCGAGTTATCCCGCCCCCCCTTTTCCTTCAACCAGCCATGCCCGGTTCCTGGAGCCGCAGCCGTTCTTCCTGCGTTTTAGCCTTCAATCCTCTTTGTTGCCCTTCTTTGCACTCCCCCTCTCCCCCCCGTCTCAACCTCTTTTCTGTAAATGTGGGGACCAAAACTGGGTGCAGCACTCCAGGCGTGGCCTTAACTAGGCATTCATAAAGCGGTGCTAATAACTTCATGCAATCTTCATTCTGCGTCTGTTTATATGACCAAAGGATCCTTGGAGCCAAAGGATCGTGTTAGCTTTTCTGGCTGCTGCCTCCACTGCACACGACTGGCTCCTGGTTAAGGGATTGTCCACTGGGACTCCCAGGTCCCTCTCAGAGTTACTGGTTTTGGAGCCAGGTTTCCCCTAATCTGTACTTGTCCCTTTGGCTTTTCCTGCCCAGGTGAAAAAAAATCTTGGTTTTCTCCATGTTAAATTTCATTTTGTTGGTCAGGGCCCATTGCTCAAGTTCAATGTCCTTCTTCTGAGTTCACGGTCCACGAACCCCGCCTGGCCTTCACCCTCTCGAGCCTCAGCTTCGCAACAGCCTGGAGTCTTCATTGATTCAGGCATTGTGGGTGCCTGAAATATTGACCGGGGGAGGCGTACACACAAATCCACTCTTTGCACCACAACATCCAACGTCTTTTTATTTTGCTAAAATTGTTTCCAGGCAAACCACAGCTCCTGCCTCTCTCCCAGCCCTCCAGTCTGTCTTTCTGGCTTTTGCAACCACAGCAAAGGCCAAGAGAGTCAGGGCCCCGTGGCCCTCTGTGCCCCTAGCCAAGCAGAGGGAGGCCCCAGCCTGCAGCCAGCCGGACATTCAACGCTGCAAGCGTGGCAGCTGCCACCTCCTTGGCCCCTTGGAGAGCTCTCTGGGCAGCAGCAGCTGCTGTGCAGGAGGAGGGGGGGTCCAGGCTGCCCCCCACAGTCCACTTCAAAGCCTCTGGTGATCTACTTCCAGAAGAGCACGTTCCAGAAGAGCAGCCAGCAGGGGTACACGAAGATGGCCACGAAGGGGAAGACGATGGAGCCGTAGAGGTAGTGGTCCAGCAGCCCCTCGGCAATCACCTGGAGGAAGCGCTGCCAGCCCTCCAGGGGCGAAATGGGATACTCCATCAGCTCTTGGTACAGGAAGATGCACAGGAGGAGAGTGACAGCCGGGGTGACCAGCAGCAGCAGCCCCGCATACAGGTACCTGCCAGGGAGAAGGGGCTCCCGGTCAGGCCCACCTGGCCCTCCCTCCTGCGAGGTACCTGCCGGCTCTCTGCTGGCCTGATCAACAGGCCCAGAGGATCATGCAGAGAGGCAGGCACAAGCCGCCTCCTCCTCCTGCGCTGCCCAGGTGGCCGATTGGTTGGGCAGGAGCGCCTGGCCTCCTTTCCAAGCTTAAATTGTTGAGGAGCAAATTGTGGCCGGTCTGGCACTGCCCCCCCGCTGCAAGACGCCCCCCTCTCTTTCCCGTCTATTGAACTGCAACGGACCCGGTGTGCAAAGGTTCTGGCTAACGATTCCTTCGTCCAGGAACCAGGAAGAACAGGAAATGGCTCCGCTCCTGTCCCTGCTTTGGGGCACAACTGTTCTGGACTTTGAGCTTTGGGGTGGGGGTGGGGGTCGCCCAACAGGATTCGTGCTTGTGAAACCACGGGCCCCCTCAATGCCAGCCTCTGGTGCCTGGAGAGGGTCCCCTGGCCCTTGGCTCAAAAACGCCCCTTTCACCCTGGAGAGCGTCACTGGGGTAGGGAAGCAGCCCCCACCGCCCTGTGACTGTGTGTCCCCCCACTGCTGCCTCAGAGCCCCTGCAGTGCTGCCCCCCAGGACGTACCTGGGCCCCGTGGGTTGCACAACCGCTGCCACGGGCGCCATGGTGACCGTCAGCAGGAAGCCCAGGGAGAAGTTGATGAGGGCGACGCAGCTCAGCTGCATGGCCAGGTAGAGCAGCGCAAACAGCTTCAGCATCATCCAGCCCTGGTTGCTCCCGGAGCCCATCAAGACTCTACAAGGCGGGAAGGCCGGTTCGTCCGGGCAGAATCTCCCGGAGAGCCGCCTTCCTGCTCCTCCCCTTCAGACCCGGGTGCAACCCCTGGCGGGAGGCCGGGCTCCCACCCCTCCGTTACCTATGTGTGTTGTGGGGCAAGGCCAGCCCAGCCACGTAGATCCCGATGCTGGTGAGCACCACCGCCTCCGACTCAGAGACCGGGAAGTGCTCCGTGGCTACCTGCTGCCCCCAGACCGGCACGAAGTAGAGCGCGAGGCCCGTGGCGTGGCAGATGAGCAGCGGGGGGATCAGGGTCAGCACGCTGGGCCTCGGATCCTGTCCCAGAGGAGGACGGCAGGAGTTATGGGGATGCCCCGCTGCACCCCCCCAAGCAAAGGAACAGCGGAGCCAGAGCTGGCCGGTGTCTCCCCCCTCCCCCCAAAAGGCTGGAGGGCTGGACAGCAGACCGAACCCACGGCCTAACTCTTATGCCCGGAGAGAGAGGTTGCTGCCACGAGGACAAGACCCGCCTTCTCCGGGGCTAAGCCCACCTCCACAGGAGCAGGATTCGAAGCCTGGTCTCCATCGCAGAGTTGGCTCCCGTCAGTGTCGAAACTGCTCAGCTTCACCCACAGGTCCAGGGCGTTGAGGGAGGGAGGAGTCCAGGAAAACAGGCAGGGCATAGGCGAGCCCCGAACAAGACGCCCGGAGTGCCCCGCGACGGTGTCTGGGTGGAAGGAGCCCCTCACTGCCCGCTCTGGACCAGAGGCGACCCCCCCCCCCATCCCAGGGCGTCTCCCTCGCACCAAAGGGCCCCCCTCGCATGCTGGGGAATGAGAGCTCCTCCCTCCTGGACGGGCAGAGAACAGGCCCTCCCACCACCCAGGCCCCTCCCTTCTTGCTCGGCACGTGGGGCCCTGAAGGACTCAGCTGGGAGCTTCTCCAGCGCCCCACTTTCAGGCCGGAGCCCCCAGCAGCCCCCAAAGCAGACAGGCCTCCAGGAAGGCCGCCCCTTCCCGGTGAGCAGGGCCACCGGCTGGCCTGGCTGGCTGCCTCCACTGGAGGAGGATATCTTGAGGACGAGGATGAGGATGAGGAAGCCGAAGGCCGGCATGTAGAGCCCGATGGAGACGAAGCGGGAGAGCGAAGGCAGCAGGTAGAAGAAGTAGGACTGGTGCAGCCGCTCCAGCAGGTTGTTCAGCTTCCGGAAGATGCCCTCGAAGGTCCTGGGGGAGGAGGAGCGGACAGAGGCTTGCGGCTTCCCGTCCCCGGCGGCCCCCGGTCGGATCTCAGCCCACTCTGACACTCACACGCCCATCACGCCCATGTCGAACTTGTACTGGCGGAAGCTGTTGATGCCCCGGATGGTGATGGCCTCGATGTGGTAGCGGAGGAAGAGGCCGTGGTCCCCCTGGGGGTGGCCCGAGCCCTGCTTGAGCACCATCAGCAGCAGCGTCTGCAGGGAGTGCAGGTAGCCCGGCAGGGAGTCCCAGTCGGAGCGCTGCAGCTGCGGGGGAGGCGGGGCAGAGGAGGCTTTCAGCGGGGCAGGCCCTGTCCGGTCGTTGGCCCTGCGAAGGAGGGACACCACCACCCCCAACCGCGGAGGGATATCCTGCCGACAGGCTGACCACCTGCCTGCTCAAGCCGTGGCCGAGCCTGACTCGAGGCACCTGCTCCGGCCTGGGGGAGCCGATGTCCGAGAGGCTCTCCCCTCCGGGCGGCCTCCCGCGTACCTTGCCCTGGATGGTGCACAGCAGCCCGTTCTTCTGGCAGAAGGAGTAGAAGAGGTTGACCAGGTCCAGGTTGGGCAGCTGCCCGTTCAGCCCCTCCACGGCCACATCGAAGCTGGTGATGACGTCACTGCTCAGCTCCAGAGAGATGGCGGCCTGGATGGCTCCTGCTCGCCCGAACGTCCCCGACGAATGCGTCTCTGCAGAGGGCCCAGCGGTTGTGTGGGCACCCTCATCAGAGAGCGGCCGGCCGATAATATTCCCTAGTGGCTGTACTTAGCCCCCCCCAGGCTCCGCCAGAAGCCAGGGTCAGGCCTTCTGAGGTTGCAACTGTGCCTAAGGCCAGCTCTGCCGCCCTGAGGAGGAGTAAAAGACCTGCTCCTTTTAAGGGAAGCTTTGGCTGAAAGCAGGAGGGGCATGGCAGGTGTGTTGGAGCAGAGCCCCAAATGGGAGGCCGGGGGCCCAGGAGCACAGCGGGGGGAGAGAGCCGAGCACCCATCGGAGCCCCTACCCGTGACGTTGACGTCGTGGTAAGCCTCCAGCCAGGCCTCCATGCCGATCAGGTCGTGTTCGTTGACCAGGAAGATGATGTCCTTGGCCCAGTAGATCTGGCCTGCCAGGGAGGGCGGGAGGGGCAGCTCAGCACCGGCCCTCCTCTCCCTCCGACTGCCCCCCTCCCCCGCGCCCGACTCACCGCGGAAATGCGCGGCCAGGGCCAGCATCAGCCCCACCGCCTGGCTGTTCCGCTGCTGCCCGTCGCTGCAGGGCACGCTCAGCACCAGCGACTCGGTGCTGGCTGCGCGCGGGGCCCGCAGGATCCCGTAGACGTTGGTCCCCTTCACGGTCTGCGCGGGGAGAAGAGAGGAGGGGAAGCGCTTGGGCATCGCCGCCGCCCCCGCCCGGCCCAGCCGCCCCCGCCCCGCCCGAGCCCCGCGCGTACGTATCTCTCGCGCGCCTCGTCCGGGAAGGGCAGCGTCCGGGAGAAGCTCTGCGCGAAGACCTCCAGGCCCAGCGCCCGCAGGCTCTTCTCCAGCCAGGCCGCCGGCAGCGCCCTGCGGGGAGAGCAGCGTTGGGCCCCGGCGCCCCCATCGCCCGTCCTCCGCCCCCGGCGCCCCCGACTCACCCGCCGGCCTTCTTGCGCTGGGCGGCGAACTCGCGGGCGAGGGCCAGGGCGCGGTCCCCGCGGGCGAAGCGCTCCTCCACCATGGTGGAGCCCATGGCGTTCTCGGACATGGAGGCGCGCGGCGCCAGCGGCTGGAAGGCCAGGCCCAGGAACCAGCCCAGCCCGGCCACGAAGCTCAGCGCGCTGCGGGCGAGAGGGAGAGGAGAGCGGCTCAGCCGGGCGGCCCAGCGGCGCCCGCCCAGCCCCCGGCCCGCCCCGCGCCCGGCCCCACCAGAGCGGCGCGTGCAGCCGGAGCAGCAGCCGGGAGAGCGCGCGGCGCCAGTGCGGGTCCGACAGCAGCCCCATGGCGCCCGGCCGGCAGAAGCAGCGGCAGCGGCCGAGGAGGAGGCGCCGCCCCGGAAGACGCGCACGCTCCGCCCGGCGCCGGGGAGGAGCGTCCCAGCCCCGAGCGCGCAGCCGGCCTATCGCCGCGTTTGTCCCGGACTGCGCGGCCGGAGCCCGGAGCTCCTCGGCGTCGCTCGGCCGGCACCGGCCTCGACAGGGCGCGGAGAGCGTGGCGGCACCCCGCTCCCCCTGCCGTCCGGCTTGCAAAGAACTGCACGGGCGCTTGGGAATGGCAGACCTTTATTGGGGGGGACGGGGGAAACAGGCATGGAAAGCGGGGCCAGAGTCCCGGGCGGCCCCGCTCAGGTCCCGGGCAGGGCGGCCCCTTCGCGCAGGTGCTCGCGCACCACCTGGTCCAGCACGGCGTGGACGTCCCGGCAGGCCTTGCGGGCGGCCTCGGCGATGCGCTCCAGGTGCTCCTCGTGCAGCCGGCCGTTCATCTCCAGCAGGGCGATCTGGTCGGCCTTGGGCAGCAGCGCCAGCGCCACCTGCGGCCCCCCGGCCGCCTCCTCTATGTAGTTCAGGTCGGCCAGCGCCGTCTCCTCCACGAAGCCCGCGGAACTGGCGCACACGTAGTCGCGCAGCGGGATCCCGGCGTCGATCACGGCGAGGGTGGCGGCGTTCACCGAGGCGCAGTAGTTGCCGCCGTCCGCCTGCAAGATCTGAGGGCGGCCGAGCGGCGGTCAGCGCCCCAGCCAGGCCGCCTGGCCGCCCGCCGCCGCCCCCGTCCCCGGCGCCCCACCTGCACGTAGATGTCGATCTGGGAGCGCGGGAAGAGCCGCGTGAGGATGGCGGCCTCGAAGGTCTGCTTCAGGTGCAGCGTCATCTCGCTGGACTTGCGGTCGCCGTGGGGCCGCCGCTTGCGCTCGCCCGTGCTGAAGGTGGCCATGCTGAACTGGCAGTTGACCAGCGCCTGGTCCGGCGGCGCCTTGCTCCGGGAGCCCCGCACCTGCTGGGGAGACGGGCGGAGAGAGGCAGGCAGGCAGGCAGGGGAACCGCCTTAGCCCCCCCCGCCCCGCCCCCGGGCGCGCAGCCCCTGCCTACCTCGTGGGGCCCGTAGACGACGGCCAGCGCCTTGGTGTTGCCCTGCTCCAGGTAGGCGGAGCCGTCGGCCTGCGCGAAGACGCCCATGCGGGCGCGGATCTGCCGGAGCTCGCCGGCGCGCCGCCCGTCCACCCGGTAGCCCTGCTCCGACAGCAGCTCCAGACCCGCCATGCCCGCCCGGCGCTTCCCGGCCTGCCCCGCGCCCCAACGGGGGGCTGCAGGCGCCGCCCCCTCGCTGCTCGGCGCGCGCAGCGCTGCCGAGCCCCGCCCGCCTCGCAGCTGGGAAGTCGTTGCGGGCGGGGCGGGACTCGACACGGGGCAGCGCTGCAGCGGTCCGGAGGCGGAGAGCTGCG
This sequence comes from Notechis scutatus, assembly GCF_049901735.1. NCBI lineage: Eukaryota > Metazoa > Chordata > Lepidosauria > Squamata > Elapidae > Notechis > Notechis scutatus. The sequence continues at coordinate 210,493,198 of NC_142011.1, forward strand.
CTGTCTCCGACGGGGGCCGGCTGGAGCGGAGGGAGGCGTCCGCTGCCGGAGCCGCTGGGCTTCGTCGTCCGCCCGCCCGCTCTCCTCCTTCGCCATGGCTGCCCCGCAGGCGGGCAAGTTCCAGTTCGCCATCGACCGCGGCGGCACCTTCACCGACGTCTTTGCCCGCTGCCCCGACGGGAAGATCCGCGTGATGAAGCTGCTCTCCGAGGACCCGGCCAACTACCGCGACGCCCCCACCGAGGGCATCCGCCGCATCCTGCAGGAGGTCAGAGCGGCCGGCCGCGTCCCCTGCCTCAGGCCGCCTTCTCTGCAGGCGGCAGCCGTCGATGGGGCCCTGCGAGGCCCGGAGTTGGGGTCTCTGCTCCCGGGATTGAGGCCGATGCTGGCAGCTGCAGGCCTGCCCCACTTCTGCACCCGGCGATACCTGGGGGTGGGGGAGGGAGAAACGAGAGGCAGCAGCCGGCCGAGGTCCACCCTTCCCTTCAGCAGGAGTGCGGGGTCTCCTTCCCCAAAGACCAGCCCCTCAACACCACGGGCATCGAGTGGATCCGAATGGGCACCACGGTGGCCACCAATGCCCTCCTGGAGCGGAAGGGCGAGCGCTTCGCCCTGCTGATCACCAGGGGCTTCCGGGACCTGCTCTACATCGGGAACCAGGCACGGCCCAGCATTTTTGACCTGGTCAGTGCTGTGAACTGCAAAGGGGACTCATGCACACGCACACACACACACGCACGCACACACCCAGCGGCTCTGCTGTGTCTCACGCAGGAGGGCTGATCTCCGTGCCAGCTGGCACCACCTTCCCCAGCAGCAGGGAGGGAGGGTGCCCTGCTACACCTGGGCTTGGCAGCAGCGGCAGCCAGCTGTGTGGCGGCAACTGGTGGGCTGGAAGCCCCTGCCCCCCTCACTTGGGTCTGCCCCAGCTGTGCCTGATGCTGGAGGTCCTTCTCCTGGCAGGGGCCTCTCTTGCTTTCCCTGCCTGGGCTCCCCCCAAGCAGGCAGGGGCAGCCCTGAAGGCCGCTCTCCCCCCAGGAGGTCCGAATGCCAGAGGTCCTGTACGAGGCAGTGCTGGAGGTGGACGAGCGCCTGGTGCTCCATCGGGACGGCTGCCCGCTCTCGGATTCCGGGCAGCGGGTGACAGGTGGGAGCCACCTCTGGGCCCTGGGGGCGGGGGAGGACAGCTGCATGCAGCCTCTGGAGTGCAGACCTTCTCCCCCAAAAAAACCAGGCTTGACCGGGGAGGCGGTGGTGGTGGAGCAGCCCGTGAACCTCCTGGCCCTGCGAGTGGAGCTGGAGGCGCTGCTGGCACGGGGCATCCGTAGTCTGGCCGTGGTCCTGCTACACTCCTACCTGTGAGTTCCTTGACCCTCCAGGGCAGCCCCCAGCAGGGAGGCGTGCGGGCATGGAAGGAGCGCCCTTGGCGCCATGGCAGGCGGATAGAGAGACACAGCCGAGGAGAAGGCGGTTGGGAGAGGCAACCTCTGGGTGCCAAGGGTTGGGCCTGGCTCTCCTGCTGAGGGCTGGTGGTGGCCGGAGGGGAGGGGCTGGGGGGCCAGATCTCCCTTCAGTGGGCAGGGCTGAGCATGCCACCTGGCAAGGGGGCCCCTTCTCCCGCGCAGTCAGCCTTGGGTGTCTCTGACAGGTGGCCCGGCCACGAGCAGCAGGTGGGCACCTTGGCCCGGGAGCTGGGCTTCCGGCAGGTCTCGCTGTCCTCCGAGGTGATGCCCATGGTGCGCGTGGTGCCCCGTGGCTACACGGCCTGCATAGACGCCTACCTGACTCCCTGCATCCTCCGCTACCTGCAGAGCTTCCGGGACGGCTTTGCTTCACAGCTCCAGGTGAGGAGGAGGAGGAGGAGGAGGAAGGGGGACGCATTGGCTTGAACTCCAGGGGTTTCAGTCTGTCCGGGTGGCCCAGGCTCCGCTCGCTCATCGGCTGTTGTTTCGAATGCCCCGGATTGTTGCGTTAAGGCAGAAGATGGTTGTTGGTGCACATTACTCAAGCGCAGAGACTGAGCTTTGTGAACTATTGTGCATTGTATGGGACTCTGCCTCACACTGGTGTGCTGCCACGCACAGGCTGGGAGTTGTGCACCAAGCATGCAGTCGCTGCCTCTCGGCTGCCCTCCAACCTCTGGCCTAGCAGCCGGGCAGTCAGCACATTTCTGAGTAGCCCCTCTTGGCTTGGGGAGGAGTCCGGCTGCTCTGCTGGCTGCTCGTGGATGAGGCTGGGGAGGGAAGGGTCCCACTTGCCCTGGGGGTCGGGGGTGTCCACTGGCCTTCAAAGCAGAGGAGGCGTTGCCTTGGGGCTCAGGGAGTTTGGCCGGGGGCCTCAGGCTCTTAGCACACTGGACCCCAAAGGGCTTTGGAGGGGCACAGGGCCCCACGGGATCTGGCAAGGCGTTTGCCCAACCACCCGCCCCTCGGTCCCTCTGGCCTTTCCCCCTCCCCACAGGGCGTGCCGGTTGCATTCATGCGCTCGGACGGAGGCCTGACTCCCATGGAGGCTTTCAGTGGCTCTCGGGCCATCCTCTCAGGCCCTGCTGGCGGAGTCGTGGGCTATGCGGTCACCAGCTACCATCGCACGGAAGAGCGTCCGGTCATCGGCTTCGACATGGGAGGTGCGTGGCGGGAGCAGAGGGGCTCCGTGGCCCTGTCCAAAGCAGGGGAGGGGGGCTCACCCGGTCCTCTTACAGGGACCTCCACTGACGTGAGCCGCTACGCCGGAGAGTACGAGCACGTCTTCGAGGCCACCACTGCCGGCATCAGCATCCAGGTGCCGCAGCTGGACATCAACACGGTGGCGGCCGGGGGCGGCTCCCGCCTCTTCTTCAGGTGAGCGTCCTGCCTTGGGGTCCCCCCTCTGGCCCCAGGGAGGCCCCTGAGCTCCGGGCGATTTGCCCTTCACCTTCCTTTGAGTGGGGACGGGTGAAGGGCAGCCGCTGGCCCTGCGAGCAGGAACCGGGCACCAGCTGCCCTTTGGCCCTTTCAACGCCTCTGAGTTGGGGAGGGGGAGGGGCTGCTGGATGCTTCTGAAAGCCCCTCCCCCACTTTCCCCCCACAGGTCCGGGCTCTTCGTGGTGGGACCAGAGTCCGCAGGGGCGTTTCCCGGCCCCGCCTGCTACAGGAAGGGTGAGGGAGCCGCATGGCATCACTCTGGGCAAGGGGGGGGGGGGGCTGGGCAGCAGATCAGTGATGGGCACCGTCTTCCTCTCTCGCAGGGGGGCCGCTCACTGTGACGGACGCCAACCTCTGCCTGGGCCGCCTTCTGCCCAGCCACTTCCCTCACATTTTTGGGCCTGACGAGAAGCAGCCGCTCTCGCTCCAGGCTTCCCTGCAGGCCTTCCAGGCACTGGTGGCCGAAGTGAAGGCCTCTGGGGAAGCCCGGCCCGACCTCAGCCTTGAGGAGGTGGCCATGGGCTTCATCCAGGTGGCCAACGAAGCCATGTGCAGGCCCATTCGGGCGCTGACGCAGGTACCGCTCCTCATCGGCTGCGTCCTTGATCTGGGCCCCCAGAAAGGCCCCTGCCGGACCCCTCCAGGGGGCCCCTCACAGCAGGGGCCCCAGACGGAGGCCATGACCAGGGTGGGCAGAGGGGGCCCCTTTGAGCAACAGCTCTCCACCCTGGGAGCCAGAGAGCGCTGGGAACTAGCGACCCCCAAGCAGGCCAGGGGCTGCGGGTGGCTGGGCCTGCCCCCCAATCGCCTCAGAGTGGGCCTGCCCCAACGGTGCTGTCCCTCCCTCCCTTCTCCCGTTAGGCCCGGGGCCATGACACCTCCCGCCACGTCCTGGCCTGCTTCGGAGGGGCCGGGGGCCAGCACGCCTGTGCCATCGCCCGGGCGCTGGGCATGAGCACTGTCTTCATCCACAAGTAGGTTCCTGGGGCCGTGCGGTGAGGGAAGAGGCTTCCCCGGAAGGCCTGCTGCTGCCTGGGGCTGCGTTTGCCAAGCAGGCCTCTCCTGCCAGCACGGGGTGGTGCCCCACAGGTGCCCCTGTTCCACGGAAGGGGGTCTTGGTCAGCGTTGCCCTCCTGTGCGGGGCGTGGGCCCTGGCGGATGCCCCGGTCAAAAGAGGGGAGGGTTTTTTGCCTGTTGTTCTGCAGGGTCTCCCCCTCCCCCACAGGCACAGTGGGGTCTTGTCGGCCTACGGGATGGCCCTGGCGGACATCGTCCACGAGGCCCAGGAGCCGTGCTCGCTGGTCTACGAGGCAGCCTCCTTCGCCCAGCTGGACCGTCGGACGGCTGCCCTGGAGGAGACGTGTGTGCGCGCCTTGGAGGCCCAGGGCTTTGCCAGGTGGGGCCCGAGAGGCGGGAGGGGCGGGAGGGGGCTTTGGCATACAGAGCGGAAGAGGTGAAGCCCCCTCTGCCCCCAGGTCCCAGATCACCACCGAGGCCTTCCTGCACCTGCGCTACGGCGGACAGACTGCGCCCTCATGTGCTCGGCCAGGGGTTACCCGGCCCACGCCGGCTCCTGCAGCCACGGAGACTTTGGCACAGCCTTTGCCAATAGGTCAGTGGTGCACCTACTACCCCCGGGGAACTGGGCTTGCGGGGTTTCTGCTCCCTCTGGGGAGCCAGAGGGGTCTCAATGCTGAGCCTGCCCTCCCACCCAGGTACCGGCAGGAATTCGGCTTCACCATCCCCGAGCGAGCCATCCTGGTGGACGATGTGCGGGTGAGGGGCACAGCCTGCTCTGGGATGGGCCAGGAAGAGCCTCAGCCGGTCTGCAAAGAGACCCCCAGCCTAGAAATGGTACGGCTCCCCCCCCCCTTGGCTCCAGGCTGGGCTTCCCTACGGGAGCTGGCATTGCCCTTTAGCCTTGGCCTTCTGGGCCCCCGCAGTCCCCCGGGCCTCCCCTCAAGGCGCAGGCTGAATGTCTCCTGGGTGAAGGCATTGGCCCACTGGGGAGGGTCTCGCTGCTTTCAGGGCTGTGTTTCCCCACTTGCACGATGCTGCCAAGCGGAAGCCCCCAGGCAGGGCCTCCCAACCCGGACAGTCCAAAGGAGCCAAGAGGGCCGCCGGGGGAACGCAGCCTTTGGTCTGCCTGCCTCTCTTGCCTCCCCTCCAGAATCCCAGATGGGGGGGCAGTAGGGCTCCTTGGGGGAGCCTCAAGAAGTAAATGCCCCCCCCTCCTTCCCTCTCTTGCTCCTCTTGCCGCTCCCTTTCAGCTGGGCGATCCCTGGGCACAAGGGGAAGGGTGGAAAGTGCAAAGAGCGGTGGGCTGGGAGAGTTTGGAGGGACTCTGGAGATCATCTACTCCAGCCACCACTGGAAGAACTCCCAGCAGCGGGGAGGCCGCCCCCTCTCTTGCTCAGCTGCTCTGACCGTTAGGAAGAGCTGCCCAAACCCTCTCCCACCCCCAGTTTCTGCGCCTGGCTTCTGGGGACGGCCTGGGCCCTCCGATGCTCTGCCCTGGGCTCAGGGGCCAGCGCCTCCTCTTCCCCGGGCGCGGCCCGGGAGGAGCGCTTCTCTGCCTGTGGTCGAGGAAGGGGGGCTGCTCTCGCCCCCCCCCAGGGCCTCTGCTGCGGCTTCTGCCACAGCCTGGCCGCTTTGGCTCGCCTGCCGTTTGCAGCGCGATGAGGTTTTGGGGGGGGCAGGTCGCCAAGTGAGGATGACAATGTTGCCCCTTCAGCCGTGTCCGTCTCTCGGCCGCTCTCTGGGCAGGCGGTCTCGTCTTCCGACCTTCTTTGAGTTCTTCTCTGCTCTGGCTGGTCTGGGCTTTGAGGGCGTCCGGCCATCGTCTTCTTTGGCAGCCTGACCCCCTTTTGCCCCTGACGCCTCCCAGCTCCCCCCACCCATGAATTCTCCCCCTGACCTGGCCCAGATAAGGGAGAGGCAGCACTTCTGTGTCCAGCCCCCCGCTGCCCCCTCCCCGGTCTTGGTGCCTTTGAGATTTCCCAAGGGAAGGACTTTGTGTTTGCCCCCTCGAGGTTCCTTCTGCCTCTTCTCCCACTTTGTCCAGAGCCTCCCAGTTCACCCCTCCCCTCCCCCTCCCTGCTTCCCCCGCAGACTCGATCCTCGTGTTCCCTGGCGCTTCCCGGTCGGTCATCCGTCAATGTCCCGGCTGGCTTGCTGCTGCTTTTGCCCTGCTTCCTTCCACCCTGGACCCGGCACGAGCTCCTCGGTGCCCCTCTGCGGGTGAACTTGTGCCGCGCTGCTCCCGCGCAGCCGGGCCAGGTGGCCTAGCTAGGGTGGCAAGGGCCAGTTCCCCCAACCCCCAAACCCCCAGGAAAAGCTTCCAGCAGACCCTGAGCGTCTCCGGGCACAGCCCCTTCCAGCCACCTCGCAATCGGAGTCTTTGCCAGGGGCTGCCAGCCCCAATCAGGGCAAAGGCTGGTGCTTCCCTCTGGCCTGCCTCGCGTGCCCTGGCTCAGAAGGGGCTGCGGGGGAGGGGCTGGGGGGCAGTCGAGGGAGACTTGGGGCCAGGAGGACGTGGACCTCGCCCTCTCTGAAGTGCCCTGGCAGCTCCCTGCTGGCTCCGGCCGAGCGGCAGCTTCTCCTCCAGGGGGCCAGAGGGTGCTTGGTCCTCCCCCCCCTTCCATCCTCTGGCAGAGGCCCATCGCCCAGGCTCCCTCAGCCGTGGAGGGGGAGGGGGCTCCGACTGAGCCGGACCGGGGCCTCAGGCGTTCAGGGCGGCCCAGTGCCTCTCGCCCGGCCTTAGTGCTTCTGCCGAGCCAGGAAGTCCTTTCAGCCTCTTTGTCTCCTTCCTGGCTTCCTTTCTGCTGCCGGTCCCTTCCTTGGAGGCTGCACCCTCTTGCCCGTCCTAACCAGGGAGCAAAGCCCCAGGGGTCCTCGACTTCTCCTTGGCTCCTCCCTTCCCAGGATTTCTGGGCCCCAGGGGGAGGGGCAGTTTCAGAGACCAGCTTCCAAACGGTGCCAGTCGGGTGCAGTGGCGGGAGGGGGGACACCCTGCAAGGGAGCGAGCGGTTGGGCAAAGGCGGCCAACGGAGCTGCGCCAGCTGGGGGCTTCTGTGTGTAAGCCGCTCCCACCTACAGGTGACCCGCTGTTACTTTGAGGGGGCTACCAGGACACCCCCGTCTACCTGCTGGAGAACCTCTTCCACGGCCACTCCGTCCCGGCCCCAGCATCCTGGTGGACAAGAACAGGTGAGGAGGGGCTGCGGGGGAGGGGCAGGTGTGGGGGGCAGGGTCCAAATCTTGCCAGAGCAGGAAAGAAGCTACGGACTCAGGGAGCCAATGAAACCCGGCTCTTCCCAGTCGGCTTGCAGCTTCCCGGGTGCTCGGACGATGCTCCGTGCCAACTGCTCTGGGCCGGGGGCGGGGGAAGCGGGCTGTGTGACCCACTGAAGGGCCCCTCGACGCTCCTGCAGCACCATCCTGGTGGAGCCGGCTGCGCAGCTTTCGTGACGGCCCTGGGCGACGTCTCCATCACGGTGGGCTCCGGGGCCGTCCGTCCCATCGGGCCGGAGCTTGACCCGTCCAGCTGTCCATCTTCTCCCACCGCTTCATGAGCATTGCAGGTAAGCGTGAGGGCGTGAGTGCCCCCCGTGGGCAGGACGGCCCCCAGAGAACAGCCGCCTCTCTCCCCGAGCAGAGCAGATGGGCCGGGTCCTGCAGCGCACGGCCATCTCCACCAACATCAAGGAGAGGCTGGACTTCTCCTGCGCCCTCTTCGGCCCCAGTGGGGGGCTGGTCTCCAACGCCCCCCACATCCCCGTCCACCTGGGCGCCATGCAGGAGACGGTGCAGTTCCAGGTAGGCGCCGCCTCGGGGTGGGGGAGGGGAGGGGGGCTGCACCCGGACCTCCCTCGGGGCCTTTCCTCCCACCCGCCCCTTCCCTTCTGCCCCGGCAGATCCAGCACCTGGGCCCCGACCTTCGCCAGGGGGGATGTGATCCTGAGCAACCACCCCTGCGCAGGGGGCAGCCACCTGCCTGACCTGACGGTCATCACCCCCGTGAGTGGGGCCCCCGCTTCCACAGGGGCAGCCAAGGGGGAGGCGGAGCTTTCCTTGGGGTGGGCCCCAGGCTTCTGCAGGAGGGGAGGTGGGGGGGGGGTGGGGAGTTGCCCCTGGCCTGCAGCCCCCCCTTGCTTCCCAGCCCCCTTGCGGAGTGGCCTCTACTCGTTCCAGGTCTTCTGGGAGAAGGAGCCCAGGGCCATCTTCTTCGTGGCCAGCCGGGGCCACCATGCTGACATTGGGGGGATCACCCGGGCTCCATGCCCCCCCACTCCCACTCCCTCCAGGAGGAGGGGGCCATCTTCATCTCCTTCAAGCTGGTGCAGGAGGGCGTCTTCCAAGAGGAAGGTGGGTCGGAGGGGAGGGGGCTTTGGTTCTCCAGCCGGGGGCGGCGGCTGCGCCCTCCACCCCACCTGCCACCACAGAGCCTCTTCCCTTGCAGCCGTCACGGCGGCCCTGCTGGCCCCTGGGCAACTGCCCGGCAGCAGCGGCACCCGCAACCTCCAAGACAACCTGTCGGACCTGCGCGCCCAGGTGGCCGCCAACCAGAGGGGGATCCAGTTGGTGAACGAGCTGATTGGGCAATACGGGCTGGGCGTGGTGCAGGCGTACATGGGCCACATTCAGGTGAGGAAGGGTCTCCCGCTTGACCCCAGGGCTGGCCTCCCACTTGGAGGCTTTCAGAGGAGGTCTGCCCCACTGCGTGGCCAGAGGAGAGCCAAGAGGGAGCTGGGGGGTTGATCTGCTGTGGTTGGAATCAACATCTCCCACCCTGGAGCGTTCAGAGGCCCCCCCTTCAGCATCAGTGGGTCGAGTGGAAAGGGAGGGGGGTCAGTGCCCCCCAGATTCCCTTGCGGCAGGCCTGCCCCACACTGGAGGGGCAGTTTCAGGTGCTTCGTCTGAAGAATGCTGGGGCCCCACGGGTGGGGGCAGCAGTGTGGGGCCAACCTGGGGTGCCCTCCCTGGGAGGATGGGGAAGGTTCTGCCACCCAAGTCCCTGCCATCTCGGCTCTGCCCTGGCTGTGCCCTCAGGCCAACGCGGAGGTCGCCGTCCGAACGATGCTGAGGAAGTTTGCCACACGCCGTGGACACGTGGACCGACCCCTGCAGGTGGAGGCCAAGGACTTCATGGACGATGGCACCCCAATTTGTCTCCGGGTGACCGTGGACCCGCAGGAGGTGAGCGTGTCACGGAATCCTGCAGCTGGGAGGGGCCTTTGTGGTGGTCGGCTCCAGGGGTTCCCAACCCTCAGGCCGTGGCCCACCAGTGGCCCTTGAGCACACCCGTCCCTATTGGCAGGAGCAGAGGGGAGCGCATGCGTGCGCCTTCCGTTTGTGCGAGCGGCGGGCACATGTCCCTGCTGCTCATGCAAATGGAGCTGCACACGCACGCACGCTTGCCCGCCTGAGGTTGGGGAACTCTGAGTGGGAAGGAGCTGAGCAGAAGCCCCGGGACTTCTCCTTGCGGGGGGGTGTTTTTTGGGGAACACAGGCAACAAAACGGCCACTGCTCTCCAGGGGTTACAGTGGCTGCAGCTGCCACGTCTGCTACCTGAGTGCCGTGGGGGTTGAGCCAATCTCAAGATTGAGAGCATCAGTGAACTTGGATGGGGGATGTTAGGAATATAAGTCACCTAACAGGTATTTGGCTTAGAAATATATAAACCAGGATAGACATTTTAAAACTGTCTCTTTAAGAGCATGCTAAAAACTGCAATTGGGTGTGGTTACTCAAATGGCCATAAGATGGAGCCAGAAACCTGGTTTGTTTCACCTTAGTCTCAGAAGAGAGTGTGAGTAAGTCTCTGTTTCCTTCTGTTGGAAAGTGTTGCCGTTCCTCCATTTCTTCTAATTGACTGATATTACTGGAATTTGATGTAAGTCTGATACCGAACTGTTTTTGACACTGGACTTTGATATTTGGATTATCCCTGGAATGAAAACTGACTGATTTTACCTGTGAATGACTTTGGATTGCTTATTTTGGACTTTGCTTAAACCTTTCTGGAAGTGAAAACCTACATTCACTGTGCAGTGTATCTGTGTGCTCTGTGTGTGTTATTCCAACACTCCTCTCTATACGTCTCCCTGTTTGCGCTCATTCTCCTAACGGGGAATTACCTCAACGGGGGGGAGGGGGGGCTAATGGAGTCTCTCCTCCCCCCAGGGCACTGCACTGTTTGACTTCACGGGGACCGGCCAGGAGGTGTACGGGAACTGGAACGCGCCCCGTGCCATCACCCTCTCCGCCCTGATCTACTGCTTGCGCTGCATGGTGGGCGAGGACATCCCCCTCAACCAGGTGCAGAGGGAGGGGCCAGCCCTCGGAAGAACTGGTGGGGGGTTCCAGCAGAAGTGCGGAGGGGGCTCCCTGGATCAGGAGGGCCTGAAGTGCCCCCTCTGCTTCCTCGCAGGGCTGCCTGTCCCCCGTCTGCGCATCGTGGTCCCCGAGAGCTCCATCCTTCACCCCTCCCTGGATGCTGGCGTGGTGGGGGGCAACGTGCTGACCTCCCAGAGGGTGGTGGATGTCATCTTCCGGGCCTTTGAAGTCTGTGCCGCCTCGCAGGTGAGGGGAGCGCAGAGAGGCCAGGCTGGGGGTCTCAGGCCCTTGGCTTGGGGAGGGGGGCTCACGCAGCTTCTGAGCACTGGGCCAGGAAGTTCTTTGGTCCTGTGAACCTGGTGAGAGCCGGGCTGTCCGCGGACCCTGGCTTGGGGAGACCCCGGGGACGTTTCCACCGTCTCTGAGACCAGGGGGCCTCCTTCCTTCTCCGCCCTGCTGTGGGTGGGGGGCTTTTGTGGCTGGCCAGGGGGCCGATTTCCATCCCCCTTCCCCATCCTCCAGGGCTGTATGAACAACGTCACCTTTGGCAACGAGCACATCGGCTACTACGAGACGGTGGCTGGGGGGGCCGGGGCAGGGCCTCACTGGCACGGCCGCAGCGGGGTCCACAGCCACATGACCAACACCCGCATCACGGATCCGGAGATCCTGGAAAAACGGTGGGTGCAGACGGAACCTGAAGGGGGGGGCCCTGTTGGCACCCAGTCCTGGGCGATGCGCCTCCTCATCCCACGGGGCTTCAAGGAAGGTGGGGGGCTGAGTGGGGGTTCTTCCCTGGCAAACTGGCTCACTCTGGGTGCTCCTTTTCCTAGACCTCTGCTGCTCCCCCTCGGTGATCACACAACTGGGTGTTCTCGCCCCAAGGCAAGCGGTGTTGTGTTTGTGTGTTGTGTGTGTGTGTGTGTGTTGGCTGCACGTCCTCTCAGTCTGTTGTGCAGGAGGAGCCTGGCAGGGGATGGCAGGCCCCACTTCTCCTTCTCCTCCCCCAGGTATCCCGTGGTCCTGAGAACGTTCCAGCTGGCGCCCAACACAGGGGGCCTGGGCTCTTCCGGGAGGGGACGGGGTCCGGCGAGAGCTGCAGTTCCGGGAGGAGATGGTCCTGTCCGTGCTGAGCGAGCGCCGGGCTTTCCAGCCCTATGGGCTGCAAGGTGGGGCTTCTGGGGCTCCTTGGCTGGCTGGGGGGTCCCAGCGTGGCAGTGCGGCTCTTCCGCTGCCTGTCCTGGGGGCGGGGGGTCCCTGCAGTTGTGGGCTAAACTCCTAGAATCCCAGGGTTGGAGGGACCCGGCTGGGCCTTCACTGCTCAGTGGGGCAGCCCCAGGATGTCTCCGTCCGTCCAGCTTCTGTTGGTGGGGAGGCCACGGTGGGTTGGGGGGGGGGGCAGAGGGGCAGCTGGAAGGGAGAAGAGGGGAGGCTCTCCCCGCAGGGCTGGGGGTGGCTTGTGCAGCCTCTCCTCTCACCCCCCAGGTGGGCCCTTCTCCCCTTCCGCACAGGTGGAGATGCTGGTGCCCCTGGCCTGAACCTGCTGATCCAGCCCAACGGACGGACCATGAACCTGGGCGGAAAGATGTCTGTGGAAGTGCACCCTGGGGTGAGGAGGGGTCCTGGAGCGTCTCCCTGCCCTGCTGCTTTGCCCGGAAGCCACCTTCTGACGGGTCCCCCCCCCCTCTTCTCCCCTAGGACATCTTCTGCCTGCGGAGCCCAGGCGGAGGGGGCTTCGGACGGCACCCCCAACGCTCGGCCAAAGGGCCAGAGGAGGCCAGGCCCCGGGCCCTGCTCTTCCGGGAGCGGGGCAGCTTCTACTACTACAGCCGGTCCCAGGAGGCGATTGAGGGGCCCTGAACCAGCCCCTGGGGGGGCAAGAGGGCGGCCACTGGCTGAGCAGGGGGGATCTTGCCCAGAAGGACCGGATGGAAAGATGGGGGGAGGAGAAGGTGGCGGGGCAGTTTCACCTCTCACCACAAGGGGGCAGCAGAGACCGGCGTTCTTCCTTTCTGTGCTTTGGGGCAGGTGAAGTGGGGGTTTCCCCCCCCCCCCTTTCCCCCCCCCCCCCCCCCCCCCCCCCCCCCCCCCCCCCCCCCCCCCCCCCCCCCCCCCCCCCCCCCCTTCCTGGCTCCAGGCTGCTGGGCAGGTGCATAGCGTAGCTTCACACGAATAAAGTGAGAACCTGCTTGGAGTCCCTGAAGTCATTTCTGTGCCTGGAGGCGACAACCCGACTCGTGTGCCAAGTTCTTTTTTTGCTCAGGTCTGCTTCCCCCCTCCCCCATTCCCAGGCCCAGGTCGAGGCCTTCCTGCACTAGAGCCTCTCCCCCAATGTGTTCTGGCCCAACAGCCCCTCCCTGTGTAACTCTGAGGGGGGGAGGGGCAGAGGGCCTCCCTTGGGGAGGTTGCACACGGTGTTCTCTGGCGTGAGACTAACGGAGCCACCTGGGTGTTGGCCAGCAGACCAACAGGCTGTGTGGCGGCTGGGGCGCTTGCCCCTCCCTCTGAGGGAAGCCCAGCGGGCAGGAGGTGGGAGCCCAGGGCCCTCCCTGGCCATGAGATGCACAAAGGAGCCCCGTCTTTTGATGACCAATTGCACCGGGGAGTGGGGGAGGGGGAAGCCGGGCAAACCTCGCGGTAACTGCTGTTGGCAGATTGGCCAATATGGTGACAGCCTGGAAGGAAACGTCCACCCGGGGGAGCGGAGGGGCAGCCATGGGGCCTGCAGGGGAAGAAACAGCTTTCCCCAAGTTGGAAGCCGGCAGCAGTTTTCTCCTGGCATCTGGGTTTATAGGCCAAGGACTGCGCCACGTTGCCCTTGGAAGCTGATTGGGCAGCCCCGTGGGGCACGTCGTCCTGTGGATGCTGGACTGCCATCGTTGTGAATGGTTGTGGCTTCCGGGGGAGGGTATCCAGAGGCAGCCCACACAGTGCATCGCTTAGCCCAGGCAGGTGGAGATTGGGCTGTGACATACATATGTGTGCGTGCGCACACACACACACACACCCTCTGCTCGTGGTGGGTGAAGGAACTGAAGGGTTTAGCTCATGATGTTGAGACTCTGGAAAGAGTGCAAAGAAAACCAACCAAGATTATTAAGGGACTGAAGGCTAAAACATTGCAGGAATTGGGTGTCTCCAGTCTAAAAGAAAAGAAGGGGGGACATGATAGTCTCCTTCCACTATCTGAGGGGCTGCCCCAAAGAAGAAGCGGGGGGTCGAGCTATTCTCCAAAGCACCAGAAGGCAGAACGAAGCAAGGGATGGAAAACAAAGACCCAACCTGGAACTTGGGAGACCGTCAGTGGAACTGCTTGCCTCCAGAAGTTGTGGCTGCTCCAACTGGGGAGGCTTTTAAGAAGAGACTGGACTCCAATTATACAGGCTCTCCTGCTTGAGCAAGGGATCCCCACTCGGAACTCTCCCACCAAGAAGGGCACATCCAAGACTGAAAATTAATGGGGTGGTTTGTGGGCAGGCACCACCCAAACAAGCGGGATTAAATTTCGCATGGGGGACAAGGGCTGCCAACCAGAGGGATGGAATCGAGGTCTCCTCGGGCCTCATCAAAGAGCAAGGGGGGGGGAAATGGGGTGACTTTGGGAAAGACCTGAAGCTTCAGATCAGGTGAGGAAATGCAGCAACATCGCTCAGACCTTCTGTAAACAACAAGGGCCACTACTGACCAATTGGCCCCCATCTTCACCCAAATCTTCAGTAGATCCCTAGAGATGTGCTATGTTCCTTCCTGCTTCAAATGCTCTACCACCATCCCAGTGCCAAAGAAGCCCTCCATCAAGGGAACTGGATGACCACAGACCAGTTGCTCTAACATCTGTAATTATGAAAACCTTTGAAAGGCTTGTACTGCCCCACCTGAAAACCATCACGGATCCACTGTTAGATCCCATGCAGTTTGCATACCGAGCAAATAGATCTATGGATGATGCTGTTAATATGGCTCTGCACTACATCCGACAACACCTTGAATCTCCAAAGACCTGTGCGAGGGTCCCCTTTGCTTAGCCTTCAACACCATCATTCCAGACATTCTTCTAACTAAACTAAACCAGGTAGCGGTACTTGACCACACTTGTAAATGGATCATAAGCTTCCTAACAGACAGGAAGCAGCAAGTGAAGCTAGGCAGAATCACAGCAGAATCTCATCTGCCATCATCAGGCTTCTATATTGTGTTCGTCTATATATATATTTATAACAACAAAAACAAATAAAACCTTTCTGTTCATCAGTATGTCAGCTGGGTACACATTTCTTTGTGCACATAATATCATTGTCATACATATTTTACTTATATATGTTTATAATCATTCTAATCAGTATTTTATATCACATATATCACTTATTGTATTAGCCTTAACATTATATTTATTGATTTTCAATAATATATTTCACATTCATTTTCTTACTCTGTCTAACTCATTCAATTATCAGTAATATTATACTGTACTTAAATTTCAATTTCTTACTCTTCTATCTAGCCATTCATAAAATAAATTCCAAATTTTATAAAAATCTTTTTCCTCTTGTTCTCTAATTGCCATTGTCAATCTACTCATTTCTGCACATTTCGTTATTTCCTTAATTATTTCCTTATCCATTGGAATTTTCTCATTTTTTCCAATTTTGTGCAAATACAATCCTAGCTGCTGTTAATACATTGATAATCAGGTAGGTTAACTCTTTGTTGTAACCCTCAGGCAAAATTCCCAATAAAAATGTCTCTGGTTTTAAATCTATAGATTGTTTTATCATTTTCTCCAGCCACATATGTATACCACATATGTATACCAATACTTTTTAGCTTCTGTGCATGTCCACCACATATGGTAGTATGATCCTGGTGACTTCTGACATTTCCAGCACTTCGCCAACTTATCTTTAAACATCTTGGCAATTCTCAATGGGGGTAAATGCCACCTGTAAAACATCTTATACAAATTCTCTCTATAGGCTGTTGACATAGTTAATTTATAGTTTCTAGACCATAGTATCTGCTGTTTATCCAAGTTTATTCCATATCCAAAATTTTCCCCCCATGCAATCATTGATTCTTTAACTTGTTCTTCCTCTACTTTCACTTCTCGTAAATAACCATATAGTTTTTTGATCAACTTCTCTTCAGTGCCTGTTAGGATTTTATCCGATTCAGTCAATTCCTTATAAAACATAGCCATCTTAATGTCTTTCTCATACCTTGTATGTATTTGCAAATACAAATACCAATTCATTTTTATCCCTTGTAACTCTAATTCTTGTTTTGTTCTGAGTTCACCCTTTTCATTTAAAATTTCTTCATATCTAATAATGTGTTCTTTTTTAAAAAGCTGTGGATATGTAAAAGCTTCTAATGTTGATAGCCAGACTGGTATTTTCATACAGTGATAATCTCTTATTTTTTCCCATACTGTTCATAAAGCATCCCTAATGTAATGTCTCCTAAAATACCTTACTTTCTTTATACCATAAGAATGCATGCCAGCCCAATTGTAAATCATTCCCTTCTAGTGTTAATAATCTGGCATTTTTAAATCCAATCCATTCCTTCATCCACATCAATATTGTTGCCTGATAGTATAGTTCCCAATTGGTTAATCCAAAAACCCCTCTCACCCTTGCGTCCTGCAGTAGTTTTATCTTGATTCTTGTCTTTTTACCCTGCCAAATGAATTTCAACATCATTTTATTTAAATCTTCAAAGTATTTTTTTTCAGTCTTATTGGAATCATCTGGACATATACACTGCTCAAAAAAATAAAGGGAACACAAAAACAAGACATCCTAGATCTGAATGAATGAAATATTCTTATTAAATACTTTGTTCATTACATAGTTGAATGTGCTGACAACAAAATCACACAAAAATGATCAATGGAAATCAAATTTAGCAACCCATGGAGGTCTGGATTTGGAGTTACACTCAAAATTAAAGTGGAAAAAAACACTACAGGCTGATCCAGCTTTGATGTAATGTCCTTCAAACAAGTCAAAATGAAGCTCAGTAGTGTGTGTGGCCTCCACATGCCTGTATGACCTCCCTACAATGCCTGGGCATGCTCCTGATGAGGTGGCGGATGGTCTCCTGAGGGATCTTCTCCCACACCTGGACTAAAGCACCCCCAACTCCTGGACAGTCTGTGGTGCAACATGGCATTGGTGGATGGAGCGAGGCATATCCCAGATGTGCTCAATTGGATTCGGGTCTGGGGAACGGGTGGGCCAGTCCATAGCATCAATGCCTTCGTCTTGCAGGAACTGCTGACACACTCCAGCCACATGAGGTCTAGCATTGTCTTGCATTAGGAGGAACCCAGGGCCAACCACACCAGCATATGGTCTCACAAGGGGTCTGAGGATCTCATCTCGGTACCTAATGGCAGTCAGGCTACCTCTGGTGAGCACATGGAGGGCTGTGCAGCCCCCTAAAGAAATGCCACCCTACACCATTACTGACCCACTGCCAAACCGGTCATGCTGGAGGATGTTGCAGGCAGCAGAACGTTCTCCACGGCATCTCCAGACCCTGTCACGTCTGTCACATGTGCTCAGTGTGAACCTGCTTTCATCTGTGAAGAGAACAGGGCGCCAGTGGCGAATTTGCCAATCTTGGTGGTCTCTGGCAAATGCCAAACATCCTGCACGGTGTTGGGCTGTAAGCACAACCCCCACCTGTGGACGCCGGGCCCTCATATCACCCTCATGGAGTCTGTTTCTGACCGTTTGAGCAGCCACATGCACATTTGTGGCCCGCTGGAGGTCATTTTGCAGGGCTCTGGCAGTGTTCCTCCTGTCCCTCCTTGCACAAAGGCTGAGGTAGCGTTGTCCTGATGCTGGGTTGTTGCCCTCCTACGCCCTCCTCCACGTCTCCTGATGTACTGGCCTGTCTCCTGGTAGCGCCTCCATGCTCTGGACACTACGCTGACAGACACAGCAAACCTTCTTGCCACAGCTCGCATTGATATGCCATCCTGGATGAGCTGAACTACCTGAGCCACTTGTGTGGGTTGTAGACTCCGTCTCATGCTACCACTAGAGTGAAAGCACCGCCAGCATTCAAAAGTGACCAAACCATCAGCCAGAAAGCATAGGAACTGAGAAGTGGACTGTGGTCACCACCTGCAGAACCACTCCTTTATTGGGGATGTCTTGCTACCTGCCTCTGCTTTCTACCTGTTGTCTATTCCATTTGCACAACAGCATGTGAAATGGATTGTCAATCAGTGTTGCTACCTAAGTGGACAGTTTGATTTCACAGAAGTGTGATTGACTTGGAGTTACATTGTGTTAAGTGTTCCCTTTATTTTTTTGAGCAGTGTATAATATTTTTGGCAATATGTTCATTTTAATTGTCGCTATTCTACCTATTAAAGATAATTGTAAGTTTTTCCATTTTTCCAAGTCTATCGCAATCTGTTGTAATAATCTCTCGTAATTATCTTCTTTAAGTGTTCCACATCCAGCTGTCATTTGTATCGCTATACAAATCACTTCTTTGTGATTTGAATATTTAATTTGTCCATTAATCTTTTATTTTGTTTTTCTGTCATGTTTTTCGCCAAGATTTTTGTTTTTTCTTTGTTTATTTTCAATTCTGCTACTTTGCCAAACTCCTCTATTTCTCTAATCAACTTAGGGCCTGTTTCCAATGGTTCTTCCAATCTAAAAACCAAATCATCTGCCAAAGCTTGTAATTTATATTCTTCCTTTTTTATTTTCATTCCCTTGATTTCTTCATTTTTCCTAATGTTTCTATTCAAAACTTCTAAGGTCAATACAAACAATAATGGGGATGACGGACAGCCTTGTCTGGTTCCTTTTTGAATGTCAAAATTTTCTGTCAATTCCCCGTTTATTATTACTCTTGCTGTTTGCTTGTTATATATTGCCTAGGCAGAATCACACCTGATACCTGTACAATTAGCACAGCCCCTCCCCACAAAGGCTGTGTGCTTTCTCCACTTCTCTTCTCCCTATATACCAATGACTGCATCTCAAACGATCCATCTGTTAAAATACTGAAGTTTGCTGATGACACAACAGTGATTGGTCTCATTTGAGACAACAACGAACCCAAATCCCTATACAGACAGGAGGTTGTACAACTTGCCTCGTGGTGTAACCGGAACAATCTGGAACTGAACACACTCAAAACTGTAGAAATGGTGGTGGACTTTAGGAGAAACCCTCCCATACTACCACCTCTTACAATACTAGACAAAAATAGTATCAATAGCGGAGACCTTCAAATTTCTAGCTATCATATCAAAAGACCTAAAATGGACACCTAACATCAAAAACGTCGTCAAAAAAGCACAACGAAGAATGTTCTTTCTGCACCAACTCAGGAAGCTCAAACTGCCCAAAGAGCTGCTGATCCGTTTCTACAGAGGAATTATTGAGTCTGTTGTCCGCACCTCCCTAATTGTCTGGTTTGGTTCTGCAACCCAACAAGACAGACAGAGACTCCAGAGAGTAATTAGGACTGCAGAAAAAACAATTACTACCCACCTGCTTTCAATCAAGGACTTGTATACTGTACGAGTCAAAAAGAGGGCCGTGAAAATATCTACAGACCCCTCACATCCCCACATAAACTGTTTCAGCTCCTTCCCTCAAAATGACACTATAGAGCCCTGCACAGCAGAATAACTAGACACGAGGACAGCTTTTCCCCCATAGCCATCACTCTGCTAAACAAATAATTCCCTCAATGCTGTCCAACTATTACAAAGTCTGCACTGCTATTACTGTTAATCTTCTCATCACTCCTTATCACCCATCTCCTCCCACTTGTGACGGTATGACTGTGACTTTGTCACTTGTATCCTTACGATTTATATTGACTGTTTCCTAGTATGATTTGATTGCTTATTGTACCCTGTGACTATTATTAAGTGTTTTACCTGATGATTCTTGACTCTTGACTAATGTATCTTTCCTTTTATGTACACTGAGAGTATTTACACCAAGACAAATTCTTTGTGTCTCCAATCACACCTGGCCAATAAAGAATTCTATTCTATTCTACTCTACAATCCTTTGGCTTCTTCCATCAAAGGAAATTGGAATGTCTGAGATTCCCAATCCATGTAATCATGAAATAACATTAAAATAATTAGGTTAAATGTTATGCTTGCATACAAACTGATTACCATCTAGAATGCCTCAGGTACATAAAGAGTTGGTATAATTGGCTACCAATGCCCAGGGACAACAGATCCTAGAAAGAATGGGAAAATTTAGAGATCTCACAATGAGAATGGATAAAATTGGAGATTTTGCCATCCCTGCAATTACTGGCACATTAGGCTGAAGAACAAACAGAGGGAAGGTTTACAAGAGTTAAAAATTTGGTCACTTCAATTGTGGATTTGCAAAAACACTTTTATCTTGCTGGCTGTATCTTCTACCTTTAGATATTTATTTATTCAATATCTATAGTTACCCATTTCAATGACTCTGGTTGTCTCAAAATATATTACAGGTAAAAATATTAAAAACATTTTAAAAATAGTAAAAACAGCAAAACTAATAGAAACACCCAAAGCATCCAAATTAAATGGCCGTAATTAAATAACGCCTAGGTTCCTGTTCTGGGCACGCACGTCAAAGGTGTGACCGCTTTATGTGCTTCTTTGATGATTAAAAACCCCACACCCACAATAATTGGGCCACGCGGTGCAATTTCCCCAAGGAGGCGGAAGGAATTCGGGCAGCCTCCATCGCGGAGCCGGCCAGGTCGGCCAAGGGCTCCGGCGGGCCCTCCGGGGGCGTCCCAAGCGCTTGACTCAGAGGAAGCCGGCCGGCACCCACAATTAGCAGCGCCGAGGCGGCCCCGAGGTCTCCGCCGAGCCGGACGGGATTCCTGGCGAGCCGGGCCCGGGGCGGAAGCGACTCCCTCGCCGGGGCTCTTCGGGCTCCCCGTCCGGCTGGCCCTCCCGGCGTTTCCAGGGCCAGATCCAGCCCCGGGCGGGAGCCCCTCCCCAAGTGGACGGGGGCTGGGAGGGGGAATCCCCTGCCGTTGCCCGACAAGCAGCGCTTCCCCTCCTGCCCGGCCGGGGGGAAATGGGTGGAGGTCCCGGGGAGGGCAAGGGCGGGAGGAGCCGCTTGCATGGCCTCTCGCGCGTCCCGGGTTCTCCCCTTTGCCAAAGCGAGACCAAAGCACCCGCACACACACACACACACACACACACACACACACACCCCGGGCCTCCGCTGCTTTAGCGGTTCCTTTAACGGAGGCGAGGCCACCCAGGCGCTCTTTTGTCAGGCTTCTCTCGAGCAGGCGCTTGTGGGTGCGGTGTGTTTGCACAGTGTCAGCTCGCTGGAAGGAAATCCCCGGGTGTGTCCTGTGGGGCCAACGGGCCTTTCCAGCGTCTCTTTCCTCCAGAGCAGCCCCTGAGCCCCCCACCCCGCTCTCTTGAAACCAGCCCTCCTGGGAAGAAAGCGGGCAGAGAAATGGGAAGAGTGCAGGAGAGGGAGGTGTGGGCTGTAGATGCTCCCCCAGTCCCTTCCCTGCCAGCCCCGCCCTTGGCATTGTGATGGTGCGAGTGCCAGCGGGGCGTTGATGAGGTCTCCAGGCTGCTTGGTTGATGGGACGGTGGAGCTTGGCTTGGCCTCGTGGCCACCTGTTGCAAGCTGAGAAGGTGCCAAAGTCGGTGGAGGCAGGCAGAGCCCAGGGCTGCAAAGGCCGCCCTGCCCCAGCCTCCTCCTCCTCCTCTGAGCGCCTGTGAAGGAGCAGCCCTGCCCTGCCCTCCTGGCGCACTTGCCGCCTGCCTTGGCCCCAGGTGGTCTTTCCTGGTGAAGGAGGGGAGCACCCACACATCGGGAGGGAAGGCAGCTTTCCCAAGAGGCCGCTTGTGCAGCTACGAAGACTTCCTTCCTTCCTGAGTGCTCCCTGCGCTGCCTCTGCTGATGGTCCAGTCCCGTTAAAGTGAAGGCCGTTGCACGCAGAACAGTCACTTCAAGAGGAGGATCAATTCTCCCCCCCCCCCGCAAGACTCAGAACCCCTCAGAATAGCACCTCGCTAAATGTGGTTGATGAGTCCAGGTCACCTCCAGCTTCCCGAGGGTCAATTAGGCCATCCCCGATTGTGGCTGCTGCTCAGTTCTCTCTCCCATGAAACCCCTGAAGCAAAACCTCCTTGGCAGGGCTGCACCAGTGTCAGAGTTGTGTTTCCCCCCCCCCCACACACTTACTAGGGACCATGTCCTGGACCTGGAGGTTCCTAGCTGGTTCTCTAAGTCAGGAGTCTCCATCCTTGGCAACTTGAAGACTTGTGGACAGCAAAGCTGGCTGAGAAATTCTGGGAGTTGAAGTCCACAAGTCTTAAAGTTGCCAAGGATGGAGACCCCTGCTCTAGGTCCGTGGTCGCTGACCAGTGGGCTAGGGACCCCTGATGGTCCATGAGAAAATTTTGGTGGTCTGCAGAGAAATGTCACCCCCAAAGCAATTAATCCAGGCTGTGCAGGAACACAAGGCTGCTCCGCCCACATGGCCCACATGGGAACACAAGGCTTGCGTCACATTGTGAACAACACGAGGTAGTGACGGGAGGGGGGAAAGGGAGGAGGGGGGGAACTTGCCCCACACGCCTGGCCTGGCCACTGGGCTGCTTCTTTCCACTTCTTTCTTCTTCTGCTTTTGGCTGCAAAAGTCTTCCTTTCTCTCCCCCAAACTCTGCCAGAAATGAATCTTTGGGACCCTGCAAGGTCTCCTGCTCCGAGAGGCTGAGCCGGCATGACAAGTCTTCCAAAGACTCCTTTCTGGCAGAGTTTGGGGGAGAGAAAGGAAGACTTCTGCAGCTTCTGCTACTTTCCTTGCATGAAGCCAAAAGTCTCTCTCTCTCCCCCCTGAGAACGGAGCTGGAGACGGTATCCTGTGATCCCAAATAAAGAATGATTGATTGGTAGGAAAACGGGGTGGGGAATTTTCCTGCAGTCTTTTTTGGGGGGAATTTCCCAGGGCCTCTGGTTCCCGGGCTTTAAAATTATGAGTTTGGCGGTCCCTGAGATCCAAAAGGTTGGCGCTCTGCTCTAGGTAACACCATCAGTGCTTGGGGCGGGGGGGTTTGCTCTCATTGTGTTACAGCACTGATAATGTTCCCTAGTTTGGTAATGAAAGGTCTCTAAGAAAACCACTCAGCTCAGAGAGCACCAAGGACCCCACAATTCCTGGCTGTTTCTGGAAAATGCCGCTGAGAGGGAGACGGAGACGGAGAGGCCTGCAGGGTGAAGTGGAGGGTGCTGGAGACCCCCGGCAGAAGGGGGGGCAACTGATCTCTGCTGCCCATGGCTCACAGCTAAAGGTCCACCCACCGCAGGGTGGAAACGGAGGCTGGCATCCCTGCCCAGCCCAGGTGCTGAGGGCCAGGGAATGGCACAGCGGGTGCCCAAATGGAGTCAGAGACGCTGACACAAACATGTAGTTTTTTACAAATAAATATGTTTTATTTCTATACTGACCGCAGGCAAGACAGGCACATCGCTACATCATCAGGTAAATCTTCAGGTAAATCACAGAATTCAGAGCACACAGAAGAAAAAAAGTGTGTGTGTGTGTGGGGGGGAGGAACTTCCCCCTTTACCCCCACAGCAACCAATCAGGGCACAGATTGCCTCCTGCTGGAGCCCCTCCCCGCACTCTCCAACCAATCAGCTACAACTTGTAGACTTTACTCTTCCAGCCACTGAGTTGAAAGATCCTGAGATGCTCCATCCTGGAGATTTCTCCCTGGCTTCCTTGGGGGGGGAGAGAAGAAACGGCCTTTTTAAAAGAAAGGACTGATCCTGTCATTGCTGTGTTTATGGTTCCCTGGCTGTTCTGGCGGCCTCTGCCGTGGCAAAGCCCCCACCCCCACCCCCGGGAGATCAGCCCCCTCCTCCCTGTGCTTTGCGGCTCAGGGCAGCGGGCCAACTGGGAGCGGAACTGGATCCATTCTGCCCCCTTCTGAGGTTCGCCCGTCTGGCTGAAGTGCTGCGTGAAGGGCTCCTTAGGCTGAAGGATGCCCCCGTTCCCTGCAGCCCTCCGGTACCCCCTCTCCGACTGTTCGCCCTCCTGCCAACCTGCGCCCGGCAGGGGCAAAGGGATGGCGGTGCAGGTCGGGGCCTTGAGCGCCAGCCTGGGGTTCCTGGGCCTGAGCCCCCCTCCCTCCCTCTTCTCTGGCTGGGGGTCCAGGCCCAGCCCAATTGGTCCAGCTCCTACTAGAGGGCCTTCTCTGCTGGAGAGGACGAGCCTTTGCGGACCCACAGGCAGCGCTGGGATTCCCATTTTTTTACTACCGGTTCTGTGGGCGTGGCTTGGTGGGCATGGCAGGGGAAGGATATCTCGTAAAACCCCCCCTGCTTTCCAGCTCCCTTCTCCTGTGCAGGGCAACCAAAGAAGACGCAGCCAATCAGCTGGGACCCAATGGGAGGCAGAGAAGAGATGGGCTTGGCTGGTTCTCCCAACTACTCAAAATTTCCGCTACTGGTTCTGCAGAACCGCTCGGAGCCGGCTGAATCCCATCTCTGCCCACAGGGAGGCGCAACCCACCCTCCCTGCAGCTGCCAGGGGGATTCTGTCTGGATTGGAGGGGAGCAGGGGGGCTGGTATCAAGCCCTGTGGGCTGTCTATACAGCCAGAGTGGATAAAGCCCCCCTTCCCCCTGCACCAGGCCCTCCTAGACTTTGGGCTGCACCCCGTCCCACAAGAGGCCGGCCTTCTGGGCCAACCGATGGCAGAGATGTTTACTCAAGTGGTTGAACAAAGTGCCGTAGAGTCCTCGGAGCCAGGAAACGCCTTCCGGCACACCAGGGAGGGAGGGGCAGGGCCACCCCCCACCCCGCTGAAAGTTGGGAGCTTTGGAGCCCCCAGGGCCCAGGGGAGGCTTCCCACGTGGCTGAAGAGGGCCACCAATTAAGAACAGCCCAGGATGCTCTGCTCAAACATAGGAGACGCTTCATATTTGAGGCCTTTCGGTTTCTTGGAAACAATTCAAGTTGTGCTGAAACATTCGGTTTCGCAGTGTAATCTGTGTGGTGGTGAGATTTTGCTCTTGGGAGGCTGCCAATGTTTGGGTAAATAGTTACAAAACTCAAGTCACACCTTGTGATAAAATTCTGGTTCGGACATGAGATCTGCTTCCCCAGCCCAAAGTCTGCACAGGCCCTTCCGCAGCCAGCGTCACCCAGAGGCGGGAGGAGCCACGGGGGCCGTCGTCCACTCTGGGGGGCGGGCATGTGTCCTCCTCCAGCCTGGCTCCACTGATGCCGCCCTTCCTCGGAGGGCCGGGGGGAGAGGCTGAGCAAGAGGCCCAGGCGCTCGGGCAGAGGAGGCCGCAGTCGCCCAGAGGGTCCCCCTTGACCAGAGCCAGCCCGCCGGTGACTTCTCCAGCCCCGGCCTGCAACCTTGGAGGGCTCCCACGCCAGCCCCTCGCCCATCCCCAGGGTGCCCGGCTTGGCTCCGGAGGAGCGACTCTCTCCCCCTCTGGCTCCATCAGGGACAGGACGGCTCCCCCTCCTTGGATCAAGGAGGTCAGTCCAGCTGCAGGTCACAGTGGGTCCTTCCGCGCTGGGGCTTCCGGCTCCACCTCTGAAGACACCAGGAGTTGCAGTCCAACAGGCAAGTGGTCAGAGCAGGTGGCCAGCTGGGTGAAGAAGAAGACCTTCTCCACCGCCTGCAAGCAAGGAGGGGACACAGCAGCAGGAGGGTTGAGAGTAGCAGAGCAACGGCCCAGGAGGGGACCCAGAGGGGAGACCCTGGACTGCTTGGCCCGAATCCTGCATCGTTTCAAGGGGCCTGAAGGCTGCCTAGCCAACCGGCTGCTCAGGGCAGACTCGGGGTGTGGAGGCACCTTCCGTCCATTTCCAGAGCCATCGGTTGCAGCCCCCTACTCTGCTATGGCCCAACTTACTCCCAACACCAGCCAAGCCTGCCGGTTCCCTCCTGCACCCCTTCCCCAGAGACCCTCCTCCCTCTCTCCTTGGCCCCTTCCAGAGAGCCCTTGGAAAGGGGGAAGGGGCCTTCTTCTGGAAGGAGGGGAAATCCGCCTGGGTGGGATCACTGCTCTTATGGAGACCCCCACCCACTTCTCTCCCCTTTAACAACCCCCACACACACACTTGTGGAGGCTGAGGGGATGGTGAGAACTACCTGACCGGGGGGCATTCATTGCCTCAGTCTTGAGGGGAGGGGAAGTCAGAACAGTTGCTGGGGGCTCTGCAGGCCAGGGGGACCTTCCTGTCCAGGGGTTCACTACTGGCATCAAGTGGACCATTTTGGAATTGACGGGAGAGGCCTCCCCGTGACCTGGGAAAAATGGTCGCGGGGGGATCACGGATCTGATTGCTCAACTCCAAAGGACCCGATCCACCAAGAGAGCAGCTGGCTGGCCGCAGGTGGAGGACCAGGAAATGCCAAGGCTGCTGCTGCTGCTGCACCTGCGCTCACCCAGGAGATACTTTCCAACGCCAAGTGCAGGAAGGCATCGCCACGAGAGAGAAACGCCGGGTGGGCCTTGCACAAGGCTGCATTCGCCACAGGGCAGAGATTGGCCCACGAGGACCGTCTACCTGGACTCGATCCTCAACACGAGGGGAGGAGGCCTGGAAGTCCAGCCCTGGTTCAGGTTGGCATAAACGATGCTACGGCCACAGCCACCGTGCCTGTCCTAGCAAATGCCACCTTGCGTGGGAGGGCGTTACTCTGGGCTTACTCGGGAGGGAGGACAGCTCCGCTCTCGGGGGTGCCGGTGTCCCCTAGGGCGGGTGGGCTAAAGGGGCGTCCTGGGGCTCCACAGAGAAAGCAGCTGCCCAGCAGAGAAAAGGGGCGCCCCCCACCTCCCCTGGGAACGGATGCCCTGCACAAGGAGGGCGGTTTCGTGTCTTGGGGGGGGGGTGAGAACCGCGAGGTGAGCCGAGCAGACCAAGCACAGGAAGCCGCTGCTGGGCCCATTTCTCCAGGAGGCAAAGAGAGGCAAAGAGAGGCCAAGGCTGACTGCAGGCATTGAGCAGGGGCTGGCACGAAGGCGGGTTTTCCCACCACAAGCTCCGCCCCCAAAGAGCCAGAAGCCGGTGCCAATACCAGCAGGGAGGCCCCTCGGTGGGGCAGCCTTGCCAGGCCCTGCTGCCCACAGTCCTGGAGTCCTTGGGCCTGGGTCCGGCTCCGGGCCCCTCTTCCCTCACCTGCTTCCCGCCCTTCCTTTTCCTTCAGCCCTCCGACTGCAGAAGGGGCTCACCTGGTCCAGAGGCATCGTGTGTCCAGACGAGAAGGCAGCTCCGGGGGCGTCTTGTTTGGCATGGATCCAGCCCCTTCTTGGCACCCCCCACCCCCGGCCTCTGCTGCCCCACTCCAGGCCCATTGCTGGCTCCCCCAATGAGCTCTCCCCGCTTCTGAGAACCTTTCCCCAGGACAGCCCCCCCCCCCGCCCTTGGGGGCTGCTCATGGCCAGCTCAGCCTTCCTCCCCCAGCACATCCCTGCCTGGCTTGTGTGTTTGTCTTTGGCATCTCCCCAGCCCCCTGCCTGCCCCCCGCCAATGCTGCCCCGACCACCACAGCCTCCCCAGACTGGTGCTTGCTCAGCAGGCCCAGGAAGGCATCGACCCCTCCCAACCCCGACTCTTTGCCGCCCCCTGCAGCCCAGAAGACCCGGAGAGCCCCCCCCCCCAGTCCCTTTGGCCCAGCAGGGGAGGCTGACCCAGCTGCCTCAGCTGACCACAGGCTCTCCAGCCACTTACGGTCTTCAAGTGCCCTGGACGCCAGTGCTGCCGGTAGAGAGTGTAATCAATGCGCCGCCCTTTGTGCCAGGTTGCCAAGAGGTTGGCGCTGCCCTCGGCCTGGAGGGGGCCTGCCAGGTACTTCCTGCGCTCCTCCGGATTCTCCAGAGTCCTGGAAGGCAAAGCAGAGGGGTGCGGGGTGGAGGGCTGGGCAGCTTTAAGGAGTCTAAGAAACAAATCAATGTTGGGATCTTCTAGTCGTTCCAAGTGCTGCCGAATGAAGTGCCTGGTGCCTGTTTGAAGACATGCGCAGAAGGAGAACTCACCCCTTCAGGGGGCAGGCAGTTCCACTGGCTAATGGCTCCTATGGTCGGGAGGTGCCTCCTCCTCCTCCTCTCTAACCTAATCCCCCCCCCCACTTTGGTTTCCGCTCATGGCTCAGGCCCTGCCCTCCGGGTGGCTGAAGGCTGCGACCCCCGTCTTCCCTTCTTCGTCTCAAAGGTCCAGACTGGCCC
The DNA here is from genome assembly GCF_049901735.1 of Notechis scutatus. Taxonomy (NCBI): domain Eukaryota; kingdom Metazoa; phylum Chordata; class Lepidosauria; order Squamata; family Elapidae; genus Notechis; species Notechis scutatus. Next base: position 210,520,670 of record NC_142011.1, read on the forward strand.
TCATCCCTTGGCAGCCCTGCCCCCCTCCCCCTCTGCCCCAGACGTGGGCTCTCCTGCTCCAGCTGCCCCTGCCCAGCTCAGGCCCCTCCCTCCTCCCGCCTTCTCCCCCAGGGACAGAAGCCGCCCCTCCCAGCCCCTGGCAGAGGCTTCCCCGGGGTCAGCCAGCCTCCATCCTTGGACCACATTTAGGCCTCGATCGGGAGTGGGGGAGGGCGAGGTGGGCCTTGCCTTGGGCCCCCAAGTCCCCATGAGGGACCCTCGGCCTCTCTCGGCCCCAGAAAGAGGCCAGCACGGGCAAGGAACCGTGCCAAGGAAACGGAGGGGCACCACCAGGCAGCTGCCAGGATTGGAAGCTGGTTTGGGGGTGGGGAGCAGGGAGGCAGGCTGGGATTGGCTGCTGTCAGATCAGGCACGGCCTTCTCCCCCCCCCAGAAAGAAGCCAACCCGGCATGTCATTCAAGGGGGCCCCTGTTTCTGCCCCCCCGAGATCCCAGGATGGGCCCCAGGCCCCTCACCTCTTCAGGCTCTCTGGGGTGGCCACGGCTTCGTCGTAGATGCGCAGCGGGTTCATCAGCGTCCCTGTGAAGGGCAGGAGGGTCCCACTGGCCTCTCGCCCACCACGGGGCCCTTCCCTCCCTCCCTGCCCAGCCGCTCCAGTCACCCCCTGGGCCCAGCAAAAGGGTGGAGCAGACCAGCCCCCCCCCCGGGTCAGAGAGCCCCCCGGGGTGCGGGGCTCACCCACCGATGGCCCAAGGCTCATCCTGGCAAGGACCGAGGCGGCAGGGGTCAATGTACCGGCTGAAGATCTCGTGGCCTTGTTCCATGGCATCACCTGAGGAGAAAGAGGGGCCTGAGACAGCCAAGCCAGGAGGGAGGCCCCTCCCCTGCTTCGGGCTCTGCGTCCCCCTCCCGGACACCCACCTGGAGAGCAGGTGTCGAATGAGGTCCCCACAGAAGATGTCGAAGGCCACCACGTCCCCGGCTGCGCATGGCTGTCTTGGAAGAGCTGCGTCCAGCGTAGGGAGAGGTTCAGCTGCTCGTGCCGGATGGGCCCATCCGCTGTGGGAGGGGAGGGCAGCCGCATCAGCCTCGGCGGGGGGCTCCCCTCTGCGCTCTGCTCCACCAGAGCGGGGTGGGGTGCGGGGAGACTGCCCAGCAGGCCAAGAGAGCCATGGGGGACGCCACCCCCAGTGCCCCCCTCGCCCCCTCCTCAAGCAGGCAGGGCAGGGGGGGAGAGGGACGGCAAGCGGGGAGCCGCCTTCGGGGGAAGAAGGAGACCCAGAAACCCCCCCCGTCTCTCTGCTTCGCCGCCAGGCTTCCTCTGCCAGGAGAAGACCCTGGGCGGCCATCACAGGACAGAGGTGGACCATGAGATCATCTAGTCCACCACATCTCTGACAGGGACCGTCCGGCCTCTATGCGGAGCCCTCCAGGGAAGGCAAAGGCAGCACCGGTTGAGAGTCTACAGAGGTTCAGCACATCTGGCCTGGACCTCCCCCTTTCTCCCTCTCTCCAGGGATTGACCCCCAGCCCTGCTCTCCAGCCCTCCCTGCCTTGGCTCTGCAGGTGCAGCCCCTGGAGGGCTTCGCTCCTGCCCCTACCTTCAGGGGCCTGCAGGTGGGTGCAGTTCAGGTATCCAATGACCCTTCGCCCTTGGCAGGCTCCCAGCTGCACCTGAGTGGACAAAGCAGGAACACAGGTGAGCCTCCGTGGATGGGGTGGGCGGGAGAGGCTTTCTGAGAGGAGACACCCCCTCAGGTTGGGGAGTCCACGGAGGTACACTCGACCTCACTAGGGCCCCCAGTGGGAAGACCTTCAGGTCACGGGGACCCCTTAGGGGCCTTGGGTGCTGCCCTGGATCGGCACGTGGGTCTCGTGGCATCGTATCAGTCTGTGGTTCCAGAGATGGGGCAGCCCTGCAGAAGGAGCCCCCCCCCTCCTTTGGCTTCAAGCAGGTGTGAGAGACTGGCCACAAGGGGCAACACGGACAGCAGGACCCTCAGGGGCTGCCAGGCAGCATTTAAGCCCATGCTGAAGCCCCAGGGGCCCCACCCTGGCACGGGGGGGGCACATGGTGGCAGGTCCCGCTCATGCCCCTCCCTTGCCCAAGGAGGCCCCGGCTGGCTCACCTGCACGCACAGCAGGCCCTTGGCGCACAGGGCATCCTCTCCAGTGGCGTTGGGGTAACAGTGGAACTCCACGGCCAAGAGAGGGTAGCGGCTGGCCAGGAAGAGTCCGCTGTTCAGCAGCTTCAGAGCGGAGCAGCCCTGCAGGCCATAGGTGCCCACGTCATGGATGATGTGCTCAAACTGGGGGGCCAGGAAGTGGCGCAGGTGGGCAGAGGCCCGGAGGTCAAAGACCTCCTGCAGGCACAGGAGGTCCAAGTTTGGAGGGCAGCGGACGGCGATCTCCCCGGGCCCGTTGGCCTCCCCTGCCACGGCCCCCACCTCCTCCACGGGGAGCAGCTCCACGGTCACCACAGGGTCACCCCAGGGGTGGCCCAGGACAGCGGCAGGCCCCCGGCAGCCCATGTGGGATGGCCAGGCCATTGGGGGCCCCGGTGGGTGCACAGGGCGTAGAGCATTGTGCCGCTTGTGCCAGACTCTGGCCGATGTGCCTGGCCCGCCATTGGGTTCGCCAGACGTTGCTGAACTTGGCCAGCCCCTCAGGGAGCAGGCAGACGTTCCCGCTGAGGAGGCGGAGGGTCCTGGCCGGGCCAGGGAGCGCCCAGGCTTCGGGACGGGCTCGGCCGGGGGTGTGCTGGTAAGCGAAGGGCCGCCGGGCGCCCTGCAGGGGCAGCCAGAGGAGGAGGGCCAGCAGCGAGACGGGGCTGTAGAGCAGCAGCAGCAGCAGCAGCAGCGGCCCCCGGACGGCCACCTCCAGGCCGTAGGGCGCGCAGCGGGGCTTCTCCCCCGTGCACCGCTGCAGGGCCAGCACTTCGTTCGCTAGCCAGTAGCCGGGGAACAGCAGGGCCCTCATGGTGGTGTCCAGGCCCCCCAGGACGCGGCTGGAGTACGGCGACTCCCGGAGCCCCATGGCAGGAGGGCGGCGGCGGCGGGGGGGCGAGTCCCGGAGTGGCTGGAGATGCTGCCGCGGACGCCTCCGGTGCGCGCTGCGCAAAGGGGAGAGAGAGCGAGAGCGAGAGGAGCGCGTGAGCTCCGCAGGCAGCCTGGATTGCGGCTCTCGCTGCGCGCTGGAGAGGCTCGCCTGGCCTTTGCGAGGAGCCGCAGGACCGGGGGAGACGGAGGTCCGAAACCCCGCGGCGAGCTCCGCACTGACCGCTGCGCCCTTCGGGCTCCACCCGCCGACGCACCGGAGCGACCCAGCCGCGCTAAGCGCTGCCGGCGGGGCTGGCAGCTGGGACGCTCGGCCGGCCTGCGGGGGGAGCGGGGGTGTCTTCTCGGGCCGAGGGCCACTGCATGGCGGGACAAGGGGGCTTTGGGCGACAATGGGGGAGGCTCCAGGGGAGCGGCTGCCGGCATCGAGGGGCGGCGGGGAAGAGGCTGAAATGCTGCTAGGGGATACTCAGCCCTCACCTCCACCCCCACCGCCGATGCGCCTTCTAGAGCCGGAGCTGTGGGTGCTGAAATGAGGACCCAGCGCGCAGAGACCGGCCGGAGCTCTTGGGCGGCGCTGGCTGGCAGGTGGCAGCCGCCGCCTGGTGAAGGAACAGGTGACCCGGCTGGTTGCATTCTTGGCCTACCTTTCAGGGATGTTGTATAGGGAAATAAAAGATGCCCTGCAGATTCCTTGCTGAGTGGCGGCGGCGGTGAAGTCAACTCCAGCTTCCGCTTCTCTTAGCAGCCCTTTCAGACGTGGCTTTCCCCTCCTCCCTCTCCTACAACTGAGAACCAGGGGTCCCGAGTCACTGCGCTGGTTCTTGCCTGAGGCGGGGCTAGAACTCGCAGCCTCCTGGCTTCGTAACCCCTTGACCGATTGCTGTCTTGTCCTGCTGAGTGAGGGCGGCCCCCTTGACTCCTGGGGGCTCCCAGGGCAAGATTTTCAGGAAAGTCCTCAAGGGAACGCCTTGCAGCCCCCCCCCCCCCCAGTCTCAGCTGGGCTGGCCTCATGCAGGACCAGAAACTTGAACGAGAAATGCCCGGCCTCCCTGTGGCAAAGTGAGGCTGGTTTGTGTTCCCGACCAAGCGAGGATCCCAAACAGGACGCGGAAGGAGCCCCGAACTGGCTTTGCAAGCAGGAGGAAAGCGAAAGGGCTCCGGAGAGAATGCCTCTGGCTCTAGGAAGACCCGGGACCTGCGCGGAGAGGCCCCTCTGCCCGCCCCCCCTTTGCCCCCAGAGCGACCGTAAGTCCCAGCGCCGCGGCTTCGCAACGCTCACCTCTGCCGGTGCCTGGCCGGAGCATCCACGGAGTTGCTCCGCGTGGCCGGAGCGGTCGGGGAACTGAGGCCGCGCTGGCCGGCAGAAGCACCTGCCGGCGGTCATGTGCTCCGCATAACTGAGCTGCCCGTCATGCCTCCCCAGGTGCCCGTCATGCTCCCGCTGAGCAAGGCAGGTCGGTCCGGCTCGCAAATTGCCCGCGACCAGACGCAGCTGACTAACAGGTCATGCCTCGCTGGCTCCCCGGCCGATTACAGATTAACTTCCGCGCAGCCATAAACGCCGTGGACGAAAGTCTAAGAGGGAGGGAGGGAGGGGCAGACCCAGGGACCCTGGCCCAAGGGTCACTTCCAGGAGAAAGTTTCTGCCGGGGGCGGGAGAGAAGCCGGGGAGGGCTCTCTCTCCAGGTGCAGGCGTGCGCCTGCGCGTGCATGTTGGTCTGCCTGCTTGCCACAGGTGGAGCCTTGAGGGGACCTCACTTCCTGCTCTGCCTCCCCCTCCCCAGGGGCTTCCATCTCCCCCGCTGCGCCCCCTCCCTCCCCGTCCCAGGAGCAGCCACTACCCCTTGCTGGCTGGGGCTGAGATTGGGGTTGTCGGTTGCGCTTTGCCTGCGCTTGCCCAGCTCAAGTTGCCAAGGAAGCCCTGTGGCCCCCCCAAGGTGTCCTGCTGAAGTTCGTGGGCAGAATTGCCAGAGGTCCAGTTTCTGGGAGAACCAGCAGGTCCAGAGGCCCAGAGGAGGTCAAGGCTGCCTGGTGCCTGGCCTGGATTCCTGGGTGCGCAATCTCCCCCCCCCCGGCACCTCATTCCCTGCATTGCTTGCACTAATGAGGGCAATTCTCTAACATCCTCCCGCATTTCTGTGACCAACGGGCGGAAGAATGTGAGGCGATGCGGGCATGGCTGCCTCGTGGGGAGGTCAGCTTTCCTGGGTCTGGAGTCCCACGAGGAAGGCCCACCTGGTGGCGCTACAAAGCCCGCCCCCCCCTCTCCAAGTCAGGGGGCCGCCTCCTGAGCCATTGGCCTCCTTCCTGCCCAGGCTTCCTCCCCAGGCACTGCAGACCCCCTCCAGCCTCCCCAGAAACCCCCAAGGGAGGAGGGTGGTCTGGGGAAGCCCATCCTTTCCCCGATGCCTGATTGAAATCCGCTTCCTGGTAACTGGAGCCTTCCTTTCTCGTCTTCTGGAAGAGCACTGAACACGCCTGGCCGCTTCTCGGGAGAGCCCCGCCGTGTTGCGCTGCCCTCGGCCAGATGCTTGCGACACTTGGGCTCTTGTGTAACTTTCTCTCCAGGCTGGGACCCTCCGGCCCGCTCTGCTCCTTCCTCCGCGTCCTAAACCCAGGGCCGGCCCTCTCCCCCCAGGCAGGAGGATTCCTTGTCTTGAGCTGGGCTCCGCTTCCATCCGGACCACCCCCCTTAGGCTCTGCTTCCCGGCCAGGGTTCCCCTCCTGCCATGTCCAAAGCCTTTGAGTTTCCTTGGGGGGGGGGGCAGGTTCTGTTTCTCCCTCTTGCAACCCTGATTTCTGCCCCATATTCCAGCTCCTAAAGTCTTCCCCAATGGTGAGACTGCACCCCCCCCCCAAAGGCCATTCTTTGACGAGCTCTTCGGAAACGTGTGGAAGGGAGCCTGCAGGGGCCACGCCACCCTTCGGCCGGTTTCACGTAGCCAGTCAGGCTCCCCAATTAACGACGGGCCCCCAAAGGGCAGCTCCTGGAAGGGCAAACCCTCTGCGTCTTGCCCTGGAACCGCCTGCTCCCTCCTTGGGCCCAGCAGAGCCCACAGCCGGGCTGCTGCTCTGACACCCCCCCCCCGCCTCGGCTGCTTCCAGAGCTGGCTGGGCTGCAGTGCTTCCGCCCCCCTCCCCAACTGCTAAGGGGGGGGGCGCTGGCCAAAGGTTACCAGGCCTCCAGGTTTCTTCAATCCTTCTCGTTGTTTGGCTTCCACCGGGGCTCCTCACGGAGGTCTTTGGAGAATAACCTTGGGGGAGGGGAGGGGTGGCATGGATCTTTGCCCCCAGAAATGCCGCCTCCCTGGCCCTCTGGCGCAGGCCTGCAGCTGAGCCGCTTGTGCCGGGAGTCCTCGGCTGATGACTGGCGGCTTAATGACCGTTCAAAGTTGTGAGGGACTTTTAGAAGCCGTGGCCTGCGTGTCCCTCCCCCCCCCACTGCAGTCAGACGGGGGCAGCAGCCCACATCTGCCTGGCTGCAATTTGTGCAGATTCACTTAACAACCATGTGGTTCTATGACCAACTGCAGTGACTCACTTCACAACGGTTGTCAAAATGGTCCCTAAATCAATTCTGCTCACGTGCTGTCTCAGCTGACCCTTGCAACCATTTACGCCTGGACTTCTAGGCTCCGTTTTGGTTGTAAGGCGAGGACCCCCTGTGGGGGAACGCAGCCCCTCCTCAGCCCGAGCCCCTCCCTCTTTTCCCCAAAGAAAACCCTTTCCAAAGGAGAGCCCCCCCCACCCCCCACCCCCGTGTGCCAGTCTCCCTGCCGGGAGCTCTGGAGCCTCCATGCCACCCTCCACTTCCAGGACCTTCTTCCAGGCCTTGGGGGGCCCTGGAGAGGCAGCCGTCCTGGAGAAGCTGCAGCCACCAGGGCGCTAATCAAAGGGGGGTCACCGCTTCTTTGCCCCTGGGAGTCCTGCGCACCAACCACCGGTAGCAGCAGAGCCCTGGCAGGCACCTTCAGCCGAGAGGCCACAGCAGACAACAGGATCTGCCTGGCATTTGGGGAGCCTGGCAGGTGAGTCACTTCCCTGCCCAGCGGGGACTGGAGCTCCGAGGCTTCCTTGGCTCTGCTCAGCCTTCTCCAGCTGCTCCTCCCGTTCTCTGGGGGGGTGAGGGGGTCAGAAGGTGGGGCCTCAGCCACCTGCCCAGGGCAGGGGAGGCCTTTGTGGGGACCTCCTCACCTGGGCCCTCCGGCCAATTCAGCCTTGCTGGTTGGGGGGGCTGGGGAAGAGCCGCCTCGTGCCAGGAAGGCCGAATGCTGGGGGGGGCAGCCGAGCCGATCCAGCCCTCTTCCATGGATGCCTTCTGGGGAGTCCTGGGCGGAGCGAAGCCCCTTGGCCTCCCAGGCAGGAATCCCAGGGAGGGCTTGGAGGGCTGAGGGCGGGGCTCTCTGGGGGCCAGCCCCCTCTGCTTCTGGGGCCCAAATGGGGAGCATGGAGAAGCCTGCTCTCTTCCTGCCCCCTTGGGGTAGGTGGCTGAGGGGGGACACTTAAAGATGGGAGGGGGCTGTGCCAGCAAGGCCAGACTGGCAGGCCAGAGGGGAGAGGCCTTGCAGGGATGGGGGGCTTCTGCAGAACCCCCTCCCCCGGAGACAACGCATGGTCTGCTTGGGGGAGCAAGGCTGGGGCTTGGGCCAGGGAGCCGCTCGTCCTGCCCAGTCTCAGCCAAATTCACCCGGAGGAAGGACTGAGAAGGGGCAGAAGCAGCCAGTTTGAAGGGAAGGAAGAGCCCAAATGTCAGTGCTGACAGTTAACCTCCCAGTTGGGGGGGAGGGGGGGGGGCTCCAGGCCCCTGGCAGACCAGCAGCTCAGAAAGGCTCAGCAGTAGCCGGGCAGGGGAGGGGCCACTGCCAGCCCTGGGCATCGCCTGCAGGTCCCTGGCAGCTCTTCTTGGGCTCGGACGGGGCTGGGAGAGGTTGGAGCAGCCTGAGGAAAGGTGTGTTTGGCTCGAAGGGAGAGAGCAGAGAGCGATCGCACAGAGGCTTCTATCCTGCTTCACCGAGCTTGGCAGCCCCTCTAAGCCAGACTCTGCCCCCAATCTGGCTCCTCCCTTTACCCACCCCGGAGGGAAGGAAGGCTGAGTCCCCCTGGCTGAAGAGAACGGACGCGGAAGACTTTCAAAGCTGCGGGATTCCCGGGGAAGGAGCCCAAACGCAGCAGCAGGGCCCAACGGGGCCAAACCAGCTGGCATGCCAGGGCGGTTGGGTGCCTGCCAGGCAGGGCATGGGGGCTCCCTGCCCCCCTACCCCAAGGCCTCCTCCCCTTGGCTGCCCTCTGGCGCCCACCAGGGCCGCTGCTGCCGCTCACCCTGGCCAGGGACGGCCACTTTGGCCACTTGTGTCAACCGAGGGTGGCCCTTAAGCCTGGTGTGCCTCTGGCCACCAACGGGGGAGCCCCACAAGAGCCCGATCCACAGCAGCCGTGGCTCCCAAGGCCCTCCGGCAGCCTTTGACCTGGGGGCTCAGGAGCCTCTCTGCAGAGGGGAGAAGGAGGGCCACGCGGCTTTCCCAGCCCCCAGGCGCTTCCGCTGGCATGTCCGTGCTCCACAAGGGCCTCTGAGGAAGCCCCAAGCAGGGGAGGGGGCGGGGTGGGCGTGGACACGCGAGAAGGAGACCGGCTGCTCCACCTCCTCAGCCACCGAGGCTGCTGGGCTCCCCCAACCGGGAAAGGGTCCGTGAGGCCCAGGACAGCTGGGGGGGCAGACCAGGATATCACAAAGGAGCTGCAGGCTGTCTCTGGCACTGGGGTTCCAGCCAGGAGATGGGGGGGGCTGGCCCTGAGCAGCTACCGGCAGGGAGGAAGCCCCCGCCCCAAGCCAGGGTGGGAGGGGCCACCAGGTGGCTCAACCGGTTCCCCTGGACCAGCAGGTGTGCCTTGAGGGTGGCTGGGCCTCTGAGCGAGGGGCAGCAACGGGAAGGCCCCCCCCTCCCTACCCTCCCAGCAGCTTTTCTCCCACCGGAGTGGCCGCCTGGGGTGGAGCTTCTGGGGTTCAGTTGAGCCGCAGGCCTGGCTGGCTGGCTGCCGAGGGGCACCTCCAGGCCCATGGTCCCCATCCTGTGGCTCTGCAGAAGAAGTGGGAGGGGTCTGGCCCCTTGCACCCCACATTCAGGTGGGCCAGAGGGCGAGGGAGGAGTGAATGCCTTCCCTGGAGAACCACCCGGAAGCTGCCACTGGCCCAGCATGCGCCGTCCAAGAATTTGGGGGGCACCCTGGTGTGCCCATAGAATCCCAGAGCTTCAACAACCCCACTGGCCTCCTCTAGCCTTCAGGGCCAACTCAAGATACTGGGTATCACCTATCAAACCACCATTCGTGGCTTGGTTACTTGTGGTCTCTGATTGTCTCTGCTAGTCCCATGAGTCCAAGAATGGGGGCACCCTTCAGCCCCTCCCCCCGCCCAGAGCAGGTGAGATAGGGCACAGGAGATGGGCAACCGCTGGCACAGCCCCTGCCCCATGAGGCCTCCTTCCCCCCTGGCCTGCCCCCCAGCCATCCACAGGGCCCTGAAAATGGGGCTCCCCCTGGACAGATGGAGCAGCTGACCCCCTCTCCCCCGAGATTCTTCCATGGACGAGGCGCTGCTGGACTCGCTTCTTCCGTGCTTCTCTCGGGTTCTCCATGCTGTTTGAGGGTCCTGCCTTTTGTTTTTATACCTGGGGAGGGGGGGGTTATGCTTCTGTCCTCCGGCAAGGTGGGTGCACAGAGCTGCCCTGTGAGCCGGGTGGCCGAAGCAGAGAAAGCCACGCTGGGGATCCATGCCCGAATTGAGGGCTCCTGCTGATATTCAGCCGGCTGCATTGAGGCCACAAAACCACACAACCACACAGCCATGCAGGATTTTCCTGGCATTTCCTCACTTATTCCTGATTTACTGGAGATGTGCGCAGAGTAGGCTAACATCCCATAATATGCAGGGGGGGGACACTTCATTAGCTAAGCTCTCCACCTTCGGAGGGGCCTTTTAATATGCTAACGACCAGCCTTTTGCTTCTGGCCTTGTGTCCGGAGAGCCTTGACCACAGCTGAAGCCCCTCCCCACTTGCCAAATTCTTAAGTCCGGTTGCAAAGCCACCATCAGCCAGCCAGACCATGTGGCCAGCCTCTTCAGCGCTTTCCAATATGTATCAAGGGGGACTTTTGTCTCAATTTACGCCCTCACAAAGAAATAATGATGGATCCCCAAAATACAACTTCAAAAAAGCCAACTGTGATCTCATAGATGCCGACTCTTGATCATCTCTTGATTGGCATACTCTGTTTTCTAGCTGTAATACTACAGAAGACCATTATAATGCATTCTTGTTTGAACCTGAAAGAGTCATTAAACTATATGTACCATTAGTAAACCCCCCCAAAAAAAAAACAAATTACCCATAACAATAAGGAAACTTCAATCCAAAAAAAGATCGCTATGGCTTAAAACCAAACCAGCTAAGTAACGAACTTTAAAAACCAGTACAACATCTTATGCCGACAGATAAAGGCAGAATGCACAAATTACCACTGCAAGCAAGAGGAAAACCTCCTTCGTACAAAATCCACCAGCACCTTCTACAATTTTGTAAACACCAAACTTAAAGACTCAAGAACCATCCCACCCCTAAATGGACCAAATGGGAAAGATTGCAATGATCAAGCCGTTAAGGCCAATCTCTTCAACACATTCTTCAGCTCAGTCTTTGTAAACAGCAATGGCTCATGCCCCACATTTCCTAGTCGTACCACAACTAACTGTAATGACCTACTACGTATTGACTTTACAGAGGATAACATAGAAAAGGCACTACGTAACCTAAAACCATCCCTATCTATTGGCCCCGATGGATTATGTGCATACTTCTTAAAAAAGCTCTCCTCTGCCATGGCGGAACCCCTAAGCATTATATATTATATATCATTCAGAACCAGCTCCTTACCGAACCTATGGTCCTTAGCTTCGGTCATCCCTATCTTCAAAAAAGGTGACCCCAGCCTGGTTGAAAATTGCAGACCAATCTCAGTGTGTTGTATCATGTGCAAAGTCATGGAATCAATCAATAATCAATTCATCACCCTCTACAGATTCAAACAACCTACTCTCCCAAAAACAATTTGGTTTCAGGAAAAAATTATCCTGCAACCTACAACTCCTACACTGCAAAAACATATGGACTACTCTACTTGACCAGGGTAAAGCAATAGACGCAATTTACATAGACGTCTGCTAAGCCTTTGATTCAGTGGTACATGACAAACTACTGTTAAAACTAAACTCTTATGGCATTTCCGGATCTCTTCATAAGTGGATTACTGCATTCCTGTCAAACAGGCAACAAATAGTAAAAATAGGGAGCGCTATATCAAACCCTGCTCCAGTTAACAGCGGTGTCCCCTAAGGCAGCGTTCTAGGACCCACACTCTTTATACTCTATATAAATGACCTTTGAAATCACCTTATAAGCAACTGCGTCCTCTTCGCGGATGACGTAAAACTATTCAACACCACCAACAATGCTACTGTCCTTCAAAGCGACCTTGATTATGTGTCTGAATGGACAAACAATTGGCAACTCCAAATCTTGACCAACAAATATTCTGTCCTACACATTGGTAAAAAAAAAAAAATTAGTACACCAAATACAAACTAGGCAGGTATGACCTGGTTGATGATCCTCACTCTATCAAGGACCTTGGAGTTCTCATATCAAATGACCTAAGTGCCAGAGCTCACTGTAACAGCATTGCCAGAAATGGCATTCAGAGTTGTAAATCTAATCTTACGAAGCTTTCCCTCTGGAAATATAGAATTGCTAACTAGGGCATACAAAACTTTTGCCAGACCAGTACTCGAATACAGCTCATCAGTCTGGAATCCGCACTGCATATCAGACATTAATACAGTTGAGCGAGTCCAGAAGTATTTCATGAGAAGAATACTACACTCTTCTGCTCGCAACAGAATACCCTACACCACCAGGCTTGAAATTTTGGGCTTGGACAACCTAGAACTGTGCCACCTATGGATGGACTTCAGCGTAGCACACAAAATTATCTGCTACAATGTCCTACCCGTCAATGACTACTTCAGCTTCAACCACAACAATACAAGAGCACACAACAGATACAAACTCAGTGTAAACCACTGCAAACTTGATTGCAGAAAGTATGACTTCAGCCACAGAGTGGTCAATGACTCTGTTGTTACATCCTCTAACCCCGACTCCTTTAATCTCAAACTAACCACTATTGACCTCATCCCATTCCTAAGAGGCCTGTAAGGGGCGTGCATAAGGGCACCATCGTGCCTCCTGTCCCTGTCCTATTGTCCCCATTTAGTTGTACCTATTTCCTGTAATTCTTACTCATGTTTATACTTATACCTATTATCTTCTAAGCGATTGACAAATCAAATAAATAAATAAAATAAACAAAATTAATGTTTCCTTTCTCTGCTGGCCAGCCCCCCCCCCATCAGTCCAATTAGAAGTTCTCATGTTGTTTAGGTAGCGGACCCTCCTCCGTTCGCCCGTTCTCCGTCTCAACACTCCTTTGAATGGCCTTGGGTAGGATCGGTGGGTCTCACTGTTCGGGCAGGCAGGGCTTGGCTCCAGGCATCCCCCTTCTCTTCCCGCCCCCCCATTGCTAATGTCAGCTGCAGGATGCCGTGTGAAGCCAAGTGCTGATCCTAACAAGGTGTCTCCATCAAGCCAAAGCACAGGTTGACATGAATTAGCTCTGGTGGAAGCCAATAACTCCAAAGAACAAGGGGGGTGGGGGGGCATGCAAATTTGATAAATAAATAGCATATGGCTCACTGGCTTGCAAAAGCCCTGAATCGTTTGCAGTCCATGGGGCAGGCCCTCCAACACATGGATCCAATTAGTAAAGCCCTTGAAACCCCCCTTTTGCCCCACAGGTGGGCCTGCTCTGGGTGGGGGGGCTTCAGGGCGTTGCAGCTGGAGGCAGCGATGCCATCACTGCCCTGACCAAGGCTCCAGTCCTCAGTGGCAGGGGGAGCAGAGGGGCCTGAGGTCTTCTCCAAGGGGTTGGGGGCGGTATCTGGTGGATCTGGTACTTGCAAGCGGCAGCCCTTCGGGATGAGAATCAGGCAACAGCTAAGGGCGCCTTCCCACTGCAGGAGGAGGAGTCCTGGCCACAGGCAGCTCAGAAATGCTAATTGGTTCAACAGGTGACTTCCAGGAAGTGGACGGCCAGAACAGAGTGTGTGTGTGTGGGGGGGAGGAACCTCTTGTATATGTTCTTTTTAAAGGGGCACATCTGCTCCAAAATTTATTTATAAAATTTATGGGCCATCTGTCTTACCTCAAGGTAACTCTGGGCAGCATACAATCATGAAAATGAAACTATATAAATCAAAGACATTAAGTTCAAACGTTACCTTCTTGGACCTGGGCAGAGGTAATGTCTGCAGGTTTTTAATTACCTAATGACTGATTGGATTGTTATAATGGGTTGTTTAGCTTATTTCCATCCCATCATGCATTTGGAAAGCACCCTAGAAGCCATGCTGAGGGATGGCTAATAGAAGAAATTTAAAATAAACACAATGCGCCCCCCCCCCCAATCCTAAGGATTTCATTATTCTGTCCTGACTATTTTTAGGACAGGACTTTGTGTTCGTTTATTCAGGCATTTCTACGCAGGAATGTAGACATTCCACTGCACATACGTTTGCATCTGATTATTTATTATAGCAGCAATTAAAATAACAATACGCTCAAATAAAATTAGTGTGACATTTACATTAGTTTTGATGTACCTGTATTTATCATGTAGTGCCCATTTCACTCTCAGAATCCAAAATATGAGCTGTCTACCGTTTTAAGGCGTCTCTCCGTGGGAAGGAGGGAGCCCCGTGGCAGCTTTGCTGGTTCCTGCTGGGCACTGCAGAGGAGTCGGCCATCCCATCCCGTGGAGAGCTTGGCTTTGGGGGATCCCCCAGCCCAGCGGCAAAGGGAAGGAACCACGGGAGCCCAAGGAAGCCCCCAGCCCCAGTTCCCGCTTGCATCCCTGTTCTCTTTGGGGGCTGTGAGCTCTGAAGGAAGCCTTCGTGCCTCTGGCCCAGCCTCCAGGGTGTCCCGGGCAGGATACCCTGCTGGACCTGGCCTGCGCTGCCCCCGGGGGCCAGGAGGGAGCTGGGTCAGGTGTGTAGTCGGGGCTCAGCTCTGCCCTCCGTCTGCCCCTGTTTGAGGGCTGCTGCGCTGCTGCTGTTCAGGGCAAGCTGGGAGGGATGGAAGCCCCCCACTCTTCGTCTCTGAGAGCACCAAAGGGGCCACATGGGCACTGCGGCCCTTGCCAGTGGCGGATTAAGGCTCCCTGGTGTCCTGAGCACTGACAAATCTTGGTGCCCCCCTCCTTTGCACATACTGTACAAACAAAGCCATGTTCTGGTGCCCCCTTTGGGCCTGGTGCACCAACCTTTGCCCACTTGGAGGGGAACCGGCGGGAGCGTACGTGAGACCTTCCCTGGGGAGGCCTGTCCCAGAGCGACCTCACCCGGCTCTCTCAGGGGAACGGCCTCCCCTGGCATCGTGAGTTGGCCAGGCTGCCCAGAGAGGCTCTTGACGAAAGACCTGCCTCTACCCAGCCCCCGGGGGAGCCTTGCCCACCCTGTGCCCAGATGGGAAAGGGGCCCTGCGCACCCCTGGCAGAGATGAAGCCGGCCTGGGGGCCGCTCGGGGCTTCCACCGATGCTCTAACGGCTGACTTGAAAAGGAGACCCTGTTTTTCCTCATGAACGTTTCGCTTACAGCCTCCTCCAGATAAAACAAATCAACACGTCACAGTTGCATTTCACCAAAGCATTTAACTGAAAAACCGCATTAGGAAAACTTCAAAGCGTTCAGAGTTCAGGCCACCATCAACCAAAGTCGGTCTGTGCTGCACCAAGCGAGGCCGGGATCCTTCGCAAGGGAGAAAGGGGCCCCTGCAGACTTTCTCCCTCCCTGGGTCTCCTCCACCCCCCAAGGGCCCTTGGAGCAGCCCCTCAAAGGGGTGGCCTGGCCACAGGACCCTGGGACCCTGCTGACCGCTGTCCTGTAACCCCACAGGGACAAAAAAGCCCACGTTCCTGGCTAGGGAAGCGGAGGGTCCAGCCCCCCCCCCAAGCGGGAACTTGCCTCCCTCCTCCTGACCTGGGCGGAGGTTTGTGCTCTCTTGCACCGCCAGGAGGCTGTTGGTGGGGAGCCAGCTGGGACCCCCAGGCAGAAAGGACAGAAAAGCTTTCCCCCCCCCATCCGTGGGGCGGCAGGCAGCCTTTGGTCCCCACCGCCGGCCGCCAAGGCGCTTTTTTCAGCTTCCCTGGGATCCCCTGGGGCCCCCTGAGGCGGCTTCTGCTGCCCCCTGCTGGTGCCCAAGAGGCTGTGCCTGGCATCGGGCTGTTCGGGAGATCCTGGGATCTGCCAAGGCCAGCTCTGTGGGGCCAGAGGAGCAGCACCAGACCTCTCCCGCTGGAAGCGACTGGGTCTTGGGAGGAAGGGAGGGGCCTCAAGGAGCCCCCCTCCTGCTCCCGAAGGACATGGCTACTCCCAGTGGACACCCAGCCTTGCTCCAAAGCTCTGGCGAAGGGGACTGCCCAACAGCCAGGTCCTCCCCTGGATGGGAATCCCATTTCTGGAACCGGATCCTTTGGGCTGGGCCTGTTCCAAGGGAGAGCAACTTGCTACATCCTCATTCTATGTCAGCCCTTTGATCTACGTTATGTAGGTGTGGGTGTGCCTCCACCCGTCCATCCACCTGTTCATCCCTATTTGTACAAAAGGGCCCTGACTGAGGAGAAAAGTATGGAGGTACATGCATAATTTTGTATTTATTCATTTTGTCATGTTTATGGGGTGCCTATTGGAGGTGGTGACCCTTTGAGAGCTGCTTGCAATGGAATTTCATTTTAAGGTATGCCGATTAGTGTGGATTTAAAGTGACTCTCTCTCTCTCTCTCTCTCTCTCTCTTTCTCTTTCTCTTTCTCTTTCTCTTTCTCTTTCTCTCTCTCACACACACACTCTCAATTGCCCCAGTTACCTGGGAAGTGAGTAGCCAGGGATGGAGAACATGAGTGGAGCTTCTTCAGAAAGTGCAAAACTGCCAGAGGAAACAGTAGCTACAACTCCAAGGACTCAGAGCGTAAACCCCAGAAGGGGCTTCAGAGGGAGGAATGGAAACAGGCGCTAGCTGAGCCACAGGAGAGGGGCACACAAATTGTGGCGAGTACCCGATATTCCGAACAATAGAAGTAAGGAGTGGGTCACAGTAGTAAGCAAAACTCATGCTTCAAATACTAATGGACACACCTTGCATACATAATCTGCTAATTAGAATGCAGTGAGATATGGGATGTAGGAGGTTTAAGGAGGGTCGAGGGGTGGGCGGCCGGGACAGGGGCGTATAAAGAAGGGAATGGCTGGAGTTGAACCTTTGGAGAGAAACCAAGCTATATGATAGCAGCTTCTCCCCGCTTATTGCAATCAAGGAAGCAAATTACGGTGTCTTGGCTGGTGGTTGGCCAGGCAAATTGACCCCTGGTTGCGAAGGAAAGCAGCCAGGAGGATTTCACACCAGGACCATCCAATCTGGGGATCTGTGAGGGCATTTGGGGGGCTCAAGTGAGGCGTTTCCTTCTCCGGCCTCCTTAGGCAAGGTGGTGCTGGCGCAGTGCTACACAGACTGGCCATTTCCAAGCACGAGGCATGGACCCTGCCTCCTCACCCACCCCCCACCCCGCTCCAAAGAGAGGCCACCCAGCCCGGGGCAAAGAAAAGGGGCTCCCTCCTCAAGTGGGGCGACTGCTGGGGTCCTTGCGCAATGACGCCTCTGCTTGGTGCCCTGGATTGCCCTGCCAGGCAGAAGCCCAGCCTACCTGCAAGGAAATGCCAGCCATACCTGTCTCCCTCTCGGAAGGCAACAAGGACTCCGGGCCCCAAAGGACCCTCTGAGAGGGAAGGGGCTGGAGCGCCTGGAAGAAGGGCCCTTCCTGGACCAGGTAAGGGAGGACTTGTGGAGGGACGAGGACCAGCCTGTCAAGAGGAGCTCATTTCTGATCTCAAAGGATAGATGACAATTCCCCCCCGCTGATACTGTGTTTTGAGCCCCCCGGGGATTCCTCGGGACGGGAAGGAGACATTCCCAAGACCGTTAAGAGCACCGGCGAGACGGAGACATTCCCCACTGACCAACCTCCCCCTCGACTGACCCCCTGGCAGCAAATGTCCCAGAGTGGCACAGCCTTGAGGATGCTGGAAGGGGGTACAATACGCTGGGTGGGTGGGTGAAGCAGCTGGGCTCATAGCTGGCATTTCTTTTCTTCTCCCTGTTCAAGGACCCACCCAAGAAGAGAGAAGGAAGAGTCCTGCAAGGGAGCAGGTGGCCATGCAGCTGGCACCAGCTGGCAATGGAGCGGATTCTCTGAGTAGGGCATTTGCAATTCTGGGCAAGAGGTGGGCTGCACCACACCAGGGAAGGAGATAAAAGCCATGGTAGCATAGTGGTTTGAATGCAATACTGCAGGCAGGCTGACTCTGCTCACTGCCAGCAGTTCGATCCTGACCAGCTCAAGGTTGACTCAGCCTTCCGTCCTTCCAAGGTTGGTAAAACGAGGACCCAGATTGTTGTGGAGAAATATGACTCTGAAAAATGCTTAGAGACAGCTGTAAAAACATGTTCTGACCTCAGTTTCCCCACAGCACAAAGCCAAGTCTTCATCCCAATAAACCCCTTTTATTAGATTTACAATGAATTTCCTCTCCAGAAAAGTCCCAACCATCAAATTTCCCGGTTTTAATGCAAAATGATTTGGTCAGCTACGTTGAAAGTCAGAATCCGTTTATTAATAGGAAGGCAGATAAGAAGAAATTTCACAGCGTTCCTAGGATTAATCTAATGAGTGAGTAGGAAAACCTCTCTCTTATAGACTTCAGGTTCTTTGATTTGTAGGTGTGAATCTTTGAAGACTTTGATTTTTGTGTGTGTTGAATTCCTGTCTCTTTGAGGTTGGGATCTTTTCCTGGGATCTTGGTTTTATGGTCCTGATCCTTTGTAGTTGCTTGTTTGCTATCGTGGTTCCTTCCTGCCATGCCTTTTGGTTTGCTTTTCACAAGTTTTTTTTATAGCTTGCCATCTATTTGATTTCTATGGGAAAGGGTCTTAGCTAGTTTGTAGGGTTTTTTTCTCTGTATCTCATGCCTGTAATTTTCTCCTTCCTTTGTTGTGAAAAGTAAGCTGGCTCCAGCTATTTTAATAGCCCTACTTGACAAAGGGTGGGGGCTGATGGAGCTGACCCTGCTTGTGTTTTCACCTTTTTCTTTCTTTTTTAGGGGAAATTTCCTTCCCCTTCTAATGTTTTCCTAGAAGAGAGGGGAATCGTAACTTCCAACAGTGGTGTTAGGAATGTAAGTCACCGAACAGTTGGGTTGGAAATATGTAAACCGGGACAGACATTTTAATACTGTCTCTTTAAGGGAATGCTAAAATTGTGATTGGGTGTGGTTCCTCAAATGGCCATAAGATGGACCCAGAAACCTGGGTTGTTTAGTTCTG
Source organism: Notechis scutatus (assembly GCF_049901735.1). NCBI lineage: Eukaryota > Metazoa > Chordata > Lepidosauria > Squamata > Elapidae > Notechis > Notechis scutatus. The sequence goes on from NC_142011.1 coordinate 210,539,270, forward strand.
TTGTTGCTGAGAGTGTTGCCATTCCTGCATTTCACTATTGACTGTTACTGATCATCGTTATTCTTGGATTTGATGTGAGTCTTTTACTGAACTGTTTTTGATACTGGATGTTGTTATTGGATTATCCCTGGACTGAAAAACTGACTGTTATAACCGTGTATGACTTGGACTGTGTTTGGACTTTGCTTAAACATTTATTGGAAGTAAAAAACCTACATTTTACTATACAGTGTATCTGTGTGCTGGTTGTGTGTTATTCTTCACCATTCTCACTACGTCTCCCTGTGTGCGCTCATTCTCCTAACAGGGAATTACCTCAACACTGGTTATGGGCCCAGGCCATACCAGGTGTTAGGAATAACACGGTTACCTAACTTAGTTTGGGTAAAATAATATATATAAACTATGTTAGTGAGTTTAAGTGTTTGTATCACTTTAACTGTAAAACAAGTATTTTGGGCGCGGTTGTAAAATCACCATAAGAGGGAGCAAGAGAGCTCACTGTTTGCTGGCTTTTACTGGATTGCTGACAATGATGGATTGATGGCGATAACTGCGTGTTTTCCCTGCTATTGCTGAACGAAGAAAAGAGGTTTGATTTTCTTCATATCTCTGACTGCAAAAGAGATATATTACTGGACTGATTGTTTATAAGTTTACTGACCTCTTTTTCGACACTGGACTTTGCAACTGATTAATCCCCGGATGGACTGAACTAGTGTATGATATATGGACTGTTTGACTATGCTATAACTCTTGCTGGAATAAAAAACTATTTAACTGGCACAGTGTATCTGTCTTACTGAGTGTAAGCTACAACAAAGTTTTATCTCACATATCTGCCTGCCTGCTAGACTGCCGTTGCACGTTCTGCTAGGGTGTATATCCCTAACATTGGTTATGGGCCCAGGTGAACAGTCAGACTAACCAGGATATAACAGGTTTTAAAGTGAGAGTTTGTGTAGCAACACAATACTGTAAACAGACAGCTGTGTTTTATTAATTATAGTTTAATATCCAGATAAAGATGGCACAAGTCAATTTACCAAGTTACCAAGTCTCTAATATCCAAACTGGATGGAACAAACTATGTTTCATGGTCTATGAAATGCAGCCTACTTCTACGCAGAGAAGGTTTGTGGAGTATAATACAAAACCCACCAGAAGTAGATGCTTGGGATCCGGAGGATGAGGATGATGCCCAGAAAATTCAAGAATATCAACTGAAGAATGAGCAAGCTCTCTGTATAATAGGACTGACACTTTCTGACCAGCAGCTTGTCCATATTCGTGGAGAAGAAACAGCTGCGAAATGTTGGGAGAATTTAAAGAAGATTTATGTTCAAGACAGTGTAGGAGCACATATAAATCTTACACAGAAGCTGTTTAGAACACATCTTCAAAAGAATGGAGACATGTTAAATCATATAAGCTCTATGAAGAGAATTTTTCAAGAACTGCATGAAAAAGAACTTATCTTCACAGAACTACATCAAGTTTATATAATTTTGTCTTCTTTAGATGAGAGCTACGATGACTACGTAACTTCACTTGAAGTTCTGCCAAAAGATAACCTTACATTAACTGACATTACTGGCAGATTAATTGAAGAAGCCAGGAGAAGGCTTGAAAGGGATCAACTCAGAAGGGAACAACCACAATGTGAAGAAGAAAAAAATCTTCGTCAGCGTATACAATTAGAAAATGTTTTAATTGTGGAAGAAAAGGACATTTGGCTAGATTCTGCAAGAAAGCAAAAAGCCAAAATGCCAGCCAGAATGCTAAAAAGCATAAAAAGGATAAAAAATGCATAGAGTTAGCCATGTATAGCAACGAAACTGTGAATAGTAATTTATGGGTTGCAGATAGTGGAGCATCGCACTGCATAACGAAAGATAAGAAAAGATTTGTTAAGATGTCCACGAGTTCACAGCAGATATCGTTAGCTAATGGCTGGAAACTGAAAGCTAAAGGTGAAGGTATAGCATATTGTTCTTGCATAAAAGAAAATGTAAAAATGTTATATGTACCACAACTTAAGTTTAATTTGCTTTCGGTTAGAGTTTTGGTTAAACTAGGTTATGTAATTACCTTTAGGGGAGACAATTGCATAATTGAAAAAGAAGGTAAAAAAGTGACTGCAACTTTAAAAGGTGAATTGTATGTGTTAAATGATAATTCAGAGGTGGCTAACACAGTTTATAATAATGTTAAACCTCATGATGAGTGCATACATTTGTTACACAGACGTTTAGGGCATATAAATTTTAAAATGCTTAAACAAACGGTAGAACTATCTAAAGGTATAAAACTGAAGCCTTGCAGTAAGTATTTGCACTGCAATGCTTGTAGTCAAGAAAAAAGCAAGGTAATACCAGCAAATAGAATTAATGGATTTAAAACAAAGGAGCCTCTAGAGGTCGTATTTGCTGATATTATAGGTCCCAAAAAAACAAGTGTGGGAGGTGCTCGTTATATACTAAGTATAATGGACCATTATTCCAGATATGGTTTCTGTTATTTAATGAAAAGCAAAACGGAAACATATCAGAATTTCTTTAATTGGCTTAAATTCGCAGAAAGAAAAACTAAAAGGAAATTAGTAACTCTTATCACTGATAATGGTACGGAATTTATAAACAATAAATTCCAAAATAGACTGAAGATGGCAGGTGTTGAACATAAAAAGTCTGCACCATATAGGCCACAACATAATGCCTTTATAGAAGGACGAGGCCAAACATTACAAGCAATGGCTCGTACTATGCTGTCGGATTCAGGATTACCTGAAAATTTGTGGGGAGAAGCAATAATGTGTGGTAATCATATATTGAATAATGTTGTTAACTCAACAACTGGTGAATTACCATTCACACGGTGGCATGGCAGAAAACCTGACCTAAGCTATATGCACACATTTGGAGCACCAGCATGGGTGCATATATCCCTACACAACTGAGACACAAGGGGCAGCATAGGGCTAAAAGGTTATTCTTTGTAGGTTATGAATCTAATCACAAATCATACAGATTCTGGGAAAAAGGTACATCTAGAGTTTACTGTAGTGCTAGTGCACAATTCCTGGAACATGTAGGATGGGAAAAACTGGAGCAAGATTCAAATAAGGAAGTAATTATAGAAACCTACAAAAGACCAAAAGAAAAAATCAGTAATAAGAAGAGTACAATTAAAGAGGAAGTACAGAAAGAGCATATAGGACCAGAACAGGAAGAAATACCAAAACAGGAAGAAATAGATGACCAGGAACAGGTAGAACATGAAAGTCCACCTGTAAGCCCTGTAATACCTAGACGTTCTACATGTGTAACCAGACCACCTGATAGGTATCAAGCAAGTATAGTTTGCCAAGTTAGTAAAATTCCAACTACTGTTGAAGAACTTAGGATGTATCCTGCTAAGGATCAGGAAAATTGGCATAAGGCAATGGAAAAGGAATTAAATTCATTAAAGGAAATGAAAGTTTATGAAGATGCCAAATTACCTGCAGGTGAAAAGTCCATTGGCTGCAAATGGATATTTAAGTTAAAAACTGGTAAAAATGGGACTGTTACCCATAAGGCTAGGTTGGTAGCTCAAGGATTTAATCAAACTGCATATGATTATGATGAAGTGTTTGCACCAAATTTAAAGGCAACAACCTTGAGAGCAGCTTTAGTGTGGGCAGCTAAAAAGAACTATATCATAAATCACTTAGATGTAGAAACTGCCTATCTGCATGCACCATTGCAGCACACTATATATTTGAGAAAACCAGTAGGTATTAAGGATAATAAAAATAATAATGACTGTTGGAAACTTAAAAAGAGTCTCTATGGATTGAAACAATCTGGTTATGAATGGAACCAATATATTGTAAAAGAGTTAAACAATATAGGGTTTAAAGCAGGTTTAGCTGATCCATGTTTATTTAAGAGAGAGACAAATGGAATAGTGTCATTATTATTGTTGTTTACAGACGATATTGCTTTAATTACGAAGACTAATAATGAAGCTACTGAAATAATATCATTATTAGGTAAGAGGATAAAATTAAAGCAATTAGGAGAAATAAGACAGTATTTAGGATTGACAATAAACAAAACCAATAGTGGCTATAAGATATCACAAGAAGATAAAATTTACCAATTGCTAAAAACATATAAAATGGAACTTTCTAAGCCGGCAAAAACTCCAATGAGTCAGGAATTTTGTTGAACTGATGCTCAAAGTTCAAAATTCGATAAGACTATTTATCAATCATTAATAGGTAGTTTATCATATATAAGTAATTGGTCAAGGCCAGATATTGCATATGGCGTTAATCAATTGGCAAAATTTAACGCTGAACCCAATGAACGTCACTGGCAAGCGCTAAAGCGTATATTAAGGTATCTTAAAAGGACAATGCACTATGCATTGTATTTGGAGCCAAAAGATGATTTGATTTTAAGTGCATATGCTGATGCAAGTTTTGCAACAGATATAAAAACTAGGAAATCAACTTCAGGTATGGCTATACTATTAGGTAAAACACTGATTGGTTGGAGGTCAATTAGACAGCAACACATAAGTATGTCCACAATGGAAGCAGAATTTTCATGTCTATCTCTATTATGTACTGATTTAATTCTGTATAAACAGTTGTTGTTAGATATGGGAGTAACTGTTAAAGATGCCATTATAGTTTATGAGGACAATCAAGCAGCCATAAGGTTGGCTACAGATATTGCTGTAAAAACTAGATCTAAGCATACTGACCTTAGATATTTGAATGTAAGACAATCTGTAAAAAATGGTTTGATAAGATTGGAATATTGCATGACTGAAGAAAATTTTGCAGATGGATTTACAAAAGCCCAAGGTTCCGTCAAGCACAAAGAAAATTGTGAAAACTATTGGTTGAAATTGTAAATAGATATATATATTATTATATTACCCAAAAGGGGAGAATGTTAGGAATAACATGGTTACCTAACTTAGTTTGGGTAAAATAATATATATAAACTATGTTAGTGAGTTTAAGTGTTTGTATCACTTTAACTGTAAAACAAGTATTTTAGGTGCGGTTGTAAAATCACCATAAGAGGGAGCAAGAGAGCTCACTGTTTGCTGGCTTTTACTGGATTGCTGACAATGATGGATTGATGGCGATAACTGCGTGTTTTTCCCTGCTATTGCTGAACGAAGAAAAGAGGTTTGATTTTCTTCATATCTCTGACTGCAAAAGAGATATATTACTGGACTGATTGTTTATAAGTTTACTGACCTCTTTTTCGACACTGGACTTTGCAACTGATTAATCCCCGGATGGACTGAACTAGTGTATGATATATGGACTGTTTGACTATGCTATAACTCTTGCTGGAATAAAAAACTATTTAACTGGCACAGTGTATCTGTCTTACTGAGTGTAAGCTACAACAAAGTTTTATCTCACATATCTGCCTGTCTGCTAGACTGCCGTTGCACGTTCTGCTAGGGTGTATATCCCTAACACCAGGCTCAGATAACTGAGAGGTAGTGTGAATGCACAGTAACATATACAGACAGCTGTTTACTGTTTAATTGTGGTTTACTATCCTGATAAAGATGGCACAAGACTCTTCAACAAGTCTATCACTGATAACCCGGTTGGATGGAACAAACTATGTTTCCTGGTCTATGAAGTGCAGTCTACTTCTGTGTAGAGAAGGGTTATGGAATACAGTTCAAGATCCACCAGATGTAAATGCTTGGGATCCAGATAATGAGGATGATGCCAAGAAGCTTGCTGACTTTAAACGGAACAACGAACAAGCTCTTTATATAATTGGACTAACACTGAGTGACCAGCAGCTAGTCCATATTTGTGGAGAAGAGTCTGCTGCTAGGTGTTGGGAGAATTTGAAGAGGATTTATGGTCATGACAGTGTAGGTGCACACATACATCTTACACGTAAACTGTTTAGAGCACGTCTTCTGAAAGGTGGAGATATGTTAGCTCATTTGAACTTCATAAAAAGAACTTTTCAAGAGCTACATGAAAAGGAACTGATTTTTTTCAGAGCTGCATCAAGTTTACATCATTTTTTCCTCATTGGATGAAAGTTATGATGATTATGTATCTTCACTGGAAGTCCTGCCCAGAGATAAACTGACATTGACTGACATAACTGGAAGATTGTTAGAGGAAGCAAGAAGACGACTGGATAGGGACCAACTGAGAAAGGAACAACCACAAGAAGAGGATTTGTTTTCAACTGCCTATACTGTTAGGAAATGTTTTTCTTGTGGGGCTAGGGGACATATAGCTAGATTCTGTAAGAAGAGAAAACAACAGAATACTGGCAAACACCAGAAGGCTAAGAAGAATGTTAGTTTAGCTATGTCTAGCAATTCAACTGTAAACCATGATTTGTGGGTTGTTGATAGTGGAGCATCACAGTGCATTACTAGAAATAGAGAGAGGTTTGTAAAGATGTCTACGAGTAAGCAACATGTATCATTGGCAAATGGATGGAAGATGAAAATGTCTGGTGAAGGTACTGCATATTGTTCATGTATAAATGAGCATTTAACCATGTTATATGTACCTAAACTCAAATTTAATTTGTTATCAGTAAGGGCTTTAGTTAATATTGGTTATGTAGTAACCTTTAGGGGAGATAACTGTATAATAGAGAAAGAGGGTAAAAGTGTTACTGCTACATTAGAGAATGATTTATATGTTATACATGATGACCAGTTGCAGATGGCTAACTCGGTTTATAACAATGCTAAGCCACATGACAAATGTATACATTTACTGCATAGACATCTAGGGCACATTAATTTCAAAATGTTGAAACAAACTGTTAAATTGTCAGAGGGAGTAAAATTAAAACCCTGTAGTAAGTACTTAAACTGTAATGCCTGTAGCCACGAGAAAAGCAAGGTTACTCCTGCAAACAGACTGAATGGGTTTAAGACCAAAGAAACTTTAGAGGTTGTGTTTGCTGACATAATTAGTCCTATGAAATCTAGTTTGGGAGGTGCCTGCTAAGTTTTGAGTATAATGGACTATCACTCATGGTACAGTTTCTGCTATCTCATGAAAAACAAAACAGAAACATTCCAACATTTCTTTAATTGGCTAAGATTTGCTGAGAGAAAAATAAGGAGTAAAGTAATTACTTTAGTTACTGATAATGGGACTGAGTTTATTAACAATAGATTCCAAACTATGTTGAAATTGGCTGGTGTCGAGCATAAACTATAAACTGTTATAAAATATAAGCATAAAATATAAACTGTTAGAATTACCAGTGCAAGACGTGCCTCTTTCTCTTAAAAGCAACAAACTTTGAAAGTGTATTCAGTTAACTAGGTGGGGCCCAGAAATCTCATTCATCAAGGGAAAACAAAAACAAATAGTTTCCTGTGAGCTGTTCAATTTGTCTCTGCTGAATCAAAGTCTGCTTGCAAAAAAGGAGAGAAGATTAGTTGGTTTCCTCTGTTCTTAGAAGTGAAGCCCTTTCCTTCGCTCGGATAAAAACCCTTTGAACATTGTGTTACAACTTCCTGTTTACAGAGTAATAGCGATCTGCTATTCAAAGAGCAATAAATTCCTCCCATTCAGTCAACTACAGCTGCTAGTAAAACAATTAACCCGTTCCTTGCAGACTCTTAATACTACCTCATTACTTTAATCAAACACTGATTAATTCACTACCTCAAAACTTTCAACTTTTCTACCTCAGCACCTATATCAACGATTAGATAATCAATTTCTATAAAATATTTTATTAATGGTTTAATTGATTTATTGTTTTAATTGATCAGTGTGATTAGAGTGTTTAGTGCAAATAGTGTGATTACTGACTAGTTTAAAAGATCAAAATTCATGTAATTTAATTGAATAGTAAAATCAATGATTTAGTGAATTTAAATGAACAGTGTGATTAATGATTAGTGTAATTAATTGATTAGTGATTAGAGTAATTAATTGATCAGGCTGACTGTTGCTCAGGAATATTATCTGACTTGATCAGGCTGATTGTTGCTCAGGAATATTATCTGACTTGAGAGATTACTGCAATTGATTGTTTGATGTAATATTGCCTATATAGATTACCCAAAATTGTTCAAAATTAATTCAATCAACGTACTATTTTAACAAACCTACCATGCCAAAAAGAAAATCCTACGCCAAACCACAACCTAAAGAGAAGATAATCCCCACCAATGAACCACAAGACTCTTGCACATGCCTTAAATGCTACAAAAATCTAAAGGATAATGAAAACTCCATCAAATGTTCTCTGTGTAAAAAATACGCTCATCATGACTGCTTGAGATTACCTGAGCAAATGATTCAATACCTAGAATCATCCAATGAGTTTCCATATTTCTGCAAATCATGCAGACCCAAACTGGATCTGTCTGAAAGAGTTGATACCATCGAAACCATTGAAACATCCCCTACCATCGAAACCATTGAAACATCCCTTAACACCATAGTAGCATCCCTAGACGCCGTAAAAGAAAGAATATCCAACCTTGAAAAAAAGACACAACGCAAAAACCTGAACATCCAATAGCTACAAACCACATCTCTACCCAACAACCACAATCCGATCCAAAACCCAATCCACAAATAAACACAACCCAGACAAATATTGATATCCCAATCCTCATCAGAGAAGCCGTTGAGCGTGAACGGAAACGTCCAAACGCCATCTTATTTGGTCTAGAGGACATCAATGTCAATGATGACATCACAACTGTCAAACATCATCAAGAGATTATCAAGCATCAACCATCTCCGCTGATGAAATACTTGACATTTCCGCATCGACGAGAGCTCAAAAATAGAGACGGCTCTGTGGCTGTAGGGTCATTTGCAAAAATGAATCAAGCAAACGTAAATTATTTATACTATAAACTCACTCGCCAAAACCAACACCAACCATAAGAACCTCCGTTGCGCCCTGACCTAACCATCTTTGAGACATGTTGGATAAGTTTGTTGTCATATATTTGGGACGACATTTTGATTTATTCAAAATCTAAAGAGCAACATCTTCAGCAGGTGCGTCAAGTGCTTCAGCGTCTTCGGGAACATAAATTTTATGCTAAATTAGAAAAATGTTTCTTTTTCAGTCGTCTATCGAATTCTTGGGACACATTATTTCTCCTGTGGGCATTGCTATGGACCCCAAAAAGGTTGAGGCGTTGTGTAGTTGGGAAGCTCCTCGTCGGGTTAAAGATGTGTAACGACTTTTAGGATTTGCCAACTATTATCGGACTTTCATTCCAGGTTTTGCGAAGATAATGGATCCCATAACCCAGCTTCTTTGTAAGAAGGTTCCATTTGTGTGGGGCCTCCACAACAACAGGCTTTTGACACTTTGAAAAAGCATTTATAACTGAACCCATATTGAAGCATCCTGATCCGGATCGCCCATTTGTGGTCGAGACAGATGCTTCTAATGTCGCTATCGAACAGTGCTGTTACAAGCTTCGGAGGATGGCGCTCTTTGTTTCCTTGCGCTTATTATTCTAGGAAGCTTACAGCTTCGAACGCAACTATACCATTTGGGAAAAAGAGTTGTTAGCTATTAAGGTTGCTTTTGAGACTTGGAGACATCTTTTGGAGGAGCTCGACACAAGGTGGAGGTTCGGACAGATCATAGGAACCTGGAACATTTGACCACGGCTAGGAAATTGAATCAAAGGCAGATTCGTTGGTCGTTATTTTTGCCAGATTTAATTTCGGTTACTTACGTTCCAAGTGGTCAGAACCGGAGGGCGGATGCATTATCTCGAAACCGGAGTATACTTATGCCAAGATCCTCTTCCTTTACGGACAGTGTTACCACCGGAATCTCTAGCCGTACTGCAGGAACCGGTAGATTTACGGGCCCAACTACGAGAGGCGCAACGTTTGGATGTGTGGACGCAGCAGAGACGGGAGGACATTGGCCCAACTTCTCCATGGTCTTTTGAAGGCGATCTGCTTCGATATCGGGGTTTATTATATGTGCCTACCAGACCGTTGAGGGCTCTCATCATGACACAATGTCATGATAACCCAGCCGCTGGTCATTTTGGATTACACAAGACCTTGCATTTGGTCACTCGGACTTTTTGGTGGCCTCGAGTTCGTCATGATGTGTCTTCTTACGTCGCTTCTTGCGTTCAATGTAGGCAAGCGAAAGCAGCATCCGGTGCACCTCCTGGACTTTTGCAACCCTTGCCGACTCCAAGTAGACCATGGGGAGCGATCTCTATGGACTTTCTGACACATTTACCGTCTTCATCGGGGTTCACAACAGTGCTTGTGGTAGTGGATATGTTGACTAAAATGGCCCATTTCATTCCCTGTCGGAAATTACCATCGTCCCGCACTACGGCTCAGTTATTTTTGCAACATATCTTCCGTCTACATGGACTGCCTGATAGAGTGGTTTCTGATCGTGGGGTCCAGTTTACGGCAGAATTTTGGAAACAGTTAATGGCGGCTTTGCAAGTGAAAGTATGTTTAGCGTCAGCGCACCATCCGGAAACTGATGGCGGGACGGAGAAGGTGATTGGGATTCTTACTCAATATTTGAGATGTTTTGTTAATTTGCGACAAAACGATTGGGTGAAATACCTCCCGTTAGCAGAATTCGCGTTTAACAACTCGCAGCATACCTCCACCCGTGTCACGCCATTTTTGCAAATATGGGTTATCATCCGCGTTTCTTCCCATTAACTATGATGGATTCCCGGTTCCTGAGACCCGAGAGTTTTTGGAAGAACTACACGCAGTTTGCCGTCTACTGATACAACAATTGAACAAGGCAAAAAGAAGATTATAAGCGGTTTGCAGATCGGTCCCGTCGAGATACACCTCCGTTAGTTGTGGGTGATAAAGTGTGGCTATCTACAAAACATCTGAAGGTCGATCGCCCTATTAGAAAACTTGATCATCGGTTTATTGGTCCGTTCCCGATTGAGGCAGTTATTAATCCCGTGGCATACCGCCTCACTTTGCCACGATCCATGCGTATTCACCCGTCTTTCATCGATCTCTTTTGATTCCTGATTCTTCTGTTTGTCGATTACGTGATTCTGCTGAACCGGGTCCGTTATCATTGCCTTCTGAGGAGCCTGCTGTTGACGATACGGTGGTCGGCGTCCTTGATTCCCGTTGGCTCAAAGGTCGCTTCCAGTATTTGGTCAGGAGGAGGGTAGATGACTCGGAGGTTTGTTCCTGGATGGATGCGTCTACACTTCATGCTTCGGATCTGCTTCGAGACTTTCATGCACGCTTCCCTTGAAACCGCATCCGGATCGCCAGACCCGGGGAAGGGCCCTGCGGTGAGGATAGTGTTGTGATTCTGGCATCTGCTACAGGTTTTTTGAATGACAGCTCCAGCGAGGAGGACTTATATGAATCAGCAAGTTCTAACGATGAGGAGGAGATGAATGCATTTGATTTGCAAGATCGGCTTGAACCTTCAAACTCCTCCACCCTTCAATTAGGTGGTCAGCCGGGAACGGGTGATAATGAGGAACAAATGTTATCTTCAGGTGAAGAAGATGATAATTTGGATGATTGCTGGGTAGATGTCAGGACAAGGCGTCTCCTGACAAGGAGGAACCAACGAGGATACAGTAGGAGAGCAGACCAGCAATTAGACTAATTAGTTACTCTATAAAGGGAGAGATATGACTTTGCACTTTGTCCGAACAAAGTGTCTATTTGCAAGAGAGAACTGAAGAGCACAGTTTGGAGGATTTTGATCTGAAATATCTTGTTGGGATTTGGATTTAATTCGTTGGAACTTCTACTTATTGGAATTATTTTGTGAAGGATTTTGATCTGAAGAATCTTGTTGAGTCTTGGATTTAGTTCGTTGGAACTTTTACTTATTGGAGCTATCTGTGAAAATTCTTGTTTGCTGCCTTTCTTTACAAGGACTGTTGCTTTCAGCCTTATCTGTTTACTTTAAAAGGTGGGACATAACATTTTCCTGTTTGCTGCCTTTCTTTACAAGGACTGCTGCTTTCAGCCTTAACTGTTTATTTTAGAAGGTGGGACATAACATTAAGGTATCTTAAAAGGACAATGCACTATGCATTGTATTTGGAGCCAAAAGATGATTTGATTTTAAGTGCATATGCTGATGCAAGTTTTGCAACAGATATAAAAACTAGGAAATCAACTTCAGGTATGGCTATACTATTAGGTAAAACACTGATTGGTTGGAGGTCAATTAGACAGCAACACATAAGTATGTCCACAATGGAAGCAGAATTTTCATGTCTATCTCTATTATGTACTGATTTAATTCTGTATAAACAGTTGTTGTTAGATATGGGAGTAACTGTTAAAGATGCCATTATAGTTTATGAGGACAATCAAGCAGCCATAAGGTTGGCTACAGATATTGCTGTAAAAACTAGATCTAAGCATACTGACCTTAGATATTTGAATGTAAGACAATCTGTAAAAAATGGTTTGATAAGATTGGAATATTGCATGACTGAAGAAAATTTTGCTGATGGATTTACAAAAGCCCAAGGTTCCGTCAAGCACAAAGAAAATTGTGAAAACTATGGGTTGAAATTGTAAATAGATATATATATTATTATATTACCCAAAAGGGGAGAATGTTAGGAATAACATGGTTACCTAACTTAGTTTGGGTAAAATAATATATATAAACTATGTTAGTGAGTTTAAGTGTATGTATCACTTTAACTGTAAAACATGGATTTTGGGTGCGGTTGTAAAATCACCATAAGAGGGAGCAAGAGAGCTCACTGTTTGCTGGCTTTTACTGGATTGCTGACAATGATGGATTGATGGCGATAACTGCGTGTTTTCCCTGCTATTGCTGAACGAAGAAAAGAGGTTTGATTTTCTTCATATCTCTGACTGCAAAGAGATATATTACTGGACTGATTGTTTATAAGTTTACTGACCTCTTTTTCGACACTGGACTTTGCAACTGATTAATCCCCGGATGGACTGAACTAGTGTATGATATATGGACTGTTTGACTATGCTATAACTCTTGCTGGAATAAAAAACTATTTAACTGGCACAGTGTATCTGTCTTACTGAGTGTAAGCTACAACAAAGTTTTATCTCACATATCTGCCTGTCTGCTAGACTGCCGTTGCACGTTCTGCTAGGGTGTATATCCCTAACACCAGGCTCAGATAACTGAGAGGTAGTGTGAATGCACAGTAACATATACAGACAGCTGTTTACTGTTTAATTGTGGTTTACTATCCTGATAAAGATGGCACAAGACCCTTCAACAAGTCTATCACTGATAACCCGGTTGGATGGAACAAACTATGTTTCCTGGTCTATGAAGTGCAGTCTACTTCTGTGTAGAGAAGGGTTATGGAATACAGTTCAAGATCCACCAGATGTAAATGCTTGGGATCCAGATAATGAGGATGATGCCAAGAAGCTTGCTGACTTTAAACAGAGCAACGAACGAGCTCTTTATATAATTGGACTAACACTGAGTGACCAGCAGCTAGTCCATATTTGTGGAGAAGAGTCTGCTGCTAGGTGTTGGGAGAATTTGAAGAGGATTTATGGTCATGACAGTGTAGGTGCACACATACATCTTACACGTAAACTGTTTAGAGCACGTCTTCTGAAAGGTGGAGATATGTTAGCTCATTTGAACTTCATAAAAAGAACTTTTCAAGAGCTACATGAAAAGGAACTGATTTTTTTCAGAGCTGCATCAAGTTTACATCATTTTTTCCTCATTGGATGAAAGTTATGATGATTATGTATCTTCACTGGAAGTCCTGCCCAGAGATAAACTGACATTGACTGACATAACTGGAAGATTGTTAGAGGAAGCAAGAAGACGGCTGGATAGGGACCAACTTAGAAAGGAACAACCACAAGAAGAGGATTTGTGTTCAACTGCCTATACTGTTAGGAAATGTTTTTCTTGTGGGGCTAGGGGACATATAGCTAGATTCTGTAAGAAGGGAAAATGACAGAATACTGGTAATCACCAGAAGGCTAAGAAGAATGTTAGTTTAGCTATGTCTAGCAATTCAACTGTAAACCATGATTTGTGGGTTGTTGATAGTGGAGCATCGCAGTGCATTACTAAAGATAGAGAAAGGTTTGTAAAGATGTCTTCGAGTAAACAACATGTATCATTGGCAAATGGATGGAAGATGAAAATGTCTGGTGAAGGTACTGCATATTGTTCATGTATAAATGAGCATTTAACCATGTTATATGTACCTAAACTCAAATTTAATTTGTTATCAGTAAGGGCTTTAGTTAATATTGGTTATGTAGTAACCTTTAGGGGAGATAACTGTATAATAGAGAAAGAGGGTAAAAGTGTTACTGCTACATTAGAGAATGATTTATATGTTATACATGATGACCAGTTGCAGATGGCTAACTCGGTTTATAACAATGCTAAGCCACATGACAAATGTATACATTTACTGCATAGACATCTAGGGCACATTAATTTCAAAATGTTGAAACAAACTGTTAAATTGTCAGAGGGAGTAAAATTAAAACCCTGTAGTAAGTACTTAAGCTGTAATGCCTGTAGCCACGAGAAAAGCAAGGTTACTCCTGCAAACAGACTGAATGGGTTTAAGACCAAAGAAACTTTACAGGTTGTGTTTGCTGACATAATTAGTCCTATGAAATCTAGTTTGGGAGGTGCCTGCTAAGTTTTGAGTATAATGGACTATCACTCATGGTACAGTTTCTGCTATCTCATGAAAAACAAAACAGAAACATTCCAACATTTCTTTAATTGGCTAAGATTTGCTGAGAGAAAAATGAGGAGTAAAAATAATTACTTTAGTTACTGATAATGGGACTGAGTTTATTAACAATAGATTCCAAACTATGTTGAAATTGGCTGGTGTCAAGCATAAACGTTCTGCACCTTACAGACCACAACATAACTTGTTTGTAGAACGAAGAGGGCAAACATTACAAGCCATGGCTCGCACTATGTTATCTTATTCAGGTTTACCTGAAACACTGTGGGGTGAAGACATAATGTGTAGCATCCATGTGTTAAACAATGTAGTTAACACAACAACTGGAGAATTGCCATTCACTTGTTGGCATGGCAGAAAACCAAATTTAAGTTATCTACACACATTTGGAGCTCCAGCATGGGTGCATATTCCTTCACAAGTAAGACTGAAAGGGCAACATAGAGCTAGGAAATTATTTTTCGTAGGTTACAAGACAAACCTGTAGATTCTGGGATCCAGGCACAGCTCATGTTCACTGTAGCACTAGTGCTAAATTTCTTGAGCATGTTGGGTGGCATAAACTGGAACAGGAATCCAGCAATGATGTTGTAATTGACACCCAAGTAGTCCCTAAAGATGAAATAAGTAAGCCACGAATAGCCATTAAAGAGGAAGCACAGGAGGAAGTAGGAGAACAGGCACAGGAGGAAGTAAAAGAACAGGAGCAGGTGGAACAGGAGAGTCCACCAGTAAGTCCTGTATTACCTAGACGCTCAACTCGAGTAACACGACCACCTGATAGATATCAGGCAACTATTGTATGCCAAGTGGATACTGTTCCTGTTAACTATAATGAACTGAAACTGCATCCTGCTAAGGATCAGGATGCTTGGCAGGAAGCAATGGATAAGGAACTGGAATCATTAAAAAAGTTGGAGGTATACGAAAATATTAAGTTACCATCTGGTAAACATGCCATAGGGTGTAAATGGATTTATAAGCTAAAGACAGATGTAGATGGGACTGTTACCCATAAAGCCAGGTTAGTAGCACAAGGGTTCAATCAGACAGCAAACGACTACGATGAGGTGTTTGCACCTAGTCTGAAGGCTACTACATTAAGGGCAGCTTTAGTGTGGGCAGCTAAGGAGAAATACATTGTAAATCATTTAGATGTAGAGATGGCATATCTGCATGCACTGTTGCAACACACTATATATTTAAAGAAGCCTTTAGGTCTCAAAAATGATAATACAACTGATTGCTGGAGATTGAGAAAGAGTCTTTATGGCTTGAAGCAATCAGTATATGAGTGGAACCAATGTATAGTTAAGGAATTAACAAAGATAGGTTTTGTAGCTGGCATGGCTGATCCATGTTTGTTTAAAAAGGAAAGTAATGGTGTAGTGTCATTGTTGCTACTGTTTACTGATGACATAGCATTAATCACCAAACTGAACAAGAAGCTACTAAAATAATATCACTGTTAGAGAAGAAATTTAAGATAAAACAGTTAGGAGAAATCAAACAATATCTTGGATTAAAGATAGATAAAACTAGGAGAGGATACAAAATCTCACAGGCAGATAAAATTAACCAATTACTAAAAAGTTTTAAAATTGAACTTTGTAAACTGGCTAAAATACCGATGAGCCAGGAGTTTAGCCACAGTGATGTTCAAAGTCCTGTTTTTGATAAGAACATTTATCAGTCCTTGATTGGTAGTTTATCTTATCTCAGTAATTGGTCAAGGCCAGATATAGCATATTGTGCCAACCAATTAGCCAGGTTTAATGCTGAGTCAACTGAAAGGCACTGGCAAGCTGCTAAACATGTGTTAAGATATCTGAAACAAACAATGCATTATGCATTATGTTTGGAGCCTAAGGATGAACTAAGTTTAACTGCATATGCTGATGCAAGTTTTGCTACAGACATAAATACACGTAAATCTATGTCAGGTACTGTAGTATTATTAGGAAAAGTGTTGATTGGATGGAGGTCTATTAGACAGAAACATCTAAGTTTGTCAACAATGGAGGCTGAAATCTCATGTTCTATTACATAGAGATTTAGTTTATTATAAGCAACTATTAATTGATATGGGAATTGATGTAACAGATTCTATTGTTGTTTATGAAGACAACCAATCAGCAATACAGATGGCTTCAAATCTTGCTGTAAAGACAAGAACAAAACACACAGATTTAAGATATTTAAATGTAAGACAATGTGTGCAAAGTAAGATGATTAAGCTGGAATACTGTATGTCAGAAAATAACATTGCAGATCATTTTACAAAAGCCCAAGGCTCTGTAAAGCATAAGGCTTGCTGTGAGGATTATGGACTTAGAATGTAAGGTTGTATATATTGTCCTACCCAAAGGGGAGAATGTTAGGAATGTAAGTCACCTAACAGTTGGGTTGGAAATATATAAACCAGGATAGACATTTTAATACTGTCTCTTTAAGGGAATGCTAAAATTGTGATTGGGTGTGGTTTCTCAAACGGCCATAAGATAGAGCCAGAAACCTGGGTTGTTTAGTTCTGTTGTTGCTGAGAGTGTTGCCATTCCTGCATTTCACTATTGACTGTTACTGATCATTGTTATTCTTGGATTTGATGTGAGTCTTTTACTGAACTGTTTTTGATACTGGATTTTGTTATTGGATTATCCCTGGATTGAAAACTGACTGCTATAACTGTGTATGACTTGGACTGTGTTTGGACTTTGCTTAAACATTTATTGGAAGTAAAAACCTACATTTTACTATACAGTGTATCTGTGTGTTAGTTGTGTGTTATTCTTCACCACTCTCACTATGTCTCCCTGTGTGCACTTATTCTCCCAACGGGGACTTACCTCAACAAGTGGCAAAGAGGTGTGGTGGCTCCACCAACTTCAAATCCTTCCAGTAGTGGGACCTCCATCCCACACAGTGCCACATCATCAAGGAGGAAGCCCTGGGTGACTTTTCCATTGCCTAGCTGAAATTTAAGGGCACTAGATCCTTAGTGACTTAGACAGAAAGTGTTCTAATGTTGCACCTCACCAGGCAACCTCTGCCCCTCTCATGGGTGTGCATGCCACCTCATGCTGCCTGTTCAAAATGAGGGCAGTCTGGACTGAGGCAGCAAAATGCAAAGCGCCCCCCCCCCTTGACCTGCCTGTTGGGTCCAGAAATGGTGCAATGCCAGAGGCCAGGAATAAGAGCGGGAGGGCCCTGCAGAAGATGAAGCACCCAAGTACGGCACCCAATTCCAGGAAGGAAGAGGCCACCTTGTGCCGTCCAAGGTGCGGTTTTCTCCTTTTGCCTCCACAGGGTGTGGGAAGTAAAGTGTCAGCTGGACGTCTGAACGAAGGAAAGCAAATGGGATTTATGGCTGTAATTGAAACTGGGGTTGATGAAGCTCACAGGTGGAATGGAGGGATTGAATCCTATTCAAAAGAAGCAGGCCAGAAATGGGGGAGGGGGAAGAGGGGGAGGGGCCTAATGGTGCCACACACAGATCAGGACCCAGGAGGTACAGCAACAGCAGAGCTCAGCTGAGACAGGGGGGTGTGTGTGTGTGCCTGCTCTTAACTGCAGAGCCAGGCAGACTAAGGAGCTGCTGGACCAGATTCCAGGACTTTGAGGGAGAAAAGAACCTGCAACCATGGAAAAACACCTGAGCCGAGATCCCCCAACGTCCCCAGGGGCTTTCAGTAGCAGGGCAGAGGGTGTCATTTTCCAAGGGTCTCGAGCAGAGCCAAGGAGAGCCATGGCCTCTTTCATCCCAGCCTCACCAAGAGAGAAAAGCTGGCTACAGAAAACAAAGGGGGAGGGGGAGGAAGGGAGAGCATCTCCTTGGGTTTAAAGTAGCTTTCCCCCTTCAACCGTGTCCTGTTCACAGAGGCTGCCTGGCTGCAGAGGTCCCTGCAGTTTTCTTGGCAAGATTTCGGGAAGTAGCTTGCCCTTGCCTGTTTCTTAGGGCTGAGAAAGAGGGACTGGCTCGGGGTCACCCAACTGGCTTTGTACCCAAGGTGGGACGGGAGCTGCGTCCAGCTGGTCCTCAACAGCCAGCACAGTCCTCGACTTGTGATCACAATTGAGACCAAAATCTCCACTGCTAAGCAAGACAGTTGTTACGTGACTAATTTACAATCACTCTTGCAATAGTTGAGCCAATATGAGTCCTGGTGGCACAGTGGTTAGGATGCAGTACTGCAGGCTACTTCTGCTGATTGCCGGCTGCCAGCAGTCTGGCAGTTTGAGTCTCACCAGGCTCCAGGTTGACTCAGCCTTCCTTCCTTCCGTGGTCAGTAAAATGAGGACCCCGATTGTTGGGGGCCAGAGGCTGACTCAGTAAACCTCTTAGAGAGGGCTGGGAAGCATTGTAAAGCGGTATATAAGTCTAAGGGCTCTTGCTATTGCTAGTTGTTAAGTAAATCATTGCATTTGTTACATCAATAACCGTTGTTAAGTGAATCTGGCTTCCCCATTGACTTAAGATCACAAAATCTTCTGCATTTACGACACTGCAGCTGTTGTAAATATGAGTCAGTTGCCAAACATCTGAATTTTGATCATGTGACCTTGGGAAGGCTGCAATAGTCATGTGAAAAACTCACTTCTTTCAGCGCTGTTGTAACCTCTAATATCAATAGCACTGTGAGATATATGACCCCCAATGAATTTATATTCACAATACAAAGACAAGTCTGGTCCAATTTCAAAGGTTTATTGAAGAAAAGAAAAAGCGGTTGCAAGCGCGGCCTCCAAGACTCTTCCCAAGTGGATTGAGTACAAGGAGAGCAAAATTTCATATTCACACAATATATTTATACCCCTGCACAGAACATGCCACAGCTAAGAGGCCCTCCCCACACACACCTGGTATTTTCTTACACTCTAAGATGAGCTAAAGTATAAGCTTTACGGTCAACATGACATTGTTTTCTGTGCCTCGGTGTCTTATCTTGTTTCACTGCTGGGCTTTACCTTGGGAGGATGTCCCTTATCTTATTTACTTGTTGCCCAGCCCCGGGCAGATCTTCCTGTTTTCCAAGAAGATTGTAACAATGCATCATGTACTTGTAACTGAACACATTTTGTGTTTTAGGTGGGGGTTTTATATGTAACAGAAAGAGTAAAGAAGAATCTTCTAGCTTAACCATACTTAAATTGCGTAAAATCCTATTCTAAATGAGTAACTTATATAATACTTTTCTCTCAGCACTTAGACTTATATACCACTTTATAGTGCTTTTACAGGCCTTTCTAAGCGGTTTACAGAGTCAGCCTTTTGCCCTCAACAATCTGGGTCCTCATTTTACCCACCTCGGAAGGATGGAAGGCTGAGTCAGCCCTGAGCCTGGTGGGATTCGATCTGCCAAATTGCAGTAGGAGTAACTTGAAGTACTGCACTCTAACCACTGCACCACTGAGGTCACTAAATGAATGGTTGTAAGTCAACCACCTGTAGTGTGTCAAGATATTAGAGAAAAGGAAATTGGAGCATGATTTTGCTGGTTAGACAGTATATAGTTAGTTTAGGAATGAGAGCTGCCCCCTTAAGGGAATGCTTCATGGGAAATGTAGTTAATGCCTCTTGGGAGGTGTAGTTCATGTCACGTGGTCACATCTGTAATCCTGATTGGCACTGAATCGACCTCTGGTTGGGCTGAGGGAGTTTTGGGGCATTCTTACCTGGATCCCAGCATCCTGCTGGAGTTTTTATTTATTTATTCATTCATTTGGTTTGTCAATTGATTACAAGATAATAGGTATAAGTAAAAACATAGTTATGAATACATGGATACATATAAGAAAAATAAATATATATATATATAAAAGAAACAATAGGACCAGGACGGTAGGCACGTTGGTGCGCTTATGCACGCCCCTTACAGACCTCTTAGGAAAGGGGTGAGGTCAATAGTAGACAGTCTAAGGTTAAAGTTTTTGGGGTTTGGGGAAGAAACCACAGAGTCAGGTAGAGGATTCCAGACCTTGACCACTCTGTTCCTTTGATATAATGCTATGGGATTAAGATAACCATCTTTTCACACTATTGAGGGAAATATTGGACATTAGATGAATCTCAACATAATTGTGAGTTATACCTTGAGGATACCTGATATAATCCAACAAAATTAACTTTGCCTGGAAGCCTTTGTAGTGTTGGACTGCTTGTTTCTATTCAGCCAGAAGATTGGAGACTTGAAAGTGAAAAGATGGTTATGAGTTTGATTTCCTCTGAAATCAATGAAAAGAAGCATGATTCTGACTTCCTCTTAACCAAGAACAAAACTGAATGGAATCCTTCTCTCAAATCAGAATGCAACAAAGGATTTAACTCCTGAATACTCTCTCTCTCCCTCCCTCCCTCCCTCCCTCCCTCCCTCCCTCCCTCCTCTCCCTCCCTCCCTCCTCGCTCTCTCCCTCCCTCCCTCCCCCCTCTCTCTGTGCAAGAAAGTCATAAAGCCTGTTTGAATCACCGGGAGGAGCCATAAATCCCCCCATTTGCAAGAGGCAAACAAGCAAACGGACAGTTGCATCCTCTCTGTCTCTCTCCGCATCTGAGTGACTGTATTTGCAAACGAGAGACTGATTTGAGTAAGGAAGCTGGATTATCTCCTGTCTCTGAAGCTACTAAAATTTGTTCTTCCATGGAGTAAGCAGGCAATAAAAAGGGCCCCATCCTTGCCTTGAATTTTATGACAGTGGTCCCCAAGCCAACCGAGTCATAAATACCTTTAGCCACTCTGCTTGTAAACCAACCCCCTAAAGAGGGAATCTGCCTCTGGAAAGCTGAAAAAAGTGACCAGGCTTGTAGCCAAAAGAAAGTCAACAAACTTTGCTGTCCTGTTTTATCTTTGTTTGTAAACTGGAGAGGAAAATACCATGAGCTGAATTTAGCAAGAAGTTAGCCTAAATTCTACATAAAGGAAATCACCCAAGCCCAGTTGATCAGAACATAAAATTAAATGACAGCATCCTCTGGTGATTGATCTCTAAGCTACAGCCTGTGAACAAGCTACCCATGGCAGTACCCTCTGGTGGCCAACCAATGTATTGCATCTGAGTCTTCTGAAGCCTGCAACGCAACCCAGTGGCCTAACCAGTGTACCACACCAGCAACTTCCAGAGCTTGCAACCCAGTGGCCAACCAGTGTATTGCATCATGGCTCACCCCATTGACGGTTGCATCGCTCTGGAGCAGGCACCTCAAATGCAGCAGCACTTTGGGAAAAGCTGCCGCCACCACATTCGAGGCGCCGGCTCCAGAGCGGTACAACAGTCAATGGAGTGAGCCTGTGGTGCCAGCGCCTCAAACGCCCCCCTGCTGCCTCTTAGCCTAACACACACACACTCCCTTCTAACCCTGCTGGAGCAGGTGATTGGACTAGAATAGATATCTCATTATCTTTCTCCTCCCTCCCTCCCTCCATCCTTCTTTATTTCTTTTTCTTTCTGTCCCTTCCTTCTATCCCCCCCTTTCTTTGTCTGTCCCTTTTTCTTTCTTTCCCTTTTCTCTTTCTTTTCTTCCTTCTCTCTTTCTCTCTCTCTTTTTTGGATGGATGGATGGATGGATGGATGGACGGAGGGACAGACAGACAGACAGAATGCGACAGCGGTGGCACTTTCCCAATGTGCTGCCACTGTTCTGTATTCTGTACAGTGGTAGATTTGTCTTCTGTACAGATGCAGATAGATAAACTCCACAAAACATCCACAGTGGTAGATTTGTCTTCTGTACAGATGCAGATAGATAAACTCCACAAAACAACCACAGTGGTAGATTTGTCTTCTGTACAGATGCAGATAAATAAACTCCACAAAACATCCATAACAAAGTACTTTTATTGGTTCATCAAGTATTGTATGTACCTCAAATCCTGAGAAGTAACTTTTATTGGTTCATCAAGTATTGTATGTACCTCAAATCCTGAGAAGCCAAGTTTTACAACAAACTCATGATTCTAAAGCGGCTGGTCATTTTGGGTTTGTGAAGACTCTACATTTGGTGAAACGGCAGTTCTGGTGGCCTTCGTTGAAAAAGGACATTGAGACTTATGTGGCAAGCTGTCCAGTTTGTGCTTCAGCAAAGAGGCCTCCTGGTAAACCACCAGGTTTGTTGCAGAATGTGGCCAGGCCAACTGCTCCTTGGAAGGAAATTTCCATGGACTTTATAGTAGATCTACCCGAGAGTGTTGGACACACTGTCATTTGGGTAGTGACTGATTTGTTCTCCAAACAAGCCCATTTCATCCCTTGCTCCAAGATTCCTTCAGCGAAATCATTGGCCAGAATGTTCATTATACATGTCTACAGGTTACACGGCGTTCCTGAGCGTGTAGTTTCTGATCAGGGGGTCCAGTTTACCTCGAACTTTTGGAGGGAATTCTTGAAGTTGATAGGCTCCACCCAGAGCTTAAGCTCCGCCCATCATCCCCAAACTAATGGGGCCTGTGAGAGGACAAACGGGGTGTTAGAACAATACCTCAGATGTTATATAAACTATCAGCAAGACAATTGGGTGGACTTACTGCCTTTTGCGGAGGTGGCGTATAATAACTCTGTACACAGTAGTACGGGGTTTACTCCTTTCAAAGTAGCCACGGGACAAGATTTTGTGCCCATACCTGAACTGCCTCAAGAAAAACCCAATGTCCAATCGTTGGGCGACTGGATATCTAAACTTCAACTAAATTGGCCGGTCGCTCGCAAAGCTCTGGACGAGGCGCACCAATCTCATAAGAAATTTGCTGACAGAAAGCGAGCCCCACAGATGTTGTATAAGGTGGGCGATAAAGTATTCCTCTCGACCAAATACTTGCAATCCTTTGCATATTTGTCTTGGAGGTAAAAAGTTGATTATCTGCTATCCTTTTTCCCTCATCTTGTAGCGGTAGAAATAGACCAGTTACCACGAGTCTGTGAGTTCAGGCAAGAATGAGGAAAACTCCCCCAACCCCTCAAGGGTCAATTTAGTGACCAATCAGGGTTACAGATGTGGTCACATGATATGGACTACATTTCCCAGGATACCTTTAACTACATTTATCATGATGCATCCCCTTAAGGGGACAGCTCACAATTGCTACCTAACTATCCAATTCCTATACAGTGGCTGGACAGCACACTCCCCGCCTGGAATTGTAAATTCCACTATTAAAAGAAGAAGAAAAAATAACTATAAACTAAGATAAGCAGTAGACAGTAATACTAACTGAATAGCAGATAACTATATAACTAAGATAAACACTTAGCTATATATCTAAGAGAAACAGTAAACATTAATAAAGCATCAAACAAAGCAAAGCATGCAAAGCTTGAGGTTCAATCTTCAAGTCTGGCCCTTCTCTGCAGTAGCACAAGGTCAGTGACTGGCCTGGTGTAGAGCTTCTTGGTAAAGGTCTGATGGTCGCAGGAGGAATCTAGTGACCTCACCATCAGGACCTTGACTTTGCGGATAAGTCCATCAGAGCTGGGCATGGTTTGAGACACAAGTCCCATAGGTCACGTGTTGCGATGCACATCCTTGTCTTTCAGCAAGACAAGGTCTCCCTCTTCAAGGTTTGGTTCTTTGGTCTTCCATTTACGGCAGTCTTTTAGGGTAGACAGGTACTCTTGCTTCCAACCAAAAGGTGTTGGCAGGCTGTTGAACTTGTCTCCATTGTTGTTTGTACAAGTCCTTAGAATCAAAGTTCCCTAACGGCGTGGGCCAATCACCCGTCTTCTGAGCAAGGCAGCTGGAGTGAGAATGGTTGGATTCTCAGGATCTGAAGAGACCAGAAATAAAGGTCGACCATTTATGGTGTCTGTGACTTCTGCCATAAGGGTAGATAGAGTCTCATGTGTCAGTTTAGGTGCTTTCACCAGCATCAAATCAAGGATCTGACGAGCTATTCCAATCATATATTCTCACGCTCCTCCCATGTGAGATGCGTGGGGAGGATTAAATATCCATGTGCATTTGTTGGCTTTAAGGTAGCCATCAAGTGGCAAGTCAGGGTGAATTCCATCTTCTATCTGTAGTTCTTTACAAGCGCCTACAAAGTTCGTTCCACAGTTAGTTCTGAATACCTTGACTGGGCCTCTGTGGGCTTGAAACCTTCTCAGGGCGTTAATGAAGCAAAAGACGTCCATAGATTCGATGACTTCGATATGGACTGCTTGAATGCTGAGGAATGTGAAGAGTACTGCCCATCGTTTGCTGTTACCTTGACCGCCCCTGGTCCATCAGGCATTACACAGATGAAGGGCCGAATACATAGAGGCCTACATTGGTGAACAGCGGTTCGGAGCTCAGGCGGTCGGGTGGTAGGTCAGCCATCATCTAGTATAGAGTCTGGCCTTGTTGCTTGTGACAATGGAAGCAAGACTGCAGAACAGTTGTAATACATCTTTTGGTGCCTACGATCCAGAGTCCACTCACTCTGAGGGCACCTTCTGTGAGTGGCAGCCTTGATGATGGATTAGTTTGTGGTGGTGTTGTACTAACAGCCTCGTTACATGATGGTTAGCCGGAAGGATGATGGGGTGCTTGCTGGGTGAGTCCATTTCTGCTTTGTGTAGGCGACCTCCTACTCACAGTACCTCCTGGTCGTCAAGGTAAGGGTTCAGTCTCAGAAGTGGACTGGATTGTGGTATGGCCTTCCCTGCACTCAGGCATCCGTATTCTGACGGATATGCATCTTTTTGCACACTTTTCAATATTCGTTTCTCAGCATGAGTGCAGTGGTCTGGGAAATATGACTTGAAGCCTTTCCAATGACCGAGGAGACGGACGACTGTGTGGATGAGTACAGTTATTCCCAGTACAAGAGGTTTCCATTGGGAGAAGCATTCAAAGCAAGCAGGTTTTAAGGGTGCTATCTTCTTGCCTTGGAACGTTGTTGCTAGGCAGACAACCAGAGGGATGACTGGTTCTACCTTCTTGACTAGGGGTCGAATGTCACCATCATTATCTGGCTCTAGGAGTACATACAAATCGGGTTTTTCTGGCTTCAAGGCATCTGTACACCGCAAGAACCCGGGGCCTTTGAGCCAGGTAGAAGTTGATAACTGGGATGCAGGAATAGACCTTGTCACATGATCTGCAGGGTTCTGATCCATTGGAACATATCACCACTGCAGAGGTTTAGAAGATCTCCTGATCCACTCAACTCTGTTGCTCACATAGACGTAGGAGCGTCTACTCTCACTGTAGATATAACCCAGTACCACTCTGCTGTCTGTATAGAAGGTGGTGGGTTCTAAGGAAAGATCTATCATCTTTGTTATCACGTCTGATAGTTCTGCTGCCAGCGCAGCTCCGCAAAGTTCCAGTCGTGGTATAGTATGACCTTTTTGCGGTGCTAGTTTTGCCTTTCCCATGACAAATCTGACATATACGTTGCTCTCCCAGCCGTAGACTTTGAGGTATGCCATGGCTGCTACTGCCTTTGTTGAGGCATCTGAAAAAACATGTAGTTCCTTTCTGTGTGCCATGGAGGGCGAGATGGGAACATACGTGCGATGTAGGGGAACATCTTGGAGACAGCAGAGAGAGTTGCACCATGACTCCCATTCTTGCTTCTGCCCTGATGGGAGCAGTTCATCCCAATCTTTGATGTTTGGGGAGACTGTGCGCAGTAGGATTCTGCCTTGAATGGCAACAGGAGTTGCAAATCCGAGAGGATCGAACAGGCTTTTAACTGTTGACAGTACTCCTCTCCTTGTGAAGCCAGTCTTTAGGGCTGGGGTTTTGAAGGTGAAGAGGTCTTTCTTCAAGTCCCAACACAAGTCGAGACTGTGTTGAATGAAGGGGGTGTCGCTGGCGAAATTGAGGTCTTGCAATTCCTTGGCATGGTCCTCAGGACTAAAGGCCTTTAGAACTTCTTCACTATTGGACACTATCTTGTGTAGCTTGAGGTTGGCTGTCCCTAGCATTTGCTGTGTATTCTTCAAGAGGTCAATGGCCTCAGCTGGGGTGGCTACAGATTTCAAGCTGTTGTCTACGTAGAAGTCGTGTTCTACAAAGCGTTGAGCTTCTGCTCAGTATTTGTCTCCTCCCTCATGAGCAGTACATTGGAGACCGTAGTTTGCAATTGCAGGGGAGGAGCCATTGCCAAACACATGCACCCTCATTTGGTATTCCGAGATCCTTTGGTTGTGTTGATCATCACTGAACCACAGGAAACGGAGATCGTTACGGTGATCTTCTTGTACAAGGAAGGAATAGAACATCTGCTGTATGTCGGCCATAACTGCTATGGATTCTTTTCTAAAATGGATAAGCACCCCAAGTAGACTGTTCATGAGGCCAGGTCCTGTCACAAGGGCCTTGTTCAGAGAGTGGCCTTGAAACTGTGCATTGGTGTCAAAGACTACACATATTTGGCCTGGTTTCTGTGGATGGTACACTCCAAAGAACAGCAGGTACCAACATTCTTCATCAGTTTCCAGGGGTGGGGCCAGCTCAGCGTGTCCATTCTGTATCATTTTGTCCAAGAACTCCACCATATGAGCTTTCATCTCTGGGTTCTGGGTCAGGATCCGACTCAGACTGAAGAGGCGGGAGAGCACATATTTCTGGTTGTTTGGCAAGCATTGTCTGGGAGTGCGAAAGGGTAGTGTGCAACCCAACTATCGGTTGCGTCCTGTTGAAACTCCTTGTCCATGAACTGAAGGAATCTTTTGTCCTCAACAGACAGAGCTAAGTCATTGTCTTCTCTGGTAGTCTGAAATAGTACCTCTCCCAAGACAGGTTTGACTTTAGAAAGCGTGAAGTGTTCTTGGTATGGTGTCAGGTGAGATGGTCTGCCATTCTTGAGAAGGCAGCTAAGGTAGTTGACTGGGTTGGGGCCTGTAAGTGATCAATACAGACTACTCCTATGATCCCCCATCCTAGTGGAGATTTGATGGCCACTGAGCTGTCTACAGGGCCACCAACTGACTCGGAGAAAAGAAAGCTGCGTGGGGCATTATTTCCCAGCAAGAGTAGGATCTCAGCCTCTGGATCTAGAGCGGGAAAGTGATGAGCCAGGTGCTGTAGGTGAGGCATGCTACTTATGACCTCAGGTGTTGCAATCTGACTGCGGTCATTCGGTACCCCATTGCATTCAAAGATGGGCGGTAGTGGGAACCAGGAACTTCCATCCAATGACTCTATGCAGAGTCCAGTAGCTCTCCTCCCTGCCGTGCCTCTTGGTCCATGACACGTTGATACAGTGAAGTGAAGTTCGTCCTGTTGCACCTCAAAGAGGTCGAAGAATGTGGGTCTGGCCAGGGTGCAGGTGCTTTGAGTGTCTATCAGTATGTACATTTTCACGGCATCTTCAGGGCATCCTTCAGGGTACACTTTGGCTAAACAGATGGGAAGACATGAACGAGGGCATGGTGAGTCAGCACGCAGGGCTGTGCAGTTGACACTCATCACCGGTTAAGGTTGGGGTTAGGCAGCCTGCTGAGGAGCCCTGTGTGCTTCTGTGGTATGGGAAGGTTCCTTGTTCGAAGGAGGGTTGCGAGATATCTGCCATGGTGGCTCGGTGTCTGGATGCAGGGCAGTTGGGTGCTGGTCACTTTTGCAGATGTGACATTGCACTTTGGCTGTGCAGTATTTGGGCGAATGTTTGGATTCACAACACTTGTAGCAGTATTGGTACTACCTTATCAACTCTCTTTGTTGGGTCATTGATTTCACTGCAAACCCAGTGCAGCTGTTCAGCGAGTGATGAGTGTGGTGCATAGGACAAAACTGGTTTCTCTTTGGAGTAGGAGATCTAAATTGGTTTGTGTCTGATGAGGTCTCTCCCGCACTGTGTACGGATGAGGTCACGACCCCAGTGTTATGTGTTGTCGTTTGGTGATGATCTGTAGAGATGTGCAGTAGAGGCTGGAGAGGTTCAGAGTTGCGGTAGGGGTCTCTGTTAGGTTGGTGAAATCTGCCTCTGAGGTGAAGGTTTCTGAAGCTGTTGCAGGACTCTGTTTGCTGGAAGACAAATTCTTGGAGAAAGGCAAAAGGTGGGTCTCGTTTGCGATTTGTGGCCAGAAAGGCGTCGGACAAAACAATCCATCGTTCTAATATTTCTTTTGGTAGTTTGGTGATGATTGCTTTTTGCGTTATGAAGAGATCAAGGCAAGCCAGTCCTGGTAAGTCAGAACATTCTTTGGCTGTTCGCAGCTCTGTAAGGATGTTGGAAAAGTCCTCTAGTTTTCAGGTTTTGTGGATGGTGATACACAGGAAACTGTAAAGTCGTTCTAGGAGCGAGTATTCCATCAATGTGTCTTTGCCATATTTCTGGTCCAAAGCATCCCACGCTCGTTTTAAAGCAGTGTCTGGGTCATTAAGTAAGCCTGTGTGAATGTGTTTCACCATGTAGTTAGACTGTGGTCCTAGACATGACAACAGAAATTTAAGTTCTTCACCTTTTTACTGTTCTGTATTCTGTACAATGGTAGATTTGTCTTCTGTACAGATGCAGATAGATAAACTCCACAAAACATCCATAACAATGTACTTTTATTGGTTCATCAGGTATCCTCATAACTCACATTTGTGACACAGTTCTTCTTTAATGACCAATCTTTTGCATATCCGTCTTGTAGGTAAAAAGATGATTATCTGCTATCCTTTTTCCCTCATCTCGTAGCAGGAGAAATAGACCAGTTACCATGAGTCTGTGAGTTCAGCCAAGAGTGAGGAAAACTCCCCCAACCCCTCGAGGATCAATTTAGTGACCAATCAGGGTTACAGATGTGGTCACGTGATATAGACTACATTTCCTAGAATACCTTAACTACATTTACCATGATGTCCCCTTAAGGGGACAGCTTGATGACCCGTAGTCTCTCAAAATAACCCAAAACCCAAAACATATATTAAAGTCTGGTAAAGCCTTCTACTTAACTTCACTGTTTTATTAGGCACAGTTTAAAGTCACAAAAGTAAATAATGAGGCAAACAGAAAACCAAAACAAACCGCATTGATGAGAGTTCTGAAGCAAGCCAAGATAACAAATTATAAACTCCAGGAAAATAAACAAGAAAAGTCCATGGGAAGAATGCCAGCAAAGATAAGCCTCTTTCAAGGTAAACACTAATTGACTTCAGCAATTCTAACTGCGCAGTTGCAAACTTATATACATAGCTCCCACCTGCAAGCCACGAGGAGGATCATGGTAATCTCTTGAGTAGACCTCGCTTTTCCCTGATCCTCTCCTCCCTGCGTGACCTAGGATGGATAGGGGATGGGCCTGGATCCTCCTCTGACTGCTCAGCCAGCCTCTGCCCTTCCCCAGCCTCCTCCACCACCTCTGGAGCCACACTCCCATTCCCTGTTGGCTGTTCCTTCTCTTCCTTAGAGTCAGACTCCACCAGGAGCATGACACTATCCCCCCCCCCACAGGGCCCTCTCCCCCGGGACCAGATGGATGAGGACATTGAGGAAACTGAGCGTGAAAGTCCTGGACCAAACGAGGAGCATGAACATCAGTGGCATCGACCCAGGTGAAATCCTCTGGTCCATAACCTTTCCATGCCACCAAATACTGACATTGGCCTTGCAACTAGAGTGAATCTCAGATGCTATCCACTTCGTATTCCTCCTCTCCCAGAGGGGCTACTGGGGCCGGCTGTGATGGAGCCGGTCTATGCAGACTGTCGGGCGAGGCAGGGACAAACAGGTAATGATGAAAAATAGGATGGATACACATGGTCCATGGCAGGGAGAGACGATAAGCCACAGGATTGATCACCGCCTCGACCAGAAAAGGTCCCAAGTAACGGTGATCAAGCTTTTTCGATGGTCACATCATTGGTAAATATCGAGTACAGAGCCAAACCCGATCGCCAACCGCTAAAGATGGAACATCACAACGATGTCGGTCTGCAAACTGTTTATAGTCTTCCTTGGCTCTCTCTAGTTGACTGCGGACCATGTGGTGCATGGCTTTTAACTCCTGCAAAAATGTATCCATTGCTGGAACTGAGGAATCAGACGGGGCTAAAGGGAAAAGTCGTGGATGAAACCCATAGTTAGCAAAGAAAGTGGACACATGGGTGAATGCATGTTGAGAATTGTTATAAGTGAATTCTGCCACCGGCAGCGCTTTCACCCAATTGTCTTGTTGAGTATTGCTGAAACAGTGGAGGTACTGCTCCAAAATAGCATTTACTCTCTCTGTCCCTCCATCAGTTTCGGGGTGATGAGCAGACGACAGACACACCTGAACCTGCAGTTTCACGAGTAGGGTCTGTCAGAAATGTGCCATAAATTGTACCCCCCAATCTGATACCATGCGGTCTGGTAACCCATGCAATCGGAAAACATGGGAGATAAACAATTGAGCTGTTATCTTGGCCGATGGAAGACCTGCACACAGAATAAAGTGGGCCATTTTAGTCAACATATCCACCACCACCAAAATGGTTGTGGCACCATTTGATGGTGGTAACTCAACGATAAAATCCAATGAAACTGCTCCCCATGGTCATTCTGGCATGGGCAAGGGCTGCAAGAAACCAGGGGGTGCACCAGGACCATACTTTGCTTGGCGACAGATCCCACAGGACACCACATATCCCGACACATCATGTTTAAGTCTCGGCCACCAAAATGTCCTAGAGATGAGATGCAGTGTTTTGAACACCCCAAAGTGTCCTGCCGCTGGACTATCATGACATTGACATAGGATAAGGCCACGAAGAGGACCTCCAGGCACATAAATGCAATCACGGAACCGCAACAGGTCCCCAATATACGCTCAAGGAGTCTCTTGTCTCCCATTCTCATCCAATTCTCGACGTCAAGCTGTCACAAATGGGTCCTGCCACTGCGCCTCCTGAATCCTCACTCGAAGGTCCACAGGTTCCTCGGTGGCCACAAACCACTCCAACAGAATCACCGTCCAGGACAAGATTTTATCCTCCCTTCAGGTATACTCGGGCTTCCGAGATAGGGTGTCGGCACGTTGATTCCTTCCACTCAGAACATAGGTCACCCGGAAATCAAATCAAGAAAAAAATAAGGACCATCTCACCTGACGCTGGTTCAATGTCCGAGCTGTACGTAAGTGTTCCAAATTGCAATGATCCATCCAAACCTCGATTTGGTGATGAGCCCCCTCCAGGTGATGCCGCCATGTTTCAAAAGCGACCTTAACCACCAATAGCTCCTTGCCCCAAATCATATAGTTGCGCTCTGGAGCCCAGAACTTCCAGGAATAATAAGCACACGGGAACAAGGTGCCTGCGGGAGCATAGGCCTGGAGGAGCACCACACTAACAGCCACATCAGAAGCATCTGTTTCCACCACAAATGGCTGGCCTGGATCAGGGTGTTTGAGGATAGGCTCAGAAGCAAAGGCGACTTTCAACACCTCAAAAGCTGCCTGCTCCTCAGCACCCCAATGGAACTTCTCCCCCTTCTTGAGCAGATTAGAAAGGGGAGCAGTCAATGCAACAAAGCGGGGAATAAATGTGCGGTAGTAGTTCACAAACCCCAACAGTCGTTGCACATCCTTAACCCGCTGTGGAGGTTTCCACTCCTGCAACGATTGAATTTTTTCCAGGTCCATTTCCACCCCAGCAGGTGAAATACGATGTCCCAATAAGTCAATCGTGGTTTGTGCAAACTGACACTTCTCACATTTAGCAAACGGGTGGTTATTATGCAAACGTTGCAACACCAGCCGCACATGCTGCCAATGTTCCTGCAGGGAGTCTGAGTAAATCAAAATGTCATCTAAATAAATGACCACAAATTGATCCAACAAATCATGTGCATGAAATGCATGAACACAGCTGGGGCATTGGTTAATCCAAAAGGCATCACGGTATACTCAAAATGCCCATACCTTGTCCGGAAGGCTGTTTTCCACTCGTCCCCTGCACGAATGCAAATGAGATTGTAGGCCCCCTGCAAGTCCAACTTCGTAAGCTTGACGAAGCCGCTCAATCAGTTCAGGGATGAGGAGAAGCGGGTACTGATTCCTCACTGTAATTGCATTCAACTTGCGGTAATCACAACACAAACGTAGCTCCCCCGATTTTTTTTCACAAAAAGCACTGGTGCAGCCAATGGGGAGGTAGAAGGCCGGATAAACTCTTTCTGGAGATTCTTGTCAATAAAATCCCGCAATGCGGCCAACTCCGGTTCCGACAGGAAATATCTCCGACCCACCGGCAATTTTGCATTGGGCAACAAGTTGATTGGACAGTCATACACCCGATGAGGAGGCAACTGATCTGCCTCCTTCTCCCCAAACACATCAGCAAAGTCCACCAACTCCACAGGTAGATCCAGGTCCATGGGTGTAGCCACACTCCCTGCACAGGAGCGCAAGCAATGGAACTGCACAACTCCAGACGACCAGACAAGGAACTGCACAACTCCAGATGACCAGACAATCTGTGGATCATGGGCCTGTAACCACTCCAAACCCAGCACCACCGGAAAATGAGGCACTGCAGCAACGTAAAACACAATTTCCTCCACATGCTGCCCAATACGCATGCAAAGGGGTTTGGTTGCAGCAACCACAGGTCCTGAACGAAGGGCCCTACCTAACTATCCAATTCCCATACACTGGCTGGACAGCACACTCCCCGCCTGGAATTGTAAATTCCACTATTAAAAGAAGAAAAAGAATTAACTATAAACTAAGATAATCAGTAAACAGTAATACTATGAATAGCAGATAACAGTATAACTAAGATAAACAGTTAGCTATATAACTAAGAAAAAACAGTAAACATTAATAAAACATCAAACAAAGCAAAGCATCCAAAGCTTGAGGTTCAATCTTCAAGTTCAGCCTCTTGGTGCAAGTCTGCTGGTCACCTCTGGTGGCCTTTTAGGGTTGACAGGTACTCTTGGCAGCAAAGGTGAAAGTTTGGTGGTCACTTCTGGCGGCCTTTTAGGGTTGACAGGTACTCTTGGTACCAATCGTGAAAGTCTGGTGGTCGCTTCTGGCGGCCTTTTAGGGTTGGAACAGTACTCTTGCTTCCACGGTGTCAAACAGCATCGGGAAGCTGTTGGAAAGGGTGTTGCATAGGCATATGCCCATGTAGAGTGTCTTAGTGGACGTCTGGTGGTTGTTGGTGGACGTTTAGCGTGTCCTAGCGAAAGTGTACTGATTGCTGGTGTCCTTTTAGGCTGGAACGTCATTCTTGTTTTCGATGGTGCTAAAGGGCGTCGGAAGGCTGTTGGAATGGATGGTGCTAAGGCATTTGCCTGGGTTGGAGCCTGCATCCAATTGTCACTGACGATTCCTACGATCCCCCATCCTAGTGGAGATTTGATGGCCACTGGACCGTCTACAGGGCCGCCGACTGACTCAGAGAAGAGAAAGGCACGTGGGGCATTATTTCCCAGCAAGAGTAGGATCTCAGCCTCCGGATCTGGAGTGGGAAAGTGATGAGACAGGTGCTGTAGGTGAGGCATGCTACTTATGACCTCCAGTGTTGCAATCTGACTGCAGTCGTTTGGTATCCCATCGCATTCAAATACGGGCAAGAGTGGGAACTGGGAACTTCCATCCAATGACTCTATGCAGAGTCCAGTAGCTCTCCTCCCTGCCATGCTTCTTGGTCCATGGCACGTTGATACAGTGAAGTGAAGTTTGTTTTGTTGCACCTCAAAGAGGTCAAAGAATGCAGGTCTGGCCAGGGTGCAGGTGCTTTGAGTGTCTATCCGCACGTACATTTTCATGGAATCTTCAGGGCATCCTTCAGGGTACACTTTGGCTAAACAGATGGGAAGACACAAACGAGGGCACAGTGAATTGGCATGCAGTGCTGTGCAGTTGACACTCATCCTTGGTTTTGGTTGCAGTTTGGCAGCCTGCCGAGGAGCCCTGCATGCTTCTGTTTTACGTTGAGGCTCCTTGTCCAAAGGAGGGCTCCAAGATATCTGCGGTGGCGGCTCGGAGTCTGGATGCAGCGCGGTTGGGTGCTGGTTACTATTACATAAGTCACATTGCACCTTGGCTGTGCAGTACTTGGATGGGTGTTTGGATTCGCAACACCTATAGCAGTATTGGTACTCCCTTAGCAACTCTTTTCGTTGGGTCAGTGGTTTCGCTGCAAACCCAGTGCAGCTGTTCAGCGAGTGACGAGTGTGGTGCATAGGACAAAACTATATTCTCCTTGTGTTCGGGGATCTAACTTGGGTTGTAACTGATGAGTTCTCTCCCCAACTGTGTGTGGATGAGGAGTCGATCTCGGTTTTATGGACAACCATGAAGGGTCGTTCCCTGGTAGCGTGCATAGGGCCTGAGGGTGATATGTGGCTGCTGTTGCATCTTCTGTCATTAGGAGGACTAACAGCTCTGAGTCCATGGGCCCAGTGTGTGTTGCACACTGTCGCCTGGTGGGACACGAATTCTTCAAGAAATGTGAAGCGTATAAAGCAGTGGTGACCCTTGGCCATGAAGGTGTCAGACAACTGGAGCCACTTTTCAATTAGCACCTGTGGAAGTTTTCAAACAATTTTGTTCTGCATGTCGACGTGATCGAGACAGGTCTGTGCCGGTAAGTTGGGATCCCATTGTGCTGTTCTCAGCTGGACAAGTATGTTAGTGAGGTCTATAATCCAGCAAGGCTTGTCGATAGGAATTTTAGGAAATCTGTTGAGGCTATCCAAGAGTGTTGCTTCTACGTCCTTGGAAGTGCCATACAGTTCGTCAAGCTTTTTCCATGATAACCGTAGGGCAGTGGCCGGGTCGTCTAAGTGGAATGCCAAAAGTGCCCTCGGTATGTCTCTTCCGGTTTGTCGGCTTCGCGAGTGGCAGGGATTTGCGAAGCTGCGCGATCCCTGCCGCGCTAGCCGTTTTTGGGGCTCCGATCCGGACGGGTGCGGAGCTAGGCTGCCCTGCAGGGGCAGCTGAAGGTAGGGGATCCGGAGAGGGGTTTGGGGGTGTTGCAGACCCCCTCCCGGCCGGCAGAACCCCTCTTCCCAGGACGATGCAGCAGCGGTCCGTAATGGCCGCCACAAAGAAGCTGGCAGCCGGGTAAGAATGCGCAGGAG
The DNA here is from genome assembly GCF_049901735.1 of Notechis scutatus. Taxonomy (NCBI): domain Eukaryota; kingdom Metazoa; phylum Chordata; class Lepidosauria; order Squamata; family Elapidae; genus Notechis; species Notechis scutatus. The sequence continues at coordinate 210,575,002 of NC_142011.1, forward strand.
GAAGTGGAGAAAGTGTTTGAAAGGAGAAAGTTTTTCTTGGTTCCTAGGACTCTAAGACATATTTAACAAAATTCCTGAAAAGTATGACTTTCTGAATGATACCTTCGAGAAGAGGAAAAAGCGGCAGTTTGATGGTGCTGAAAGGATAGCTTACCCTCTTTTTCTACGGAATAAAAGTGAATATTAAGAAACCTATTTTTTTTAGGTGAAAACTGGCTTTAAGCGATGAGTGGGAAAAGAGATGATTAAAAAAAAAAAATTGTATACTAAGACTTTGTTGGAGGAGATGCCTTAAGGATTGAAAGACTAAAATATATTGCAATAAGATTTTAAGAAACAGATTTGGACTTTCTTTTTCTCTGATTGATACTACCCTAGGAGGAGAAAGTGAGAACTCTGCCTTGGTTTGGACTGATTGATAACTTTGGGATTGTTTTATTTTTCCTTTGGAATATTCTGGTTGTTGTAAGAGAAAAGAAAAGAAAAGATTTATAATGGCTCCTTCTATTGAGGAACTGAGAAAAGATTATGAACAAGCAAAAAAAAAAATGGTAAAGCTGGTTTGAAAGAAGCCTTCCTTTTTTAGAAATGGCGCTCATTAACTATCAACAAACATTACAACAGATGAAGACAGCAGAAGAAGAAGAAGGAGAGGAAGCCATCTTTAATAAATCTCAGAACTCGACCAAGAAAGAAGGAAGAGGGAAAGGAAGAAAAATAAAGGACTTAAGATTTAAAAAAACATTTAAGAAAGGGAAAAATAAGGTGCAAAATCAATATAATGATAGTAAACAAAAGGGAAGAGGAATACGACAGAGAAGGGAAGCCAGTAAGGCAGAGGCTAGAAGAAGGGGGGGTAGAAAGGTTTGTTGGGAGAAGAAAGAAAGGGAAAAGGTGGAGAAAAGCTACAAAGTTTTGAAATTAAATGGGAAAAAGGAATCTTTTTAGGGATAAAGGATAAGTATAATTTTTCCAAAGAGATTTTGCAAGGTACATAAGATGATATTGTAGTATTGTATTAGAAATAGAAAACTTAAATGGCTTAAGAGTTGATAAGAGATTAAAATGTTGAAATGTTAATAATGATTGGTTTTAAAATTTAATAATATGAGGGGAGGTTTAGAATATTGAGTTTTAATTAAAGAGTTTAATAAGATTATGATATTGATGTTATTATAAAATTTTTATTATAGTATTTGTTTTTAATATTTAGATTTATTGTTTAACTATGTATTTAATTATTCTGGATGTATTATTCAGTTAGAATGTACCAAGCAAAATCAGATTGGGTATTGGGTGTTATTTTAAAGATTAATTTGATTAATTTAGTGGGGAGATAGAAAGGCATCATACTCTGATTAGTGATTTCAGGAGAAATTTCTTTTTTTATATAAGGAATGAGACAAAGGTACAATAAAGAATGGACAAAAGATACAAATATAATGATTCAAATTAAGATGATTAATTAAGATAGAATTAAAAAGAGTGAAATATGTGGAGAAGTTAATATAGAAGACTTAGAATGGTAAATAAAATAAGTAATGATATGTAAGATGAGCATGAATACAGTTGAAGTCCATGAAGAAAGAGATACCTGGGTCCAAGTTACTTTCCAAAAGATTTTTTTTATGTTTTGTGTGTTGTGTATATATGTTTTTTTTCCGGGAGAATTAATGAAACCTTGCAGAAATATAGAATGAGAATAATGGTAACTAAGTCAGAAAGAAATAGATGAAATAATAATAATAAAATGGAATAAGAGTAAAGAGAAATAAAGAGAAAGTGGATAAGAGGTTTTTGTATGTTTATATGGAAATGGTTTAAAACAGAATTATAGTTCATCTGACTTGTTAAATTTATAATGGAAAAAGGTTTAAATATGTAATGGATAATGATGACTTGTGTGTTTTGAAAATTAATAAAACTTGTTTAAAAAAAAAAAAAGTGCCCTCGGTATGTCGGCAGACTGTGGCCCTAGCCATGCTATCAAGTGTCCAATTATTTCATCAGGGTTCAGGTGTGCCGCCTGAACGGGGCGCAGGAAAAGTTTCTTCCATACTAGATACTTGCTGCCTGGTTTGTCAGAGAATCTGCGAACTCCGTTGGCGTGCAAATTTAGCTTTCCACTCTGTACAGCCAAGTTGCTCCAGTAATCTTCAGCATTTGCTGAGTTGGGGGGAGGTATTGACATAGAGGGTTCTCCCCCTGGATTATTGTAGGGTGGGTTCTGTTAGGAATGTAAGTCACCTAACAGTTGGGTTGGAAAATATATAAACCAGGATAGACATTTTAATACTGTCTCTTTAAGGGAATGCTAAAATTGTAATTGGGTGTGGTTCCTCAAATGGCCATAAGATGGAGTCATAAACCTGGGTTGTTTTAGTTCCTGTCCTGTTGCTGAGAGTGTTGCTGTTCCTTATTGACTGTTACTGATCATAGTTCTTCTTGGGTTTGATGTAAGTCTGTTACTGAACTGTTTTTGATACTGGACTTTGATATTTGGATTACCCTGGACTAAAAAAACTGACTGCTATAACCGTGAACGACTTGGACTGATTGTTTGGACTTTGCTTAAACATTTATTGGAAGTAAAAACCTACATTTTACTATACAGTGTAGCTATGTGCTGCGTGACTCTTATTCTACACTACTCTCACTACGTCTCCCTGTGTGCGTTCATTCTCCTAATGGGGAATTGCCTTAACAGGTTCGGGTTGTAAGGCAATGACGGATTGTAGTCTTCCTCCCAGTACTTATGGAAGATGTCGTTCTCCCATCCTGGGGATGATGGTCGAGCGTCACGCTGCTATGTAGGCTGGGTATGGTTACCTTGTGGTGTCTGGGAGCTGGAGTGGTATTGAGGTTGTGGCAGGAATGCTGCTGCCTGTGGATTGAGTGTGGCAGTTGTTGTTGATGGCATGTCAACTCGTCGAGAAGTCAGTGTAAGCACTGGTGGGCTAAGTTGCTCAGCCAGCATGGTGTGAGACGTTGCAGTAGGGTTGCTGGTGCTGGGAAGAGAATCTTGAACCTAAGTACATACATCAGTTGGGGAAGGTTTGCTGTTGGTGGGAAGTGAATCTCATACTTTAGATCATACGACGTCAGTTGCATAACTGACGTGTAGAGTATGTGGTTGAGATTCATCCCTGTGCTTCCCTGGTTGTGGGAGACTGTTAGGCAACTGAGGTGGTTCCATCTGCTCGTTTCGAAGCGAGTGCTGCTCATCCACGTAGGCTTTGACCTGTGTATCTGGGGTCTCTTCTCCCAAGTCTTCGAGGTCGAAGTTGAGGGAGGCAGCATTGGCCGCCTTCTGCCATGCTGCGGCCCGTGCTGTTTTTGCTGCCGTCTCTCTTTGTCATTCGAGTAACTCCACTTGGGCCTGAGCTTTGGTCATTTTTGCCTGTTGTTTGGCCATTTCTGCTTGTTGATTGGCCATTTCAGCTTTCTGCCATACCACCTCTGTCATAATACATAAATCTGCCTCCGCTGCTGCAGCTTCAACTTGGGCTTCTACAGCTCGTTCGGCATAACTTGCTGCTTTGGAGGCCTTAGATGTGCCGCTACAACAGGAGGATATTCTGGAAGGATGGTGAGAGCCGGCAGCAGAGAATTGGCATGAGACACTAGAACCTGCCTGTGGTCTAGTCAGTTTGGGATGGAAGGAGGAGGCTTTCTTTGAGTGGTGGGAAGAAGCTGCTTGTGATTGAAGATCTCTGTCAGATGTGGTCTTCTCCCTCGGTATTTGCTCCTTCTGTAGCACAACAAGGAGCGTGGCCTGGAGGGAGTTTCTGCCTTCCCAAACACTGTCTTCACGTTCTTTGTTTGTCTCCTCAAAGCAATGAATATGTTCCTGGAACTCTGGGTCTTCCAGGTTTGACTGTATGTATTTAAGCTTATTTTCACTGTCTCTCCATCGTGCGAGGCGCTCCTCTAACTCTTTCTGCATCAGGAAGAGGGGCAACTTGCTTTTGGGGGTGTCACAAATCTTGAACAGCTCTGTCCATGCATCTGTATGACAGAGATACTGCCTTTCCCAATCCTCTCTGAAGCGTGTCACTGCGGGTGAGGTAAGCTTCGTATGCCATCTGAGGTCGTAGGCCTTCTGAGGTATCGCGGCTTCTCCAGAGGTTTGGACATCTAAAGGTGGTTGTTGGGAACCAGGTTCCACATTTACAACAAGGGTGGGTGGAGGATTTGGGTCTTGTGGTACATCAGAGACATCTGTCATGGCTGAGGAAGTTGCTTCAAATTGGCAAAGGAAGAATTTTGGGAAATTTAGTGGTTTTCCGTGTAATTCCTTTTTTGTACTAGGGGGCACTATGCGCAGGTAGCAGAAAGTAGAATTGCTGCTGGATTTATTACATGAGCACGTAGGTGGCACTGCAAAGTCTGGGCAATGCTAGGACAAGACACAGTATGGCTGCTTATAGGGTATGTTGTGAGCTTGCAACACAAGGGGGCATTAGAGGTTGCATTGCGAAGTTTGAAGACTAGAGGGCTGAATGCAGAAATATGCATAGCGGAGTCTGAAGACTTGAGGGCTGAACGCAGAAATATGCCTATTATTGTTGCTTGCTTCACAAGGTGGCAGCAGAGGATCTGGAAGATGAGGTTGCAGTGAATCCTGGAACCTTTAATTAAATTGATTAGATTGTCCACAATAGTTGCAAAAAGGGATTGTCATTGGATAAACACTCTGGTCAAATTTGAGAAACTGTGAGAATTTCCTGCCTACTCTTGGGAAAAAAAAAAGGAAAAAAATGGTAAGAATTCTTTGACTTCACTGTAAATTTCTTCTTGACCACCAGATGGAGATGTAGGCTGCTTTACTTGAGTCTGTTAGTCTGTCTGGTAATCTTGGAACATTTGAATTAAATTGATTAAATTGTTCACAATAGTTTCAAAAAGGGGTTATCAATGCAAACACGTATTGGAAAACTCAGGGAGATTTTTCTTTGAGCACCAGATGTTGCTGTGGGCTGCTTTAAGATTCAGAAAATCTTACAGAGTCCTGCTAAATTCCCTTTCTGGAGTGTAAACATTTTAACAAGTCAGCAGAGATAATGTAGAACTCAAGAAAGAAAGGATCCCTCTCTGTAATCCAAACAGACTGTATAACTTTAAAATGGAGCAAAGCTTCCTGAGCCTCTGTGGTTGGATAGAGAAAGGGGGGGGGCGGCAATTCCCCCAGCAGCCAAGCCGGCTTTTCAAAGTTTTTACAGGGAGTTTTTACAAAGTTGTACAGGGAGGGAAATCAGCATTTGTAAAGAGCTTTGAGACAAAGGGCTTCTACCTCATGGGCAGTCCATTTCTATGGTGATGAGGTATTTTAATTACTGACTTCCTGTGGAAGCTTTTGGTTGGAAGGGCCAGTGAGATGCAGTCCTTGTCTCAGAAGGAAGAAGGAAGAAAAAAAAGCAAAAGCTGCTGAGAATTGTAGCTTCATCTGCATTTGAAAAAAAATTGTAGGTAGTAACCGGGGAGAAACAGGGCAGATGGGTAAAACCTGGCTCCTCCCTTTGTTTTACAAATTGACTCTTCCCAGTAAGGAGTTGTAATTTGAGACACAGCACTTCTTTCACTGAAGAGAAAAGGAGGGGGAATTTGCCACTTCCTGGCTTGATACAAAGACAAAGGAATCCTGGAGGCAAATTTGATAGCCTTTGAAAGCCAGAGCGTAGGATATTGGAAAAGTCTCTTGAGTAAAAGGGGAAGTGGGGATTCTTTTCCCTCCCTGCAATTCAAACTGAGGCACAGAGCTTAGCATTCTACATTCACTCCTGGCTTCAACATTACTTGCTTTATCACAAATCCAAATTAACAGTCTTTACTTTTTAATCCTCTTTTGGCATCAGGAATTCAAATTAAGCAATCCGTTTACTTTTCTTGGGCTTCAGGAATACAAAAATAATCTTTTACAACATTGTGTCCCTGTATTGGAGGCTTTTAGTGCAGCTTGCACTCACAAACAAAAAAAACTCCACACCACTAGCCAGGCAAACACCTGGGCACAAACAGATCCCCCCTGATACCTCCAGCTCAAACACACCCCAACCAGGCACCCAGATGAAACCTAGCTTCTTAACAAATGATAGCTGTCCATTTACTCGGAGCCAAGCTGCACTAAAAGCCTCCAATACAGGAACACAATGTTGCCAGCCAATCAAGATACAAAAAAAAGCCACAAAACAGACAGAAGATATTAGAAACACCAATCAAGCAGAACACAGCAAACTCCAAGACCAATAAACACAGACCAAGACTCCCAACCAATCAGGATGAAGAAAAACCATTCTGGCACAGCAGTAGGCTAGCCCCAAATTTAAAACTGAAACAACTGTAAAAGTCTGACTCACAGATGAACGCAATACAGAAGCCTGATGATGGCAGATGAGATTCTGCTGAAACGTTGCTACAACTTTAAAAGCACAACTATAATGATGTGGGAAAATACCCGAACAAAGCTGAATACCATTCATATATACATATACATATACATATACATATACATACACACACACACACACACACACACACACACACATATATATATATATATATTCTCTTAAGTTTTCGCATGGGTACTTACATGTATGGCATTCGGCTTTGTTCGGGTATTTTCCCACGTCATTGTAGTTGTTCTTTTAAAGTTGTAGCAACGTTTCAGCAGAATCTCATCTGCCATCATCAGGCTTCTGTATAGTGTTCGTCTGTGAGTCAGACTTTTACAGTGGTTTCAGATTTAAATTTGGGGCAGCCTATTGCTGTGCCAGAATGGTTTTTTCTTCATCCTGATTGGTTGGGAGTCTTGGTCTGTGTTTATTGGTCTCGGAGTTTGCTGTGTTCTGCTTGATTGGTGTCTCTAATATCTTCTGTCTGTTTTTTGGCTCTTTTTGTATCTTGATTGGCTGGCAGCATTGTGTTACTTTATTGGAGGCCTTTAGTACAGCTTGGCTTCGGGTAAATGGACGGCTATCATTAGTTAGGAAGCTTCCTAACTAATGATAGCCGTCCATTTAAAACCTACGAGAAACTGGAAATTAAAAGAGCAGGAATACTATGTGACCTCCAATTCCTACGCAGCTGCAGAGACAACAATACTACACCAACCTGCTTCAAATTAACATTTCATCAAGCACAGCAGCCACTAAACGTATCCTGAAAAGAACTGAAATGGCTCTACTAAGGAATGAGCTCCACAGTAAGAGATTCCAATTAGATCAGTTAAACAAAGATCTGCTAGCACTACACCTGGAACTGAGCAGCAAAATCCACCCTCTACTTTGGGACAAGATAAAACAACTTACAACTTGGAGAGCTGAATCTGAAGCCACTTACAAACAGGAAAAACTATTGAAAAAATTAAAGAAATTAGAACATGACAAGAAAACACCCAACAACTCACAACAACACCTGAAACAATTACTGCACAACGTTTCCAACAGAGAACTCACCAAAACAGAAACAGATGTCCTAACCAAAGGATTCAATTATGCTATAGCACCCCAAAAAATCCCCACAGAATCCATCATATGTGCAGTAGAATCCAGCCTAACTAAATTAAATACAGATGAAGCTGATAAAATAAGACACCAAGTTACCAACATCCTATGCACAAGCAAACCACCCAAAAGCAACTTGCAGAAAAATGAAATTAAAGCACTACAAACCCTGAAAAGAGATAGCAGCATAATCATCCTCCCAGCAGACAAAGGGAATGCCACTGTAGTAATGGACAGAAAAGACTACGAAACAAAATTGACAGACCTACTCCAAGACTCCACATACAAACCCATAAACACAGACCCAACCACATATCTGGAAAAATTAACCAAGAAGAAAATTATAACCAGCCACATGAGCAAAGAGATCCAACAGATGATCATCCCAAGAGAAAAATCTTCCAGATGCCCCAAACTATACGGCCTCCCAAAAATACACAAAGAAGGCATACCTCTCAGACCCATAGTCAGCTCCAGAGGAGCACCACTACAAAACCTAGCTAAACACTTAGCAAAACAGCTACAGCCCCATGCTGAAACAGCAGCTTCACATGTACAAAACTCATACCACTTCTTGGAAATGATCAAAGATCTACATGTGGAGCAAGAAGATCTGTTTGTAAGTTTTGACGTGGTTTCACTATTCACTCAAGTCCCGATAAAAGAGACCCTTGAAATCATCAAAAATAAATACCAACCAGCTAAACACCTCATGGAACTAACAGAACACTGCTTAACCAACACATATTTCATGTACAAAGGACAAAGATACAAACAAATTGAAGGAGCCCCTATGGGATCACCACTGTCACCCGTCATTGCAAACCCGTTCATGGAAGAATTTGAATCCAGAGCCCTGGCCAATGCCATCCACAAACCCAAACTATGGTTAAGATACATCGATGACACATTTGCGATTTGGCCCCATGGAAAAGAAAACCTAAACAATTTCCTAACACACCTAAACAGCACACACCCCAAAATCAAGTTCACCATGGAAACGGAAACAAACAAACAACTACCATTCCTAGATGTACTAATCTACAAAAAAACAGATGGCACACTAGGACACACCGTATACCAGAAGAAAACACACACTAACCGCTACCTCAACGCCCAATCCCACCACCACCCAGCGCAGATAAACTCCGTGGCTAAAACACTAATTACCAGAACCAAACGCCTGGCAGACAAGACACACATTAAGACTGAACTATGCACCCTGACTAAAGTACTGACAGCCAACGGCTTCCACAAAAGCAAAATAACCAGCTTGATCCACAAAAACACACTGAAACATAATAGAGACCCAGAAGATGAACAGACCTATGGAACAGCTGTCCTGCCCTACATAAGAGGTACTACAGACAAAATTAGTAAGGTACTACACAGACATCACATCAAGACTGCCTTCAAAACAGACAGAAAAATAGCAGCCATCCTTAGCAACCCCAAAGATAAAATTGACCTGGAAAACCAAGGCATATACGAAGTCCCCTGTGCATCATGCCCAGCCACATACATTGGACAGACCAATAGAAGAATAAGTACCCGCCTGGATGAACACAAAAATGCAGTCAAAAAGCTGGAACACACTTCCTCACTAGTCCAACACATGGAAGCCACAGGTCATAGCATCAACTTCAATGGCACCAAAACCCTGGCCACTATGGAAAACCCTAGCCACAGAGTCATCAGAGAAGCCATAGAGATTGAAAAAAGACCAGAAAGCATGAACAGAAGAGATGATTCCACCAGGCTGTCAATCATTTGGAAGCCTGCACTCACAAACAAAAAAATCTCCACACCACAAGCCAGGCAAACACCTGGGCACAAACAGATCCCCCTGATACCTCCAGCTCAAACACACACCAACCAGGCACCCAGATGAAACCCAGCTTCCTAACTAATGATAGCCGTCCATTTACCCGAAGCCAAGCTGCACTAAAGGCCTCCAATAAAGTAACACAATTCTGCCAGCCAATCAAGATACAAAAAGAGCCAAAAAACAGACAGAAGATATTAGAGACACCAATCAAGCAGAACACAGCAAACTCCGAGACCAATAAACACAGACCAAGACTTCCAACCAATCAGGATGAAGAAAAACCATTCTGGCACAGCAATAGGCTGCCCCAAATTTAAATCTGAAACCACTGTAAAAGTCTGACTCACAGACGAACACTATACGAAGCCTGATGATGGCAGATGAGATTCTGCTGAAACGTTGCTACAACTTTAAAAGAACAACTACAATGACGTGGGAAAATACCCGAACAAAGCCGAAGGCCATACATATACATACATACATACATACATACATACATACATACATACATACATAGTGTGTGTGTGTGTGTTCTGAGGTTCTCGCGGTATTTGTATGTGGATCTTTGGTTATTCGGGCTTTCTCCCGCATAAGATTGGAAGTATCTAGGCAACGTTTCGATGAAGTCTCATTCATCATCTTCAGGCTTCTGTCTTCAGCTTTGTGCTTCTCAGAGTGATGTGAGCTTGCAGCTGCTTCTTCCTTTTAACTGCTAGTGGGGGTGTGACTTGATTGGGTGGGGGCTTGGCTGTGTTCTGATTGGGTGGGGGTGTGTTCTCATTGGTTGGGGGTCAGAACATGGCCACCCAATCAGAACATAGCCAAGCCCCCACCCAATCAAGTCACACCCCCACTAGCAGTTAAAAGGAAGAAGCAGCTGCAAGTCACATCACTCTGAGAAGCACAGAGCTGAAGACAGAAGCTTGAAGATGATGAATGAGACTTCATCGAACGTTGCCTAGATACTTCCAATCTTACGCGGGAGAAAACCCGAATAACCAAAGATCCATCCATATATATATATATATATATATATATATATATATATATATGTATATGTATATGTATATGTATATGTGTATATATATATATATATATATATATATATATATATATATATATATATATATATATATATATATATATATATATATATATATATATATATATATATATATATATATTTTGTTTTCTGAGGTTCTCGGGTATTTGTATGTGGATCTTTGGTTATTCGGGTTTTCTCCCGCGTAAGATTGGAAGTATCTAGGCAACGTTTCGATGAAGTCTCATTCATCATCTTCAGGCTTGTGTCTTCGGCTCTGTGCTTCTCAGAGTGAGTATTTCTAATATCTTCTGTCTGTTTTGTAGCTTTTTTTGTCTTGATTGGCTGGCAACATTGTGTTTCCTGTATTGGAGGCTTTTAGTGTGGCTTGGCTCTGAGTAAACGGACGGCTATCATTAGTTAGGAAGCTGGGTTTCATCTGGGTGCCTGGTTGGTGTGTGTTTGAGCTGGAGGTATCAGGGGGATCTGTTTGTGCCCAGGTGTTTGCCTGGCTTGTGGTGTGGAGATTTTTTTGTTTGTGAGTGCAGGCTTCCAAATGATTGACAGCCTGGTGGAATCATCTCTTCTATTCATGCTTTCTGGTCTTTTTTCAATCTATGGCTTCTCTGATGATTCTGTGGCTAGGGTTTTCTATAGTGGCTAGGGTTTTGGTGCCATTGAAGTTGATGCTATGACCTGTGGCTTCCATGTGTTGGACTAGTGAGGAAGTGTGTTCCAGCTTTTTGACTGCATTTTTGTGTTCATCCAGGCGGGTACTTATTCTTCTATTGGTCTGTCCAATGTATGTGGCTGGGCATGATGCACAGGGGACTTCGTATATGCCTTGGTTTTCCAGGTCAATTTTATCTTTGGGGTTGCTAAGGATGGCTGCTATTTTTCTGTCTGTTTTGGAGGCAGTCTTTGTTAAGCCTGGATTCCCCAATGGGTGTTAAGGAAAACAAACTAAACAGAATGTGCAGCGAAGTCAGATAGGAAGACAGGTAAATGTGTGAGATAAGCCTTAACGTTAACACGCAGTAAAAATACAGATACGCTTGTGCTATCAAAATTATAATTTATTCCATTTAAGAATTATAGCATAGTCATTATAAACAGTCCATTAGTCATATATCATATTCAGTCAAGTCTTGTCGGGATACTCTAATTGCAAAGTCCGTGTCGAATAGCCAGTGTCAGTACACATATAATAAATCTGTCCAAAACTTATCTTCTCTCCGTTGAGAAATATCTTCAAAGTAATCCAACACTTCTTCTCCTCCCCGATCCAGCAAGAACGCAGTCTTCAATAAGCCAGCCAGTAAGAGCCAGAGAGTGCCTTGCTGCTTATATAGTACTTTTACAGCTGCACCCTTAATTACATTCCTTTAGCTTAAAGTCACATACACTTTATCTAACAAACCATGATTCATCATTTTATTATCTTTACCCAAAACAGTTAGGGTAAACAATGTTATCCCTAACAGTCTTGATGTGATGCCTGTGTAGTATCTTACTGATTTTGTCTGTTGTACCTCTTATGTAGGGCAAGACAGCTGTTCCATAGGTCTGTTCATCTTCTAGGTCTCCATTATGTTTCAGTGTGTTTTTGTGGATCAAGCCGGCGATTTTGCTTTTGAGGAAGCCGTTAGCTGTCAGTACTTTAGTCAGGGTGCATAGTTCAGTCTTTATGTGTGTCTTGTCTGCCAGGCGTTTGGTTCTGGCGATTAGTGTTTTGGCCATGGAGTTTATCTGCGCTGGGTGGTGGTGGGATTGGGCGTTGAAGTAGCGGTTGGTGTGTGTTTTCTTCTGGTATATGGTGTGTCCTAGTGTGCCATCTGTTTTTTTTTGTAGATTAGTACATCTAGGAATGGTAGTTGTTTGTTTGTTTCCGTTTCCATGGTGAACTTGATTTTGGGGTGTGTGCTGTTTAGGTGTGTTAGGAAATTGTTTAGGTTTTCTTTTCCATGGGGCCAAATCACAAATATGTCATCGATGTATCTTAACCATAGTTTGGGTTTGTGGGTGGTATTGGCTAGGGCTCTGAATTCGAATTCTTCCATGAACGGGTTTGCAATGATGGGTGACAGTGGTGCTCCCATAGGGGCTCCTTCAATTTGCTTGTATCTTTGTCCTTTGTATGTGAAATATGTGTTGGTTAAACAGTGTTCTGCTAGTTCCATGAGATATTTGGGTGGTTGGTATTTATTTTTGATGATTTTGAGAGTTTCTTTTCATGTTCGGGTCTTTTCCTGTGTAAGATTGAGAGTATCTTGGCAACGTTTCAACGAGGTCCCACTCGCCATCTTCAGGCTGGTGCTTTTGGCTTCATGCTTGTGCGAGCAAAGCGTGATTGGAGCTGCCGTCTCCCTATATATACTGGTGGGGAGGTTGGCTGTGTTGTCATTTCTTGATTGGTTGATGGAGTTGATGTTTGCAGAACACCAAGGATTGGGATGAGCCACGTCCCCTAGAACAGAAGCAAGAATGGGAGACGTGGCGTACCTCCCTAAGTTGTCTCCAAGATATCCATTTGCAGTGCATGTATGTTCCTATCTCCCCTGCCACCACACAGAAGAAAGAATTGCATGTTTTTTCAGATGCATCAACAAAGGCAGTAGAAGCTGTGGCATACCTCAGGGTCTATGGTGGAGAGAGCAACATTTACATCGGTTTCGTCATGGGAAAGGCGAAACTAGCATCACAAGAAGTTCATACTGTGCCAAGGCTGGAACTCTGTGGGGCCATGCTGGCCATGGAATTAGCAGATCTGAAAACGAAGATGGTAGACCTTGAGCTAGAACCCACCACCTTCTACATGGACAGCAAGGTGGTGCTTGGCTACATCCACAATGAGAGCAGATGCTTCTATGTCTATGTGAGCAACAGAATGGATCGGATCAGAAGATCTTGAAAACCTGAGCAATGGAGGTATGTGCCAACAGACCAGAACCCAGAAGACCATGCTACAAGGTCTATTCCTGCATCCCAATTAGCAGAATCGACATGGATAAAAGGCCCTGTCACGCACAGACACCCTGAATCCTGGGGAATCAGAACACCATGAGCTTCTAGATCCAGACCAAGATGCTGACATTCAACCTCTAGACAAGAAGGAGAACAAACAGGCCATCTGCATGGCAATGATAGTCAAAGAAAAGGAGGAACGCCCCCTAGAACCAGCTTGCTTTGAGCATTTCTCCTGTTGGAAACCTGTCCATCTGGGCGCGACCGTGATCATCCGTGCGATCATCTGTCTCCAAAGTCACCAGAAGAGTTTCCAGACCAGGTTCCCAGACAGCTACGTCCAAGCAGAGAGAAGAATTCTACAAAGTGTGCAGCAAGACGTTTATCAGTTAGAATTTGAATGCCTGAAAGCAGAGAAGTCGAGCCCGAAGTCTAACCCGCTTCTGGGACTGAACCTGTACCTCGGCAGCCATGAGTTACTTCAAATAGGGGGACGCCTCGACAAGGCTGAAATGGCCTTAGACAGCAAAATCATCCTTCCTGCTCGGCAACACGTAACACCTGCTGGTCCAACACCACCATGAAGCCATCCACCATCAAGGCCGGCACTTCACAGAAGGTGCCATCAGAGCTGCGGGGCTCTGGATCATGGGTGCTAAGAGATGCATTGCGACTGTTCTGCACAAGTGCCTAAATTGTCACAAACAACGGGGCACGACTCAACACCAGATGATGGCTGACCTGCCACCCAAGCATCTTAGTCCCGAACCACCATTCACCAATGTAGGCCTAGATGCATTTGGCCCTTGGTCAGTGTCTGCCCACCAGACCAGAGGTGGTCAAGCTAACAGCAAACGCTGGGCTGTTTTCTTCACATGCCTTAGCATTTGAGCTGTCCATATTGAAGTCATCAAATCCATGGACTCCTCTTGCTTTATCAATGCTCTAAGAAGGTTTCAAGCCTATAGAGGCCCATTCAAGGTATTCAGATCCAATCGTGGAACGAACTTTGTAGGAGCTTGTAGAATTACAGATTGATGAAGGCATTCGCCCTCACTCGGCAATTGATGGCTACATAAAAGCCCATAACTGTGTATGGATATTTAAACCTCCCCATGCATCCCACATGGGAGGAGCGTGGGAACCCATGATTGGCATAGCCCGCAGAATCCTGGATTCCATGTTGATGAAGACACATATGCTGATCCATGAGAGCCTAACCACCCTGATGGCAGAAGGAGCAGCTACCATCAATGGTCAACTTTTAGTTCCAATTTCCTCAGGTCCTGAGAATCCAGCTATTCTCACCCCAGCCACCTTGCTAACCCAGAAGCTAGGTGACTCACCCGCACTGTTAGGGAACTTTGATTCTAAGGACTTGTACAAACAACAATGGAGACAAGTCCAACGGCTTTCCGACACCTTCTGGAACTGTTGGAAGCAAGAATACATGTCTACTCTACAAGACCGCCGTAAATGGAAGACCAAAGAACCGAACCTTGAAGAAGGAGACCTTGTCTTGCTAAAAGACAAGGATGTGCATCGGAACTCGTAGCCCAGGGGACTTGATGCACAAGTCCTACCCAGCTCTGATGGACTAATCCACCAAGTCGAGGTCCAGATCGTGAGGTCACGAGATTCTTCCTGTGACCCACAGACTTTCCCCAAGAAGCTCTACACCGGACCGGTCACCGACCTAGTGTTGCTGTGGAGAAAGGCTGAACTTGAAGATTGAACCTCAAGCCTTGCATGCTTTGTATCTACCTCATCGTTGCATTGTTTGATGCTATGTTACCATATACTGTTTACTTTAGTTGATAGTTAGTTGGTAGTGGAATTTATAATTCCAGGCGGGGAGTGTGCTGGTTAGACAGTGTATAGTTAGTTTGGGAATGAGAGCTGCCCCCTTAAGGGAATGCTTCATGGGAAATGTAGTTAATGCCTCTTGAGAGATGTAGTTCATGTCACGTGGTCACATCTGTAATCCTGATTGGTCACTGAATCGACCTCTGGTTGGGCTGAGGGAGTTTTTGGGCATTCTTACCTGGACCCCAGGCATTGTGCTGGAGTTTTCCTTTGATATAACGCTATGGGATGAAGATAACCATCTTTTCACACTGTTGAGGCAACTACTGAGGCAAAGATTGGACTGTCAGCCTCAAGATCTCTTCCATAATATATATATTCTGCATCCTAACTATTGCATCTTCTCTGCTGCTATGCCAATCTATTTCTTTCAGCTGTCATTAGCAACGGAGGGAGGGGGGAACTCGGAGGGGAAGAAAGCTGGAGGTTGTTTTTCATTCCTTTGCTGTGGGTAGCAAGGGGAGGGGGATTCCTGTCTTTAACTTTCCATTTCTTGGCTAGCTTCTATCCCCTTTTGCGCAACTGCGAACTTTTATCAAAATATGTCAAGGTCAACAGACAGAAGCCTCATCACCACCTGAAGATGGCCACATGATCGTATTCAGAACTTTTAATTGGAAGAGTCATTTGGACTTTGGGGGGTGGGAGTATTTCCATTCCTTTGTATATGTGATCTGCGCGCCAATTTCTCAGATTCGGAAATAAATCTGTAGCTTTCACTTTATTTTCCAGTAAAAGGATAACTTTGTTCTAACCCATAGAGTCTGAGTATTTCTTTCTTGGATTTTGAAGGGAGCACAGACTGACATTATTCCGAATATCAGCATCAACCCACCCGGAGAAAATATCAACTTTTCTTCGGAGGGGGTTTCATCTCATGTCGTCTCCAGCCAGCGATGAAGATGACCAGGGAGCTGCGGGGGGGCAGTTGATGCTGCTACCAGAGATGCCGGCTGCTGACCTGCTGGCCGACCTGACTCTGGAAGAAACCCCAGCTGAGATGCCCAGATGGTCGTTGGGGGTTGGTTGGAGAGACCCTGAAGACCCCCCCTCCTGGGATCACTGTAAGTCGAAGAGGTGTGAGGGAACGGCTGTGGCAAGAGAGGGAGGAGATGGAATGCAGGCTGGACCAAGCCGGGAAATTCCTTATGGACGTTTCTGAGAAGCCCGGCACGGCTCCAAGGTATGAGGGGGAAGGGGGAGCGAGTTCAGCCTGGGGAAGGCGAGCTGCCCCCACCCCCCTAGCCCAGCCTATGCCAGCGCAGCCACCCGCCGCCGCCCAGGGAGCCCCAGCAATAGGTGTGATTCCTGGAAGATGCCACCTGCCCCCGTTAGATGTGAAGTTTGGAGGAAATCCCAAGGATTTGGGGGTTTTCCTGGTACAAGTCGGGAGCTATATGGCAGAATTTGAAAGGGAGTTCACCTCTGAGGCAGCCAAAGTGAGATGTGTTACCAGAACCCTGGAAGGGATGGCAGCAGACTGGGTGGTGACTTTCTACAATGATAACTCCCCCCAATTGCGGAGCCTCGATGTTTTCATGACTGCATTGAGGAGGAGGTTTGAGGACCCTCTGGCGGAGAGAAGGGCCAGGATCAGAATGAAGACCCTAATCCAAGGGGGGAGATCAGTTGCTGACTACACCCAAGAATTCAGGCAGCTGGCATATCACATCCGAGGCTGGTCCCAGGGGGCCCTGGTAGAAGCCTACAAAGATGGCTTAAATGAAGATATATACCACATGTGCATCTCCAGAAGGGATCCACATGATTTGCAGTCATGGTACTTGCTGGCGGAAGAAGTGGCCATAGATCTGACCCAAAGCAGATGCAGAGGGGGGCCCGTTTGGAGCAAACCACTCCCCCCACGTCTCCGAGAGACCTCCAACCCCCGAAAGGGAGGGGCGATGGCAAGAGCCAAATCCACGGCCTGTTTTCGTTGTGGGAAGGAGGGCCACCGGATGGCGGATTGCCGGGCCAAGCCGGATCCAAAGGGAGTGCAGGGCCCAGGGAGGAAGCCCGAAAACCCCCCAACCAAGCCTTGCGAAACTGGGTTGAAGATAAGGGAGGTTGTAGAGGTCGCCCCTCCGGCGGGAGAGGAGCTGGGACCTCCGACCCCCCTCGACGAGAGTGAGACCGACTCGGAAGTCCTAACCAAGGGCCCATGACCATCCCAATAAAGTTAAGGGTGCCCACCTCAGGGGCCGAGGGAGAGATGTTGGCCTTATTGGACTCAGGGTGCACGAGATGCGTAATTAACATGAAGGTAGTCAAGGGTATGGGCATCGGACTGAGAACTTTAAGAACGTCCATATCCTTCTGCCAACTGGATGGATCTGAGGTGGGAGGTTGCCCCGCACATTTTATAACGGAGCCCCTAGAGATGACCATGGGATCCCACCGCGAGACCCTGTGTTTTATTGTGGCCCCTGGGATGGAACAGCCTCTAATATTGGGATTGCCCTGGCTTCGGAAGTGGAATCCCCATGTGAACTGGAGAGAGGGGTGGATACGTATCCGCACCGATCGGCCACCGGAAGGGGAGGAGCAACCCTACCCGGAAGGGGAGGAGAAATCCCATCTGAAGCTCCAGGGTCCGGCCGAGACAGCTTCCGCAGGTGCCGAACGCGTGGAGGGGGAGGAGAAAATCCCGAAGGAGTACTGGGACCTAAGAGAGGTGTTTAGCGAAGAGGCCTCCGACGAGCTCCCCCTCTTCGGTCAACCGATTGTAATATTGAATTTCTACCGGGGGTGACGCTCCCGAAACCGAAGCTTTATTCGATGACACCACGGGAGCTGGAGGAACTGAGAGCGTTTATCGACAAGAACTTGAAACGTGGTTTCATCCAACCCGCCAGACCTTGAGTGGCGGCCCCTGTGATGTTCCGCGAGAAGAAAGATGGCTCCAAACACTTGGTGGTGGACTATAGAAACCTAAATGCAGTGTCCGTGGAGAACATGTACCCCCTCCCTCTGATGAAGGACATGTTAGCCCACCTGGCCAAAGGGAAGATTTTCACAAAGTTGGACTTGAGGGAGGCGTACTACTGAATCCGAATTAAAGAGGGAGACGAGTGGAAGACTGCGTTCAACTGCCCGATGGGTTGTTTCCAGTTCAATGTTCTCCCTTTTGGCCTACAGGGGGCACCTGCCATTTTCATGCAAATGTTAACATATGTTTATGCTATTTTTTCTTACAGGGACTAATGTCCTTCTTCTAGGGGGTCCGAATGTCAGCCTCAAGATATCTTCCATAATATATATATTCTGCATTCTAACTATTGCATCTTCTCTGCTGCTATGCCAATCTATTTCTTTCGGCTGTCATTAGCAACAGAAGGAGGGGGGAACTTGGAGGGGAAGAAAGCTGGAGGTGTTTTGCATTCCTTTGCTGTGGGTAGCAAGGGGAGGGGGATTCCTGTCTTTAACTTTCCATTTCTTCACTAGCTTCTATCCCCTTTGCGCAACTGCGAACTTTTATCAAAATATGTCAAGGTCAACGGACAGAAGCCTCATCACCACCTGGAGATGGCCACATGATCGTATTCAGAACTTTTAATTGGAAGAATCATTTGGACTTTGGGGGGTGGGAGTATTTCCATTCCTTTGTATATGTGATCTGCGCGCCAATTTCTCAGATTCGGAATTAAATCTGTAGCTTTCCCTTTATTTTCCAGTAAAAGGATAACTTTGCTCTAACCCATGGAGTCTGGGTATTTCTTTCTTGGATTTTGAAGGGAGCACAGACTGACAGGACATTAGATGAATCTCAACATAACTGTGAGTTATACCTTGAGGATACCTGATATAATCCAATAACATTAACTTTGCATGGAAGCTTTTGTAGTGTTGGACTGCTTGTCTCTATTCAGCCAGAAGATTGGAGACTTGAAAATGATTGTACAAGCACCCTGGTTTAGAGAGAAGCCAACCTCAACAGGCCTGGAGAAGTCTGAGGCAGGGTCCTTCAGATCAAAATCTCCACAGGAATGAGAGTTGGGGGAGGGGGGTTGGGGCTTCCAAAATGGATGGCGGTGGCCCAGCCTTTCCAGTGGGAACAAGGAAAGGACGCCTCCACTCCCCCTTTGCACCGGCTTTCTCCACAGAGAGGAGCTGTGCTCATGAGGAGCCAAGAAGAGAGAGGGGCAACTCCAGGTACACGATGGGAGGGTCATGGAGCCCCTGGGAGGAGTTGAAGCCCCAGGACAGGTCAGTGAGAGCCTTGAAGAGCTGGTGAGGGTCATCCTTGAGCCCTTCTCAGAGCCTTTGAGAAATCATGGAGGATGGACAGAGGAGCCAGTGGAGAGCAGAAAGGAGCAAAGATTATGGCAGTCTTCAAAAAGGGGGAAAAGAGGCCACAAGTAACCAGACTGGACAGCTGGATACCTGATACCCAAACAGATGGTTTTGCATTCCGCTTCTGAGGACTCAGAACTTCGCAAGACTAAACCCTGTGCAGCTGGCCTCTTCTTCTTCTCTTAGTTGACGAGGGGAACGCAGCAGACACAGCTTCACTCTCCCAAAAGATCCCAGCAGAGGATGGCAAGAGTGGGACAGCATGGACACAGTGCTGGCTGAACAGTTGGACTCAGTGAGGAGGAAGGATGGGGGAGAGGGAGCTCCCTTCTAGGCATTGCTTCTAGAAGGGCCCAGGTGGAGAAGATGGGCACCTCCCATTAGTACCATTTTATAATGCCTTAGTAACACCTGGCTTGGAATGCTGCACCCAGTTTTAGTCACCGCAATGCAAGAAAGATGCTGAGACTCTGGAAAGAGTGCAGAGAAGAGCAATAAAGGTGATTAGGGGCTGGAGACTAAAACATGCGAAGGGCAGTTGCAGGAATTGGGTATTGGCCAGTCTAGAGAAAAGAAGGACCGGGGGACACACGATCGCAGCCTTCCAACATCTCAGGAGCTGCCACAAAGGGGGGGCGGGTCAACCTATACTCCAAAGCCCCTGAAGAAGGCAGGACAAGAAGCAACGGATGGAAACTCATCAAGGAGAGGAGCAAGCTAGGAATTTCCTGACAGTGAGAAAAATCGACCAGTGGAATGGCTTCCCTCCAGAAGTTGTAATTACTCCATCACTGGAGGATTTTAGGAAGAGTTTGGAGAGCCATTTGTCTGAAATGATAGAGGGTCTCCTGCTTGAGCAGGGGGTTAGAAGACCCCCTAAGGAAATTCAAAAATAAAATGGTATATAAGATGCTTAAAGGTTTCACAAATGGGGGTCGGACTAGATGACCTGCAGAGCCCCTTCCAATTCAAATCAAACGTTATCAAATGAAATATATGTCCCTGTATATACATGATTTGTTTTTATATTTTTCACATGCTCCATTGTTAAGCCTTTTTATATTTTTGTCTTATGCCTTTTATATTATTATTATGTTTGGCGGCGGCGGGGGGGGGGGGTTTGTTGTAATCTCTTTGGGAAAATGGTAGTATAAGATGAAACTGTAAAATTGTATTTTCAGAAATTAGAAAGAGGCCCCGATGAGGGGATGCTACATTCCTTAATGCTAAGGAAAGATGCCATGTGGGCAGCCAAAGTAAAAGGTACAGAGGAGTATGGGTGAGAACGAAACGGAGGGAGGGAATTCTCCTTGGGAACATCCTAGGATCAGCTGCAACACCTGAGGCCAAATCCAATGAGCTTGAATTTGGGAAGGAATGTGTGTCAACAAGGAGGGAACTTGGGTGACCAGATGAAACTGTATAAAAAGTATGTTTTGGAAGTCAAAGGTGTGGCTTTTGATTTGAACCTGTTTGTTGAGGTTCTAAAGACCACCAGCACCAGCAAACCGTCTGTTATTTCTTTTTAATAAATCCTCTTTGTTTTCAACGATCCACATGGTTTTTTTTGTTGGTTTTGAGTTATTTCCAACACAACTCTGATGTTTTGTTATTCCTGTGCTGAATTTGCCCACTGGAAGTTTCTTACCAGAAAGGCAAACTCATGGCTACCCTGTATTTTGTTCCCAAGTCTGGGGAAGTTACTGCTGAGTTGGTTACTTCATGGTAGAAATTGCTATCCTGTATTTCAGCCTTCCAAAGTGTGGACTGGTCCCTTAATTGATCCATTGGGAACCAAAATGGCCGCTCTCCACCAGCATTTCCCTCCCATCCTCCGTTTCCCCCTGTCTTTCAAAGACCTGGCCGGGCCTCAGATCATGCCTGCTGGGTGACCATTCATGGTTCCTGCATTTTTTTTCTTCCAGAAGTAAAATGAGGTGAGGATATTGATCAGGATTCTGATAATTCTGATGATTGGTCCAAAGATTCTTATGTTGAAATAAAATTCAGGCCTTACAGACCTTTGGAGTTGTGGAAGCTTTGATAAAGAAGCCACAAGTTTACAGCTGAACATGTGATCATAACCACTGGAGGCCACTTCGGAGGAGGAAGAGGAGGAGGAGTTGGAACTGGGACTGTCTAGCAGGCACTGCCAGTCTCCCTTGGCATGTTTGGAGAAGACAGGGACCAAGGACGATGCTGTCGTGGGCCTCTCAGTCATTGGGGGAGGTGGTCCACCAGACGGAGAGCTGCCTGCCTTCACAGACACAGGGGTGGATTGGCTGCTGGCAGGCAGTAGTGCTGAGAGGTAGTGATTTGCTCCATTCCCGAACACCCCATAGGTCACCAAACGCTTTTTTCCCGGATGGAGAAACGACGGAGACGCAAAGCTTTGCGTGCTTGCAAAGGGAATGGCTTAAATTGGAGTGCTTAGCTCTGTTTCAAAGCATCCCCTTTGCAAGCAGACAAAGCTCCACCTCCCTCTGGGTGGAAAGTGTGCAGCAGAGCCAGGCGGAGGCAGAGGCAATTGCAATGCACCACCCACTCCGTCCCACCATCTCTTGGGTGCCTGAGGCTACGCCAAACAAGTACCCACACGGGGCGTCGGGATCACCAGACTCCCCCATGCCTCTGCCTCCCCCTGCTGCTGCTGCTGCTGCCACTGCGCAAGCCCCCTGCGAGCCTCCCGGAGTCAGGCAGCATGTCTGGGTCACCTGTCTTCTCCCCCCTGCCTCTGCCCCCACACTCGGACCTATCAGTATTTGCGCTGCACCAAGGGGCTGGCAGACTGCAGCTGCTACCGGACACCATCGCCCCACCCCCTGCACTAGCCGCCTCTCTTGCTGGCCATGGCCATCCTCCCGGGACAATTTTCTGGGTAGGGCTCATATTAGGCCCATCCTATATATTCTTGTTTCAAAATGCATTCAGGGCCCTTCCAGTCTTATGGAAGGACCCACTTTTGTTCCATGCTAAATAAATGTGTTACCTAGAGAGAAAACTTGGACTCTGCCTCTTTGTTTGTGCCGAGCCAGACCTGGTTTCCCTGCTTAACAAGGGGGCAGGACTGGTCCCCTCCCAACAAGGAGGCTCATGGGCTGGTGAGCAATGGGCCCTGCAGGGTTCCCAGGAGGACACACGTTGCATTTCGCAGATGGTTTATTGCGCTTGTGGTGGATGCAAGACAGGAAGGGGGCAGAGGCAGGGTGATCACCAGATGAAAAGGGGCTTCCCATCAGCCTGGGACAGCAGTTGGAGGCAGTTGAGCAGGATCAGGCAGTCGGCCACCTTGTCCTGGGGCACCACGCTGACAATCACCTCGTGCAGGTAGTTTGGATCATTATACAGCTGAGCTTCAGAGCCTGAGGCGTCAGGACGTTCGCGGAGGATGCCGTAGGTGTTCACAATGTGCTCGGTGAATTGGGGGTGGAAGGTGGGGTTGTAGTTCTGTGGCTTCAAGCGGTTCATGATTTCGTTGTAGCGGTCCATCATGGCCGAGCGCTGTTCTTGGGTCAGGGGGTTGACGGTGTCATTTTCAGCCTGCTGGGAGAAGAAGCACATTTTCAGTCTCCTCCTCATCCTCCTCATCTTTGGGGTGCTCAAGATTGGCTGCCCAGCGCCCACCCACTCTGTCCCTCAGGAGCAAGCAGGAGACCTGGCACTGGTGCTGACGGCAATAACCTCACAGCCACGGGAATCCTGAAATTGTCTGGCACTCAGGTGCCCCTGATCCAAGGAGATCCCAAGGTTCCCTGTCGAGCCAGGTGGCCTGACATTCCTGCATTCTTAGGATGTGATCTCCAGGCCTCAGCAGGATGGGCATCGACTCTGCCCGCCAGTGTTTGGTGCTCCTCTTTCTGTCCCTCACCCCAACTGAGGTAACCCATGGCTGATATGGGTGTCACATTAATAGCCCAAACCTTTGTCCTCCCAATAATCCTGTAAAGCCCACCCTGAGTGTTACGTAAATCTTGGAGTGGCGTGAGTTTGACGCCAACTGCTAAGTGAGATTTTAGACCCGCCTCATGAGATGAGGGTATCTGCTGTGGCCCCACAGAAGGCGGAAGGGCAAAGCGCCCCCTGGCGGCCATGTCAGTCTTACCTGCATTATTTTCTCAGGGATATTGCCAACGGTGAAGCCGTAGAGGCGGACTCGGTCGGGGAAGATGCTAGAGAGGATCCGTCGGTCCAGCTGGAAGGCCACCTCCCCCACGATACGTTCAAAGTTGGCAGACTTGGAATCTGAGGAGAGCAGAATCCCCGGTCAGTCTGAGAGGCCCCCAGCCACCCTTGCCTTCTTCCTGGCCTGGCCAAAGGGCTCGTCCCCACTGGGGATGGGTTGCATTTCTTGACCTGAGTTTAGGGATAGCTGAGTCCAGATCAACTTTGGGGGGGGGGTCATAGTATGCCAGGACAAGGTTTAAAAACCCAGCATGCAGGAATCAGTGGGCAAAGGGGGGGGTCGTCATCCAGGAAACCCTTTCAGAGGGGCTCCTTCACAGAGGGGTCAAGTCAGACTCCAGCGACTAAAGGGTAGTCTCCACTTATGACCGTAATGCAGTTTGGAACTTCTGTGGTAAATCTTGACAGTCATAAGCTGAGACACCCACATGACCGATCCGATTTTTATGACCTTTTGGGGGCAGTCGTAAAGCGAATACAACAATCATAGAGTTCATTCATTCCTAAGGGCACTTTTTGCTAGAAACCATCATAAATCACAGTCACGTGACCACGGGACCCTGCAGTTGGCCGTAAGGGTGAACCCGTTGCCTGGCACACAAAATGCGATGGGGGGAGTGGGGGAGTTTGCTGCTATCAGAACTCTAGAACCAGGTGGAAGTAACTATTTTGGGGGGAGGTGTCCATTGTAACTGAGTTGTCGCTAAGCAACCAGTTGCTAAGCGAGGACTCCCTGAGTTTGTTATTTGCGTATCCTGCCACCCTGGGGGGTATGGGCTCTGAGACAGCTTGGGAGTTGGTGGCCACCACAACAATCGTGGCTGTTCCACTCCCCACAGAGGCCACGCGTCAGGCATCGGCCCTGGGGCGGTGGCAACGTGATCTGGAGCTGGTCAGGCTCCCTTGCCTGCTGGCTCTGGGGTCAGCCCTCCCCACGGGGTGCTCTTGAAGGCCACGAAGGATGGGCTTTGTAGTACTTGCAGTATGGGTTTTGTAGTACTTGCACAGACTAACGTGGTTTTCTTGTATTTTACACTTGCCTTTTTCAAATGTTTCAAATCCCTCTGCCAGGCCTGGTTTATCAAAGAAAGGCTTTAATTCTTCTTGAAGATTAAGGCTCATCGCAAGTTACTAGCAATACGTTTGTAAAAGGCAAATTTAAAACACAAGAAAACTAATGTTAGTTAGCCAATGCAACAGTACTACAGATTCCATATTGCAAGTACTACAAAGTCCATCCTGCATAGCCCTTCCTGAGTCCTGGAGGGAGCTTAGGGGCTCTGAAGTGCGGCTGATCACTGAGGCTCAGGTGGCTGCGTGGGCTGAGAGGGTGACCTGGTCCGTGGGTCAAATTGCAGCCAGGTGCCTCTTCATGCCAGGGGATCTCACAGCATCTCCGGGTTTTTTGAGGAGCCCCAGGTGATGGAGAGGCATAAGAGACACCTGGAACGCTTCTGGAACAAACCCAAGAGTGGACCTGGCCCGTCTCAGGCCCGAGCCTTCTCTACACAGAATGACAGTGAAATGAAGTCATTTTGTGTCCAGAGGGAGCCGGCTGGTGGGTCTGTTTGGGGTGACTGGATCCTTCCTGGGCAAGAAGGGGCCAAAGGGAAGCCTTGTAGGGCTGGGGTGAAGATTATTCAAGGACCCATCAGATCCCCAGATACAAGTCAGTTGGATTCACTCAGAGTTGCAATACAGCTGCCGAGGATGGTTTACCGGATGACCTGAAAATTTCAAACTTTTTGGCTCTGGTGATGTGTACAAGACCTTGTGAGAGCAGTCTGGGCTAGTGATTAAGGCACCAGGCAATAAACGGGGGCCATGAGTTCTAGTCTTGCCTTAGCCATGAAATCCAGCTGGTGACTTTGGGCCAAGCACTCTGCCTTAGCCCACAATGTCTGGATCAGGTGACAAAGCGATTGGTCAACTCCTGTTGCAACCAATGGATCAACATTTGGATGATCCAAAAAAGTGGGCCCTGCCCTTGCAGGAAATGGGAAGAAAAGGAGCAGGAGGGGGAGGAGGAGGAGGAGGAGGAAGAAGAAGAAGCATGCAGGGTCCTCAGAACTGCGAGCTCAGCTATCTCTGTCCCTCCAGGTGGAATTGAGCTCTCACAGAAGCTGGCGGAGGGCGGGGGGTTGGCATCTTATTGGGTTAGGAATATTTATGGTTAATGATTATGCTGTAAGAGGCACAGAGTCGCTTCATAGTGAGATGGGTGGTAAATAAATTTAGTAATAAATAACATAAAATTCTGTCTCCGCAGGATGGAAGATTTTTTCTGCCCTGAAGGTCTATTTTTTTTAAGAGACCCTCACTGAATCCAGCCCAGCTGGGCCTGGTTGCAGTACGAAAACAACAGCATTAAGGGTGGTTGCAGGTTCCTATGCAGACCTAGGACAGGGGTGGGGGAGTGGGGTCCCCCTGGTCCTATTTTGATATCTCGGCAGCCTTTAACATGCCACTCTGGGCCACTGGGGGTTGGCAATGGGGGCATTCTGTTGCAGTTCTTTTGCCGGGGCCAATTCCAGCCATGGCCTGAACTCTCCTTGACCTTCTTTAACATACGCCGAGGCTGCTGGGTGAGGCAGCTGGTCAGCTTGGGCTGAGATATCAGTTGCTAGTGATGTGTCTCCACCCCAGACTGACCAACCAACCATCCAAAATAATTGAGCTCCTTTCCCAGCGCCTGGAGGCGGTGAGAGTCTGGATGGCAGACAGCGGCTTGTCTTCTGGGGTCCTGGGGGTCTCCCCTCTTTAGATCTGTGTGTGGATCATTCCCCAAGTCAGTGTGCAGTTTCGTGTGGCTCCTGCTGGAAGAGTAGATGGCAACAAGAGCCAAGGGGGCTTTGGTTATACCTTGGGCCTATAATTCAGTGGTGGGATTCAAATAATTTAACAACTGGTTCTCTGCTCTAATGACCAGCTGGGTAGGAATGGCTGGGATAGGGGTAACACGGGACTCATGGGACTGTCCCTCACTCTCATTATGCAGGCAATCCTCCAGTTACAAATGTAATAGAGCCTGCCAATTACATTTGTAACTTGGGGATTCATTTGATTGAATCATGTTAAATGAACTTGATCACTCCTTGCTTTCCTCAATGCATTTGTTAATCGAGTGTGCAGGTCATTAAATGCACATGAGGTAACTTAGGCTGGGGAACAGCATGGGGCCCTAGTGCTAAGCAGGCCAGGTCTCCCCCAATCCACTGAGATACCTCATGTTCCTCTGGGGTCCCCACAATTGCTTCCCCCCCATCCTGCCCCACCAGGTCCCCACAGACTGGGCCTGCTTTGCTAGCATCCAGATTCCACTTACTCCTCCCCACCCCATTTCCCAGGGATTACTTACTTTTTGAAGATCTCCAGAGATCCAAAAGATGCTGACCCACTGGCAGAAAACAATTTCACCAGCTTCTGAGTAAAAGACTTTTGCTTACGGCCATGTGGCCAGCAGGCCTCCTGCTTTAGGACAGCTTCAGGGATTGAGGTAGCAACAGCAGCCAATCAACGAGGAGCTTGCTTCCTTTGTCTCATTGGGCTGAACGGCAAGTCCCTTGATGATTGGCTGCCACACCCCAATCCCTGAAGCTGCTCATTCAAACTAGCCAGTCAGGAGGCTGCTCCATGCCGGCCAACTGGGCTCAAAATAAGCCTGTGGGCCCTCCTGGCAGAGAAGCTGGTCTTTTACTCAGATGGGGAAAGCAGTTTCACTTCTTACTGCTTCATCGGCTTCTGAATAAAAGACTTTGGCTTCTCTGCCACTTGGGTCAGTCTCTTCTGCAGCTCTTTAAAAAGTAAGTACAGGAAAGCCATGGGAAATAGGGTGGGGAGGAATAAGTGGATTGGGCCCACGGAGCTCCATTTCAGCCTGTAACAAGTACAGTGAACTGATACGAACCGACTACTGTAACAGAGTCCATAGGAGCATGTTCGGAAGTGGCAAAATGCAGCAGTGTGGGTGGTTTGGGGTCTTTCTCATTGCACCCACATAACCCCACTGCCCCATTAGCTGCCCTGGCTCCCAGCAGGCAATTTAGAGTGCTGGTTATCGGCTATCAAGCCATCCAGAACATGGTCGTATTTCTTGTGGGACTGCCTCTCTCCCCCTCACTGTTTCTGCCTGCCCCACCAGACTTAACAGACGGGACCCATTCTAGGCCCTTTCTATCAAGCGATGCCCTGGGAGTCCGGCCTTCTCAGGGGCACACCCACCTCATGGAGACCTGGGTGGCCTTTCAGAAGATGAGGCTTCCCTAGGCATTTAATCAGGTGGTTGGGGGAGCACAGCTGTTCCTCCAATTGTTTTGTTTATGAAGGGGGTTCTTGTTTATCCGTGGGGCCAAGGGCGGTCTGCTGCTGGGAAGAGGGCCCATGTGCTAATCACCCCATGCCTGCTTGCACCCCGAGGCCCTGCCCCCTCTTCTTCCTCCAGATGCTGCTGAGGGTTGCCCGCCCAGCCCTTTGCCAGGCAGCCTCTGAGCTGGACCTCACAGGAACCCACCAACGGTGACCTCGGGAGGAAAGCCCACCAAGGGCTCAGCTGGCTGTGTGTGGTCAAGCAAGAAGCCCACGAAGAACGGCTCAGGAGGGGCAGCCGTGAGTGCAGTGGCCAAAAGGGTGTAGATTTGGGGGGATAGGGAAGAGAGGCGGAGGGGAGTTGAAGCAATCCTGTGGTGGGGGTGGGCTGCCAAACACCCAAATTTTGATCACGTGACCGGTCGCTAATGGAAACCACAACTGTGCTGGTGAACTTACTTCAGCTTTCGTTTCCTTTAGAGACCTGTGAAGTAAATGCGAGGATTGGTCATAAAGGTTGCAACTGCGAACGGTTCCTAAAGGTGGCGGGCCCTGAACGAAGCCCCCCTGCCTTCTGCGGGAGCCCCTCAATGGACATGCCTCCAAGCATGGCAAAGGACCCCGGGGGAATCTTCTGGCCAGGATAAAACCAAACAAGCCCCTTGATGTATCTCTTGAAATACCTATGTCTCTGCCATTTGCCTGGCAAGCGGCTCCCTGGGTGATTTGCCACAGATTTCTGGGCCAAAATGGAAACCGTAACTTAAAAGACCACCTTTTTTAAAAGGCTGGGGGAGGAGGAAAAAAGGAGGGGCTTCTAGGAAGTTCTAGCTGAAAAGAATTTGGTGATTTGGTCCTGGGATTCCCTTTCCTTTTGGGGAGTGGGGTGCCTCCAGGTGTTTGGGGGACACGAGAAGGGGGAAAGAGATGACAGCTCTGGCTTCTGGGCTGCATTTCCCCATCACCCATTTCAGGTTTTCTCAGAGATGAGGGCTGTGTTCCTTGCATGCTGGAAGGTGCTTTTGGTGGATGCAAAGGGCACTGCCCCCCAGGGGCTCTTCAGCTCATCTTCTTCAGCCACAGCCCCTGTTTGGCTCACCTGTCTGGGGAAACAGCTTAGCTCCTCCTCTGGAAGGAGGAGCTCCCTGGCCGATCGTACCCCCACCCCAACCCCCCATTCCTCCTTGACTGCCTTCTTCCTAGGCTCAGAGGGAGGGACTGGCCCAAGGTCACCATCAGCCTTTGTGTCTAAGGCAGGAGAAGAGCATCCCATGTCCTACATTTTAGCCTGGTGCCTTGAACGTCTATCCCAGAAGAGGTCTCCCTAGAGATCTGGCGTGGACCCGTAGCTTTCTCCCCTTAGACCTAACAGAGAGCTTCAGGCAAAGTTCAGGGGACGCCCACCCCAAAGCAAAGACAGCTGTCGCTACACACAGCCTGCCATGTTCTCAGGGGCAAAATCTTACCTGGCCAAGCTGAAAGATGTGCCACATATTATAACTTACAACAGACCACGGGGAGAGCCCCTCTGGCCCTCGGGATTGCCCCGGGCAGCCTTTGGAAAGCTGACCCATCTGACGGGCACGTCTGTGTATCAGAAAGCCTGATTCCCAGGATTCCTGGTAGCCAAGGGAGAGGAAAGATGGCCGTTTTGCCAGAGGGGAACGGTCCAAAAACAGGAAAGGAAGTCCAGCCTTTCCCAGGACTTCCTGGCAGGATCTTCCAAATGCTTGGATCTGTGCTGCCTCAGGATGAGGATGGGTCCAGTGACTTCTTGGTCACTCTCAAAGGCCCAAAGGCAGCCCAATTGGGAAGAAGGTCTTGAAGCCTCCGGGGGCAGCCCTGGTGGGCTGGCATGGCTGAGCAGAGAGGGAGAGGGGTCTGCAGGTGAACTGAGCTCTACCTGCCCAAAGTGGTAGGGAACCGTTGGTTGTTTTTTTTTTGCTTAGGGGGAGAGGCCCAAAGGAGCCCCACATACTTCTGTGCTGGCCTTCTTCCCTGCAGCCCAAAGGGCCGGGCTAGTCCCACCAGCCTTGAGCAGTTAGAACCTGGCAGAGGCATGCTGGGTGCAGTGGGGCCAGGGGGAGCCCCCCCATCTGTCCCCCCCATCTGTCTTCCCTCTCCCTCCACGGACTGTCTTACCTCTGCCCATGGGAGTGGCTTGTGTGCGGCGATCACTCTTCTCAGCAGGCTCTGGGCTGACGGGTTGGGCCAAGGGGCTGGCCAGCATGTGTGGCGAGATGGCTCTTGGGCTCATGGCTGGGACAGGTGAACTGATCAGTGGGGAATATTGGATGGGCGATGGGACACAAATGGTGCCAGGAGAGCTAGCTGGAGCTAAGGGGCTGAAGAGGCTGGAGGGGCCGCTGGAGAAGACTGGGCTGCCTGAGCCGGTGGTGCTGGCTGGGACCATTGACCCGTAGAAGCTGGAGAAATAGCTAGCCGGCAACATGGGCCCGTAGAGACTAGACGTGTCAGGGGAGCTGGCGGTGGCCACTGGTCTAAAAGGGCTGGTGGCGCCCAGAGAACTGTAAGTGCTGGGCACTGTTCCACGGGAGCTGTCCGGGATCAGGGGACTCATGAGGTAGGAGAACTCAGGGCACGAGATCAGTGGGCTGCCCCTGCCAGAGCTGGCCGAGATCATTGGCCCAAAGACACTGGAGGTGCCAGTGTAGCTGGCTGGGAGCATTGGACCAAAAGTACTGGATGTGTCAGGGGAGCTGGCTGGGGGCACGATTCTGAAAGGGCTGGAGGCTCCCAGGGTGGTGTAGAGGCTGGACATATCAGGGGATCCTGGAACCAGTGGGGCAAAAGAGTTATTGAGGCTGATTGGACTGCTGATTGGACTGCAGGTGTCTGTCTGGGAGAAAATGCTAGTTGGAGAATAGGGAGAAAATTGGCCAGGACTGTAGGGGGCATGGTAGGGGTCCCCCCCGAGAGTATAGATTTCGTCAGGGAAGTGTACATAGCGGGAGGGTTGTATCGGGGACATGCCGGGCATGCCAGGCAGCTGAGGCCGGGCGGCCCTTCCAGGGTCAGATCCTGAGGGGAAGATCTCACTGGAGAACTGGGAAAAGGGGTCACTGACAGGGGCTGGAAGCTGCAAACCGCCATAAGAATCCCAGGAGGGGACCATGTAAGAGGGGGGGCAAGGGCCAGAGGGAGCGGAGAGAGGGCTTGAAGTCTGGGTAGGCTGGAAGGGCTGCCACTGGGTGGGGAGGGCCAATGGCACATCCCTGCCAAGGATGGACCTAGTGCTAAAGGGAGAGGACAGCTGGGAGAGCAGCTGGGTGGAGGGCAGGCTGCTCCCGAAGACGGAGGTTAGTTGTGACAGGTTCTGAGTGCTGGGTGCCTCGGGACTGCTTGGGATGCAAGAGAAAGCCCCACCTCCCTGCCCAGCAGAAGCAGCCTGGGCAGGGCTAAAGGGAGAGGACAGCTGGGAGAGCAGCTGGGTGGAGGGCAGGCTGCTCCCAAAGACGGAGGTGAGTTGTGACAGGTTCTGCGTGCTGGGCGCCTCAGGACTGCTTGGGATGCAAGAGAAATTCCCACCTCCCTGCCCAGCAGAAGCAACCTGGGCAGGGCTAAAGGGAGAGGACAGCTGGGAGAGCAGCTGGGTGGAGGGCAGGCTGCTCCCGAAGACGGAGGTGAGTTGTGACAGGTTCTGCGTGCTGGGCGCCTCGGGAGTCCCTTGAGGGCAAGAGAACATTCCCCCTTCCTGTCCAGATGTGGGCCTCATGTAGATGGAGGGTAGCTGGGAGGGGTACTGTGCGCCGGGCAGCTCGGGACTGCCTACAATGGTGGGGAAGGTGAATATCCTCTGCCTTTGCTTAACAACGGGCTTCATGTACATGGAGGGCAACGAGCAGAGGTTTGGCGTGCTCGCCAGCTGAGGGCTGCCTGGGGAAGGGGAAGGTGAATATCCTCCCTCGTTGCTTAGAATGGTGGGGAAGGTGAATATCCTCTGCCTTTGCTTAACAGCGGGCTTCATGTACATGGAGGGCAGTGAGGACACGGTCTGCATACCAGACATCTCAGGACTAACTAGACTGCCAGGGGTGGAGAAAGTTCCCCATCCCTGCCCACCAGAAGCACCCTGGGCAGAGCTAAAGGGAGAGGTCAGCTGGGAGAGCAGCTGGGTGGAGGGCAGGCTGCTCCCGAAGACGGAGGTGAGTTGTGACAGGTTCTGCGTGCTGGGCGCCTCGGGACTGCTTGGGATGCAAGAGAAAGCCCCACCTCCCTGCCCAGCAGCAGCAGCCTGGGCAGGGCTAAAGGGAGAGGACAGCTGGGAGAGCAGCTGGGTGGAGGGCAGGCTGCTCCCGAAGACGGAGGTGAGTTGTGACAGGTTCTGCGTGCTGGGCGCCTCGGGACTGCTTGGGATGCAAGAGAAAGCCCCACCTCCCTGCCCAGCAGCAGCAGCCTGGGCAGGGCTAAAGGGAGAGGACAGCTGGGAGAGCAGCTGGGTGGAGGGCAGGCTGCTCCCGAAGACGGAGGTGAGTTGTGACAGGTTCTGCGTGCTGGGCGCCTCGGGACTGCTTGGGATGCAAGAGAAAGCCCCACCTCCCTGCCCAGCAGAAGCAGCCTGGGCAGAGCTAAAGGGAGAGGACAGCTGGGAGAGCAGCTGGGTGGAGGGCAGGCTGCTCCCAAAGACGGAGGTGAGTTGTGACAGGTTCTGCGTGCTGGGCGCCTCGGGACTGCCTAGATTGGAAGGGATGGAGTATGTCCCCCTTACCTGTGCAGCAGTGGGCCTGGTGGGGCTGTAGAAGACAGAGGGTAGCTGGGAGAGCTGCTGGGTGCTGGGGAGCTCGGCGCTATCAAGGTACCAGTTGGGCAACCCCCCTTCATCACCTGTGATGGTGTATGTCCCCCTTCTTTGCCCAGCAGTGGGCCCGGTGGGGCTGTAGAAGACAGAGGGCAGCTGGGAGAGCTGCTGGATGCTGGGGAGCTCGGCGCTACCAACGTGCCAGGGAGGCGTTGACCCTCCAGTGCTGGGGACAGAGTATGTACCCCCTCTGGTGGGGATGATGTACGTCCCCCTTCCCTGCCTGGCAACAGGAAGGTTGGGCAAGCTACTGCCAGGGAAGACAGAGGTGAGCTGGGTGCTGGGGAGGTCACAGGGAATGAACGCCCCACCTGGCTGGGTGATGGCAGGCAGGTTGGGCAGACTGGCTGGTGCAATGAGGGGAGTAGAGGGGGAAGACAGGTGGGGGTGCCATGGGATGGGGCACTCAAAGCAGTAGCCCCGCGGGACGATTGAGCTGCCGTTGCTCTGCTGACAAGCATTTTGACCTGAGATTGTTGCACCGCCAACACCTGCAAGGTGGAGAGAGAGAGAGAGAAAGAAGTGGTAGCATCTAATAGGGGGCAGGAAACTGCCATTATCCTCCCCCGCTTAATCTGGGGCAGTCAAGTTACCTTCTGAGTGGGAGCGCAGTTTTCCCTTTGGATTATTCATTCAGCAACTGTTTCAAGTTACAACAGTGCTGAAAAAACAGAGTGATGAATGGTCCTTGAAGTTACAGCTATTGTTATGCCCCTTTGTTCACATGATCAAAATTGGGATTCCCCCCCTCCTCGCCCTTACAATCGGAAAGGTGTGAGAGTAGTTAAGGCACCATGTCAGAAACCAGGAGACAGTGAGTTCTAGTCCCGCCTTTGCCATGAAAACTGACTGGGTGACTTTGGCCCAGTTGCTCTCCCGCAGAACAGTCCAACTTCACAGGGTTGTTCTTGTGGGGGAGGAGGAGCATATGTTTGCTGACTGGGCATGGAAAGAGGCAGCTTGACTGTGGTGAGCTGGCTTTGGCAAGTTGGCCACGGTGAATTGTCACAGATCCCATGTGATGACCCAGGGCAAGGCACAGAGGTGACACAGTCAGCTGATAGTTCAAACTGCTCCTTTATTGCTCCAACTTTCCCCCAAACGCTCCCATGTTTATGGCAAGTTCCACAGCAAAGTGATCACACACACACCTCCAGCAGCCTCTGGCTGTAAGTAGTCCAGCACAACACTGTGAGCACAACGGCTGCAAAACAAGAAATCCAGCGGGGCTCGGGAATAAGTCAATGAGTCCAGCAAGCAAAAGAACAAGGCAACTAATCCAGGAAGCAAGAAATAAAGCAAGAAATCCAGGAAACTCCAAATGTAGGCAACAGCACACAACACTCCATGAATTCAGCATTTCTTCCCAACAAATACCCCTCCCGACAGCATCTCCTTAAGTTTCAGTCTCCAGGTGTGCCTTGTGAAGAGGGGCGGGGTGCTCTCCTCCTGAGTTGTTGGGTCAGCCTGCACTGTTCCCGCCTTCTCTCCACTCTCCACCCTCAGGGATCAGGAGGGGATGATCCTTGCTCATCACCTGAGCTCTTTCACTCCTCATGTTCACTGCGTAGGCTCTCTTAGTCATCCTGCCCATTCCTCCCTGCCTACAAGCCATCCCTGAAATGGCTTGGCCTGACTCAGCCTGCTCCTCCCCACATTCCTCCAAAGCCAAAGAAGCCACCTCCTTGATCTCTGTCAGCTCTGGCTTGTCTTCATCTGCAGATTCAGGCTCCAACAACCTTGGCCTTCCTGTGGTCAGTGCAGAGCCTCATCTGCCAAAGGGAGCTTGCCAGGCCCCACCAGAGAAAAGAGAGTGGGAGGATGAGGTGAGGTGAAGCTCCCTCCATCGTCTGGCGATGCTGGAGAGCCACCAGCAGCTCAAGGAGCAAGGGTGGAGGCAGCCTGCCCTCTCAGCCAGGGGTAGAAGGTAGCAAAGGGTAGCCGCCAGAGTGCAGGGCAGGCTCCATTGTGGTTGTAAGCCAAGGACTATCTCTATTGAAAGGTGAAGCAGCACAGATGTCAGCATCCATGATGCCTTAGGAGACACGGCCTATTCCCAATAAATTCTAAGTCCCAGAAGACCAAGGGGGACCACCCCTCTGGCCATCTCCAATTCAAAAGGCTACAAGAACTGACCGCTGAGATACAGCAAGCGACAGAAGAAAAAGCAGTCAAGGGTCTAGTAGCAAACTTGGAGAATGATGGTTGAAAGAGCCTCCTAGCAGACAAAGGAGCAAAGATTCGAGCGGGAGATGAAGAGCACTGATCCATCTGAACTCGGGGGGCCGGAGAAGGCTCCTCCGAATGCCAGGGGACCGCCAAGACATCAGACAAACCCAGCCAGGATTGTCCCTGAAACAAAACTGACCAGACCAGAATTCTCTTCCATCAGACCCAGGAGGGGGAGACCCCTCTCTCAGGCGCGGGTCTAGTGCTCGGCAAGGCCAGAGAAGGAGTGACCAGCAACAAGGCCTCTGGGCTCCCCTGCAGAGCTGACCAGGTCTAAAGACCAGAGGGAGAAACTCGAGGTGACCATGAAGAGCTGACAATGACTTGATGGCACAAAACCAACCTATTTTCTTTTAAGAAACGCCTGAAGGTGAAAATATGCAAATCCTTCAACCCCATTAATTATGTTTAATTCCATTGTCTTTTATAAAGTGGGTATCTACATATAACACAGGATGCAGCTGTCCAAATTCTTATCAAACATTCCTTGGTCTATTTTACATCACATCGATGTCACCGCAATCTTCCTGGCCTGGGATTTGTTAATGTTTAATCCAAGCCCCCTGTCTTAAACGGGATGGGGGGCTTTTTTCTGGCCCCCACACCTCGCTTCAGGGACTCCCTGCAACCTCCAGAGCCCTCCCCCCAGGAAGGTCCAGGTTTTCCCCCAGGGTGGCATGGCATCGGCCATCAGGAGCTTGGCAGCAGCACAGACGCCAGGGCTCCGGACTGAGAGGGCGACACAGCAGTCAGTCCTTTCTAGACCTTTATTGCCTTTAATGGGGGTGCACAATAAGGGGGAGGGGGGTCACCAGATGAAGAGGGGCTTCCCGTCCTCCTGCGAGAGCTTTTGGAGGCAGTTCAGCAGCAGCAGGCAGTCCTCGAGCATTTCGGCAGGGACCACACTCTTCACCACCTCCTCCAAGTGCTGGAGGTTGCCGTAGGCAGCTGCCTCGGGGCTGGAGATTTCGGGCCGCTCGCGAAGGATGCCAAAGGTGTTCACCGTGCGCTCTGTCAGGCTCGGGTGGACCTTGGGGTCGTAGCCCAGGGGCTTCAGGGAGTCCATGATGCTGTTGTAGCGCTCCATGATGGCCTCGGACTGCTCCGGGCTCAGCTGCAGGAAGGGGTCCTTTTCTCTCTGGGGAGAGACGGGGAGCGTGAGAAGGGCAGGGGGGGGCAAGATACCCACCCTGGGGTCCCTGAGCTTCATTTGGGGCCTCCAAAGGGAGGGCAGCCCAGGAACCAGGACAGGAGAGAGCCAGCGCTGCCCCCCTTCAGAGGGAGTCCGGCAAAGCAGCCTCTGTGGGCCAGGCATGGTGGAGTCCAGCCGGGAGGGGCAAACTACCTGACCTACCCTGCCCCTTCCTGACTACCAGAGAAGCTGGGAGGGGGAGTGCTTTCCCCATGTAAAACCCAAAGGTCACTCCAGGTGGAGTCTGGGGGAGGTTGTCATGTGGCTGCCTCAGCCGTGAGCCAGTCACACCCCATAGGGCAGAAAGCATCTCTTCCTGCCCCAAAGATACCTCCCAGGGTAGGGACAGGCCACAAGAGTGGGTCGCTTCACCTGTGAGATTTTCTCAGGGATATTGCGAACGGTGAAGCCATAGAGGCGGAGTCGGTCAGGGAAGATGCTGGAGAGGATGCGGCGGTCCAGCTGAAAGGCGACCTCACCCACAATGCGCTCCTGCTTGTTGGCTTCTGCAAGAGAACGCCAATCAGCAGCAGCCTTCGCAGCCCCACCCCCAGCAGCCCCGCCCCCCGCAGGTGGCTAAAGCTAGGCCGGCTTCTCTCTTGGGGCCAGGAATCAACCCCTCCCAGAGCCTGGTCAGCATTGGGGGAGAAGGGGATTCCCGGAGACCCAGCAATCAGCAATGCTGGGGGGGGGCAGGTTCCCTCCTGCTCGATCTATTTCTATGCTCCAAAGCAGGGCGGGGGTCCCCAATGTGGGCCGGCAGGGGGGCAGGCTCAGGATGACCTAGCCCTGGCCGGGAGAAAGGAACCAGGGCCAGCTGGGGGCTGCATTGAGCCAGCGCCACGGATGAGGACACAGTGGGACCACCACTCAGTGTCTGGGCATGAGAAGGCCAAGCCAGCCAAGGGGGCAGAGACCTGGGTGGGACACTGTGGGAAATGGAGCTTGGGAGCCACTATTCTGCTTTCCTTTTAATTCCATTTGAAATTTAATGGAGGAACTTGGAAATATGTTGTGTCCCTCTTGGCTTGTTGGCCTGGCCAAACTTCTTAGCCTGTACAGAGTTGCGTGGCTGCGAGCATTGCAGAGTCCTTTTGTGCCCCTCCACCCACCCCCTCCTCCTCCTCTGGTCTGGGCAGGGTCTCCGGGCAAAGGATCCCACACTCTCCAACCTCCCCTTGCCGTTCTCACCTGTCTCTCCGGTGCCAATGGTGCTGTTGCGGCTGTCGGCGGCACCCTCTCGCTGGACAGAGCCGCTGCTCTCCTTCGCCTGCAGGGGCTGCGGG
Source organism: Notechis scutatus (assembly GCF_049901735.1). Lineage (NCBI taxonomy): Eukaryota > Metazoa > Chordata > Lepidosauria > Squamata > Elapidae > Notechis > Notechis scutatus. The sequence goes on from NC_142011.1 coordinate 210,612,510, forward strand.
GCTTCCTCCGGAGCTGGGGACTCGCCTTTCCCAACCTCAGGTGGGGGGGTCGGGCCAGGAGAGGGTGTGGGGGGCTGTGGCAGGGCAGCGGGGGGCTGGCTGCCCTGTGCCACAGGCAGAAAAGTGCTCTGGACCGGAGCAGCAACCAAAGGGCCACCTCCACCAGCCACACCACCTGGCCCCATCCAAAAGGCGAGCGGCAGCGGTGGCTGGGAAGGTGCGGTGCCTCCATGGCCAAAGCCAAAAGCCTGGAAGGCAGTGGGGATCCCATGGGCACTAGAACCAGGTGCCACAGGAAAGTGCTGAAGGCTGGGCTGAGGCCAGCAGGGCAGGAAAGGTGAGGGGGTGCCGCTGGCAAAGGTTGGGGGCGAAGGGGGCCGGTGCGGGTGCCATGGGAAGGCACACTCGTGGCAGTAGCCACGGGAACTGGAGGGGTGGAGGGAGGTGGGAGGAGTGGCTGGGGCGGCGAACTTCGGGCTGGAAGTGCCACTGGCTGCAAAGAACAGAGAGAGTGTCTGCTAAACGAGCGCTGTGGCAGGGCAGGGTAGGGGTCCCACTGGCTCCCCGGAGGCCTTGGGATCTTCCCCAATGCTTTTGGGGAAGGGAAGGCTGCCTCCTGATCTTGTCCCTACCCATCACCTGCCGCCCCCTCCAGCCCTGCGCCTTGTGCCCCCCACCCGCTTGTTCTGCTGGGTGCCACCTGCCATTCTAGGCACAGGCTCGGCTCCCTTCTGCAGAGCCACCTGGACCCCCCTTTCTGCTAACACCATGCCCGGGTGGTGCTTCCTCAGCTGTTCTTGGTCAGAACTTGATTTACTTCATTAAATGGAGGGATGTAGCCCCCCACACACACATGCACCCTCCCGAAGGGGCTCTGTGCAGAGGGGGCAGAAGGATGTTGGGAGCCCCCCTTTCCTGATCTCTCCAGCCCTGGGCAACCTGCCCCTAAAAGGCTAGAATCTGCTGTCTGGGCTGCTGCCTCGTTCGCTGGCACAAAACCTTCAGACTTTCAGGGGAAAATCTGAGCCCTGGCATCCCAGCTGTGACTGGCACCCCGGCTTTACAGCAGGGCACAGCAGGGATGGCCAGAGCCCTCCTGGCACAGCCTTCTTCCAAACAGTGGTCACAATGAGACCCCTGATGGCCACAGTGCCTGGAGGGCAGGGTGCGATGCGCACACAAGTCAGTCAAGCTGGAGGCAGCCAGCAATGCTTCTGGACTGAGCGCACCAGTGCCAAGAGTCCGTCCTTGGGCAGAAAAATAGGTGTGACCTGAGGAGCATAGTGTGCGCACCTACAAAGTGTGCCACCCATCTTGGAAAGAGAGGGAATGCTACTCGCCGTTCCTTGGCCTGGGTGCGCAGAGGTGCCACCACTTGCAGCCAAAGTCTTGCTCCAGCTGGCAACTCTGCCTCTAGAGGAGCCCATGTTTTATCTCTGGCATCTGGCATCCCTATCCCCTTCATTTCATTTGCATTTTAAAGCCACGGGCCCTGAAACTGTTATCCTTCAAAATTGGCCCTTTTCCAAATGTTGATAAATGAAAACTGATGGGAAAACATTGGAGGCCGGGAGGGGCATGCGGTGGGGTCGGAGAAGCGGCAAGCGCCTCTTTGTGGGAGGGGGTGTTTCCTGCCTGCCTTGAAAGGGTGGGTGGTTGGCCCCCTCCACCAGAGGTCACCCTTCCCTCAGGTAAGGGAACTATCTCCTGTTTTAGGGCAGGCTTCAGCTGGGAAGGGCCAGGAATGAAGGTTATCTGGATCCTTTTCAGTGGTGGCATGCTACCGGTTTGGACTGGTTTGGCCGAACTGGTAGTAAAAAAAGCCTCCAACATCAGCTGAGAGGAGGAAGAAAAGCGCAGGATCGGCCCCCCTCCCACCTGCCCCTGCGCTTTTCTCTTCTTTATCCTCTCAGCTGATTGGTGCTGCAGGAAAGCTGCACATATACATTAGGTGTGCGTGCATTGAGTGTGCGTGCGATCACCAAACCGGTGGTGGAACAGGTAGGATCCCACTGCTGATCCTTTTCCCTCCGGAAGGTAGTCTGGCTTCCCTAGAGCACACAGGGGACTCCAAGGCTTCCATGATTTCTGATGTTTGGAGGTGCAGGTCCCTCCCAGAGCTGCGTGGACCCTCCAGCGAGGGCTCCTTCACCGGGTGTGTCTCAAAGGCTTTACATGCTTTACTGTGCATGTTTGGCACTAAAAGGCATAAGCCATTTACGTTCCTGATAGCTTCATTGCTGGTTCTAAGGCTGTGCCTGTTGTCATTAATCTGGTCTTCTTTATGTTTAATTTTAATCCCATTTTCCCCTCTGCTCCTTGACTTTTATTATTAGAGTTTGCCAATCTTCTGCATTTTTCACTGTCTAGGCAGTGTCATCATCAGCGTAGCATATTGATGTTCCTTCCTCTAATTTCAAAACCACATGTATCTTCTTTCAACCTAGCCTCCCTTAATATATTTAGAACACAGGCTGAAAAAATAAGGGAAGCACATCCAGCCTTTGCCAACCTGGATCCAGTCTGTTCTTCCTATTCTGTCCAGACTATGCATTGTTGACCTGTAGGTAAGTTCCTCACGAGAACAATGAAATGCTCTGTTCTCCTGAGGCCTCTTGGGTACTGACCTCTCGGCCACTCGGGGGTTCAGAGCGAATCCCTTCCCTCTTCCTGGGATCAATTTCAGCCGCTGACTATCGGTCCCTCGGTGTCCGTTAGCCGCCAGATTGAAGTCGGAAGCCCCTTCTGCGTCCGAGACCTTTTGAAAGACGTCCCTTCTTTTCCCGTGTCTGTTGCTGTCCTGGGTGTCTTTACGGGAGTTGTAACCCTGTTTTTGGTCTCTTCCAGTCGGTCTCTGGAACTGTGAAGCTCCTTCTTGAGATCTCTGTCTTTCCTCGCTTTGGCTTCTGCTCTTGGCGATTTCCATGGTTTCTTCCCACATCCACTTTGCTTTCTTCCGTTTCTCCCTCTTTGGCAGAGTCTCCTGCCACATTCCTCCTTAGCCATTTCCTTTGAGTTCGTTCTACAGTTCCTCTGCTTCACTATTGAAGAGTTCCAGGACTTCACAGAGATTAACAGAACAACAGAATTGGAAGGGACCTTGGAGGTCTTCTAGTCCAACCTCCTGCTTAAGTGGGAGACCTTATACCAGGGTTGTCAAACTGGCAGCCTGCAGGCCAGTGAGTCATGCGCAGGCCATGCTCATCGCAGCTCTGCAAAGGGGGAGAACGTTGCAATGCGCTATGTGGCAGCAATGTGACGCTGTTAGTTTGACACTTGTGCCTTTGGAACAAATGGCCGTCCAAACTCTTCTTGAAAATCTCCAGGGATCTCCAGGGACTCACGACTTCTGGAGGAAGCCCTTTCCACTATCATGTCAGCCCTGGTCTTTCTCTTCACTAGACCTGAGCTGGTGGCTCCATGTTCAAGTTCATATCATGGAAGCTGCCTGGTTTTCTTCTCGTCAACTTAATTTGGAGCAGCTTGTGATCTGTTCCACAGGCAGCACCTGGCATCCCTTTGTGCTCCATCAGGTGGCATCCATGTTCACAGGCCACCATTAGGGTTGTTGGAAGACAGTGTTAGCTACGAAGAAATCCCTGGAATGGCAGCAGTGGGTAAGTCCCATACAATCCAACCACATTTTCCTCCTCCTCCATCTTTCTTTAACATCCCGGTCACCAGGCATAAGCCTGCATCTCCCCTGCATGTTCTGTCCATCTCCAGTTGATAATGAAACACCCTCCCCAGTCCTTTTCTTGCCTTTCCGAAAGCCCTTAAGACCCATTTTTCCCCTGGGGTGTGGGAGAAAGAATGGAAGGAGGGCAGCTGAGCCTGTTATGGGGTGGGCCAAAGGGGTGGGATTTGATTATGGATTTTTGTGTTTTTGTTTCAGTGTTCTTATTATTGCATCTATATTTTTGTTTATTGGTTTCACTTTTACTGCGAGTTGCCCAGAGTTGCTTAAAATGGGAGCCACTAGAAACCTTTTATATAAATAAATAATCTTTTTCTGCACTGGTATTTGGAGCATGAACTGAAATGGTCATCCTATTAAAAGTTTTTCCACAAAGCCTAATTGATATAATCTGGTCACTGACTGGGGGGAGGGTAACCAAGGACTGTTCTGGGGAAGCCCTCCCCGGCTATATACCCTGCTATCCCCTTCCTAAAACCTTGTTTGCCTACTGAATTGACATATTCTTTTGTAATAGCAAAGCTGAAAGAAAAAAAGAGCAGCCCCGTCCTGCAGCTGGAACAGGCCAGGGCCGGGAGAGAGAGAGAAAGCTCAGTCAAAAGCAGCAATGGTTTGGCTGCCAGCCACGGGAGGTACGTTTCCACTCACACAAGAGGCCTGAGGTCCATGGTTAGGTTTCCACAATCGATTGAAGATGCCAGAGGCTGGACTTGCAAACTATGTTAAGCCAGCCTCCCCCCCTCCGCCCGCCCCATAAGTTCAATACTAACCAGGGTTAGTGTGTAGGAGCAAGGCCTAGGGCAGGCTGAGCGGACTTAAGTGGGGTCCCTTCCGTCCTGCCCAGCTCAGGAGATGCTTGTCCTGCAGGCCTGGCAGTGGAGGGAGAAACACAGCCAAGATGGCAGCCGCCATTTTAAAAGGCCTCCATGGGGCTGCTCTGGCTCAGGATGGGTTGCCGAGGCAGAATCCGCCCAGCCAGGACCCTCCGTCCCCCAGAGGGGACCTCTTGAGCCGGACGGGCCTCCTCAGTGGTGGCCCTGCTCTCTCCTTCCTCCTACATTTTGCGGTCTGGTTTTAAAAGTGTTACTCCAGGGGATGTTCAGACCTTTGTCTTGTCTTGGAAAGGCTTTATATATTAGGGTTTTAACTGTAAATTGTCAGCTTTCAAATCCAGCCTTGTTTATCTGCCTCAGAGGGTCCAGGATCCTTTTGTGTACCAGGCCCTACCTACCCAAGCCTCCATCCAGGTTAAAACCCCATCTTTGAGGAAGGGCGGGGGGGAGGCAACAGTCAGCCCTTCAGGTCCTGAGGCCCTGGGGTGCCAACTCTGATCTTGAGAGGTGAATTTAGGGAGGCCTGCTGGCTGGCATGGCTCTGAGCTTCAACCCATGATGCAAATCCCAACGTGCAAATACCATAAATTCACAGCAGAGATCCAGTTTCTAATCTTTGATATTTGTATATTGCCGTGGGTTCCTCAGAATTCAGGTTAGTAAACTTTATAAATCAGCATATAAAGTGCACGATCTCAAACAATGATTCTATAAGCAGTCATTGGCGACTATCATTGCCCGAACAAGCCCAGAGTTCATTCTTTTACCCGTCCTCTTCCCCGTAGACTAATATTATTCAACCCATTGGTGGTTTGGTCCTTTTAAAGAACATGAATCTGCAATAAACAAGACCACCTGCTGGTAAAGCAAACCTCAAGATAAGAAAACCGCTTGACTTTCCATCCTCAAAGAAAAGGGCCCTTATTTTGCTGCCCGGATCTTCCAGAATGCCACATTTTTTGTCATCTGTCCAGGCCACCTGAAATGGAGGTCACCCACTAGTGCAACGGGGCGTGTGCGTTTCTATTGCTAATATTTTGTAATTCAAAAACATCAAAATTCAAAAACATCAAAATGTCACATGAATAAATTAAACTAGAGACCTGGTTTTGGGCCAACCTCCAGTTGTATAAATAGCTGAATAGAAAGAGCAATTTAAACATCTTCCGCCAACCCAAAGCTTCCAATTTTCCATTCATGAGCTCACGGGTAGCTTTTAGGTCTACCAAAGCTTCCAATTTCCCTTCCTTTATCTTTTCTTCACTTATTCAGTACTCTGCTACAAGGATCTCCAAACTTGGCAACTTTATGGTTTGTGGACTTCAATTCCCATAATTCCCCAGCCAGCTATGTTGAAGTCCACAAGAAACTCAATCAAATAGACCTGGAAGGGACCTCGGAGGACTTCTAGTCCAACCCCCTGCTCCAGGAGGAGACCCTATGTCATTTCAGACAGGGGGCTGTCCAGTCTCTTTTTCAAAACCTCCAGTCATGAAGCACCAGGGATGAAATTTTAAAGTTGCCAAGTTTGGAGACTCCTGCTGTAGTACGAAGCCATTCTTTGTTGTTAAAGGAAGAATTTGTTCTTCTTTCTGCTTATTCGATAAGTAAGTATCAGGTGTACAGTTTCTCTGTGGTGTTAACAAAGGGAGAGAGGCGAGTCAATAATGGGCCAGGTCCATCCTGCCTCCTCCTCCTCCTCCTCCTCTTCCTCCTTTGAAGCTCCTCCTCCAACCGGCTTGTTTCCAAGGGATTTGGTCCTAAGCTCTTCACACAGATCCCTATACAGCTGTTGGCAATCTCCAATCTCCACTTCTGGCCTCTTTAGCCCGCTGGCAGCTTTCTCACGTTCTGACCCCATGAATGATAAAGGAAGAGCCCTTTGGCTAGTAAACCAAATAAGGGGTGCAGGAAGTGTTTGGATGGCCTTCTACTGGGAAGGACATGCTTCAAACAAGAAGAGGGCTATCAGATCCGAGATAGCTGCCCTGAATCCAAGGAAGGATTTCTCAACTTCAGCAGCTTTAAGGTTGAGAAATGCCAGCCTAGATATCGGAGCAGGCAAAGTCCATTGCAACTCCTCCCCATTCAGGTTTCTTGTAGGTTTCTCTTTTGCAAAACAGCCACAAAGTTCATTCTCCCCACCCCCAACCCCTGATTTCAGCCCACTCAGCTACTCTTTAGTATGAAACAAAATTCCCCTGATTTGCAAGCAAGGCTTTATATGTAACCCTGGAATTAATGTGAATAGGGGTCAAAGGCTTATTCCTTGGACAGCAAAGGAAACAAATACTAGACTGCGTAATGTCACGGGAAGGCAAAACCCTGAAACTGGGTCTCACTTACTTTGGCCCCATCCTTTGGAGGAGTTCATGGGAGAAAGCGACTGTGCTGGGAAGAGTTAGGGGTAAAAGGGAACCAGGCGGCCAAAGGTGACACCAGCCAGAGCACAGAACAACTCAAAGCAGCAGTGCAAGATCAGGAGATGCAGAGAGACCACCTGGCCCTTAGAATCGCCAAGAGTCAGACATGACTGAATCGATATCATCATCATCATCATCATCATCATCATCATCATCATCATCATGAATTGCCCACCAGGCCAATTCCCCTCTCAGCTACAGGAGGAGGAACAACAACGGAATCCCTGAAGCCTTTGGAGCACTGCCAACTTCTGTCCTCCCAGAGTCCATCGGTGCCCTCGACCACATGACTCCCTTTTATCCTGCATGGACGCCCCTCTCAGCCAGCCTCAATGGGCACCTGTGACTCACCTGAAGCGGAACCTGGAGAGCAGGCCTGGAAGCGGGGAGGGCTCTGCCTGGCAGCCATGGCTCCTGAAGCACAAGTACAAGTGCAAGGGGGTGGAGGGTATTGTGTGGTGAGCTGGGCTGTGAGGCCAGAAGGATGTCGCTGTCGAATGCCTAGCCGCAAGCTGGTGCACTGGGAATTTTGGGATTGATCCAAGTTGGAAGCGCCAAGGAAGGCCTGGTTGGCTAACGGTTCTGTGGAGAGGACAAACGGGGAAGCCTGGGTCAGCCTCCCACTGCTGAGGGGAAAGAACCACCTTGACACCCCTCCCCCCCAATAACACCACATCGTATTTCATGGATTCCCACTCCTTCTTCTTTGATGGCAGGCAGGCAGGGGGTGGGTGGGTGGAGAATTGGGCCTCCGGGCCTCCCTGCATGCACTTCCTCAAGTGGGCCTTTGCCCTGTCTGCCTCCACCATTGGGGTGGGGGGACTTAGAGACACGGAAGTCCTCATGGCAATCCATGGAGAGTCTCCAATTGGGTCACCCTTGGATGAGCGGGCATAACATTGGACTGAGGCCGATGGTGACGGGGGCCCTCATAGCTGGTGAGGCGCTCCTGGACACTCTGCTGCTGTCTTTTGAGGACTAGCCAAAACCAGGGGACCTAGAGAACCTCTTTCTCCTCCATGGCTTCACAAAGTATTCCTCTCAGCTCAGCTTACCCTTTGTGGGTGCCCCCTCAAGGATAACCAGAGGTGCCAACCCCTGAGTTTTGGGTCTGAGTGGCACTTGATTTTGGAGCCAGGGTGTTGCCCGTCTTCCATTCGAGCAGCCCCAAGGTTTCCAGGCCAAGGTCTTCCCCACCTGCCCTGACCCCTTGGGACACTGCTGAGCTCAGCATGGGACCGAGTAGATGTGCAGGGACCCCTGGATTGGGGCCTGGGGGCAGCCCGAAGGGCTCTTATTTGATTGGAATCAAGGGCATCCCCTCGTTCCCTTCCCCCATACCACCTTGTTGGTCCAGACGGGTGGATTCAAAGTCGGGCAGCTGATTCCTCTCGTTGAATTGGTCGTGAAGGGCAGACTTGAGCTCCTGGTTCTCGCGTAAGAGCAGCACCAGCTGTTTCAGTTCCTCGTTTTCAGCCACGAGGGCTTTGATTTCTTTTCTCAATGCCTCATAACGAGCAAAGATAGCCATCCCCTTAAAAGCGATATGAAATGGGGAGATTTTGCTGCCTCAGGGTGCCCCAAAAGAATGACATTCAGAGGGCCATGTGGGAGCCCCAGCTGCCAAGAGCTCCCCTCTCCTGTCCACTGCCAAGCTGTTAGGTGGGAGCTTGGATAACCGGCACAGTGACACAATCAGCCTTTGTGATGCGGCCAGGTGGGGGAGGGAAGGAACTTGAAGGTGTGGGGGTGGGGGGATCTGGGCTCTGCCTCAGTGAGGCAGAAGGAGCTCCTGGGTGGGCCAGGAATGCCCTGACCCAGCCAGGAGGGACCCTCGCCAGCCCAAAAGTGGTGCCTGGTTCTAGCCAGCTGCTTCCACAATAAAGGGGGGGGGTCTTCTGGGGAATCTGCTGCTTTGGGGCCTGGCCATGGGGTAGGGGGGAGGCTGATTGCAGCTGAAACATTGGCCTCTTCCTCTGGCCTGCCAGCCTGCTGACGAGGGTCTCTGGCCCTTCTGGCAAGAGGGAAAGAAGCACGTGGGTTCTGAGCCTGGCCTCCAGGGCAGCTCTCCTGGCTGGTGGCCTCCGGTCCATGGCCCCATTACAAGGGGCAAAGCCGAGAATGTGGGTGGTGCTCACAGCCCATGAATTGTCCGATGCTGGTGCAACCCAGGCCCTCCAAACTGTACTTCCAAGCTTTGTTTAAAATACAGAAAGACTGATTTAACGTGAGAGCATTGTTGAAAACAGCTAAACGACTCCTGTCCCCACAGATGAGATGGACGGGGTGCCTGAACTGTCTAGGGAGCCTTCAGTAAGCAGTCAAACATTCTGGGCCATCCGTGACTTGCCTATTGTCGTATTTATGCTTCCTCTGGACAAGAGGCCTTCTCCCCCCTTCCTCCACCCCCCTCTCCCCCGTCCTCTTGCAGAAGTGATATTGGGAAAAGATCACCTCTTGGCCTGCGGAGAAAGAAGCTCCGGTTGTGTGGTCAGCATTTGGCCAACTGTTGGTGCTCTGAAAGCTAAGCAGGCTCAGCCTTATTGACCCACGGCAGTGGGCTGGAGAGAAGTCCCCGAATTGTCCTGTGGGTGGGTTGGGGAACTGTGTCTTGTTGCGTGGAGCCTCACAGAAGACGTGAAAGTTGAGTTCCACCTGAGGCGGCTCACAGGAGGTTCCACGGAGCTTTGCCTGGAAGAGAAAACAGTGGCCCCTTTCCCAGCTCAGAGAGGACAGGAAGCACCCGTTGTGCAAAGAGTGGCACCTGCTCACACTGGAGGCTCCGCAGTCAGGCAGCTGTGAAGGGACAAGGCCATGGGGAGGGCACGGAGTGCGTCTCACACACACTGGCACCTCTCTGCAGCCATGGAGTCCCCAGCAGGTGCAGCCGAGGCCCACAATTTGGCTGTGGAAGGGTGAAGAGGGAGAATATATGGGGGAGGGGAGAGGAAGCAGCTTTTTCCCTGCCAAGTGCTGCCAGAGTGGTTGGGCTCAGATCAGGCAAGCAGCCAATGAGAGGACCCATTTCATAGCTCAACAGGCAGTGTTTCCCCACAGGTTCCCCACATTAATTCTTTGGGAGTTCTTACAAATGTATGTAAAGACAACCCCTGTTGAGGTAATTCTCTGTTAGGAGAATGAGCGCACACAGGGAGACGTAGTGAGAGTAGTGAAGAATAACACACAACCAGCACACAGATACAGTGTATAGTAAAATGTAGGTTTTTACTTCCAGTAAAAACGATTAAGCAAAGTTCAACAAACAGTCCAAGTCATTCACGGTTAAAGCAGTCAGTTTTCAGTCCAGGGAGAATCCAATTAACAAAGTCCAGTATCATAAATAGTTTAGTAACAGACTTACATCAAATCCAAGAATAACGACAATCAGCAAAAGTCAATAGGGAAATGCAGGAACGGCAACACTCTCAGCAACAACAGAACAACCCAGGTTTCTGGGTCCATCTTATGGCCGTTTGAGGAACCACACCCAATTACAATTTTAGCATTCCCTTAAAGAGACAGTATTAAAATGTCTATCCTGGTTTATATATTTTCCAACCCAACTGTTAGGTGACTTACATTCCTAACAACCCCCGCATTTGCAGCAGCTGATCCTCAGATCTGCCCTCCATGCTTTTTCATCCATCACATTAGCCCTGTTAAAACTGCATGTGGGGTGCTGGAAGATGACTGGTAAGGCCTAGTTGAGCAGGGAACATCTGGCACACGTTGGGCAAGCATGCAGTTCCTGCAGTTGTTGCACTAGTGGCTCTGGGCTTGCGCAGCTTGTGCTTGTGCCGTGCGTCTGTGATGGACCTCCCTTCCTTGGCTTGGCAGCCTTCGTGGATGGGGCCACTCCAGGCAGAGCAATTCTGTGTCAGTGTTTCCCTGGTGGTCGTGTCCATTTCAAGCATGTTCTAGAAGGCCTTTAGTAGCATACAGATGGCATGATCTGCCCACCGATCTAAAGGAAGTTAGAGGCCAAAAGATATGGAAAATAGCTGCAGAAACTGAATATGTGTAGTTTAAAGACAGGAGGAGTAGGGGTGATGTGATAGCCGTGTTCCAGTATTTGAGAGGCTTCCACAAATAAGACCCTGGGGGCAAACTATTCTCCAAAGCACCAGGAGGCAGGACAAGAAACAATGGATGGAAACTCACCAAGGAAAAAAGCAACCTGGAGTTGAAGATCAACTTCCTAACAGGACAATTAACCAGTGGAACAGAAGTTGCCTCCAGAAGTTGTAGGGGCTTCATCCCTGGAGGCTTTTAAGGAGAGACTGTTCAGCCATTTGTCTGAAATGATCCAGGGTCTCCTGCTTGAGCAGAGGGTTAGACTAGAAGACCTCCAAGGTCCCTTCCAACTCTGTTATTCTGTTAGCTATCTATGTGGACTTAGGGCAGATTTGCTCTAGCACTTCAGTGTCTGGTGCCCAATACTCTGCAAAGACACATCCCACATAGATGCTTGAGTTGTCCTGCATGCCTTCAATACACTCATTTTACAAGCAGACTGAAGGGCAGTGAGTATCAAGATCTCTGTAGACCTTCTGTTGCTCATCTAATTTCTCCACAGCACAGTGGGGTGCAACGTCCTGAAAGCAGAACTCGCCTCTGCTCTTTTGCAGTGGACTTCTGTACCGATAGTCAGTGTCTCGTCTCAGGCAATATTTATCTTCTCAAAATACCTGAGATAAGAAGTTAAACACTACAAAGGCTTCCATACAAAGTTTCTTTATTGGATTTATCAGCTATCCTCAAGGTATAACTCACAGTTATGTTGAGATTCATCTAATGTCCAATCTTTGCATTGTTGTCTTCATAGTGTGAAAAGATAGTTCATCCCATAATGATACAGCAAAGGAAGACTCCAGGTAGGAATGACCAAAACTCCCCCCAACCCAACTAGAGGTCAATTCAGTGACCAATCAGGATTACAGATGTGACCACATGACATGAACTACATCTCCCATGAGGCATTAACTGCATTTCCCATGAAGCATTCCCTTAAGGGGACCGCTCTCATTCCCAAACTAACTATATACTGTTTAACCAGCACGCTCCCTGCCTGGAATTATAAATTCCATTACCAGCTAACTATCAACTAAAGTAAACATTAGATAGTTGTTAAGCCTGGATTCCCCAACGGGTGTTAAGGAAAACAAACTAAACAGAACGTGCAGCGAAGTCAGATAGGAAGACAGGTAAATGTGTGAGATAAGTTTTCTAGTTAACACGCAGTAAAAATACAGATACGCTTGTGCTATCAAAAATATAGTTTATTCCATTTAAGAATTATAGCATAGTCAAACAAACGGTCCATTAGTCATATATCAATTTCAGTCAAGTCTTGTCGGGGATACTCTAATTGCAAAGTCCGTGTTGAATAGCCAATGTCAGTTCACTTACAATAAATCAGTCCAATCTTTTTACTATCTCTCCGTTGAGAAAAATCAACACTCCTTCTTCTCTCCCCTTTTCAGCAAGAACGCAGTCATCAATCCATTCAGTAATTAGAGATCAGTAGGCCAGAGAGAGAGAGCTGCATTGCCTCGCTTCTTATATAGTGCTTTTACAACCACACCCTTAATTACATTCTTGCTGTTAAAGTTACACACACTTTAACTAACAAACCATGATACCATATTTATTATTTTTTTACCCAAACCAGTTAGGGTAAACAATGTTATCCCTAACAATAGTGACATATCATCAAACAATGCAATGAGATAGATACAAAGCATGCAAAGCTTGAGGTTCAATCTTCGAGTTCAGCCTTTCTCCACAGCAACACTAGGTCAGTCTGGTGTAGAGCTTCTTGGTGAAAGTCTGCTGGTCACAGGAAGAATCTTGCGACCTCACTATCTGGACCTCGGCGGACAAATTCATCAGAACTCGGTAGGACTCGATGCATAAGTCCCATGGGCCATGAGTTCCAATGCACATCCTTGCCTTTTAGCAAGGCAAGGTCCCCTTCTTTGAGGTTCAGTTCTTTGGTCTTCCATTTATGGCAGTCTTGTAGGGTAAACAGGTATCCTTGCTTCCAATGGTTCCAAAGGGTATCAGAAAGCCGTTGGAATGGATGTTGTGAAGACATTTGCCTGGGATGGGGCCTGCAGCCGATTGACACAGACTATTCCTGAGATTCCCCATCCCAGTTCTGTTTTGAAGGCAAATGGGGAGCCTCTCGGGCCTCTGACAACTTCAGTGTAAGCTAAAACATCAGGGGCGTCTACTCCCAGCAAGAGCAGAATCTCGGTTTCAGGATCTAGAGTGGTAAGGTGATGAGCCATGTGCTTCAGGTGAGGTATGTTACTTGCTACCTCTGGTGTTGCAATCTGGCTGCGGTCAATTGGCATCCCATCCCATTCTAATAGAGGTGGCAGTGGGAACCGGGAACTCCCATCTAATGACTCTATATAGAGTCCAGTAGCTTTCCTTCCTGCCGTGCATTGTGGTATGATGCACATGATATTGTGAAGTGCACTTCTTCCTTCTGAACATCAAAAAGGTCGAAGAATGCGGACCTGGCTAACGAACGAGTGCTCTGAGGATCCAGTATTACATACATCTTCAGAGCTTCTTCTGGGCATCCATCGGGGTAGACGTTGGCTAAACAGATCTGAGGACATGAGCAAAGGGATAGTGTGTTCTCGCACACTGCCATGCACTTGACACTCGCCACCGGCTCCGGGTGTGCCTCGGTAGCACTCTGGGACTCCTTGGTCGAGGGAGGGTTGGGAGTTGTCTGCTGTGGTGGCTCAGAGTCTGGATGCAGAGCGGCTGGGTGCTCGGTGTTGTTGCATAAGTAACATCGCACCTTAGCTGTGCAGTCTTTGGCCATGTGTTCTGTAGACTTGCGACACTTGTAGCAGAGTTCGTATTCCCTTATCAAAGCTTTCCTTTGGTGCAGGGGTTTCTTTGCAAATACATTGCACCTGTTCAGCGGGTGTGAGGACTTGTGGAGTGGACAAATCTGGCCTTTCTTTGTCTCCGATGGGTTTCCCCCCATATTCTTTACGGGTGGGGTAGCAACTCTGGTTTTATGTATAGCCACGAGGGATTTTCCCTTTGCAGTTTGTGCCAGACCCATGGATGGTGCAGAGTTCTTGCTGGCTCTTTTGTCAGTTGGTGAACGATCAGCTCTGAGTCTGCGGGTCCAGGGGTCATTGCATGTCTGTACCTGGTGGGCCACGAATACTTTGAGAAGGGCAAAGGAAGGTTCTTTGTTTTGACCATTGGCCCTGTAGGCCTCAGTCAACTGGATCCATTGTTCAGTTAACAGCTGTGATAGTTTTCGAATGATTTTGCTTTGCATTTCAAACTGGTTAAGACAAGCGAGTCCCGGCAAGTCGGGATCCCTTTGTGCTGCTCTCAGCTGTATAAGTACATTAGAGAATTCCCTGAGCTGGCTAGGCTTGTTGAGACTGATCTTAGGGAAGCTGCTGAGGCGGTCCAAGAGCGAGGATTCCACCTCTGTGGGAGCGCCATACTCCTCGTCGAGTCTCTTCCACGTTAAACGAAGGGCAGCATCTGGATCTTTTAAGTGGGATCCGTAAATGTCCTTCACTGCTTCTGCAGACCACGGCCCTAGCCATGCTATCAAATGTACGAGTGCTTCATCAGGCTGCAGGCATGCGGCCTGAATGTTGTGTGTTAGGGATATACACCCTAGCAGAATCTGCACGGCAGTCAGGCAGGCAGGCAATTATGTGAGACAAACATTTTTGTAGTTTACACTCAGTAAAACAGATACAATGTGCTAGTTAAATAGTTTATTCCAATAATAGTTTTAGCATAGTCAAACAGTCCATATATCATACACTAGTTCAGTCTGTCCAGGGATTAATCAGTTGCAAAGTCCAGTGTCGAAAAAGAGGTCAGTAAACTTACAAATATCAGTCCAGTAATATATCTCTTCGCAGTAGAGATATGAAGAAGTCAAACCTCTTTTCTTCCTTCAGCAACAGCAGAGAACATGCAGTTATCACACCATCAATCCATCATCGTCAGCAAGCAATCCAGTAAGCCAGCAATCGATCCAGTTCTCTTGCTCCCTCTTATGGCGTTTTTACAGCCGCACCCAAAATTACATGCTTTGCAGTTTAAAGTGACACACACATAAACTCACTATCATAGTTTATATATATTATTTTACCCAAACTACGTTAGGTAACCATGTTATTCCTAACATACTCCCCTTTTGGGTAATATAATAATATATATATCTATTTACAACTTTAAACCATAGTTATCACAACTTTTTTTGTGTTTGACTGAACCTTGGGCTTTTGTAAATTGATCAGCAATATTTTCTTCAGTCATACAATATTCCAATCTTATTAAACCATTTTTTACAGATTGTCTTACATTCAGATATCTAAGATCTGTATGCTTAGATCTCGTTTTTACAGCAATATTTGTAGCCAACCGTATGGCTGCTTGATTGTCCTCATAAACTACAATGGAATCATTAACAGTTATTCCCATATCCAATAACAACTGTTTATACAGAATTAAATCAGTACATAATAAAGATAGACATGAAAATTCTGCTTCCATTGTGGACATACTTATGTGTTGCTGTCTAATTGACCTCCAACCAATCAGTGCTTTTCCTAACATTATAGCCGTACCTGAAGTTGATTTCCTAGTGTTTATGTCTGTTGCAAAACTTGCATCAGCATATGCACTTAAAATCAGATCATCTTTTGGCTCCAAATACAATGCATAGTGCATTGTCCTTTTAAGATATCTTAATATGTCGCTTGCCAGTGTCGTTCAGTGGGTTCAGCATTGAATGTTGCCAATTGATTAACGCCATAGGCAATATCTGGCCTTGACCAATTACTAATGTACGATAAACTACCAATTAGTGATTGATAAATAGTCTTATCGAATTTTGGACTTTGAGCATCAGTGTGGCCAAATTCCTGACTCATTGGAGTTTTAGCTGGTTTACAAAGTTCCATCTTGTATGTTTTTAGTAATTGATAAATCTTATCCTCTTGAGATATCTTATAGCCACTTTTAGTTTTATTTATTGTCAATCCTAGATACTGTTTTATCTCTCCTAATTGCTTTAATTTTATCCTCTTACCTAATAATGATATTATTTCAGTAGCTTCATTATTAGTTTTTGTAATTAAAGCAATATCATCTGTAAACAACAATAATAATGACACTATTCCATTTTTCTCTCTCTTAAATACACATGGATCAGCTAAACCTGCTTTAAACCCTATATTGTTTAACTCCTTAACAATATATTGGTTCCATTCGTAACCAGATTGTTTTAATCCATAGAGACTCTTTTTAAGTTTCCAACAGTCATTATTTGTTTTATCATCCTTAATTCCTACAGGTTTCTTTAAGTATATAGTGTGCTGCAATGGTGCATGCAGATAGGCAGTTTCTACATCTAAGTGATTTATAATATAATTCTTCTTAGCTGCCCACACTAAAGCTGCTCTCAAGGTTGTTGCTTTTAGACTCGGTGCAAATACTTCATCATAATCACATGCAGTTTGATTAAATCCTTGAGCTACCAACCTAGCCTTATGGGTAACAGTCCCATTTTTACCTGTTTTTAATTTAAATATCCATTTACAGCCAATGGACTTTTCACCTGGAGGTAATTTAACATTTTCATAAACTTCCATTTGTTTCAATGAATTTAATTCTTTCTCCATTGCTTTTTGCCAATTTTCTTGTTCCTTTGTTGGATACATTTTAAGTTCTTCAACAGTAGTTGGAACTTTACTAACTTGGCAAACTACACTTGCTTGGTACCTGTCAGATGGTCTGGTTTCATGTGTTGATCGTCTAGGTATTACAGGGCTTACAGGTAGACTTTCATGTACTACCTGTTCCTGGTTATCTATTTCTTCCTGTTCATCTATTTCTTCCTGTTCTGGTCCTATGTGCTCTTCCTGTACTTCCTCTTTAATTGTACACTTCTTATTACTGATATGTGATTTTGGTCTTTTGTAGGTTTCTATGATTACATCCTTACTTGAATCTTGTTCCAGTTTTTCCCATCCTACATGTTCAGGGAATTGTGCACT
Organism: Notechis scutatus; assembly: GCF_049901735.1. NCBI lineage: Eukaryota > Metazoa > Chordata > Lepidosauria > Squamata > Elapidae > Notechis > Notechis scutatus. Next base: position 210,629,530 of record NC_142011.1, read on the forward strand.
AGCACTACAGTAAACTCTAGGTGTACCTTTTTCCCAGAATCTGTATGATTTGTGATTAGATTCATAACCTACAAATAATAACTTTTTAGCCCTATGCTGCCCCTTATGTCTCAGTTGTGTAGGAATATGCACCCATGCTGGTGCTCCAAATGTGTGCATGTAGCTTAGGTCAGGTTTTTTACCATGCCACCGTGTGAATGGTAATTCACCTGTTGTTGAGTTAACAACATTATTTAATATATGATTACCACACATTATAGCTTCTCCCCACAAAGTTTCAGGTAATCCTGAATCCGACAACATAGTACGAGCCATTGCCTGTATTGTTTGGCCTCGTCTTTCTATAAAGGAGTTATGTTGTGGCCTATATGGTGCAGACTTTTTATGTTCAACACCTGCCATCTTCAGTTTATTTTGGAATTTATTATTTATAAATTCCGTACCATTATCAGTTACAAGAGTTACTAGTTTCCTTTTAGTTTTTCTTTCTTTCTTTCTTTCTTTATTTATTTATTTGATTTGCCAATTGTTTACAAGATAATAAGTATAAGTGTATACATAGTTGTGAATACATGAAATGGGTACATATAAGAAAAATAAAAGAATAAGAGAAACAATAGGACAGGGACGGTAGGCACGATGGTGCGCTTATGCACGCCCCCTACAGACCTCTTAGGAAAGGGGTGAGGTCAATAGTAGACAGTCTAAGGTTAAAGTTTTTGGGGTTTGGGGAAGAGACTTTAGAGTCGGGTAGAGTATTCCAGACATTGACCACTCTATTGCTGAAGTCGTATTTCCTGCAATCAAGTTTGGTGCGGTTAACTTTGAGTTTGTATCTATTGTGTGCTCTTGTGTTGTTATGGTTGAAGCTGAAGTATTCATTGACAGGTAGGACATTGCAATGTATGATTTTATATACCATGCTTAGGTCAGACCGAAGACGGCGTAATTCAAGGTTTTCTAGTTTTAGAATTTCAAGTCTGGTGGCATAAGGTATTCTACAACGAGTAGAAGAGTGGAGAACTCTTCTTGTGAAATATTTCTGGACTTTCTCAATTATGCTAATATCAGATACGTAATGAGGGTTCCAGACTGATGAACTGTATTCGAGTATTGGTCTAGCAAATGTTTTGTATGCTCTGGTTAGTAGTGTGATATTACCAGAGAAAAAACTACGTAGGATTAGGTTAACAACTCTTAATGCCTTTTTGGCTATGTAGTTGCAGTGGGCTCTAGCACTTAGATCATTAGAGGTGAGTATTCCAAGGTCCTTTACAGAGCTTGGGTCATCAACAAGATCTTGACTATTCAGCTTGTATTTTATTTTCTGATTTTTTTTGCCAATATGTAAGACAGAGCATTTATTTGTTGAGATTTGGAGTTGCCATTTGTTTGACCATTCAGATACATAGTCAAGGTCTTTTGTAAGGTAGCAGTATTGTCTGTGGTATTGAACAGCTTTACATCATCAGCGAAGAGAACGCAATTGCTCTTAATATGATCACAGAGGTCGTTTATGTAGAGTATGAAGAGAGTTGGTCCTAGAACACTGCCCTGGGGGACACCACTATTGACAGGTACTGGATTTGATAGAACGCTCCCGATTTTGACCATTTGTTGTCTGTTTGACAGGAATGCTTCTATCCAGTTATTCAGTTGTCCAGAGATACCATAGGATTTTATTTTTAGGAGTAGTTTGTCGTGTACCACTGAATCAAAGGCTTTACAGAAGTCTATGTAGATTGCGTCAATTGCTTTGCCCTGGTCGAGTTGTGTCGTCCATATGTTTTTGCAGTGTAAGAGTTGCAGATTACAGGATAGTTTTTTTCTGAAACCAAATTGTTTATTGGAGAGTAGGTTGTTTGACTCTAAGTGGAGGATGATGGATTGGTTAATAATTGATTCTGCAAACTTAAAATAATTCTTTCTGCAAACTTCAACCAATTAAAGAAATTCTGATATGTTTCCGTTTTACTCTTCATTAAATAACAGAAACCATATCTAGAATAATGATCCATTATACTTAATATATAACAAGCACCTCCCACACTTGGTTTTTTAGGACCTATAATATCAGCAAATACGACCTCTAGAGGCTCTTTAGTTTTAAATCCATTTATTCTATTTGCTGGTATTACCTTGCTTTTTTCTTGACTACACGCATTGCAGTGCAAATACTTACTGCAAATACTTACTGCAAGGCTTCAGTTTTATACCTTCAGACAGTTCAACCGTTGGCTTGAGCATTTTAAAATTTATATGCCCTAAACGTCTGTGTAACAAATGTATGCATTCATCATGAGGTTTAACGTTATTATACACTGTGTTAACTACCTCTGATGAATTATCATTTAAAACATACAATTCACCCTTTAAAGTTGCAGTTACTTTTTTACCTTCTTTTTCTATTATGCAGTTTTCTCCCCTAAAGGTAACTACATAACCTAGTTTAACCAAAACTCTAACCGAAAGCAAATTAAACTTAAGTTGTGGTACATATAACATTTTTACATTTTCTTTTATGCAAGAACAATGTGCAATACCTTCACCTTTTGCTTTCATTTTCCAGCCATTAGCTAACAACATCTGCTGTGAACTCGTGGACATCTTAACAAATCTTTTCTTATCTTTCGTTATGCAGTGCGATGCTCCACTATCTACAACCCATAAATTATTATTCACAGTTTCGTTGCTATACATGGCTAACTCTAAGCATTTTTCATTCTTTTGATGCCTTTTAGCATTCTGGCTGGCATTGCGGCGTTTTCCTTTCTTGCAGAATCTAGCCAAATGTCCTTTTCCTCCACAATTAAAACATTTTCTAAATGTATAGGCTGTCGAAGATTCTTTATCTTCTTCTTTTGGTTGTTCCCTTCTGAGTTGATCCCTTTCAAGCCTTCTCCTGGCTTCTTCAATTAATCTGCCAGTAATGTCAGTTAATGTGAGGTTATCTTTTGGCAGTACTTCCAGTGAAGTTACATAGTCATCATAGCTCTCATCTAACGAAGATGCAGTTCCTGAAAAATTCTCTTCATTGTGTTTATATGAGTCAACATGTCTCCATTCTTTTGAAGATGTGTTCTGAACAGTTTCTGTGTAAGATTTATATGTGCTCCTACACTGTCTCGAACATAAATCTTCTTTAAATTCTCCCAACATTTCGCAGCTGTTTCTTCTCCACGAATATGGACAAGCTGCTGGTCATAGAGTGTCAGTCCTATTATACAGAGAGCTTGCTCATTCTTTAGTTTATATTCTTGTATTTTCTGGGCATCATCCTCATCTTCCGGATCCCAAGCATCTACCTCTGGTGGGTTTTGAATTATACTCCACAAACCTTCTCTGCGTAGAAGTAGGCTGCATTTCATAGACCATGAAACATAGTTTGTTCCATCCAGTTTGGATATTAGAGACAAACTTTGTAAATTGACTTGTGCCATCTTTTTCTGGATATTAAACTATAATTAATAAAACACAGCTGTCTGTTTACAGTATTGTGTAACTACACAAACTCTCACTTTATATAAGCCTGTTATATCCTGGTTAGTCTGACTGTGCAGCCTGGGCCCATAACCAGTGTTAGGGATATACACCCTAGCAGAATCTGCACGGCAGGCAGGCAGGCAGGCAAATATGTGAGATAAACGTTTTTGTAGTTTACACTCAGTAAAACAGATACAATGTGCTAGTTAAATAGTTTATTCCAGTAATAGTTTTAGCATAGTCAAACAGTCCATATATCATACACTAGTTCAGTCCGTCCAGGGATTAATCAGTTGCAAAGTCCAGTGTTGAAAAAGAGGTCAGTAAACTTACAAATATCAGTCCAGTAATATATCTCTTCGCAATAGAGATATGAAGTCAAACCTCTTTTCTTCCTTCAGCAACAGCAGAGAACACGCAGTTATCACACCATCAATCCATCATCGTCAGCAAGCAATCCAGTAAGCCAGCAATCAATCCAGTTCTCTTGCTCCCTCTTATGGCATTTTTACAGCTGCACCCAAAATTACATGCTTTGCAGTTTAAAGTGACACACACATGAACTCACTATCATAGTTTATATATATTATTTTACCCAAACTACGTTAGGTAACCATGTTATTCCTTGCATGAAGATACTCTTCCATAGTAGATATCCTTTGCCTGGCTTGTCAGAGAATTTGTATACACCATTAGCGGCCAAATCTAGCTTTCCTCTCCTTAGTGTCAACTCTCTCCAGAGTGCTGGATCATCCACTGAGGTTGCATGGGGGTTGTAAGTAAGATGCATTGGTACGGTGAGGTCTCCCTTTGGATTCTCGTGGACTTGGTCCGGGTTGTGTCTCAATGATGGCTTGTAGTCTTTCCCCCTGTACTTCCTGAGGAGATTGTCCTGCCATGTCGTATACGATGGCTGTGCTTCATGCTGCTGGGCAGGCAACCACGTTTATCTTGGTGTACCTCTGAGCTCGAATTGTGTTGAGGTTGTGGCAGGAACTCCATTGCATTTGGGTTGAGCTGGGAAGTTGATGCTTGATGTATGTCTCCTTGCTGAGAAACCTTCGCTGTTAATGGTGGGCTAATTTGCTTGCTCTGTAGGTCTTGAGACATTGGGGTAAGTTTTTTAACTGCGGAGAAGGAATCTCGAGCTTTGGGTCATACAGCATCAATTTTTGGACTGGCATTTAGAGCCTGTGGTTGAGATTCTCCCCCTCGATCCCCTGGTTTTGGGAGACTGCTGACTAACTATGCCAGTTCCACCTGCTCGTGCCATAGCAAGTATTGTTCATCCACATAGGCCTTGAGACATTTATCTGGGCTCTCTCTCTCCAACTCTCCAAGATTGAAGTTGAGGGAAGCTTCGTCGGCCACCTTCTGCAATGCTGCGGCTCATGCTGTCTTTGCTGCCATCTCCCGTTGTCGTTCGAGCAACTCCAATTTGGCCTGAGCCTTTGCCATTTCTTCCTGTTGGCTGGCCTGAGCTTTGGCCATTTCTGCTGCTTAAGCTGCTACTGCCTCCTTCTGCCATGTCACCTCCATTGTTGCACATAGATCTGCCTTCGCTACTGCAGCTTCGATTTGAGCTTCTACAGCTCGTTCTGCATAACTTGCTGCTCTTGAGGCCTTAGATGCATTGCTGTGATGGGAGGATGCTGTGGAAGGGTGGGAAGAGCTAGTGCAGAGAATTGCCGTGAGACGCTGGAACCTACTTGAGATCTAGTTGGCTTGGGATGGAGGGAGGAAGCCTTCTTAAAATAGTGGGAGGAAGCCAAGTGTGATCGAGGGGCTATGTCAGATGTGGCCTTCTCCCTTGACATTTCCTCCAGCTGTAGCACAGCGTGGAGCACTGCATGGAGGGAGTCTTTGCCTCTCTGAACATGGTCCTTGTGTTCCTTGTTTAACTCCTCAAAGCATTGTATATGGTCTTGGAGCTTTGAGTCACACAGCTTCGACTGGATGGATTTGAGGCTACTTTCGCTGTCTCTCCACCATGCAAGAAGCTAATCTATTTCATTCATCAATGAGTGGGTGCTCTCGAGGGACAACTTGCATTTGGGGGCATTGTAGATCTTCAGCAACTCCGACCATGAGTCTGCATAGCATCGATACTGCCTGTTCCAATCCTCCCTCAAGTGTGACTGCATGGCCTCGGTAGACTTTCTTTGCTGTCTGAGGTCATAGGCTTTCTGAGGTACCCTTGCCTCGTCAGAAATTTGGACATCTGATTTTGGGCTTTGGGAACCAAGCTCCACATTTACGTCAAGGGTGGGTGGAGGGTTCAAGTCTTCTGGCACATCAGAGACATCTGTCATGGCTGAAGACGCTGCCATGCTTTATATTAGCAAAAAGTGAATTTTGGAAAATTTAGCAGTTTTCCATGCAATTCCCTGTTTTTCCACTTGGGTGCGCTGCAAGCAGGTAGCTAAATTTAGGAGACACCGATGAAATTCACTACTTGACCACTGGGTTGCGTTTCTGGTTGGTAGCTCAATTTAGGAGATTCCGTTGAAATTTACTGGTTGGCCGCTAGAGTGCATTGCAAGCTCTGGAAGACACCGGTGCAGTACACTGGTTGGTCGCTAGTGTCAGCTTTGAAATTCAGCTGCCACATTTTTTTAAGAGAGGAGTTGGAGGAGTTGAAAAGTTCAAGGTTATTCTGTATGTCGTATTAAGAAATTCCAATGGCAGTTAATTGGTTCTCATGATTTATGAAGTGTAGAAGTGGGAGAAGGGAGGAGAGAAGGTGGATTCTATGTAACACACGAAAATTTTTCACTGCCTTTGACATGCCAAATCTGTTCCTAAATAAATCAATTGGAGAGAAAATGTCTTGGAGTGATTGATATGGATATTTTCTGGATGCCTTACAATTATTTCCCAAAGTCATCTTTTATTTTTGAAGGGGGCTTGGCTGATACCCCAGAGTTCTTTTCCCAGAGATGGATAAAGATCAACAATCAGCTGAAGTTGGAGATGTGCTGGAGGGAGCTTGTGGGGGCCCTCCTTCCGGAGTATTAATTGAACCTGCCAGCCCTTGTTTGGAGGAGATGATGGATGCTTTCAGAATGGCAGTAGGAGAAAGAGATTTGGGAGCTATACTGAAGCATTTCAACTCAAGAAGTTGTTATAACCCAGATGTAATCCAGCTGTCTGAAGAGAAATCTTTTTCTAGCCCCAGGCATATTGCTATTCTGCCAGATTGGAGGGAAGAGAGACAATTGTGGTTGGAATTCTCCCAAGAAGACACCCCCAAGATTTATCCTGGAAGTCCATCTAGGACAGATTTACATCAACAGTTCCAGAATTTAAAGGTGACAGGTTTGGTCTCACAGTCTGTTTGGATGGGTGGAAGCTAGAGACCACCCATATTCACTTACTCAAGTATCATGAGGAACGAGGAGACTATACAGATGCCAGTTGGTGGAAGCCAGAAAGAAGCATCGACTGACAGAGGTATGTTGCAGCCTCCGAGGCAATCCCCTCATTTTCCAGAATTTTGCCCCCTGCAGAGAGTATCCCTCCAGGGTGGGGATTTTATCCAGGCCAGGGGTGGATTCAATGCCAATGGCAGCCAGCATCAACACAGTCCTGGTCTGAAGGGGGGTTGCCCAGACAGCAGACAGGAGCCACTTCCCCTCCATCCAACCAGGGAACCAGGCCACACCCATCTTCCTCCTGGCAACCACAATTGCAGCCCCAACCAACAGCGAGGCCACAAGGACCCCTATTCCAGAGAGGCACCACCCAGCCAGGATTCAGGGGGCCTGTTAGTCCCCTAACAATTGGGTTGGGAATATATAAACCAGGATAGTCGTTTAATACTGTATCTTTAAGAGAATGCTGTAAGTGTGAGTGGCTGAGGTTCCTCCAACGGCCATAAGATGGAGCCAGAAACCTCTGTGCATTTCTGTTTTGCCGTATTGCCTGATTGTCATTCTACTTGGATTGCTGTGAGTCTTGCAACTGTTAGCAAACTCCGTTTACTGAACTTTGTTTATGATACTTGACTTCATTTTTTGATTATCCCTGGACTGATATTAACTGCTTTAACTGTGTATGATTTGGACTGTGTTGGACTTTGTTTACCCATTTACTGGAAGTAAAATCTATATTTTACTATTCAGTGTATCTGTATGCTGGTCGTGTGTTATTCAACATCACTCTCACTACGTTTCCCTGAGTGCACTTATTCTCCTAACAGGGAATACCTCAACAGGCAGTCTGGAAGAAAGAAGCATTCATTGTACGATGGGCTTTATTGACTTGGAGGCATTTTCTAGAAGGGGTGCCAGAGGCCTTTGAGGTATGGACTGATCATAAGAACCTTGATGCTCTAAAGACCCCTAGGAGATTATCACCCAAACAAGTCCGCTGGGCCCAATATTTCAAGTGATTCAATTTCAACATTAAATGTATCCCTGGAGGGAAAAACGTACTGGCGGATGGTCTGTCCCGAAAACCTCAGTTTGACAGCCACCAAAAAGAAATAGTACAAGCCTTAATTTCAGATGCTCAATCGGCAGGCCAAGTGACCACTCGAGCCCAAGCCAACTGCAACCCCAAATGCCTGGAAGATAAGCTGACTGCAGAATTGAAAACGGCCTATTGACCGATCCTTGGTTCCTGGACAATCAAACCGAGTTGACCATGAATGATGGACTAGCTTGGAAATGGACTAAGCTTTATGTATCCACAACCCTAAGACTACTGGTACTAAAGCATAGCCATGACTCCCAGCTGGGAGGCCACTTCGGATTCCTAAAAGCCCTACATTTACTGAGAAGACAGTTCTGGTGGCCAAAAATGAAATCTGATGTCAAGGACTATGTAAAAAGTTGTTCAATTTGTGCCACAATGAAACACAGAACTGGAAAAACCCCTGGCCTCCTGCAACAAGTTGCTGAACCAACCCAACCTTGGAAAGAAATAGCAATGGACTTTGTTGTTGAACTACCTGAGAGTGAAGGGAATACAATCATTTGGACTATAATTGACTTATTCTCTAAACAGGCCCATTTTATAGCCTGCAAAGGACTTCCATCTGCGAAAAAACTTGCAAAGCTGTTCGTGAAACATATCTATAGACTACATGGAGTACCTCGTAGAGTAATATCGGACAGAGGGGAACAATTTACTGCAAAATTTTGGAGGGAATTTCTGAAATCCATTGGTTCCTCTCAAGGGTTATCCTCAGCTTTCCATCCTGTTTGTAACGGAGCAGCGGAGAGGGCTAACACCATGATTGAACAGTACATTAGATGCTATGTAAATTAACAACATGAAAATTGGGCTGAGTTATTACCTTTTGCAGAGGTTGCTTACAATAATGCAGTATATAGCAGCATGGGATTGACTCCATTCCAAATCAACACTGGAATGGATTTTGTCCTGATGCCAGAATTACCTAGCCAACCTCCCTTGTCCATGTCCCTAACAGAATGGATGAACTCATTAAAGAAAGGATGGGAAGATACAAAAAAAGCTTTGAACGAAGCTGAAAAAAATTATAAAAAACAGGCGGATAAACATAGATTACTTCAACCACCTTTTAAAGTAGGGGACAAAGTATATTTGTCGACCAAGTATCTTAGGTTGAAGCTGCCCGGTAAGAAGCTGGGTCCAAAATTCTTGGGTCTGTTTCCAATTTCAAAAATAATCAATCCGGTCACTGTTCAATTAAGTCTTCCTCGATTATTGGGGAAAATTCATCCAGTGTTCCATTGTAGTTTACTAAAACCAGCTACTGCATCAATAATAAGACCACTGCCAATCGCTCCCCCTAAACTGTAATGGTATGGGGGAAACACATTATGAGATTCAAAAAATTCTCGATTCTAGATTGCACCATGGCCGATTGCAATATTTGGTCTTATGGAAAGGATACCCCCTCTCAGATGCTAGTTGAGTAAAGAGTTGGGATGTTCATGCTGATCAATTGGTGAACCAATTCCATGAGGATTTTCCCCACAAACTGAAGGGTCCTCATGGAGGGGGGAGAGGGGGTTAAGGGCGATGTATTAACCCCTGTATGTTTTTTTTTCTTTAGGAGGAGTTTTCAAGGGGGGACGCCTGTCAGCTTTGAAATTCAGCTGCCACAATTTTTTTAAGAGAGGAGTTGGAGGAGTTGAAAAGTTCAAGGTTATTCTGTATGTCGTATTAAGAAAGTCCAGTGGCAGTTAATTGGTTCTCGTGATTTATGAAGTGTAGAAGTGGGAGAAGGGAGAAGGTGGATTCTGTGTAACGCGCGAAAAATTTTCAGTTTGGGAAATTGCCTTTGACATGCCAGATCTGTTCCTAAATGAATCAATTGGAGATAAAATGTCTTGGAGTGATTGATATCATGGATACTTTCTAGATGCCTTACAGCTAGAGTGAATTGCAAGCTCTGGAAGACACTGGTGCAGAACACTGATTGGCTGCTACAGTGCATTGCAAGCTCTGGAAGACACTGGTGCAGTACACTGGTTGGCCGCTAGAGTGCATTGCAAGCTCTGGAACATGCTGGTGCAGTACACTGGTTGGCCGTTAGAGTGCGTTGCAAGCTCTGGAAGATGCTGGTGCAATACACATGTTGGCCACTGGGGTGCGCTGCAACAGGTAGCTTGATTGCAGGCAGTTAAGCTTTGAAGAGTAGTCATCAAAGGATGCTGTCATTTAATCTTATGTTCTGCTCAACTGGGTTTGGGCATTTTCCTTTGTGTAGAATTTAGACTGATTCTTGCTAAATTCATCTAAGGATTTGCCTCTCCAATTTGGAAAGGGGATAACAGGAGGGCAACTTTCTTTTAGCTGTAAGCTGGGGGGTTTTGGTTTCCATGCAGAGTAGCTTAAGGTATTTACAACTCGGTTGCTTGGAGACCACCATCATAAACTCAAAGTAAAGCTGGGCCCCTTTTTATTGCCTGTTTCCTCCATGGCACAGAGAGGAATCAAACTTTTGTTCTAGCAGTTCCAGAGATAAGGAATAATGCAGTTTCTTTGCTTTAGGACACAAGAAAAGATCACTTGGACTGTTTCGACTGCATTTTGTTAGTACGAAACTGGAGGGCTCGTAGGGAGAGACAGGGAAACAGCATGGGTGCAATCTTCTATTTGCTTAACAGTTCCTCTTCCCTCTTCTAAGATACAATTCAAAATTCTTGCTACTGATTTAAGAAGGAATAAAAAAACTTATGTTTTCACCATTTATAGGAAATCAGATTCCATATCTTTTCACTGTCTCGTCTCAGGCAATATTTATCTTCTCAAAATACCCGAGGTAAGGAGTTAAACACTACAAAGGCTTCCATACAAAGTTTCTTTATTGGACTATCTCAGGCATCCTCAAGGTATAACTCACAGTTATGTTGAGATTCATCTAATGTCCAATCTTTACACTGTTGTCTTCATAGTGTGAAAAGATAGTTATCTTCATCCCATAATGGTACAGCAAAGGAAGACTCCAGCATGATGCTGGGGTCCAGGTAGGAATGACCGAAACTCTCCCCAACCCAACTAGAGGTCAATTCAGTGACCAATAAAGATTAAAGATGTGACCACATGACATAAACTACATCTCCCAAGAGACATTAACTACATTTCCCATGAAGCATTCCCTCAAGGGGACAGCTCTCATTCCCAAACTAACTATATACGGTTTAACCAGCACAGACACTGGAGAGAGGCTGCCAGAGTACTTGAACTGGTCCACTGCTTCTCATTTCTGACTTTTGATTGTGATTTTGAGTTCTGCGTACAATGCATGAGGAGCAGACTGGTGCACAACCACCGACTTCTGAATACTGGTGGGGAGTCCAAAGTTGTCACAACCATGGAGAATTTGTCCACACTGACTTGCATCTCTGGCCCTGAGCCAGCATTCAGGACATGGTCATCAGCTAAGAGGAAGCCGCTCAGAACAACTTCTAAGTATCTATCTCATGTATTCAAAACTATATTTATTCTTATACCTGTATCTTGTAAGCGATTGACAAATCAAACAAAATGTCAATGTAAAACTTCCTTCATTTGGTGAAAGTTTGAGGCCTCCTTAAGTTGAAGAGCTTCCCATCCACTCTGTACTTGAATTGGACTCCAGCTCTGCTGCCCTGAAAGGCCTCAGACAGCCTGGCAGCTTGGCCTGAGTCTTTTGATGGCCTCGCTTCCTTGAGGTCACAGCTTGGAGCTTCACTTTGGAGACAATGCACCTTTGTTCTGTCCAGCAGTCAGCACAACACAGGCGCATTCTGACATCCCACCTTTTCTCCTGACAAGGACATAATAAGGTGCAATGCTTGGAGTCGAGGTACAGCCAGGAAGTAGCCAAGTGGAAACCTGCACCGGTGATGAGGAAGTTGCGTGTTGCACGGGTCTTTGGTGAGAGAGGACCTGTCACACTTGCCCACTCTCCCGACGGCTCCCACCCGGCTGCAGAATCTCACCATTCTCTTGCACTGAAGAGGCCAAGCAAGATCTCACTGTTGATCAAAGGGTATCTACTTCTTCATGGAGCCCGTCTTTCATCTCAGGATAAGAGTCAGGAGGGACCTTGGCTGAACCCTCGTCCAACCCGTCTGAAGTAGAAAATACTGTTTTGTTCCGTCTCTTCTTTAAAACCTCCAGTGACGGAGGCCCTGCAACAGGGCTGTCAGACTCCTTGCCTGCAGACCGGATGCACCCTGCTCTGGCCACACCCATGCCCAGTTTAGGGAAAGGGAAAAGTCCCGATTCATCAAGTGACTTGATGACGTGACTTAAGTTGCCCTACAACTTCTTGTGGCAAGTTGTTCCACTGATTGTTCTGTCAGGAAATTTCTTCTTAGTTCCAGGTTGCTTCTCGGTGAGTTTCCACCCATGTTCTTGTCTTCAGGTGTCTTGGAGAACGGCCCCTCTCCTTTGGGGGCAGCCCCTCAAATCCTGGGAAAGTGCTATCACGTCACCCCTGGTCCCTTTTTTTCCATTAGGCAAGACATACCCACTTTCTGCAGATGGTTTAGCCTATCGCGGACATCTTCCTCTTCTCTACACTCTTTCTGGAGTCTCAACATCTAAAGCACCGGAAGGCCAGACAAGGAACAATAATGGAAGGAAACTGATCAAGGAGAGATTCAACCTGGAAATAAGGAGGAATTTTCCGACAGGGAGAACAATCAACAGACAGAAGAGAAGTTGCCCTCGGAAGTTGTGGGAGCTTCATTCCTTGAGATTTTCAAGACTGGACTGTCACCTGTCAGGAATGGTGTAGGATCTCCCGCTTGGGCAGGGGGTTGGACTAGATGACCTCCAAGGTCCCTTTCAACTCTGATTATCTGTTAGTTTTTACATTGTGGTGACCAAAAGCAGATGCAATATTCCCAAGTGTGGTCTCCCCAAGGCATTATACAGTGGCACTAACACTTCACACGATCTTGGTTCTCTATTATCCAAGGTGGTCCTGGTGGGGGCATAGGTGCCAATCAGGGTGGCCCATCGCCACAGGAGTCTTTAAAGAACGGTGGCGCTGAGAGGAGTGTGTAATTTGGATTTATGTGAGAGTGACGGTGTCAGCCTGTCTTCCCCATTCCCATCCGTTTGCGCAAGTGGCTTGCGTGCATCTGTCACTCGCACAAATGTGGAACCATCTCCCCCCCCCCCCCAACTGTCGATCCGCAAAGCCAGGAAGGTTGGAGGCAGCTGCCCTGGAAGGTTCCTGCAGCGCCCACGGTCACCTCTCCATCCCTCCTTGGAGCCTCCTGTGCAACTCATTCAAAGGAGCTCATTCACAAGATCAGGTAGCCCCCAGCCCAGGAAAGGGCCCTCCAGACAAGCAAAGACTTTGCTGTGGGCGTATTCTGACTTTTATTAGACTGCTATTTATACAGCTTAGTGCAGAGGCTGGCCTTGAGGGCAGAGCGGCAATGGCTCAACATGCAGCATTTCAAGCCCCCCAAAGCCAGCCACATGTGGAGGGGGAGGGTGGGGGGGGGGAGAAGAGAGAGGAAAGTGCCCTCAAGTAACATCAACATCCTGGTCAAGAGGTCTCGGCAGACCCCCAACACGGAGGTGCCAAGAGAGACTTCGAGCTGTGCACCCTCAGGGCTGCCCAACACCCACAGCCCCCCCTCCCCCCAGGGTGAAACACTCTGCCCGGGACGGCCAGGGGGAGCCAGTGGGGAAGGCCATGCCCAGCAAGCAAGGGGAAGGCAGGCCAGGGTGGGCATCAGAGGGACCCAGCAGGGGTTCCTGGGCCCAGGAGGGCAGTTTCCAAAATGAAACAAGACATTTCTCAAGCAAAATGCAGCAGACAAGAGCAGCAGCCTATGTACACCCCTTCCTCAACTCCGGTTCACCCAAGACATGCCGGGCATAAATCCCTTCTCTTCCCCGCTCTGGACAGGCAGACCAAAGAAGAGTGCCCACCGCTGCCACCTTGCGGAGCCGCCTACCGGGGGAGCATCAGGACTCCAACCGGGCCCGTAGGGAAAAGAGAACAAAACTGGGGAGGGGAGGGGGTTGTGAGGGAGGACAGGGCTGGAGACGGCCTAATCCTTGGCACGGCCAATGATGGCCAAGATGTACAGGAAGATGTTGATAATGTCCGTGTAGAGGTTGAGGGCCGCAAAGACGTATTCCTCCTGGCTGATGGCCAGCTGCTTGTTCCCCAGGATCAGCTGGGTGTCCACCGCCAAGAACTGCAAGAAGCAGCGGAGTTAGTCCCCAAACTGGGGGTGGGGGTCTTCCTCTCAGCCTCCCGCACAGCAGCCCCTGCCGCTCCACGAGGAGACGCCCCCTTCCCAGTGGGGCCCAGTCACTCACGCAGGTAAAGAGCAGGGCCCCGAGGGACGCGTAGACGATCTCCAGGATGCGGTTTCGGATGAAGATGCAAAGGATGGCAAAGATGAACAGGACCATCAGGCAGACGATCAGCACGCCGCGGCAGGAGGTGAAGTCGTACTTGGTCTGCCAGAGGGGAGGGGGCCACAGGGCAAGTCAGAGAGGGATTTGACATCCAGGCTGCTTTCCCAGACTGACCCCCGCTCACATGCAACAACCCCCCCCTCCAGCTGTGGTCTTGCTTCTCAAAGGCTCTGCCTCTCAGGTTGGAGGACAGCCGTGGTGTGTGCTGCAATGAGGCAGGGGCTCTGCTCTAGAGGACCTGGATTCTGTACCCTTCTGGCACAGGCACGGTGGCTTCACCAGGAACCTCACTCCCGGGCCCTTCACTCCCAGTGATAGCCCAGAGCAGCACTGCCAATGGGCATGGGAAATCCTGGGGTCCAAAGCGAGTGGGTGCTCTCCAATCCCCCGTGCACACCTGGGAACATGACCCCAACATGTATGCGGCCACATGGCCCAATTCCCCCATCCCAGAGGAAGCCGAGGGCCCCCACCTGCAAGGAGAAAATGACAACGGTGAAGCACACGGCAGTTGTGATGCCCACGGCCATGATGACGGCATCCGTGTTGTAGAAGCTGGCGATCATGCCCACCATGTAGGAGAGACTCAACGTCAGGATGGACTGCAGTGGGAAACGAGGGTGTCAGTGCCTCCACCAGAGCTTGGCGGGGGCCTCCTTGCTGCCTTGGGGGGCTTCTCCCGAGAGCCAGCCAGGCCCGCCCAGCCCCAGTGGAGTGCAGCCTCAACCTCCCCCTCCCGCCAGGGCCCTGCGCTACCAGGGCTATCAGGTTCCATGGGTGCTTCCGCCGGAAATCCCCACAGCAGCTCAGGACGATGAGGGAGATGAAGAACACCGCATAGGAGACGTAGTACGTCCAGACATTCTTGCGCACGAAGCCTTTCACGTCCTTCACGAAGGTGAAGATGGCCACAAAGGAGAAGGTCACCGAGAGCTGGATGGTCAGCACCAGGAAAACCTGCGAGGGCAAGGGCAGCAGCTCAGCCTGGCCAGGGCAGCCCTCTGGGGCGATGGAAGGATCCGGCGGGCCCCCTCCTCCCCCCGCCTGGGCTCTCCCCTACAAGAGGCACCCGACTCTCTTCCATGTCAGCTGAGCTGCTCCCAGGGCACATGGGGGACCCTGTCCTGCTTGGGTCCTCCCAAAAGCTTGCCCAGCCCCTTCTTGGGCAGTGAGGGAAGCCCTTCCCCCAAAGGGGAGAGCACGGAGACCCTGCTTTGCCCTGTCCTAGGGGAGCTGTGGAGATCCTCTCCTCTACACTGTCTCCTGTTTCTGCAAGAAGGTCCATGGAGGAAGGGCCTTCCGGGTGCAGTTAGGGTCCCCCGCCCTCCCCCCCCCCCGGCCAGAGGACCATTCCCTTCTCCTTGCAAGGAGCGCTTCTTCCCAAGAGAGGTTCCCTGAGCTGAGCTGAGCCTCCGGTGAAGCCTCCCATGGAAGGGACACCCGGGGGAGGGGGGGAGGGGGGCTGGGCAGGGTGGCAGCAACCAAAGGGGCAGCCTCTCAGCCAACCAGGAGCAGCACACTGCCTGTCAAGCCCTACAGGGACCACCCTGCTGACCTTGCGGATGAAAGCCTGCCGGATGTTCTTGTCATCCCAGTTGCTGGGGGTAAAGCCATCGTTGTCGTAGTAAGAAGGGGGCCCGTCCTCATGGTAGTTGTTGTGCATCGGCCCTGTGCAGAAGCAGCAGTGCAGGCAGGCTGAGCGGCTCTCCCTGCAGCCCCTGGACACCCGGCCGTCCAGAAAGCAGGGCGGGGGGAGGTGAGTGTCTGCTCCCCAGGCCGCACGGAGGGTGCCCCCTTCCGCCTGGTCAGACTTCAGGAGATGTGGACCCCCAGAGGCCGCTCACAGCTGGTGGATGGCCCAGGATTGGCGTGGGGGGGAGGCAGAGCCCCGAGGCTTCGCAAATGGCTCCCTGCCTAGGAAACTGCCCCCTTCCCTTGGCCCACCAGGGCACAACTTACCAGGGGGGCTCACAGGGGCTCCGGGGTGCGGCTGCACATAGGGGTCCTGGGGGTACGGCCCTTGTGGGTATGCGGCTTGTGGATAAGGTCCGTAGGGCCCGGCCTGAGGGTAGGGAGAAACCGGGTAGGGGCTCGGCGGATAGCCGGTCTGGCCATACGGTGCAGGCTGGAATTGACCCTGTGGGTGGGGAGCCACTGGGTACGGAGCCTGGATGTAGCCAGGGGCCGCTGGAGGCTGCGGGCCTGGATAGGTGTCCCCCGACACCAGGAAGCTCTTCTCGTGCGACATGGCGGTGATGCTGGGAGCTGCAGGGAAGGAGAGGGAGGCAGGTGAAGAGGCCGTGGCCGCATCTGTACAGTCTCTCCTTCTCCTGACAATCCCCCTCCCCAATGCCAGGGATCAGCCCCCCCCCAAAAAAAACACCACCCTTCCTGAGTAACTGAGATGCCCTAAAGAGATCAGGTGAGAATCTCGCTTCTCAGTTAGGCGTGGCCCTTAGACTCCCCACCTGCTGGGGGTTCGATTTCCTCTCCTCATTCAGCACATCCCACCAGCCCCCAGATGCCCCCTCCCCCATTGCCCCAGGGCCCAGCAACCTGAGAGATGGGGAGGACCCTCCGCCACCCCTTCTGAGGGTGTTCACAGCCCCCCACTTTCAAGGCGGCCCCCAGGCTGAGCCTGGCTTATCCTGCCAAGGCCTCCAGGGCAGCTCATCCTTCCCTGGGGGTGGGGGACAGTTTATGCCCTCCTCCCATGGGATCCCACCGGGGGAGTTGAGGTGGCCAAAGCAATTCGGCAAGAAATTTCTAATTATAGCGTTAAAGGTTTTGAGGGTCACAGAGAGATTAACGCATCAACTTTTTTTCCAGCTGTGGTTGGAGCAGACGGAGTTCTTTCTTTCCCTCCCCCCCCTCTGTGTGCGCCCATTTTCTTGCTCTTCCCCGGAAGTGGCCCTGGGCCTCCCTTCGGCTTTATCCTCCGCCTTCTAGCCTGAGCCTTTTGGGGTCCCCCCAGTTTAGATTCTCCCGCATGGCAGGAGCTTTCGACTGAGGGGTGCAAGGCCTCCCTACCAGCAGCAGGCAGCCCCCTCGGGGATTGTGGTCTACCATGTGGGTCTCCCTGAGTGACCAGAGCTGGCTCAGCACTGCTCCCGCCTTGGCTGTTGGCAGAGCCCCCAAGAGCCCAGCTCGACTCCTGGAGGCACTTATGGCGGGCAAGGAGGCCAAATGGGGAAGCCTTCCTCCCTTTGCGGGGGAGAGGTGGGCCCTTTGGGGGCTCTGTGGCCCCAATCCAAGCACTAACCGGATCCGGCCCTGCTTGGCTTTCCTTGGGATCAGCTGGAGCTGCTTCATGGGGAGTTTCCTCACCCACCACGGCTGCTCAGGGGGCACCTCCCCTTGGGGGCCCCCCAAAGACCCACTTGGACAAGGAAGGAGCCGCCATGAAAGACAGACACCTTCGGGAGAGGCGGGGCTGGGCCCCCACCCCTTCATTAGGAGGGGGGACCTGGCCTCTGACCCTGCGGTGGTCTAACCCATAAGCCACAGCATTCACTTGAGGTTGCCAAGGGCTGGAGGGGTTCAGCGCCAAGGAAGAGGATCCCTGGAAGGTCCCCAGCTGTCCCCCATTATACAAATTCCCCCCGCCCCCCAAATCTCAGCCCATTCCAGCCTCCGGGCCCATTGCAACTGTGCAGGCAGGCAGGCCCCACTCAGCCCCGTGGCATCCTTCGCCAGCCCCCTTTGCATGCTTTCAGACAGCCTGGCCCAGCAAGGCCTGACCCACCTCCAGGGCCCCCCTGCCTGGCAGGAGCAGCTCCCCACGGCTACCACCTCTGTGGGCTTCTATTATGGGCTCCATTGCCATGGCACCCAGTGAACCGTTACTCTCCCTGGAGAGGACTGACTTTTTGGAAAGAGCTGCCCTCCTGGCAGCAATCCTGGCACTGTGCCCAGATGCCATCCTGCCCCCCCCACCCAATCAGCCAGGGCTTCCCTTTGCGGCCCAGCCTCCCCCGCCTGTCAATCCAGAGCCCACCCACGAACAGCAAGCGGGGGGAGCAAGCCACCACCAGGGGTTCAGCAGAGGCCGAGGAGGAATCTTCCGGGGGTTCCATTTCTGGGGGTCCCCCCAGGTCCAGAGCTGCAGCCCCCATGAGCCTGAACCACGCAGGGCAAGCTGGCCAAGTGGACGGGCTCGTCCCTGTCGAAACTGTGCCGTCTTTGAGCCTGGATGGAGTGAGGGATCACGCAATCAGGCACCTCTCAAAGGTCACAAAGATTCAAAAAATAAACTGGAGTGTCGAAAATTTTACCCCCTCAGGAAACTTAAGGCTCTCTTACTTCTTCACCCCAATTAAATGCATATGGTGCCCGATTCTGCCCCTCTGGGTGCTTTGCAGCTTTATCTCCGAAGTAATGACTGCCTCTCAGTGAGGAGGGGAGGGGGCTGCAGGCCCTGGAGGAGACAGGGGTGGTGCGCCCCCTCCTCAAGAGTCCGTCCTTGGACCCCGCAGTATTGGAGAACGCTCGTCCAGTCTCCACCCTTGATCCCATTTTAGGGAAGGGGGTGGCGCACGGCTCCCGAGGGTCCTGGGTGGGGCCAGCTCTCCGGACCCTTCTCAGCCTGGGCTCAAGCCTGGCCACAGCCCAGAAAGGCCGCTGACCATCGGGAGGGTCGGGGATGGTTGCCCTCTGGGTGGCTTTGGCTACCATCCAGCACGGGGTCCCTCTGGGCCTGCTTCGGGGTGGGGAGGGGGAGGCCCCGTGGTTCTCCCCCTTCCTCTGTGACCAGGGTTGGTAGGAGGTGAGGGTCAGGCCCCAGGGCCCTGCGAGGGAGGGAGTCTTGGGGGCCGGGCCTCCCGCCTCTCCTTCCCAACGGGAGAGCCCTGGGAGGGAAGTGTCCAGGGAGGCCTGGCACTCATGGTCTGCCATGAAGGCCAGCTTGCACAGGGGAGGCCCCGGCAGTGCTGGCTGAGGGCCTGCAGCTTGTGAGGGCCGGCTCCCACTTGGTCCTGGAGAGACAGGGTGGCTGTGGGGCTTTGGGTCTCACACACAGACAACCCTAACCCACCCAGGCCTGGCGATGCTTCACCTTCGGCTCCCTGGACTGAGCTGAAGCGCAAGGGGGGACTCCTGCTGAAGGGGCAGCCATGGCCGGGGAGGCCTTTGCACCGATGGTCTGTCTGGTGGGCCAGTTGAGCCCCTTCCTGGACCAGGAGGCCTCGGTCCCCTCCCGCCTGGACTCCTGCAATGATCTGCCCATGGAGAGGGCTGCCCTTGAAGACCACCCAGAAACTTCAGTCGGTGCAGACTGCAGCAGGACCCCCACAAGAATAGGGGTGGCCCCTCTCTTGCGCCGGCTGCTCTGGTCCCCCATTTCTTTCTCGGTGCAATTCCTCCCCTTAAAGCCGTACGCGGCACAGGGCCAGATTGCCTGGAGGGTCACCTTTTCCTACAGGGATCCACGCCTCCCTCCCTCCCGGTCAGAGAGAGGAGGAACCGTCCTCTAAGGGGGCCCAGGAAACCAGCCTTTTCTGGGGCAGAAGCCCCTCCAACCCCCCAGCCCCGTAGCCCTCCGTGGGGCGTCCCAGGGCTGCCTTTGCCCTCAAGCTGTGCCAGATTAGCGGAGGGCGGCTCCTTCACCGGGGTCGGGGCCAGTTTTTCGGTTTTTTCTTTTAACGTTTCCAAGTTTTACCTGGTTGCCTTTTATAGTTTTTAAATTTATGCGGCTCTTGATTTCCGGAGAGCTGCCCTTCAAGTGGGCGGCTGCGGAAACGTTCCCAGCGCTGCTCTCCCGGCTCAGCGGAGCCCCCGGAGAAGCCGCCGCCCGGCCGCCCTTCCGAGCTCCGGGCGAGCCGCTCCGGCGGGCCAGGGAGGGTCGAGGCCTCTCGGAGCAGCTCGCGGGGCTCCTCCGGGGCACTCAGCGGCCACGGAGCCGCAGCCGTTCCAGCTGCGGAGGCCCAGATGCCGGGAGGGGCACCGGGAAGAGGCTCGGCCGGCCTCCTGCCTGCTCCTCGGGGTCGGCGGGGATGAGGAGGGCTCGGCGGCCGGGGCCATCCGGGCCGGGCAGGGCGACTGGGGCGTGCGCGGCAGGGGAGCCGCTTGAGGCGGCGGGGCCGCTGCGGGGGCGGCGCGGAAGCCCCCGGAGCGAAGCCTCCCCTCGGCCGGGGCGCCAGCCGCCCACGGGACCCTCGCGCCCGATGCGCCGCCGGAGAGGATGGCCGCTCCAGGGGACGGAGCCGGACCCTGCGGCTGCCCGGGGAAGGCGCCGCCTCCCGCCGCCCTTCCCGGGGCTGCTGACTCACCGTCGCTCCCGGAGCCCGCAGCGCTCAGGCTGCGCAGGACCGGCGGCGGCTTCTCCCTTCCCAGGCCGGGCACCGAGGGGGCGGGGCGGTGACGTCAGCGGCTCAGCTCCCCCGCACGCCCCTCCCCACGGCAACCGGCCGGGGAGGCGGCGTCGGGCAGGAGCCGCGGGGGGAGGGGCTCCCCTCGCCCAGGCTGGCCCGCTCGGCCCCCGCCCCCCCTTCCCGCCGGAGAGCGGGACCGTAACGGGCGAGACCAGGTTGTGGCTGCACCGAATCGTCGACACCGCCGCCCTCCAGGGGCCCCCTTGGCCCAGTGGGGGCAGTCCGGGCTGGGGGCGCTGACCGCCCTTCGTGCGCCTGAGACCCGTCCCGCAAGAACAAGCCTCCCTCCCAAGAGCCCGTCCGGGTCTTGAGCAGGCAAGCATCCCCTGCCGGTCCATTGCGCCCCATCCTCTCTCCGCCTCATCCCTGGAAATGCCTGGATTCCCTCAACCGAATGCCCACCAAGGGAGGAGAGCTCCAAGGTGCCCGCTGCCCTCACCCGAAATGGCAGCAAAGCCAAGACTGGATAAAATGGTTGCAGAACTGCCAGCCACACATGCACACACACACACAGCAGAGCAGCAGACACCACCGTACACTGTAGTGCAGCCCACACAGCCCCAGTGGCCACATTGACCCCACTTGGGATACTACACCTTTATCCACTCCAGCCCCAAAGGCTCTGGGCCCACCCACGGCAGATCCCCAGCCAAGACCCACCCTGCAACTGGGCCCTGCTCACGTGCCCAATTCAGTGGGGCCCCAAAGGGCCCAAACCAGCCTCCCTGGCCTTTGGGCAACCCAACCCCAGCAGGCCCTTGCGTGGTAGTCCCAGGTCATTTCCCCACCCTTCCCGGGTCATCTGCTGCTCCTTACTACCAGGAGTAAACTACATTCCTCCTTAACATCAAATTGCTTCCTGTGCAGAAGAGCCAGACCTCCTCTAAGCAGCTGGGCTGGTTGGGGAGAGGTCTTAAAGGGGCGGGGGGCCACCAGCCCAGCCCTCCTGGGGAAGCAGCACGAGGTGCCTGGCCACCTCAAAGGGGCTCCGAGCAGCCCAAGCCCAGGTGATGATGGCTGGGATGTCACCCACTAACCCCAGGGCTTTCCAGGCTGCCCTGGGTAGGCCAGGAACCTCCCCCCTTGCTCTTTCCTAAATGGGCACTGAATTTGGCCTGGCTCAATTCATTACTATCTGCTTGTTATGCAGAAGAGACTGCCAATTTCACCAGTGACGAAGAAGGGGAGCAGAGAGGCCACCTGGACTGGTCATCGGGTTGACCATGGACGTTCAGCAGTTGCCCTCGGCCCAAATGGAGTGCAGCTGCACAGAATCAAAAGGAAATAAAGCCAACGGCGAGCTCTGCACCTTGGAAGGTGCCAGCTAATGAGATCACGGCCCATTAGGCCGGAAGCTCATCTCCCTGGGAAGAAGTCAAGTCTCTCGGCTCCTTGGCACAGCAAAGCGTGGTTGGCACAACAGCCGAAGCAATGCACCCTATCTGGTTCCCTCTCCCGGCCCTTTGGGGGAAGCCTGACATCCCCACGCAGGCCCAAGTGCAAAGCGCCCGCTCAGCGAAGCTCCTGGGGGGCTGCATCATGGACGCCGCTACCGCAGAGATCCCAATGTGTGCTCCCCATTGGATCCTCAGCACCGCATCGCTAGGTCCCGTGAGAACGAAGCCAGCTGGCTTTGGGAAAGCTGCAAGCAGTCAGCCACGGCCAATGCCAGCTCAAAATGGCAGAGATGCTCAGGCATCTTGGCAGGACAGGTTCTGGCAGAGACCATACAAGCTACCCTACAGGAGCCCTTGGATGCCAAACTTGGCGCAGGAGGACAGCAAATTCTTCCCAGATTCTGGGCTGGACGTGAGTGAAGCCAGAATCCCAGCAAGGGACAGAGCACTGGGGGCCCTAGCCCTCTCCCCCCCGCCCCCATTACTGGCCACAGGGGAGCCTTGCCAAACTTGCCAGGGCAGCAGCTGCGATCCAGGAGTCTCCCAGGGTCCTTTCTCCAAACACCACCGACCGACCTAGGGGTGGAGTGAGCGACTATTGCAGCCAAACGCTCCCCTGTAAGTAGGTCATTATAGTGACCGCCCAAAGCAAAGCGGCTTACAGGGGGGAGGGAGCCAAGCATGGCTGGCAAGGGAGGGGCAGGGGCAACGCTCAGAAGAAGCCTTCCCGGCTTAGAGCGGCTCCAAAATAAACCTCCAGGCCTTCCCAGATAAGCCTGGCCTGTTTTGGTAACCCCCCCCCCCAGTAGTAGCCCTTATCTCTTCTGCATTCTCTTCTCCTCTGACGTGACCCTTTACACACACACACACACACACACACACACACACACACCCATTTATATATGCTGCTCAGAATAACCTCCTGATCTGGAAAGGAACAGCCAGAGCCCCAATCCATCTCAAACTTCTTCCCCCATCCCCCTTTAAAAGACCCCCTCCCCCGTTTGTCTTGGGCACCGACTGACAACCAGCTTAACCAGATCGGTTGGGCTGGAAGTGACACTGATGCCCCCCCACAACCCGGGACCTCTGGCAGAGCTTTAAGCGTCCAGTCTCCACCTTGGCTGAGGCTCACTGCATTTCCAAACCCAGGTGGTGATTCTGATTTGTGGCTCTTCTTCGCTCTGGTCATAATTCTGTGAGCCACCCAAAGTGCTGTGTCAATTGGTTAAATAAACAAGCATAAATGGGGAAGACTCTGCCACCAGTTCAAGCCTGTTGCATATCGGCAGGCTCCATTTCCTACCTAGAGAACCAAAAAGGACACTTTGAGATTTAAACAAGAGTAGAACAGCAGAATAACAAGAGTTGGAAGGGACCTTGAAGGTCTTCTAGTTCAACCCCTTGCTCAAGCAGGAGACCTGGCTGTCCGGTCTCTCCTTTAAAATCTCCAGTGTTGGAGCACCAGAGTTCCTGGGGGGCTGAAAACTCTGCCCCAGAGGAGACCGGATGCCGTGGCCCTTCTCTCTCTCCTCACAGGCTTTGCTCCCCCTTGTCCCAATTCAATTCAACGGAGCCCCGGACTGAAACTGCCCCAACATCCCCTTCCCCCCATTTATTCCCTGGGGATGCTGGACTCCTCAGCCAACCAAGCCACCTCTTCAGCCACGACTGCCTGCCTGCCTGAGGAAGAGCTTTGTGCCACCTGAAGCTTTGTGCCACCATGGCAAGTGTAAGATGCAGAATCACTGAGTTGGAAGGGGCTACAGAGGTCATCAGTCCCCCCCGCAGGACCTGCTAAAGCTTTGCAAAGAGAGGGCTATCGGGGCTCTTCTCCCTGCCCTCCAAAGTGTTGGCCAGCCCTCCCAGCTCCATGGCACCAGCCCGCAGGGTCACTCTCCCCTCGATTCCCACTTCCAAGCCTTTGGGTGAAGGCCAGGGCACAGCCCCCCGGCACCTCCCTTCAGGCTGCTGCCCGCACTGGAGTCACGGTGGGGAATTATTCGAGGGCCATCAGGAAATTATGAATCTAGCTAATAATTACAACATCCATCTCTTATTTTATCTTGTTTATTTTAAAACTAGCTTAGTGTTGAACCGTGGGGTCCTTGGTGCTCTCTGAGCTTGGTGGTTTGCTTGCAGACATTTCATGACCCAACTAGGTTACATCATCAGTACTAATGAGGGTGGGCTTTGCTCCCTAACCTTATTTTATCATTTCACAAGGAGGGCATCATGAGAAATTTTGTCAAATCTAATAAAATACCGCCCATGGATCACGGCAGTTGGCCCTCTGATGGAAAGCACGGGCACCCCTGCAGTCACAGAGATCAACCCCAAAGGCCAGGAAGCGCCAGGCACAAGGGGTCAAGGCCTCACAGCTGGACGCTCTGGCCAAGCCCTGGGCAGCCCACAGGGCAGACTTGGTGGCGGAAGTGCAGAAGGCTGAAGTTGTTGGCTTTTAAGGGAAAGTAAAACCGCCCGATTGATACTGGACTTTAATCAGTTCAGAGTCCCGCAAAGGCGGCTCCCGTGGCAAGGAAAGGAACTCAGGCGGGGAGCAAGTTCCTAGAGAAGCCACTGCCCAAAGCCCCACTGGAACCCACGGCAGTCAGGAGGAGGAAGGAGGGGGGGGTCACCCAAAGGGGTGGTCAGAGCGGCTGGGAAGAGAGACCTGCCGCAAAAAAGGAAGAGAGCCCAGAGGCTGCTCGGTGGCTCTTCACTCCTTCTCCGAGCTCAGCTGCCACCTGCACGTTCTGCCTGGATTCTCCCTCTGCAGGAGCCAAGTCTCCAAGACCAGAGGAACCACCTCGGGAAGGGGGGGGGGGAATAAGCTGACGGCCCCCCAGTTTCTCTGGAAGCAAGTGAATTATTGGCAGGCCAAGCAAATGGAGGAAGAAAAATGGGTGCTTACCTATTTTTAATGTTGTATCCCATCTTTATTATTTTTACAAATAACTCAGGGTGGCAAAATATCCAACACACCTCCCTCCTCTTATTTTACCTGTGAAAAGGCGAAAAGGGATCACCCCTTAAGAGGCTGACCCTTCAGCCGGTATGAATCGGTCAAGGATAAACTGCACCAGAGCTCCTTACCAGTTAGTGGGAACACTGTAGCCGGAATTTGCCTTCATTTGAGCAAAACATTTGGCAAACAACCCCCCGTGGCATGCTGGTTAGCAAGCAACAACTGTGGGCTGGGTGGCATGGCCACGACGTGGGTTCAACTCTGGTGAGGAACTTGTAGTCAAAACATACATAGCGATAGCACGTGGGCTTATTATATACTGCCCCCTACATGGCAGCCTATGAACCCCCAACAATCTGGGCCCCATTTTACCAACCTCGGAAGGATGGAACAAGCTTGAGCCCATCGGGATCAAACTCCTGGTTGTGGGCAGAGTCGGCCTGCAATCCTGCGTTCTAACCACTGCACCCACCGGGGCTCCTACATCATCATCATCATCATCATCATCTTCACTGGTTCCTCATCCAGCTGGAAAGAGGCCCTGGGTGGGGCTCCTCCGCAGGCTCCTCTCCCCCCCTCCAACTTTTCCATTACCGATTTGGGTTGTTGTAACCACGACCTTCCTTGCCTAAAGCAGGGGTCTCGAACCCTGGCAACTTTAAGACTTCTAGACTTTAATTCCCAGGAGGAGGTCAAGCCCAGAAGTCTTAAAGTTGCCAGGTTTGGAGATCCCTGGCCTAAAGCAACCAAATTGTTTTGAAGATAAAACAAAAATTTATGAAGTGTATTGACAGATGGTAAAATTTGTACCTCGGTGGGCACTGATGGTGTTGCCGAGTTTGGGAATGAAAACATCGACTAGAAACCACCCTGGCCCAGAGAGCACCCAGGACCCCACAGTTGTTAAGCGTGCAAACGACAAACCGTGTGCACCAAAGACCAACAAAGAGGTGGCCCTGAACAAAAGCAAACCCAGAGTGTCCCTTGGGCCAGGCAAGACAAAGAGGAAGGGGCTGCAATCACACGATGGCCTGGGGTTGCTCCTGAGAAGCCCACCTGGTGACCTTCGATCCCTTCCTCCGAGGTCAGCAGGCAGCCGCACTGGCTCTCTGAGATACGGCTGGCCGGGAATAGAAATGGTGGTTTGCCAGGGCCAATTCAGCTCCCTGTGGAGGTTTCCTGTCCGGGGCACCTCAAGCCCCTTTGCACTTAAAAGGGGCAAGGGGGTGGGGGTGGGAGGGAATCTCAGAGGTTGACCCTATGACTGCAACTCATCTCTCTCTCTGTGTGTGTGGTAGTGGTGGTGGATCTTTTAGCACCACAGGAGGAAGAAGTCATGGGAATGCAGGTCAAATAGGATGGGACGGCTGATTTCCTAGAAGGCAGAAATGCAACCCAAACAGTCCAAACAGGCTGGAGAAGGTAAGAAAATGGCGTTTTAAATTCTTCACTTAGGAAACAAACATGAAAAGGGCGAGCATAGAAGGGGCTCCCCGGGTTGGTAACCGTGTTTGTGAAGAAGGTTGTGGAATCCTTTGAAAGCCCCCCAAGTGAGCCAGAAGGTGCCGTATTAGGCAGATCCTGTTCCTTGTCTCCTGCACTGGGCAGGCTCCCCTCCTGGTTGGGGTTGAACCTTGGGGGTCCTGGTGGGGAGGCATTTGAGGGAGAGAGAGAGGGAGAGAGAGAGAGACCCTCCAAAACGCCCCTAGTAAACCAAAAGACCCAGCAGGCCCCAAAAGAAAAGAGACAGAAAGACAGGTGTAATCTACAACATGCAGTGTCAAGACCGCAGCAGCCATAGGACAAGCAGGTTTAGAAGACCAGCAGAATCCACCTAGGAACATCAACCGGCAGGCAGAAGGCATGATGAAAACGCATTCGACTTCCGGTGGCGTTCTTGTCAGCAACGGATCAGAGACCGTGATTGTGCGTGGCTTTGTTCCGTGCTTACCCTGTTGGAGGGGTCCTTAAAGGACTGGATCCATCTGACCCACTTCGTAGGGGAAGAGGGGGAGACAGTCAGCTGGGTCGAGAGGAGCCGCATCTCCTCTCCCTGGCTTGGTAAGCTCCCCTAGAAGACAGGGAGAAGCCTCAGTCTTTAATGGCTGCCCTGAAGACGGGAAGCTGCCGGGACACAAGTTTGTGCTTGAGTGTGAAAGTGGTGAGCAGCGTGTAACTGGATAAAAGACTTTGAACATTCTTTTTGATAACCCCAAAAAAGCAGAAAGAAGGAGCCCTCGTTTGGAAGAGTAGTAGCAGCAAATGAGAAATAAGAGGAAAATATAAGGTAAAGAAAAAACCGGAAATAAAAGAATTATATGTAATTAGAGACTAAATTTGGAACAATATACGGAATTGGACATTAATCAGGCACTGGATAAAATGCTGGATTTATTTGGAATTGATAAAATTGAATATTAATACTACAGAAAAGTGATTTAAAATAAAAGAATTTTAAGAAGAAAGTGATATAGAGCATCACCTAAGGGTTAAAGATTTCCTTCTTTTATGTTTCTATGGAAAATTATTGGTTGTATAAATATGATCTCCAGAAGTTTTATAAAAAAAAAAGGATTACAGTAAAATATAAAAGAATGCAACACTTTGGGACTGTTGGAGGTTGATTGTGACAAGAAAACAGAAGAAAGAGAAAGTGAGAAAAACAGGGATTTTTGACAAGGATTATAACAGAAAAACTTGATCCTTAATAAAATAAAAAATAACTTAATAGACCAAAGAAATGGAAGAAATAAGCAAAGAATTTAAGTCGGAGCTCCAAAATGTGAGAGAGATGTTTAAAGAAAGAATGACACTGGTGGAGATAATGCTGAATAAACTAATGGCATCACAGCTCGCAGAAGAACAAAGGAACTTCAGAGAGGACGAATTAAGAGGACAATAATAGCCTTGATGAGTATGAAGTTCTTCATATTTTCCTCTTTTAATTCAAATAATTGTGTTTGGGCCTGTGTGTGTTGCTTTAATTTTTCTTAGATATACAATAGAGTACATATATGACCTCAGTGATCATATCAAGAGCAAAAGTGTTCTCTTCCTGATGATGTAAAGCTATTCAACACCACAAACAATACTGCTACCCTTCAAAGAGACCTTGACTATGTATCAAAATGGTCAATCAAATGGCAACTTCAAATCTCAACAAATAAATGCTCTGTCTTACATATTGGCAAAAAAAATCAGAAAATAAAATACAGGCTGAATAGTCAAGACCTTGTTGGTGATCCAAACTCTGTCAAGGATCTTGGAGTACTCATCTCAAATGACCTAAGTGCTAGAGCCCACTGTAACTACATAGCCAAAAAGGCGTTAAGAGTTGTTAACCTAGTCTTATGTAGCTTTTTCTCTGGTAATATCACACTACTAACTAGAGCATACAAAACATTTGCTAGACCAATACTCAAATACAGCTCATCAGTCTGGAACCCGCATTACGTATCTGATATTAACACAGTTGAGAAAGTCCAGAAATATTTCACAAGAAGAGTTCTCCACTCCTCTACTTGTTGCAGAATACCTTATGCCACCAGACTCGAAATTCTAGACCTAGAAAACCTAGAACTACGCCGCCTTCGATCCAATGTAAGTATAGTATGTAAAATCATACACTGCAATGTCCTACCTGTCAATAAATACTTCAGCTTCAACCATAACACAAGAGCACACGATACAAACTCAAGGTTAACCACACCAAACTTGATTGCAGGAAATACGACTTCAGCCACATTGTGGTCAATGTCTGGAATACTCTACCTGACTCTGTGGTTTCTTCCCCAAACCCCAAAAACCTTAACCTTAGACTGTCTACTATTGACCTCACCCCTTTCCTAAGAGGTCTGAGGGGGTATGCATAAGCACACCAACGTGCCTACCATCCCTGTCCTATTGTTTCTTTTATTTTTTTTATTTTTCTTATATGTATCCATGTATTCATAACTATGTTTTTACTTATACCTATTATCTTGTAAGCAATTGACAAATAAAAAAAATATGCAAGAAGAAACCCCAAAAAAGAGAACTGAAAAGGAGTGAGTGGGGAACATGGCTGACAGGCAGAGGGAAATAAAAATAGAACTAGAAGGAAAAAAGAAGATAGATTGGGGAAACTTAGAAAAGGGATACCTAGCCAAAATTAAAAGGAATGATAAAGTTATGAGATTTAGAAATAAGGGTTAGGGATTGTACAAGTGGGATACCACATGAGAATATATATTGGTACTTAGTTTAAAATTTTATGAAAATTATTTTAGGATTATACACACACACACACACACACACACACACACTGTATATGAATTATGCTGTTATGAACCCTTACATTAGAGGATTAAAATAGGGGAATGGAAATGTAGTAAAATATATAGAAAAAATTTGGATAAGTGGTAAGGAAGAAAAAATATTAATGATTATAAGGAAAGTGAAATGTATTAAAATATATAAATTTTGTCTAAGTAGAAAAGGGGGAAATATGATTATTAATGATTAAAAGAAAAGTGAAAAAATGAGATATACTAATACTATACTATACTATTTTAGCAATTTTATGGGGGGATACTTTAAAATATATGTTTTAAAATATACAGTTGATTATTTAATGTTAATATGTTTAAAGGTGGGGAATGAATTATTTAATTAGATAGATTGAGGAGATATACCATGTGGATCCTAAATATATTGGCTTTGTCTTATTTTTGCTCTTTTTAGATTGTTTATTATATAATTGGCTTAGGAAAAATTAAGGATAAGAATGATGTTTAATGTTAAATAAAATAGGTGGTAAGCTAAAAATGGAAATAATAGGGGATAAAGAACTGGGAATCTATATGTGGATGAAATGATATTGATATTGAATTAATGAATTGAAATATGAAATGGAAACTTATTTAAAGATGAGTGAAATGGACAATATGAGATGACATTATATAAGATTGGTGGAAATGAAAGTATGATTATGTACAAGTGTTATAATCTGGAATCATGTTGCCACATAAAGAGATGTGTAAAAATTAAAAAATTAAAAACTGGCACTCTTGACCAATTGGCCATCAATGGACACGTAGACATAAACAACATCTACATACTGTATATAAAAGGGACAATCAACAAACCCCAAAAGGGAACAAAATGACCAAACACCTCCCCACCCCTATCAATATCCAGATGAGCATAGATTAACACTAAGATTAATCTCAGACCAACAATCAAGAAGTAAACAAAACCCCAACCTACCAAACTAGCTAACAGTAAACAGCCCAGCCAAAGAGCCTCTGAGATCTCCCCCACCCGCATTCAGGGCAAGTCATTAGAATACAAAATGAGAGCAAACCCCACTCCCTTCTAGCCCTGATGACGTTGCCTAGTTTGGGTGATGAAACGTCTGCAAGAAAACCACCTGGCTCAGGCAGCACCAGGGCCCCCTTGCTTAGAGAAGAGGGCGTGGGGAGGAATGGGCCAAGGAACTGGCCGGAGCCCTTTGGAGTCCTCTGTGCAGTGGGGGCTCCCCCATTAAACCAAAGACCCTGCTAGATGGGAGGAGTTCAGAGGAGGGGGTCAGGATGGAGAGGGCTTGGGGCCAGGTAAAAACCACCCAGGTGCATCTGCCCTAGAAACAAAGCAGCTAAGGGGGAGGGGAGCAGCTGCCTTCAAGCACCCAGAGAGCTGCCTGGCAGCAGAGGGGACGGGAGGGAGGGCAGGAGAGGGGAGGGCCAGTCCAGGGCAGACCTTCTGCAAACAGCCTGCCCTGCTGGGGGTGTCTGAGCCCTCAACGTCTTCCTTCGCTAAGGGGGACAGGCCAGGCGCAAGAGAGCCCCCCACAGGTCCACAGTTCAAGCGAAGTACTTCCTGAATTCTGCCTGTAGTCCAGGAATCTCCCGGGGGGGTCGCCCTCCTTGGGAGCAGGCAGGGAAGGCTCTGTGAAGCTGGGGAGGGGGGTGTCAGTCCCGGGTCTCTCGGGCCCGAGTTCTCCCTGCCTGCTTCATCTCCCCTCCTCCTGGTCTGGCTGGAAGTTCCCCCACAGGATGCGCCTCCCTCTGGGTCGCGAAGGCCTTTCCAACCCCGGGAGGCCTCCGCTCAGCTTCCCGGCCCAGAGACCGCAGGGGCCACGTCGGGCACCCGGAGCCAGACTCCATCCCCAGCGCTGAGCCGGGGAAGGCCAGCCGGGCATCAGCCGGGCAAAGGGCCCAGGGACTCTCGGGAAAGCAACCACCCGCCTTGCGGAGGCCCGAGTCCCAGCCCAGCGGGGAGAAGGAGCAGAGGTTCACCGCTAACCGGCGATCACAACCCGGGGCGGGAAACAGGAGGCTCCCCTTCCCGGCCCTCGGCCTCCCGCCCCCATAAAGGAGGCCCAGGAGCCCCACCCAAAGGGCTGGGCGGCCCGCCTATGGCCGGAAGGCCTCCGCGACCCTCGGTCCAAGGCCGCGGGGGCGGTGGAGGAGCCCCCAAAAGCGGCGTCGGGGGAGAACCGAGGGGGCGAGGAAGAGGCCGGGTCCGCGCAGGCGCCCCCGCCCGATGCCCGAGCGAGGAGCCCGGGGCTTTTTTTCCCAGCCGGCGCGGAGAGAGAGGCCCCGGGGTGGGGCGGCCGGGGCTCCGGGCGGGGGCTCCGACGCGGGCGGGCCGGGGTCGGCGGTGTAGCGCGGAGGCAAGGCGGGCGGCGGCCTCTCCTCCTCCTGCGCCCGCTCAGCTGGCCTCCCTCCCGGCGGAGGGCGGCTCCGCTCTGCGGCAAAGGCGACGAGGCCGAGCCGCGTCCCTCGCCCGCCCCCCGCCCTCACCTGCCTGGCCTGGCCGCTGCCGGGCTCCGCGTCGACTGGTGGGGGCGGACTCGGCGACCACGACCGCACCGGCCGCGCCTCTCGCCCGCCAGCCGGTGCCGGGAACGCGGCCGGGCTCCCCAACTGCCGCGGCGCTGGCACGAACGCGCGCGCGGGGCTCCCTCCGGATCGTCGGCAGGGAAAAGCGCTGAGCCGGCGGGGAAGGAGCGGCGCGAGGGGCGGGCAGCTTGGACTCCCCGCGGCTGAAGCCCCGCGCAGCCGCAACAGACCCGGGACTGCCCCCCCCCCGCCCCGCCCGTTGGTCCAGGGAAGGGTCGCCCCGGGGAGGCCCCTGCAGCGTCGGCAGAAGGCGAGAGTTGGCTTGCCCTGGACGGCTGTGGACCCGGCCGTTGCACCTGGCCCTCTTCCCGGGCGGAGGCCTCTTGTCGAGCGGCGTTCCCAGAGAGAGGAAAAACAACCCCGTTAGAATGGGGGGGTGGAAAATAGCCATCCCCTGCAAGCAACACGAACCGAAGTTTTAGACAGGATGAAAATGGATCAGAACTATTTGCAATCCTGTTGAGCTGTTGCTAATTGCGAAACATGATTTTGCAAAGGACGGAGCTTTTATACATTTGGACACAGAAGGATGAAACCGTGAGAAAGAGGGAACCGAAAGTAGCAGATGGATAGAGATTTCAGATGTGCATCAGTAAGGTGGAAAGTGACTCAGAAAGGAAGAACAAGGAAGGCAGTTGTGAAATGCGCGCAGAAGAGCATAAAAAGTATGCCTAGGAATGTGTGTTCAGGGCCACCGGCCCATAGCTGTCTTTACTGGACCAGTGACAGTGGACTCATTGCAATGGTTCATTACAGTAAGTTGTGTTATGATGGTTGTTTATGTCCCAAACTATTAGCAAAATAAACCTCTGAATCTCAAAGTAAGAATTGTTGTTTTGTGTTGCTGTGTTTTGTTTCTTCCATTGGATCTTTCTACAACACCAGGAAATGAATGCTGCCTCTGCTCTAGTCCTCTGGAATCTGGCCTGGCCCTCTTCTCTCCCGCCCTCTGAGCCCAAGGAGAGGAGCCCACCCCCTGCCAGGCAGGTCTCTGGGTGCTTGCAGGGAGCTGTCCCTGCTTCCTCCCTCCCTCCCTCCCTCCCTGATAAACCTTTGTACATGGTGAGTGCATGGCTCAAAAATGTTTCATTGATCACAGAGTGTGCGATCGAACTATTTTGGTGACTACTCCAACACAGACCTGGAGCACAGCAGCTTCGATGAAAGGAGCCCCGCTTTCCTTCCCCTGGCATTCTCTTGTGGGCTCCATTTTGTTTGACTCCTTTCCAGAATTCATCCCTATTTCTGCCTGTTATTAGCCACCCCTCCAGTAAGCCTTGCCCAATTCTGAATGTACTTACAGATTGTTTTATGATTTGTTTAGTTTGATCTTTTATGATCAAAGATCAGATCATCAAAATTGCAGCACAGAAAAACAAAGAAAATGTGCCATTGTCCACCTAGGAAAGTGCACAATAATAACAAATTAAAAAGTAAGGATATTAGACTCACAAAGCCATGTTCACTGCAACTGCTGTGTAATTGCAGTTGTGTAGTGTGGATTGCACTCATGGTGACTGGCATATACTAAGTTTTATACTAGAAATTCACCTCTTCTCCCTGGGAATTACTGAAAGGTGCTGAGTAAAATTCTCAAATCTCTCTATAAAATGTGCCGTCGACAAGTTCAGCCCTGCCAACCTCTCAGGACCCTTTAGGTACCGAGGGGAAACGTGCTAAGGCCGGCTTGAAAAACCTCTTCCCTCCCACCGGAGGAGGCGAAGCTCTGCCTCCCGCAGCCTTCCAGCCATCCCTAATCCCTCCGGCTTCCCCAACGGCAGCAGAAAGCAGGAAACCTCCAATTGGGGAGTGTAGTTTGCTCCTCCCCCCTCCCGCCGAGGACCACCCGCCAGGCCGTGCCAGCGTTTGGCGCCGGCCGGCAGGCCTGCCTCGCACCCGGGGAGGCTCTGAGGGGTTCTCGGAAGCGGCTCCCCAGGGCTGGGCTGGGCAAGCGGTCATGGGGGGTGGGGGGCGTCCCAGGATCCTCCTGAAGCCCCGGGCTCCTCCAACGGGGTTGTGCCCGGGCGACGCCGCCGGAGGGTGCCGCGTGGCTCTGAAGGGCCACGGACCCCCCACGCCACGCGTGCCCCTGCAGGTGCCTCGCTCGCCGGCCCAGCCTCCGCCTGAGGGATTCCCCCCGCGCCTCCAGGCATCGGGTACAGCAGCGCCCCGACCGCCGAGTCGGGCATATGCGAAGGCTTCTCCACATCGGGGCGGGGTTTCGTGGCCGAGGGCGGGGCAGCGGGGGTCTTTCTGCCTGGGGATCGTAGTTCGCTCCGAAGCCTGGGGAAGGAGCAGCCGGACAGCAGCGCCCCCCCGCCCCCGGGAAAGCGCGGTGGTCGCAGAGGGCTGTGGGGATTGGAGTCCAGCGGCACACCTGGGGAGATCCGAGGGCGGGGCGGGGCGGCCGCCCGGAGGGAGGAAGGCAGCTGCGGCGCCGCCCCTTCTTGCTCGCGGGCCGTTTCGCTTTCGTTTCCCGCGAGGCTGCGGCTGCGGGCCTCGGGGTCTCCGCCCTCCCGGACTTCCTCGCTCTTTCGGGCGGACTTTTGGGCTTTTCCCATGGCGGCGGCGGCGGCGGCGACGGCCGTGGCGGTGCTCGGGGTCCCCTCGGACGTGGCCGATGAGCTGCTGGTGTTTTACTTTGAGAACCGTCGGCGCTCGGGCGGCGGGCCGGTGCAGAGCTGGCGGCGGAGGGGCGGCCGCGCCACGCTAACTTTTGAGCGCCCCGAAGGTGAGGGCCTCGGCCGGCGGGAGGCGGGCAGCAACGCTTCCGGCCCTGGGGCTCTGCCCGAGGGGGAGGCCGGCAGCCCCAAGGGCTTCACAGAGCGGCTGCCCTCTTCGCAATGCCTGCCCCCCACCCGCTTACCCTCCCTGGGCCGTGCGCTGCGTGGGCTTGTGCGGCCCACTAAGGCCCAGGGGCTACCCGTCGACACCAGCTGAGCTTAGCAGGCGTTGCAAAAGCAGCCAGTGACCTTCGGCTACAGAGTCCGTATGTTCTAAGACTGAGGAGGTTGGGGGTGATGGAAAGCGTAGTCCATTGTGCAAGGGACCCAGGTGGCTATGAGGCTGGGGTCTTTAGTGCTCCAGCTTTGCCCCAAACTGGTGGCCGGGCCCTTCAGGGACTTGGCTTGGGAGGGGTTGAGGCCCTGGATGGGAGGCTGGTCACAGAGGCCTGCCGCAGGGCTTGGGGTCTGCCTAGGCCTGTCCCTGGTAGCGGCTTGGCTGGCCACTGGGGTGAGGACCTTCCTCCTGGAGCTCGCCTGCTGGTCTCCTCCCTGGCAGATGCCCAGAGGGTCCTCTCCAGAAGTGACCATGCCCTGCAAGGGGTGCAGCTGACGGTCCAGCCCGCCGCTCCTCGGGATTACGGGAAGGTGCTCCTCCAGGGCCTGAACCCACAAAGCAGCCTGGAGC
This sequence comes from Notechis scutatus, assembly GCF_049901735.1. NCBI lineage: Eukaryota > Metazoa > Chordata > Lepidosauria > Squamata > Elapidae > Notechis > Notechis scutatus. The sequence goes on from NC_142011.1 coordinate 210,664,916, forward strand.
TGGTGGAGCTGTTCGTGGAGCACCTGCTGGATTGCGAGAGGGACGCTTACTCCATCTGCCGCAGCCCTGCCGGGGACCAGGCGCTGGTGCAGCTGCAGGTGGTGCTCAGCCACCCAGGTACTTGTGGAGCTCACCTCCATTCAGAACGCAGCCAGCTGAGCCTCCTTATGCTCCCTCCCAGGTGGGCACCTGAGGGGCCTTCCTGCCCCCCAAGTGGGGTTGCCACCAGGTGCCTTGGGCCTCTTCTCTGCCCCTGCTCCCTTACTCTGCCCCCCTCCCCGAGAAACACCAGCAGGGGCAGGCACCCAAAGGGCAGGAAATCCACTGCCTTGCCAAACGTTGCAGTCCTGCACCAAGCTACGTCACGTAGGCTGCGGCTTTTGGCTAGCTGGGACTGTGTGCCCACCAGGAAGGATCCTGCATGATGGGCAGAGTTAGCCATCATCTGCCAGGGATTCCTGGCTTCGCTGGGCCTGGAAACTAGCCTCTGGCCTCCAGTTGTGCCATCAGTTTCCAAAGGAGGGAGGAAGGTTAGCTGGCTCCCCCCTTGGAACCTCCAGAGAAGCTGAAGGGGAGATCCTTTCCCAGCAACCTGGCTTGGGGGGGGTGGAAAGAAGAGAGGGCAGCTCCTAGGGCAAAGCTGAACGGCAGCCACTCGTCTTCGTCGGCTGCCTTGACTTGGTTCCTCGGCTTCCCTGGCAGAGTTCTTGGCGCTGGCGGATCGTGTGCAAAGCCGGCTGCTGGACGGGGCCAGCCTGGTGCTGGACTGGGTGGAGCAGACAGACAGCATCCTGGTCCGGGGTCCCCACGACAGCCAGCTGCAGCCAGAGGTGCTGACCCTCTACTTTGAGAGCAGGCGGAGTGGCGGGGGCCGTGTGCAGGCAGTGCGGCTTCTCCCGGGGGGCATGTTGGCCGTGGTCTCCTTTCAGGACCGCACAGGTGAGGGCTGTTTGAGACGCGTCTCCTGGCTCCACTTCCGAGAGGTGCCGAAAAGGCTCCTCTCATCCTGCTGCCTTCCTTTCCCGCAGTGGTGGATCGGGTGCTGAAGCAGCCCCACCAGCTCCCAGTTGGCAACCTGAAGGTCTCCCCTCACTACGACTTCCTGGAGCCCCCGGAGGCAGCGGCAGAGCTGCAGGCGGCAGGAGCTGGCGTGGCCCTGCCCACCACCCTTCCTGTCGCAGAAGCAGCTACAAGGCGACTGCTGCAGTCCACGGGCGTCCTGCAGGAGCTGGGGGCCTCTGCTCCCGAGTGCATTCTGCGCTGCGAGGAGGCTGAGCTACACATCTCGGGTGGGGATCCAACTCAGCGGCAGCAGTTGCGGGAGCACATCCAGGCCGCCTTGCATGCGGTGGTGCAGGAGCGGCTGCCCTGCTCAGCCTGGGTGCTCGAGTTCCTGCAGCTGGCAGAAGTGCGGGAGCACCTGGTGGAACGGCTTGCTGAGCGCGGGGTGGGCGCCTGCTACATTCCCAGCGCAGAGGAGGTGCTGGTCGTGGCCCTGAAGCCTTCTGTGGCTCAGCTGGCTGCTTCCCTCCTGGACTCCTTTCTCAGCTCCGTCTCCCTGCCCTTGTCCGAGCGGCAGCTGCTGGCCTTGGCGTCCCCCCACTGGGCCCAGGTGCAGGCGGGACTGCGCTGCTGCCTGGTGCGTCTGGCTGAGGATGGGGAGCACCTGGAGGGCCTCACCCTTCCTGGCCTGGAGGAGGAGAACGTGGCTGAGCTGACGCGAGGCCTGCAGGACTGCCTGCCGGATGAGGTGCTGGTGACCACAGAACCTGGCCGTCTTCGCTACCTTCAGCTCCATCGCTGTGAACTGCTGGCTGGCTTGGCTGATGTCACCCTGCTGCCCCTGGAGGGAGCCGAGGTCACGGGCTTGCGGGTAAAAGGGGGCAGCTGCTGCGGGGGCCTTCCACGTCTTGCCCGCAACACACGGGGTGCCAGGCACTTGCCAGCTCTGCCCTCCTTCAGTGTTCCCTCTCATGCTGGTTGCCACGAGTCCTTGGGCACTGGGCTAATGGCCCGCTTCCGTGGCCAAAGAGGAGGGAGGGGGTCAGATCCTGCTTTTGCCAACCTTGTGTCAAGCAAAACAAGTGAGCCTGAGGAAACGGGCACGGTGTCTCTTCTGTGCAGCTGAGCGGTGATGCTTGGGCGTGTCGAGCCGCAGCTGACCTCCTGCAGAGTCTGCTCTTTGCCATCCGGGTTCGGTCTGTGGTGCTGCATCTGCCTGGTACGAGCCGCTTCTTGCTGGAGGAGCGTGGCCAGGCCATCCTGCAGGGCCTGGAGAGGAGCTTCTGCTGTGCCTTCGGGCTGGAGAATCTCCAGTGGTACTCCCCAGAGACCCAGGTGCGTCCCCTGGAGGAGGGGATGGGGCTTGGGAAGTGCAGTGGGCCCGGAGGCTGGAGGGGAGGGGAGAGCTTGGAAAGCGGGGGTTGCCTCTGAAGGGCCTCTCCCCCCCCCAGCACACGTTGGAGACGTCCCAGGAGCCCATTGCCCTCGTGTGCCAGCGGGATTCCCTGCGTGGCCTCAAGCAGCAGCTGAAGAGCCCAGAAGCTAACCTGGGTAATGCCTGTCCCTGGAGGTGAAGGGCAGCCCGCCCTCCCCTTCCTGGTCTAAGGTTGGAGCTCGGGGTGGGGTTGGGGTAGTTTCAGGGTTCCCCCTTTCTGTGCAGGCCTACCTTCCATTGCGGCTTCCCTGCTCAGCTGGGTCCCCCTCCCGTTGCAGAAGAGATCAAGGGCCTGCTGGCTGCCCTCCAGCCTCCCCGGATGGCCCCTCCTGCAGCAGGGCAGGAGGGGCAGACCGCCACAGCCGTGGAGCCATTGGCGGACGTCCCCCCCGCCTTCGAGCAGCAGACCAGCTTGGCTGACCTCGACGTAATGGAAGAAGGGCCCTTGCCCATCCCAGGCCCCATTCCAAGCACGGCATTGGAGGAGGAGGAGGCCCAGCTGCTCCTGGCCATCCAGCAGTCCATGGACAGCGCTCGGCAGGAAGTGGAGGAGCTGGCGCGTGCCACGGAGCTCTCTCTGCGCTCTGAGCAGGAGCGGCCATCCAGTCCTGATGCCGACATCCTGTCTGTCATGAAAGCCTCTCTGGAGGCAGCGGCTGCAACCAGTCTGCAAGTCTACACCGCCTTGGAGGAGGAGGCAGAGGCCGTGGTGCAGGAGCTGGAACGTGCCCTGGGCATGCAGGTGCGGGAGGAAACGGTGCAGAATGAGGCCCTCTTGTCCCTGCCCGCTCTCTGCCTTGACTACCTGGCCTACCTGGAGAGGAAGCATGCGGTGAGCATCAAGCTTGCTGGCCCTGTAGCCACCGTGTTGGGCTTCTTGGACTATCCTGTGGCCGCCACCCGAGACCTCGCCCTGCTGCTGGCTCGGCTGCTGCACGTGGGAGTGGCCATGGGCGGTGGGGATGCCCGCTGGGTCCGGTGGGAGCCCTCGGAGCAGGGCTTCCCCACCCCCTATTCGGCCCAGGCCAGTGCCCTGCTGGAGCAAGCATGGTGCCGCGGCCACAAGCGCATGGAGGTGTTCTTCGATGGGCGGCCTTTTGCTGTGGACTTTGAGCGGATGGAGGAGTACGACGTTGGCAATGGCCGCACTCTGCCCATTGGCCGCACCGAGCTCCAGCCTCCACTCGCTTCTCCAGGTAGATGCCCTGCACATGTGCCCCACCCAGTGGGTTCCTGGTGCCCCTGTTGTGGCAGCACAGACCTCCCTGGGCATGCAGAGTGGGGCCCCCTGGCCTGGGGGTGGAGAGCAGCTGTTCCTCCATGGTCTGTGTTTCTCTGCAGCCCTGCTAGACCCCCCAGCTGAGGGCGAAGTGAAGCTGCTCCCCCTGGCTGAGGACTCCGCAGAGTTTCAGATGACCGTCCGAGGCTTCTACGACACGCTGGGCGGCCTTCACAGCCAGCTGTGCATCGTCAAGGTAGCTGTTTGTCTCTGTCCCCTTCAGCGGAGGGGCAGCCCTCTCTGGCCGTGAGGCTGGCTGGTGGGGTCTCAGCCAGGTTGAGAGGGGCGGTTGTGGGGCTCTGAGGAGCAGAAGACCCCTAACCAGGTCAGTTGGAGTTCTATCTGCCACGTTTGGGATTCTTGCTTTCATGTGGGGTTGTTCCCTTGAGCCAAACCTGGAGAGGGCCTCAGTTCTACAGGTGCCCTCCTTGGCATCTGCCCCTGCTGTGGGTTCAGCGGACACCCTGCCTTTGACCCACAAGTCCCCTCTGGAAAAGCCGGGCCGGGAAGGGCTGCTGAAGAGCAGTGAGAGCGGGGGCCCTTCCGGGATGTGCTGCCTCTTTCTGTGCTGGCGGTTCGGCCCTGCTGGGAGGGATGTCGGCCGGCCTCTGTCCCAAGCCCCTGCCAAGCCCCCAACTGGGGGAGCCCCCTCAGCCTTGCGGAGAGGCCCCCGCCTGGTCTCGCAACTGGGGCACAGCCCCCCCTTTCCTTGCAAAGGGCAGTGGTCCAGGATTGGCCCGGAGGACGCTAGGGCAGCCTCCCCACAAGCTGGCCCAGCCTGGCTCTGCCATTGGCACCCCTGGCTCGAAGGACGAGGGATGGGAATTCCTCCCCTGCCCGCCCCCGGTTCCTCATAGCTGCCCCCCTTTGGGGCTGCTTCAGAGCAGAGATGGAGCTGGGGTCCCTGCGTGAGAAAGGGGAGGGGGTGCTTGGAGACAGCCCAGGTTTGGGGTCGAGCGGGCCCTAAGCCCCGTGCGCCCAGTGGGGCAGGGAGGGAATGGAGCTGGGTGCGGGGCTGATTTGCCTGCCCGCCTGCTTTGCAGCTGGAGAAGGTGATGCACCCGCTGCTCTACCAGCAGTACCAGCTGAAGAAGGCTGCCATGGAGAAGGCCTGCGGGCACCGGGCGGTGGAGCGGATCCTGTACCATGGCACAACAGAGGAGTCCAGCCATGAGATCTGCCAGCACGGCTTCAACCGCAGCTTTTGTGGCAGGAACGGTCAGTGACTGTGCGCAGAGGGACCCCTCCTTGGTGGCTCCTAAGGGGGCATTCTCGTGGGGGGCAAGGGGTTGGCCTGGGGATGTGTGCCCATATCCAAGAAGCACACACACCCAAACACACCCGCCGCAGAGAAGCCACACCAGAAGTGAGAGCAGCTGCAGCAGCCACGTTGGTGCCCTTGGTGGGAGGGGGCAGGAAGGGGACTGGCAGCCGCTAGAGAGGCTGAATTGGGTGGGGGGAGGGGCTGCACAGCTGGAGAGGGTTTCTGGGCACTGCGCTGCCAGGAGGCGGCTTATAGGTGACCCGCACCAGTCAGTGCCCAGCCAGTCTCTGAGATGGAGAGAAACTGGGCAAGATGGTGCTGAGGTTGCTTTTTGGCATTTGGCCTCTCGGAGGGGCTGTTGGAGGCTGCATCAGCTACCGGCTGGCCGGGCACGGGCCTCGCTTCCTCTTCGCGCCCTGAAGGGACGGGAGGGGCAGCGCCCCACAGCTTCATACGTGTGAGATACTGCACATTATTCTGTGTTCCCTTGCATGCTGTGTTTTCTTGCTTTTCAGTGTCAACCTTCGCTGTAATACGGCTCCCATTGCGCTTTGTTCACATTTTTAAACCTTCGTAGGGCTTACAGTCTCCGTAAATGTCCGTTAATTTGTTGCGGGTTATTCACCGCATTCCTGTCTGTCTGGATGCTTCTGCATATTTTCCACGTGTTTCCTTTCTCCGTGCCTCCATTGACTGAATGGCTCCTTTCTCCACCCGTTTCCAGCCACTCATTACGGCCACGGCGTCTACTTCGCAGTCAAGGCGCATATCTCGGCGCAGGATCGCTACTCGCCTCGCAGCCCCGATGGCAACAAATATGTCTTTGTCACCAGGACGCTGGTGGGGGACTACACAGCGGGCAACGCTAGCATGCGAGCCCCTCCCCTGCGGGAAGGAGATGCCACCCTCCGGCGGTACGACAGCACGGTAGACAACCCAAAGAATCCCTCCATCTTCGTCATCTTCAACGACACACAGGCCTACCCCGAATACCTCCTCACCTGTCGGTGGGTGAACCCGAAGGGGAGGCCTCCCCCCACCTAGTGAAGATCGGCTGGTTTCCTGTGGGGGGAGTGGGCTCCTGAGCAGGCAAGGGCAGAGCTGGGAAGGGCAACAGGGCACGGCAGTGGGAGCAGTTCACGGAGGGCAAAGCATGGCGGTGCCCACAAGAGACTCGCCCTGCCCCCTTCCTTGAAGGTGGGCCTCAGGCCCCGGGGCAGCGCCTGGAAGGCTCCCTCGCCAAGGTCCCCTTCCAGGCAGCCCCAAGGATGATTTTGGGTCACCCAAGACACACACACTGGGGTGTCCTGCTCTTCAAGTGCTCCCCCCCCCTTTTGTTGTTCTTTTTTTGAATAGCTGGTTTTTTCTTTAAAGCTACAGACGTGAATAAAAATAAAGAACTTGAGTGTGTCTGATTAAGATTAGTTATAAAACCGCTAAACCCCAAAAGAGCAGGATTTTACAATCGATTGATGTGCAGATGACCACATTCGGTTGTTAGAAGAAATTGAGCCTTGACCACCCAGAATCAAAAAAGTTTTTTAATTGTCAAGGGGGCAGAGTTGGTGAATTCCATCTAGCCAACCCTTAAAACCTCCCATGATTGCATCCTTCCCTCTTTTGTAACAGTCTGAACAGAATACATTGGAAGCCTGCAAACTACGTGAATTCCAATTTGCTGAGATAAAATTGAACATTCAATTCTCCCCCAAACCTTTAAAATCCTGTTTTCAATTGTAAATTTTTGAATAGCATTAAGAGCATGTTATTTTTTCCTCCCAATCAATGTCTTCTTGTGACTGGAATTGACCAACCAGCTTGTTGCCTATCCTGGCCTTGTGGGCGGAGAGAATGTGACTGGCCCAAGGTCACCCAGCCAGTTTCCATGCTAAGGACTAGAACTCAGCACCTCCTGGTTTCTAGCCTTCACTACTGGACCAAGCTGGCTCTTAGATATAGTAGTATTCAATTCTAGCACTTTAATAACTTAAGAAAAAATAATATTGCTGGGCTGTTGGTTTGCTTCCAGAAAATCCTGTTTGTGTATTCAACATTTCTGAGCTTTTCAGTGGCTGCTAAGGCAATCCAGACAAAGCAGAAATGTTGCTGCTATTCAGCTGATTTTGGTAAATAGTCTCATTTATTTATTTCAATTTGAATACTGCCCATCTTTCTTCCCTGGGCAGCTTACAACGTCATAAATAAGAGAATAAAACAATTACAGGGTTAAAAGACTAAAACATCAGATCTTAAGAGGTAAAACACATTAAAATGGATAAAAAGAGCCAATGGGTGGAAAGGGTGAGATCCTGCAGCAGTCCACTAGCCATAATATTAGTCGTAATAGCCAATAATGCCTCTTCTGTATTCTTAAAAACATGGTTTGCTCCTCCGTTGATGAAGAGTAGCTGCCATTTTCCATCCAGGTTTTTTCCTTCCGTCTTTAAAGAAAGGGCTGTTTCCCAGGGAAGCCCTATGACCAGGGTTGGTTTCTACCCCCGTGGGGCCCGTGGGGGTCTGTCTCAGCTGCTGGAGAAGACCCAGGATTCCTCTGGCAACTGAGCCAGTCCTTGCCCAGGGTCCCAGGCTGGCAGGCCCCTGGCGGTTGTACCCTTGAGGGACTGGCAGTCTTGGACCTAGAACTAAGGAGAGACTTGCTGACAATTAGCCCGTGGAACAGCTTGCCTCCAGAAGTTCTGGGAGGTCTTTAAGAAGCCATTTGTCCAGAATGGTGTAGGCTCTCCTACTTGGGTGGAGGGTTGGAATGGAGGACCTCCGAGGTCCCTTCCATCTCTATTTTTCTATTCTGTTACTCCTTCTACGTGTCCCATCCAGTGCAAAAAGCTGGAATGGCATAGGGTCTCCTGCCATGGACGGGGGTGGACTAGAAGACCCAGGCCCCTGCCAATGCTGTTCTGGGTTCAATTCCAAGAGAAAGCAGACAAGCAGGAACCTCTTGAGGAGGCGATGAGGGTGAAGAGGTCTCCCACGAAGGAGCCAAAACTGGAGGAGGAGCTCCAAGCCACCTGGGAAGGGTCAGCGTGAGTCAGGGAGAAAAGGTGGAGGGGAGCTCCACAGCTAGAGGGGCAAACGCCAGCCGAGATGCCGGGGCCAAAGGAGCTGGTGGGGGAACCATCACGGAAAAGGCTCTCGGCACACAGCGGAATAGCAAAGGCACCGAGGCTTAGATGCCACTTCCCACTGCTTTCCAGCCCTCTCTAAGCGGTTTACAGAGTCAGCATACGGCCCCCAGCAATCTGGGTCCTCATTTTTCGACCTCGGAAGGATGGATGGCTGAGTCAACCTCAGGCCAGTCAGGATTGAACTGGCAGCCGGCAGAATTGGCTTGCAATCCTGCACTCTGACTCCTGCGCCAGCACAGCTCTTTGTGAAGCCGATTTGTGTGGCCCAGGCTAGGGAGGAGTTCAGCAGGGGAGGGTGCAGGCCAGAAAGGAGGCGGAAGGGACCCCTCCCCCAGCTAAGCCGGATGTGGCCGGTCCCCGATGAAATACGCCCCAGCAGGCTGAAGGGCCAAGAGCTCTTGGGGCCTCCGCCAGGTGTCCTGGGAGAATCCTGCAGGCCCAGGGAGATGCCAGGGGGTGGAAGGCCAGCCAGCGGGACTCCGCTCTTCCAGCAGGAAAGAGGACCCTCTCGTGATGGGACGGTGACTCAAAAACCTGACAACGTTTTAGAGCAGATAATAAAGGAGGCCATTCGCAAGCCCTTCCAACACAAACACGATTGCCAAAAGCGGCTTTGTAAAATAAAGAGGCCAACAGAGGCCAACGGTTAGGAAAGGAGCTGTTTGCAAGGGTGGAATTCTACCTGGTCAGACCAGTTCTATAGAACCGGTTGTTACGATTCTGTGCAGTTTGGAAAACCGGCAAATTGCGCCTCTGGCTGGCCCCTCCCCGCCCTTCCCCACCCACTCACTTCTTACCTGGCATGCACACCATCCAACTTGCCTCCTTGTGCCTTCGCCTAATTTTTCGTAAGTTGCTATTTTTCCATCCTTTTTTTCCCCCGACCATCAGCTGTGAAGGGATATTAAGATTAGCTAGAAAGCAGGAAATTGTTGGATTTCTTGCTTTCTAAAAGCAGAGCTGAATCTTCCTTAGGACTGAAGCTTCTATTTTTCAGTGCAGACTCAGGCAATAGATTGCAGAAAGGTAGATCTCTCAGTGAATCTGTGATTCTGCAAGCAACTCAGTCTGCCTGCCTGCTTTGCCTGATTTTGGGTAAAAGTTGCTTTTTTTAATAAAAAATTAAATATTTACATAAACATTTACAATATTTACACACAAGCCACGCCCAGCCAGTCACGAGACCACCAAGCCATGCCCAGTCACCAAATCACACTCACAAATTAGGCCACGCCTACCAAACCAGTTAAATTCAAATCCCACCCCTGGTTGTGTGGATATAATCAGGTGTGGGACTCAAATTTCTTAACCAGTTCTATGGGTGTGGCTTAATTTGTGGGTGTGGCTTGGTGGTCATGTGACTGGGTGGGCATGGCTTGCTGGGTGGTCATGTGACTGGTCATGTGTCTGGGTGGGCGTGACCAACTCAATGTCACTCATGTCAAGGGGTGCCTCGCCTGGCCCCTCCCCTCCCAGCCATTCCTTCTCACCCCCAGCCTCAACTTATCTATAGTTGTGTAAAAATGTTGTTCACCTTTTTTGACTTTATCATCTGCTTACTACAGATGGACTTTCATGGGCCACTGAAAGGAGGAAATGGCTCACATGCTTTGCCCAAGAGGGTGATTGGCAACAGGCTTTTAGGGAGCTGCCAGAAAGAGGGGGAGGGGGGGGGGCAATGTATTTTCCAAAGCACCAGAAGGATGGAAACTGAACAGAGAGAGAAGCAACCTAAAAGTAAGGAGAAACGTCCTGACAGTGAGAACAACCAACCAGTGGAACTGCTTGCCACCAGAAGTTCTGGGTGCTCCAACACTGGAAGGTTTTATCAAAAGACTGGACAGCCATTTCTCTGAAATTGTATAGAGTTGCCCCCAAGGTCCCTTCTAAGTGTCCTTCTGTTACTCTGACATATTTCCCAGGACCTCTATTCAGAGTTTGGCATCCTCAGAGTTTTCCTGCCTGAGCAGGGGGTTGGACTAGAAGACCTCCAAGGTCCCTTTCAACTCTGTCAAACACACATGTATTTATGCTCTGGACTATAGACATGTAAACCCTGAAAAATACCTGGGCAAAAGAAAGGCAGTAAGATCACTCTAGGTGTAGGGACAGTGTAAAATATTAATATATGATAAATAATGGAACAATTAAAAATAATAGCACAGAGTTTTCTCTCTCCCCCCTCCTTTCCTTTCTATTTCTTTCTTTCCCTCCCTTCCTCTTTCTTTTTCTTTCTTTCTCTCCCTTCCTTTTCCTTTCTTGCTCTTTCTTTCCTTCTCTCTCTCTCTCTCTCTTACACACACACAGACACACACACACACACCTGGTCTGGGATGAACTGAATGATCCGGCAAGTTCCAGTCAGTAGCGAGTGGTGGGAAAAGGTAGAAAGGGAGGGGGCAGCATGCAGCAGCAGGACCTTGAGCATCCCCCCCCCAGCCCTCCCAAAGCGCCTCCACAGGCAGCAGAGGCGATGGGCCTGGCTGCCTCCCATAAGCAGCACTGTTGCCGCAGTGCCTCCGCGGCCTCTGCCCGCTTCCTTTCATTTTGCCCCCAGGAGAGGCGGGGGGAGGCAGCACAGGTGGCGGAGGCGCTGCGATGACGGCACTGTTTATGGGAGGCAGCTGGATCCGCCGCCCTACCGGTTGGAGCACTGCTGCTCACTGCGCCACAGCCGCTACATGGTAGGGAGAGCTGGCGGAGCACCGCATGGCGGCTTAGCCAGCCAGACGAGCCCAGGGATGATGGGGCTGGCTCCTCGCTAGGCCCCATCCAGCGCTGCCGGCTGCCGGCGGGGAAGCCAATCAGCCAAGCCCGGGGATGGTGGTGGGGAGGCTAGCTAGACCCCAGCCAGCACTGCTGCTAGGATGGGGCCATGCCGGTGGGGAAGCCAGCCAGCCTAGGCCGAGGATGGTGGGACCCGGCAAGGTCCGGGGACAGTGGGAGAGGGGCTAGCATGACTCGCAGGCTTACCTGTGAGCAGGCAGATCAAGGCTGCTCAATTGGGGTTAGGGTTAGCCTAACTCAGCTGGAAGGAACAGGGGAGAGGCTTGTGTCGGCTCCGGCCAGGTCAGCGGCTGCTTCTCTCATTTGCTCTTGCTGGGAGAGCGAAAAGCTTGCAAGTAAGTCCCCCTGCCTTTGGGAAACAGCTCCTGGGCAGCAGAGAGAAACAGGATTCAACCGGGCTGCTTCTCTGATGCCCAGGAGCCATTTCCCAAAGAGAGGGGGACTCACTCGCAAGCTTTTTGCTCTGCCAGGAGAGGCTCTCTCGCTCTCCCATATGGAGCAGCAGGTGAGAGAAACACCACTGACCTGTCCAGAGCCAACAGGAGCCTCTCCACGTGTTCCCCAGAGGAAGGCAAGTGGTGGTGGGGAAAGGCGACCGGCAACAGCAGCAAAACGCAAGTGGTGGTGGGAGAAGGGGCAAAACAAAAGGCAAGTGGGGATTGGGGAAAGCAACTGGGGCTTGCACTCACCCAGGGAGATCATCATATCAGGCAGGGCCACAGCGAAAGGTAGGCAGCAATGGCTGGCCTGGTGGGCAAAAGCGGGCTGCAGGCATGTCACCCATGTGCACGATGTTGCGCATGTATGATAGGGATTGACTGGGCAGGGAGCGGAGAAGCTGGCGAAGAGGGCCAGGGCCAGTCAGAGGCCCTATTTACCAATTCTCTTAACTATGGAAAATCATAACCGGTTCTACCGAACTGGTCCAAGCCGGTAGAATCCCGCCCCTGGATATAATCTACACCAGGGGTCACCAACCTTTTGGACCTCAGGGACCACCAAACTCATAATTTTAGATCCCAGGGACCACTAACCGGTTCTGTGGGCATGGCCTAATTTGTGGGTGTGGCTTGGTGGTCATGTGACTGGCTGGGCATGGCTTGTATGTAAATATTACAAATATTTATATAAGTATTGAATTTTTTATTAAAAAAAACAGCAACTTTTACCCAAAATCAGGAAAAGCAGGTGGGCAGATTGAGTTGCTCACAGAATCACAGATTTATTCAGAAATCTATCTATCTGCCATTGGCTAGCTCAGTCTGTCACATAAAATTTGCTTGCAAGCAAACTCACAAAATTAAGTCACAACACACCATACATGTAAATATTGAATTTTTTATTTTAAAAAAGAGCAACTTTTACCCAAAATCAGGCAAAGCAGGCAGATTGAGTTGCTCACAGAATCATTCAGTGATCTATCTATCTGCCATCGGCTAGCTCAGTCTCTCAAATTTGCTTGTGGTGAGTCTGCACTGAATTTGCTTGCAAGCCAACCTTCAGTCCTAAGGGAGGTTCGGCTGTACTTGAAAGCAGAGCCGAAGATCTAAAGACTAGCTGGAAAGCAAGAAATTCAACCATTTCCTGTTTCCTAGCTAATCTAAATCTCCCAGCACAGCAGAACAGCTGCTGGTCAGGAAAAAAAAAAAAGGAAAAATAGCAATTTGGCAGGCAAGTTTACTGGGTAAGGAGTGAGTGGGTGGGGAGGGTTCCCGCGGGCCATGTGGGCGGCTCAGCCTTGTGTTTCTGCGCAGCCTGGATTGATTGCTTTGTGGGGGTGCTCTGGGGGTGAGATTTCTCTGCGGCCCACCAAAATTTTCTCGCGGCCCACTGGTTGGCAACCGCTGATCTACCCCAGGGGTCACCAATCTTTTGGATCTCAGGGACCACCAAACTCATAATTTTAAATCCCATGGATCACTAATTTGAATTTTGACTGACGGTGGCTTGCTGACGTTGGTGGGAAAATCAGTCCCCTATTCCAGAGACAGTCCCAGGACTGGCCTTTTGGTCACCCCGGAGCAGCTGCTCCTCCACCTGGGTACACGGGCCTGCCATGGACTGGAGGAGCTGCTCCGGGATGACCAAAGGGCCAGTCCTGGAACTCCTGCAGCTCTGGGATAGGGGACCGACTTTCCCACCAATGTCAGCAAGCCACCCCAGGGTGGATTTCCCTCCCCCACCATTGGTCTTACCTTCCAGTTTCTAGCTCATGTGGCTCTACTCAAGGTAAGGTTTGCACTCGGCCGAAGGGTGGGGGCCAGCGGGTGGGTGGGCCATGTGGGCGGTGCAGCCTTGGATTAATTGCTTTGGAGGGTGCTTTTGGGGGGACATTTCTCTGTGGACCACCAAAATTTTCTCACGGACCACCAATGTTCCCTGGCACACAGGTTGGCAACCACTGATCTACACTGATTTCAAAAAAGGTTCCAAGTGATCTTCTCATGAATAGGCTGGTATAACGTGGCTTGGAGGGTACAAGAGTAACGCAGGCCCACAACTGGCTGGCAATCTCTAACCCTAACCCTCAGAGACCTGACATTAATGGCTCTGTGTTGATTTGGAAGCAGAGACCAGTCGATCTCAAAAGGATCTGGCTAGGAGGCCAGTCTTCTTCGGTGGTCCTCCTCCTATTCATGCCCAGATGAGGGAGGGATTCAGGGGCCACTGCTCACCTCTGCAGTTGACAGACACCGGGAGGTCTGGCCAAGACCCAGGTGGGGGAATGAGATTGCAAGCAAACTTGGACAGGTAAGAAGACGAGGCGAGAGGAACGAGGTTTCCTTTGAGAAGAATATATGGGAGACATACAAGATGCTGGATTCATGGCTTCTTCATCGGAGAAGAATCTGAGCATGGCCAGTGACAGCAAGCTGAACATGAGCCAGCCAGAGCAACCATTCTGGGTTGCCATAGAACAGGGGTGCCCAACCTTGGCAACTTTAACACCCAGAAATCTCCCAGGGCTGGCTGGGGAATTCTGGGAGTTGGCAAGGTTGGAAATCCCTGCATTGGAAAAAGCCTTGTGCCACCATGCGTGTTTAGCCAGACAAAGAGAAGATTGAGAAGACGCCTAAACTCAGTGTTCACACACATTAAACGGGGCCACGTTTTCCACAGCCACAAAAAATAGAGAAAAAATGGGGCATACGTTGCATTTAGCCATCTCCTTAGGGAAGTTGGGTGTGCTGTCCAGCCAGTGTTATGGGAATTGGATAGTTAGGTAGCAATTGTGAGCTGTCCCCTTAAGGGAATGCATCATGGTAAATGTAGTTAAGGTATCCTGGGAAATGTAGTCCATATCATGTGACCACATCTGTAATCCTGATTGGTCACTAACTTGACCCTCTAGGGGTTGGGGGAGGTTTTCCTCCCTCTTGGCTGAACTCATGGACTCGTGGGTAACTCTTCTACTTCTATCGCTACAACATGGAGGGAAAAGGATAGAAGATAAATCATCTTTTTACCTACAAGACAGATATACAAAGGATTGGTCATTGAAGAAGAACTTTGTCCAAATGTGAGTTATGAGGATACCTGATGAACCAATAAAAGTACTTTGTTATGGACGTCTTGTTGAGTTTATCTGTCTGCATTTGTACAGGATACAGGACATTGGGGGTTCTCCATCTTGGGGGTTGAAGAAGAGGCCAGTCGTGAGGGTGGTTTAATGAGTTCTCCTGTCAGACCTGCTCCAACTGCAACCCCTGAAGAGAAGCCCACCTTGGCTCCCCATTTGGCGAGAAAGGGAGAGTTTTAGTAGAAGTCAGGTGCCTTGCAGTCCTGCGTAGCCCCAGGATCCCCAAGTTCAACTTTTCCCTCCCTTGGGTGCCTCCCATCTCTTCCTCCCCCCCATCAGGTTCAAGCAAGAGGCTTTGAGAAGGGCCCGTGCAGGCGCAGGGGGGAAGCAGCGGCCGCCTTCGCCCAGCCTTGAAGGGCGGGGGGCGCAGCTCGCGCTCGCTTCCCCCCGCATAGTTCGCGGAAGGAGGGAGGGGGCAGCTCGCAGGCCCCGGAAAAGCCCACAACTTCTCAGCTTCTATGGAGAAAGTTCAAGGATCCATTCATGTGGAATGGATTCCTCCGACTGCTTCGATTATTCGGCCGAAGTGGAAGCAGCCCCGGGGACGTTGGGAGAAAAAGCGACTCTCTCGTAGGGGTAAAAACGGCGGCAGCCTGCGGGCCCCGCTTCCTCGGGGCAGGAAGCCGCCTCCAGGCCTCCTCGCTCTCCAAGGCCAAGCGCCGCTGCGCCCCACGCAGGGAGGCCCCGGGTGCTCTCCTCATCCTCGGCCAGGAGGGGCCGCTGCGGGCGCGGCTCCGCTCCTTCCCCGGGCCCGAGCCAAGCGCCGGGCGGGGGCGAGGCTGGCAGCTCCGCGCCTTTGTGTGCCGGCCGAGGAAATGCCGGGCTCCCCGGGGGCCATTCTTCCCGGATTGCTCATCGCTGGCGGAACATTTGGCGGCGGGATCCCAAGCAACGGAAAAACAACTCTGGGGAGCGGGCGGGGGCGCTGCTCTGACCCGGGGGGCGCCCAGGCCCTGCCGGGCTTTGGAGGAGACGGGCGGAGACGAGCCGAGGGGCTTTTTGCCCCACCCCCGAGACTGGAGCCCGGGCATTCGCAAGTGGGGGGAGGGGGCCGAAGGGTCTCTGGCCAGGAAGTCGGTGCTGCTCCAGGGAGACGCCCGGCGCTCCACGACAGCGAACGGAACGCAAGCAGCGCCGCCCCCCGTCCAAAGGGCGATCAAAGGGGCGCTGGCTCCCCACGGGCGGATCCGGACTGCGGCGGCGGCTTTCCACGGAAATACCCGCTTTTTCGGAGGGCGGGGGTGGGGGGCTGGAACAGCCTGGAGCCCAGAGCCTCGGACCCCCGCCCCTCGAGCCCAGACGCCCCTCCTCTGCCGGAAGGCGGCTCGGCCAGCAGGGGGCAGGAGCAGCCCGTCCACCCCTCCGCCTGGAGGAAAGGCAGAGCATGCGCAGAGCTCATTCCGGGGGTAGGAGAGCAGCGGGGGCACTGGCGGAACCCCTCAAGGGGCAGCGCAAAAGGTTTCGGGGGCGCTCCGAGGACGGGGCTCCGGCGGTGCTTCCCGGCCCTTTGGTCCCTCCTGCCACGTGCCTCCCTCGGCTGGCAGCGGAGGAGTCGGCGCCTTCCGAGCCTCGCTCCTCCCTCGGGGAGATTCTTCTCCGGGCCCCCGCAGCATCCAGCCCACCCCGGGCTCGGCCTCCCCTTTGCGAGCTTCTCTAAACGGGGCTGGGGGGGGGGTGTCCTGCCCCTGCCAGAGAAACCCCGGCGCCTCGCGCCTTTTCTGCTCTGCAGCCCCTGGGTCAGACGGCACCCGGAGGGCCGGCCAGGGAAGGCGAAGTGCCGAGGGAGCCAAGGGAGGCAGCCCTGGAAGGCCAGGGGGCTCTTCGGTGGGGGGCCCGACGAGGCCCGAGCGGCAGCGCAGCAGCTGCTCAGGAGAGACGGCCGACGGTAGTGGAAGAAGTCAAGAGCTATTCAGCTCCGATTTTAGTTTCATGATTTAAATCAGGGGCCTTCAAACTTGGCAGCTTTAAGACGGGCGGACTTCAACTCCCAGAATTCCTGAATTAACATGACTGGAAGAGGAATTCTGGGAGTTGAAGTCCGCCCGTCTTAAAGCTGCCAAGTTTGAAGGCCCCTGATTTAAAGCAAACCAGAAAGGAATGCTTTTCACCAGTAAAATTTGAAAAGTAGCCTGAAGGGTCAGAATGGAAGCTTCGGTTTGTTAAAGCTTCGGCTTTCGTGTGGATCAATTTAAATCCCGAGGATTAAGGTGAGTAACAGCTGGCTGCAGGCTGCTAAAGGATCAAGGCTAAATCTTGCCGGTTCTTTCAGAAATGCTGATCTTCAGGACTAGGAGACAAGGTGCAAGAACTATAAACCTGAGAAGAATGTTTGGAAAACCTTTCAGCAACAAATCTATAAACAGATTGAAAACAACTGAGGCCCCAGCAAATCTTACTGATCTTATTATTCAGTTGGATAATTTCCTTAGTAGACTGTGGGAGTGATATACACATAACTTGGGTTTTGTACCATGTTTGACAAAATAATTAAACTCATGAGATTTTAATTAATAACCCTTTTAGATATGGCTTGGAGGACATCACAATTAAGTGGACACAAATGTTTTTTTTCAATTCAGGCTTTGGATTCTATAATTCTTTCATATTTCCCTTCATAGTATAGATCAGGGGTGTCAAACTCATCAGGCGCTTGCCACGCCCGATTTAGCAAAGAGGGAAGAAGTTGTGATGCATCACATGATGCTGCTGTGATGAGTTTGCCACCCCCATGCAGATGACAGTGGAGAAGGAATGGTTACCAAGTGATACAAATTGGACATGATAATTCTAAAAGGTGCAAATAAAATTTAGAAGCAAAATAAATGGACTGAAATTTAGCAGCGACAAGTGCCCAGTGCTTTGTTTAGAAAACTGAAATTAAATTCAGAGACATGGGAGATTGGATGATGGCTGGATGATACCCAAGAAAAACATGCAGAACAGAAACCGAGTGCTAACTGAATAGCAATCGGCACCATAACATGACTGGAAAAAAAAAATCAATTTCAGCTTCGTCAGTTCACCTATCAGTTCGTCCTGCTTCCTGGTCAGGGGAAATAGCATTTTTGCCACACTGTCTTAAACATTGCCAGCTGCCCAGAGTCAAGACCAAGTGGTGGCTACAGGAGCTGAAATTTTAAAATAAATAAAATCCCACTTTTCACTGGAAAACTTCAAACATGGCAGAGATGCTTCTAGTTCAGGGGTGTCAAACTCAAGGATCCGCCCCGCAGGCTGCTTAGATCTGGCCTGCGGGACCAGCCTGGAAATGGCAAAGGACCGGCCCACGGTGCCTCTGCCAGCCAAAATGCACCTCAGGCAGGGCACGTGTGCATGGGGAGAGAGCAAGGAAGGAAAAATAAGGAAAGAGGGGAAGAATGAAGAGGGAAGGGAGATTATAATGAGAGGGAGGGTCTCAGGGAAGTCCTGCCTAAGTACTTGGACACCACAGGTCCCAAGTCCCAAGTCCCGCCTGCTGTGGCCACGCCCACCCGAGGTCAAACACAACCCTGATGTGGCCCTCAGTGAAACGGAGTTCGACACCCTTCAGTCTTTCTCTTCTCCAGCAACTTTAAGATGTGGGGGCCTCAGTTCCCAGAATTCCCCAGCCAGCCAGCCATGCAGCCATCCCGGTGCTGGCTAGGGAATTCTGGGAGTGAGGTCTGTACGCCTTGAAGTTCTGGTGGTTGAGAGGCCGGCTCTGGTTGGGTCCTTTGGTCCCCAGGTGAGGAATTGGACTAGGTCATCCCGCCCATCGTTTAAGCGAGAGAACTTCGGAAGAGGCCCGATGAAGCGGCCCCCTCCTCTCCAACTCTGAAGAGCAAATGATGGGGAAGATGAAGGCGGCTTCCTCCACCCACCCACCCACTTTGAGCCAGCTAAATGGGCTGCTCAGGCTGTATAAAGAATCTGGAGGGGGTGGGGGCGGAGAGGGCAGGAGCAGAAGGGGGGGGAGACAAACCCAGAAGGGCGAGTCCTTCAGTACCTCTTTGGCATCCCCAACAGGAGCCCAAAGCCCAGATCCCCAACCGAGGCCAGGAAGGGACCCCAGAGGAGGGCCCCCTCTCTTCGCCTCTCCCCGTTCTCCTGCCCCACAGCTCTGGCCACACTGCCGGAGGGGTTAAAGCCCTGGGCCGCCGGGCTGACTCAGAGGGAGCGGCCTGCTTGGAGGGGGGAGGAGGGAAAGGAGGGGCCATGAACATCTGGAACCCATCTGGGCCGGCAGCAGACAAGGAAGCCAGTGAGGGTTAATGAGGCCGGCACACCCGCTGCCCTCCCCCTCCCTCCCTCCCTTGCTGCTGGGTGCAGTGGCGTGGCGTGGTTCGCGTGGCACAGTGGAGCTGAGCATGGCCTCCTTGAACCCGTGGATGCCGACCGATCCTGCCTGGCTCCGTGTTGTTTGGGTAGCCGGCCTGGTGCTGTGCTCTCTTGGGGTGTGGGCCCTCTTCCTGGTCTGCTCCTGGCAGGGACGCCCGCCCCCCAGCCTCTGGTCAGGTAGGTAGGTAGGTAGGTAAATCAGTGGGTGCCAGGCCAGGCGTGGCCCTTTCTGGGTAGACCAGCTGGACATGCCAAGGATGCGGGAGAAGAGCCAGCAGCAACTCTCCGCCCCCCTCTCTGGGCTGCCGAGGGGGCTGGAGGAGCGCATCTATCCCATCTCCCCCCGCTTCTCCTGTTGCTGTCCCTTTGCCCAGATTGATGCCCGGCCAGCAGAGAAGAGCCAGCTAACGCTTCCCTTCTAAGGGGGCAGAGCTTCCCCCCCCCGCCCCCGTCTTGCTGGCAGGGGACTTGCAGAGTCTCTACCAATTCAGAGGGCTGGAGGGGGGGCTGCCCACTGCAGAGGCAAAACCGGCCGCTTGACAGGGACTTGGCCGAGGGACACTCATCGGTGGGCCAGCCAACATCCTGGACATGCTGACGCCTGCAGATCCAAGGCCCAGAGGCGGCGAGGGGGGAAGTGTTGCGGAAGGAGCCCTAAGTGCTTCTGTGGAGCCCAGACGGAGAGCCATGAGAGGGGGGAGCCCCTCCTGCCGTCTGGGAAGGCCTGAAGCCAAGAGTGCTGCCCCTCGCTCCCTCCCCCTCCCTGGACAGCTAAGGAAAGCTTCCAAGTCTTCGCTCAGGAAGCTCCCAGGACAGGAGACGGGGGGGGGGGAGGCCAGCTGGGGCCCCTCCACATCCAACCCTCTGCTCGGGCATCTCGGCTGGCTTTGGCCCAGGCAGAGACCCTGGGCCTGCTGAGGGCCCGTGGGAGCAGAGGGGGACAGGATCTCAAGGCAGCCGTCACCTTGGGCCCCCTTTGAGGGTGGCACTGCAGTGGGAGCAGCCTGGCAGAGCTCCACAGCCTCTCTGGGTGGGCAGCCGCAGGAGCCTGGAAGACCCCGGGGAGGTGGGCTTTGCGTGGGCCCTTCTGCCTGCCGGCCTGGGTCCCGGCCGTGGGGGAGGACTCGCAGTTTCCCTGGAAGGTTGGAGAGGAAAGCCTGAACCACAGCAGCCTCCCCTCCCCCTCCCCGCAGCCTTGCAACCCTAACTCTCCCCCCTTCTGTCTGCCAGGGTCACAGCTGGGAGCAGCCAGGTCCTTGGGCCCCTCAGAGGTAAGCTTTGCCCTCAAGCCCCTGTGCCCTACAGGGGCCCAGAAGCCCACTGGCTCTTCCTCGAAGGACCCTGGAGCAGGATGCCATGCCCGAGGCAAGGGGCTGCCAACACTGCGCCTCCCCCCTTCTCTGCTGCGAGTGGGTCGAGCGCCCTCAAAGGCTTCATTGTGCAGCCCCCTGGCATGGGGGGGGGAGGGGAGTTCTGCACAGAAGGCTCTTGGTGGAGGAAAGGGCCTCCACCAGCGACTGGCACACAGCCATCCATCGCTGGGCATTTCCCACCTCTCAGGCAGGGGGGCAGCCAGGAGGGGTCAGGAGAGCTGGGCACTGAGGGGCTTCAGGACTCACCACCCTTCCCCTCTCTAGAAGCGCCGGAAAAAGGCCGCCAAAGCCAAGCCACGCAGGGACCAGGCCAGGAACTCTGCCACAGGGCGGGCGCTCTCTCCAGCTGCCAAGGAGCAGGTAAGGTGGCTCCAGCTGAGGGCACAACCTGGGCAGCTCAGCCAGATGAGCTCAAGGCTTCCCCCAGCCACAACTGCACCGGCAGCCTGGTGCGGGGGTGGGGTGGGGTGGGGGGCACGGGCTTGAGCTGACCCAGGGAAGATTTCTCAGTGCCTTGAGAGAAGATTCTGCCGGCACCAACTGGGGGCCTCTGAGCACCTGCATTTCCCGCCTCCCCTCCCCCACGTGGCACTGTCGGACTGCCTCGGCCTCCCCGCCCTCCATTCTGGGCTAATCCCTGCAGGTCGGCTAGAGAGCCCCCTTGCCCAGAGGCACCTCCAAAGCTAGAA
The DNA here is from genome assembly GCF_049901735.1 of Notechis scutatus. NCBI lineage: Eukaryota > Metazoa > Chordata > Lepidosauria > Squamata > Elapidae > Notechis > Notechis scutatus. The sequence continues at coordinate 210,685,785 of NC_142011.1, forward strand.
AGTGCTGGAGACCCCCGGAGGGCCCCCACCCTCATGCGCCCCTCTGCACACCTGTTCTTGGCCTTGTCCGCCCCTCCTTGCATCCGTGGCCTCCTTGGTTAACCTGGAGCTTCTCAGGCAGACGCTCACCTGGGCGGTCTCCCCACCCGCCCACCCATTCCCACCAGCCTCGCTACTTCGGCTGGGCCTCTCAGCAGGCTTTGGCCTAGGCTGCCCGGCCCTGGCAGAGCCGCACTAGGCCGGAGCCCTGGCCAAGTGCCTGCCTCGGGGACGGGGTGGGGCTGCGGGACGCGGGTCCGGACAGAGGAGCCTTGTTCTCCTCCGCCTGGACCCTCCTCCGCCCCGCCCGCCTGCCCGCCGACTCCGGCAGCCCGGCTCCCGCGCCTCCCACTCCTCCGCCTGCATCGACCTGCTTCGCCGGCTCCCCTCGGCCCCCGACTTTGCCCGGTTGCCCGATGCAGCCGCCCCGTCGGCGCTTCGCTCTGGCGCTCTGCCGCTCCTGCTGCTTCCGGAGGCCGGTAGGTTTCGCCGGCCGGAGGGGGGCGGGGAGACGGTAGCTCGGCTCCGGAAGGCCGCGGCCGGCGGGTACCTGCAACGGCCGGAGCAGGTCAGGCAGCCGCGCACGCCGGCCAATGGCGAACCACGGTCCGGGGGCGGGGCCTGGCCACCCGGGGCGGGGCAGGAGGCCAGCGGGGCGGGGCGTCCCAGGCCAGGCCCCGTGTGAGCACCTCCACCGGCCGGGGGCAGGGCAGGTACCGCGGGGGCGGCCCGAGGGAAAGAGGAGCGGCTGGCAGGCGGGAGCCGAGCCGCGTCCCGCCCGGTCGGGGCTTTAGGGCAGGTCCTGGGCAGGCTGAATCCAGCCTCACCATCCCCCCGCCGGCACGGAAGGCAGCGGTGAATGGAGGCGAGCGGGGTCCGGCAGGAGCAGCAACCGGTTGAAGGCTCCCCCGCCGCCCCCGCCTCAGGAGCAGCTGCCGCGGTCTTCGGGGGCGGGGGGCGAGCACGGTAAGGCGGTGGATCTGGACCCGCCACGTCCCGCCTGCGCCCCAAAACCGAAGCCCCCGGCAGCGGCGGCTCTTCCGCGTCCCAGGGGGCGACTCACCCCCCGAAGTCCAGCAAAGGGTCCCGACCCTCGCCTGACCGTCCCGGGCTTTGCTCCGCTGGCAGCGACGTTCCGCAGGCGAGGCGAGGCGGGGGACCGACTCCGGCGCCCCTGCTGGACGGAACGCCCTCGGCTGCCCTCCCGCCCCGAGGCGCTCCTTCCAGCCGGACGGGGAGGCGCTTCCCGGCGGGCCCTCGGCCGGAGCCGGCCCCGGGGCTCCTCGGGATGCCTCCGCCCGAAGCGCCCATTGGGGCCCCGGGCAGCTCCTCCTCCGGCAGGCGAGACGAAAGGGCCAGGCCGCCGCCTCCGGGCTCCCTCCCGCCGCCCTTCGGAGCGCGGCGCCTAATCCGGCCGGCCGGCCGCCTGGAGCCGCGCGCGTGGGGCCGCGAGATAGGGCCGCGCGGCTGTCGCGCTCCAGCACTCGCGCACACGCCCTGCCGGAGCCGCGCGGGGCGGCGCCTCTGCCAAACGCCGCGGCAGGTTGCCCCGCTCGGCCATGATGCCGCCCGGCTGAGCCCCCCGCCCGCCGCTCCGCCACCCCCGCCAGCATGCCGCCCGCGCGCGAGAGCGGCCCGGCGCCCCGCGGCTCCCGCCCTCGGTGAGTGGATGGCGGGCGAGGCCGCCGGCTCCGTGGCGGGGCTGGCAAGGCTGCCCGCGGGGCGCGCTCCGGGCCCGCTGCGTGGCCGGGAAAGGCGGCCGGGCCGGCTATCCTGCGCGCCCCCTCGCCCGGCCTGATCGGGGGCAGAGGCGGCCGTGGGGCGGCGGGCGGAGGAGAAGCGTCCCGAGAGCGACGGGCGCGGCTGGCACGAGCGCCTCCGGCCTTGGCTGCTCCGGCAGCGCCCGGTGCCCAGGCGGAGACCGCCGGAGCTGGGCAGCGGGAGACGTCGCCGCGCTGGGCGGGAGCTCGTCCCGGGTGGGGAGGGTCGGCGCGCACGTGCCTCCCTTCCTCCCACTGGCGCCGGGAACGCGGCCCCCATGGCAACGGAGAAGAGCCCGCTGTGCCCCCGAGAGCCCTGCCGCCCTGGGCCCAGCCCCAGCCTCACCCGTGGAGCACCTCCGGGGCGCCTTTCCTGGGGGAGTCTCGGACCGCTTTGCCTCCGCCTTGAAGCACTTTTGGCCTCGGCTGCTGCATGAACAGATGGCTGATGGGTGGCAGTGACTAGGCCCCTTGCTGCAGATGGGGGAGGGAGTCCTGGGGAGGCTGGGTGCCCCCAACTCTGACACTGCCCCCAGGAGGTGATGTCTGCCCGATGGAAGGAGAAGCCACCAATGGCTGAAGACAACTCCAGCGGCAGCAGCGGCTCCCCCACCCCGGGAGACACCCTGCCATGGAACCTGCCCAAGCACCAGCGCACCAAGCGTACCAAGGCAGCCGCGGGCGGCAACGGATCTGTGCTGGACCCCGCAGAGAGGGCAGTCCTCCGCATCGCAGGTAGGCCAGGGCCGGCAAGTGCCCACGGGAAAGTGGGGTCGGGGTGCCGGCTCCGGTGGTATCTCTCGCCCTTGCCACCTTGCGCGTCCAGTTCTGAGCACCCACATTGGTCTTGCCAGTTGGGCTCAGGCTTGGGTTGCATCGCCCCAGCATGCTTTGTCGAAGTGGGCATGGATTGGACTGGGCACCATGGGCTGCAGGGCCAATGCCCTGCTCTACAAATGAGGGTGGTGTCTGCCAGGGAAGCCTTAGTTTGCCCTGGTCCTATGGAGGCCCTGCTGGGCAGCAGCTTCTGGAAATTGGTGTTTGCCAGGGTTGGCTGGCTGGTTGCTCGCTCTGGCCTGCAGAGGCCTGGGACGGAGGACTTGGCAGTGCCCGGGTTCTCAGCTGCCCTGTGTTCTGGGGGCTTCCCACCTGAGCCGGAATCGTGGCTGAAAGCAAAGCGTGGCAGATTGCTATCCAATTGGCCCAAGGCTGAGGCGAAGGCCTTGGGGCTGGACAGGCAGCCAGCTGAGTTGCTGCTGCTCCTCTGGGCTTCTTCCGCCTCGCCCCGAACTCTGAGCTTCTGGGGAGACTCCCTGCCGTGCCCTGGTTGATGCCCTGAGGGTTGGGGGGGGGTCTCTCTGGGCAGGAGTGGGCTTTGCGACCCTCGCCTTGCAAAGGGGGCCGTTGCTATTCTCTTACCTGCTGATCCGGGAGGGCCGGAGCAGAGCGTAAGGCGGCCTTTTCCCGAAGGGCAGGTGAGGAGTTTCCAACCAGGGGCCTCTCGGCTGCCATTGGGGTCCCAGAGTTTCGGTCCGAGGACTTGCATGCTAGTAGCGTTGATTAGGAGAGGTTCTTCTCCGAATTTGATTGGCTAATTGGTGGTGACTTTTGCCAGACGCAGCAAGTGACCCTCTCCAGTGGGGCTCTGCCTCCCAGGGATGCGGCCACCGCTGCTGGGGTGGAGCCCACCCGCCCAGCTGCTAGTTGCCCTCTCCAGAAGTCCAACTTTGGGGCTTCCCAGGAAAAGACCCCTGGCCTCCACACTGCTGACCCTCGCAGGTCCAGGTCGCAGCCTCTGAATATCTCCCCCAGGGGTCCAAGGCCTCAATGCTTCCTCTGCTGGCTTGACCCAAGGGCTGCTCTGGCTGCTGGTGCCTGGACCTCAACCTCCACAGCTGTAAGGTGTGGGGACTTCAACTCCCAGAATTCCTCAGCCAGCGTGGGAGTTCACGAGGTTGTGAATTGGTTGTGAACGCAGACTCCCCAAACTTAAACATAGCTGGCTGGAGAATTCTGGGAGTTGAAGTCCACCAGTCTTAAAGTGGCCAAAATTGGAGGCCTCTGGCTTATACGTAGCAGTTTGATCTCTCAAGTGTTGTTGGGGGTGTAGCTTAGGCTCTTGTGTACCCCTGGATTGTGGAGTGTTAATCCTGGTGTGAATTCCTGCTTATCTGGGTGTTGGCTGCTGCAGAGGAGGCGCCTGGGTGTTTCTGTTTCCCTTTTAGCCTTTTTATTGTTCCTTTTGAGTGTTGTGGAAATGTTTATCTCTGTATGACCGTTGGTTGTTGATTTGTCCGAGGGCTTCCAGGAATTCCCCGGCGGTTTGGCTCGGCTTGGTGTAGGATGCTCCCTGCTTCCCAGCCGTAGCGATGGTTGCGCTTGTGTCCCTGTGCTGGGAGAGCTCACCTCATGTCTGTCTGGCTGCCGGTTGGCCTTCGTGGGTGCGCCGTTACCCTCCTGGCCCTGCTCGGTCTTTCGGTTTACGTGGGGAGTTTTGGAGGGCGTGGGTTGTTTCCAGTGCTACGGTGACGCCGCAGGGTTGTAATACTCTGAGAGGTTGTGATAGTGTGGTTGTGTTATTGCTTTCACTGGTCGGGGTTAGCTGTGCTGCAGCAGGCTCTTTCAGATGAACTTGCGTGGATAACCCTTGGTAGGAAGGTTGCCGCGTTTGTGCTCGTCTAAGCACTGTTTCCACAAACTCCTCTTGTGGGAGGTTACCTTGGCGTGCAGCACACCCGTCGCATGTGTGTGTGGGGGGAGGGGGGAGTGCTTTTCCATAAAGTTTGTGTTTCTAATTTGCTGCCATTCCCTCCTCTGATGAGGCGGCTGGAGTGGCCCTTTTCCCTTCTTCCCTTGTGAATTTCACTCCTTGGAAAAGGCCGGTGATTCTTTCTGGCTGTTCCTTTTTTACCGTGGCCTGTGTGTCGTCTACGCACCAGATCGATGATGCTGGTGCTGTGTGCCTGGGCCTTCTCCACCCTCCGCAGATGGGAGGAACGCTGCTTGGCCACGCACCGGGTCAGGGGCAAACAAGACTGGGGGCTGTGGGGGGGGGGGGGCTGGCCATGGAGAGGCAGTGCAGATTCCTGCCATTTGACAGCTGGAGGGTGACATTTGCTCCCCAAACCGGCCCAGAAGTCAAGGGTTAATGTCTTCATTCCTGGACCAGAGTGGACACAGGGAGGGTCCTCCCCTCCTGGCCAGGCTGATCTGCGGGGGAGGGGGGGGGCTTCTACATCAACACAGGTGCTGCTTAAATCGTATTTACTTTTAAAAGCCGACCTTTTCCTCAGTGGAATGGGACTGCTTTCTGCCAGCACTGCAGTCTAAAGGCAAAGTCACAAAGAGTTTCTCTTTTTATGTTATTTATGTTTATAATTCATGACAGTATTTTTATGCTTTTAATTGTCAGTCACCTACAGTATATGAGCTGGGCGGCCATTTCAATTGATAAATAAATAAAGAACTTCGACATAATCCTTCAGTCAACCTCTCTGTTTGCCTTCCTGCAAGAGTGCAAAATGTCCCTCACAAGGCTTCTTCCCACCTCCCCATAATCAGAATAGAGCTGGAAGGGACCCTGGAGGTCTTCTAGTCCGACCCCCTGCTCTAGCAGGAGACCCGACACTTCCAGGCTCTTCTTAAAAACCTCCAGTGATGGAGCATTCACACCTTCTGGAGGGAAGCCGTTCCACTGGTTAGTTCCAGGTTGCTTCTCTCCTTGATGAGTTTCCATCCGTTGCTTCTTGTCCTGCCCTCGGGGGTTTGGGGAAATAGGTTGACCAAAGCAAAGACCAACTTATTTTAATAAGCAAAGGGTCGCCAGTGTAGAACACCATACACACACACACGCGCACGCGCACGCACCCCTTAGTCCTTTTCTCCCGGGGTGTCCTGGAGCCTTTGCCCTGACATAGAGGAGGAGCGGACACAGGGGTGGGATTCAACTGGTGTTACTACCAGTTCAGTGACTATGTTTTGTGTGCACATGTGCGCTGTGCGCGTGTAAAAAACCTTAAGCTGTGCCACCCGGACAGCTGAAAAGCACTGCGCGTGAGTGCGCATTGTTTGAAAAGCCTCTTGTTCCCTGCTTTTTCAACCTCTGCTGTGCTACACAAAGCAGCTGAGGTTGAAAAAGCAGGAAGTAAAGGACAGGTAAGAGCCCAGGTGGGCAGGTGGGCCAAATAGCAGCAAATACACAATTGGTTCAGTGTCTGCTGCTCTTCAGAGCTACCGGTTTTATAGAGCCGGGTAGAACTGCTAGCATCCCACCCCTGGGCAGACACGAGGAAAACCTTTTTAAATGTCCCCATATTTCCTTTGTAGGTTTCATCATTATAAGCACCACGTAATGCTGTTCACAATCATTTCAGTTGGGAAGAGAGATTTTGGTGTCAGCTCAGGATGGGTTTGAGAGCTGCACAAAACTGGCGCATGGCCTGTGAGCTGATTTGCATAGCAGTTTTTGTTCTTCTTGTGTTTTATTCTTTTAACAACATGCTCCTTTGTAATCATGATTATTAGCAGATACTAAGCTTGCATGAAGTGTAAAATTGGCCCAGGGTGGAGGAAGAAGGCCGGAGGTGTCGGCCTGGTCACCTACACCAAAGAAGGGAACAAATGCCTCTCTGTTAAACTGGGTTTCCCCCTCTCCATTGGAAAATTCCTCTGGAGCCTGCAGGGAGCAGGAGGCCATTGTGGCAGGAGATTACAGCATGATCAAGTGCCAGAGTCAGGAGGGACCTTGGAGATCAACTAGCCCAACCCTCGTCCAGGCAGGAGGCAGCCTCCATCAGCCAACCTCTTACCATGGGCCGATTTTTCCTGATGTCCGAAGGAACATTATTCTTGTCCTATTTCCCCGAACGAGGCTTGGACTCTATTTCTTCATTCTGTGCTGAATCAGTGCAGACTTGGAAGGTTGGGGGTCCTGGGTGCTCTCCGAGCGTGGCAATTTTCTTGCAGGCGTTTCGTTACCCAACTAGGGAACGTCATCAGTGCTAACAATGAAACATCTGCAAGAAAAGCAGCATATGCTCAGAGAGCAACAGGGGCCCCACACTCCAGCCCTGAGCCACAAATACTCTCTTCTATCAGTACGTACTTGTACTTACCAGGTTCCCATCGGAGGAGCATGGCAAGCTGTAGGGCAGCCTAAGGACTGGATGGAGGCAGGAACAAGAGAAGAAATTGCTTGGATTCAGTAGTCCAGGCAGACCGTCCACTGGCCACCTGTAGCCCATCAATGCTGGTCTCCTCCCATATCCCCCCATCCCTTCTCCTCCTCCCCCCCCGGCCAGCTCCCTTCTTCCAGGGAAGGTAGTAAGGATCACTGGTGTGGAACAAGTCCTCTTTTTACAAGGATCCTCCTCGGCAGAGGTGACAGGAGACCCAGGGAGGGGCCACCTGGATTTGTGGCCCATGGTAAGAGGCTGCCTTGGGGCTTGGCTGATGGAGGCTGCCTGGATGGGAGGGTTGGGTTAGTTGATCTCCAAGGCCCCTCCTGTCTCTGGCACTTGATCATGCTGTAATGGGGAGGGAGAGTGGTGGGATTTCGTCCCCCACTCTCTCCCTTGACCAGACAGGAGTGGCGGCAGCATCTTGTCCCAGAGCCTGGAGGCTTTAAGGGCAGACCGAGATGGAGCCCAAACGTGACACTGGGCACCTGCACACTGGCTGCCTCCAGGGTGAGTTTCCTGCAGACAGAAGTGGATTAGCTGGACTGAAGTGGCTCCAAGCACCCGAGGGAGACCTGGGCAGGGAGCATAGAGCAGCAGAGTGGAAAGCAGGTTGTGGTGTTTGTGTGACAGGGCTGGAAGGATTCTCCTCTCTCTTGTGGATCCTGGTCAGAGGAGGAATTGTTAGTGATCCTTCCATGGAAGATGGGGGTGGGGGGAAACTACATCCCATTCTGAAAGCAAGCCATGCAAGGGGAGAAGGTAATAAATCAATACCGGGTGGCCATTAACGGGTGCAGCTCTTAGGGAGCAGGAAGGGATGGGTCAGGTGGGGTCCCTCGGGACCCAGGATGGTGGGGGCGCGGGAGCATCTGCTGTGAAAAGGCTCAGGGTTTGGACTGAGGGGAGGGGAAATTATTGAAGGCTTGTCCATGAGACTGCAGCCAACAACCCTGGCGAAGACCCAGGAAGAGGCGGCTGCAGGAGAGCCGACTTCTGTGGGTTTGGGCTCCAGTGAACAATGGGGACCATGATTGCAAGCGGCCAAGGGGGCTGTGCGTAAGAATGCGCTGCTGCCCACTTGGTCACTTGGAAGGGAGCGCTGGGGGGGGCTGCAGGAAGATGGGAGCCTCGGAAGGACTAAAAAGAAGAGGGTGGGGAAAGAGGCCGAAGGTTTGCAAAGCTTTCAGCTCTTCCAGCTGAGCAATGGGGGGGACACCTCTCTCCCCCGCCCCCAATAACTCAGATTAAAAGAAGTAGCAAAGCACAAAGCACACAAAAGAAAACTACAGGCCCGTAGAAGCCACATAGCCGAAATCCTGAGAACAAAACTCCGCAGTTAAACATGACATTTTGCTGCCAGGGAAACCTCGGCAGGTGGCAGTGCCCGAGAAGGGACGCAGCCAATGGGGAGGGGGCTGCCCGGGAGCCCAGCGTCCCCAGCGAAGGGACCGCCCGCCGTCAGCTGCCTGGGACCAAAGGAGGCTGTGAGGGGGAGGGGGAGAAAGCTGGTTTTGCAACATTTCTGTCTCCGCTTTTCACTTACTGCGCCCAGCATTTCTCACGGTGGGTCCAGTCTCTACGCTACGACGTCACTGTTGCTCCGCCTTGGCCGCTTTAAGGTGCGTGGACTTCGGTTCCCAGAATTCCTCGGCCAGCATAGCTGGAAGTCCAGGCGTCTTAAAGCGGCCACGGCTGAGTCCCGCTGCTCGCTCGCCTGCCTCTCTGCCGGCAGAAACCCCGGGACTGCAGGCGCCTCACGGGAAGCGGGGGAGGGGGGTTGCCTGAGCTCGACTTGGTTCCTCTCTTGCATCCGAGAGCCCGTCCAAGGCCCGTCCAGGCAGCTGAGCAGGGCCCCGACTGGAGCGGGTGGGGGGCTTTACGTAGGGAATTCCTAGCAGAAACCCCCGCCCGTCTCAGCCAACACGGCTGCGGATCAGGAAGGGCCGGGAAGCTGGCCTGGGGTGGACGCAGGCGGGCTCTCGGAAGCCTCTCAGGCAGAGACACCCCCACCCACCCCCCGGCTTGTCAGGCCCCTGGTGGAGACGGGCTCTGAGGGCGACAGGGAGTGGGAGTGGGGCTCCGGAGGTGGTGGAGGAGGCTGGGGAAGGGCAGAGGCCGGCTGGGCAATCAGAGGAGGACCCAGGCCCACCCCCTCCCCATCCTAGGGCACGCAGGGAGGAGAGGATCAGGGAAAAGCGAGGTAGGTCTCCTCCTCGGGAGGAGAGGGCCTTGATCCTCTTCATGGGCTGCAGCTGTGAGCTCTGTATAAGAGTTTGGCACTGGGTGTTGACAGACGCTGGAGTCCAAGTAGTGCTTTCTTTGGATGAGGTTTATCTTGGTTGGCTTCTTCCCATGGACTCTCCCTGGTTATCTTCCTGGAATGTGTGATTAATTATCTTGGTTTGCCTTGGAACTCTCGTCAATGCGGTTTGGTTTTGGTTTCCTTTTGCTTCATTATCTACTTTTTGAATTTAAACTGTGACTAATAAAACAGCGAAGGGAAGATGGAGGCATTGTAAGACCTTGATTCATGTTTTAGTTTCTGTGTTATTTTTGAGACACTCCGGGTCATCCCAAGGCTCTTCTCCGCAAGGTTGGCTGGGCATTCAGGATGACGAACCCATTGGGGGAAGGGCTGGTTGGGGTCTCATGGGAGCTCACTGCTCCCCCCCCGGGGGGTAGTGGGGGCTCAGCCCCGAGGGACCCGCCAGAGGAAGGGTGGTGGGGCACCGCCTGGATGGGGCCCTCGCGCTGCCTCTCCTACATACCGTAGCTAAGAACAGCCCCTCCCTCTTTGGCTGGTGTCAACCTGGAAGGAGGCGGAGATCTAGCAAAAGAATTTTAGAGCAGGATCAGCTGCAGGGAGAGGCGAAAAGGTGGGGAGGCCTGACAAACGGGAGAGCTGATCTGGGCAGTCGTTAAGTGGCACCTGGCTGGGAAAGGCGGGCCTAGGAGTGGGGGGGGGCACCAGGCACCCCGGGTGGGCTCAGGCACCCACGCGGGAGGAACGGCTATTGGGAGCGTCTCACCATCTTGTCTCCAGCATCCTTCCCCGGCTCCTGGGCTAAGGGGCTGGGAAGGTGGGGGAGGATCTCGGGAGGGCAGGTGGGCAACTGGCATTCCTCCTCCTCCTCCTCCTCCTCTCCCCCCCCCCCGCTTTGGCCTCTGTCTTGGGCTGCCTCTGCTGAGGCTTCCCTGGGAGAGAGCCAGGCGTGACCCCCGCAGTGCAAATGCTCCAGCAAGCCAGTTGTGTGGGAAGCTGCTGGGGGTCCCAGGGGAGAAGCTGGACCCACCCAGGCTGAAGGGGCACAGACCTGACACTGACTTGGGGTGTGTGTGTGAAGGGGGGCTGCTGAGACTCCTCTGCAGTGAGTGAAGCATCCAGCAGGGAGCCCAGGCCTTCTTGTTTATTTATTTTTATTTATTTATTTGATTTGTCAATCGCTTACAAGATAATAGGTATAAGTATAAGCATAGTTATGAATACATGAAATGGATACACACATGAAATGGATACATGCAATACTGTTGAAGACCATTACAACATATTTTTACTTGAAGTCAAAAGAGTAATCAAACTATATGTAGCAATAACAACTCCAAAAACCAGAAAAAACAGATTACCCATAACAATAAGGAAGCTTTAATCCAAAAAGAGATCACTTTGGCGGAAAAAGAAATCTGGTCACGCTGCCAACTTCAAAAGCTGATAAAAAATTTTATGCCACCAGATAAAGACCGGATGCACCAGTTATCACATTAAACAAGAGGAAAACCTTCTACGCACCAATTCCACCTGCGCTTTCTGCAATTTTGTAAACAACAAACTAAAAGACTCAAGTTCCACCCCACCCCTTTCCTAAGAGGTCTGAAGGGGGCGTGCATAAGCGCACCAATGTGCCTACCGCCCTGTCCTATTGTTTCTTTTATTTTTCTTATATTTATTTATTTATTTTGGTTTGCCAATTGTTTACAAGATAAAAGGTATAAGTAAAAACATAGTTATGAATACATGGATACATATAAGAAAAAAGAAACAATAGGACAGGGACGGTAGGCATGTTGGTGCGCTGAATAGAATAGAATAGAATAGAATAGAATAGAATAGAATAGAATAGAATAGAATAGAATAGAATAGAATAGAATAGAATAGAATAGAATAGAATAGAATACTTTTTTGGCCAAGTGTGATTGGACACACAAGGAATTTGTCTTGGTGTAAATACTCTCAGTATACATAAAAGGTACATTCATTAAGAATCAAGAATCATAATGTACAACACTTAATGATAGTCATAGGGTACAATCAACAATCAAATCATACTAGGAAACAGCGCTTTTTCAACATTGTCTTCTGTAAAATCGATATGTATTAGATCATTGTAGTTGTCTGTGGTTCGACTAGGAAATACTGATCCATTGCTGTTTACAAATACTGAGCCAAAGAATGTGTTAAAGAGGTTGGCTTTAATAGTGTCCTCCTTGCAGTCTTTACATTAGGTCCTTTCAGGGGTGGGATGGACCTTGAGTCTTTTAGTTTGTTGTTTACAAAATTGTAGAAAGCGCGGGTGGAATTGGTGCGTAGAAGTTTTCCTCTTGTTTAATGTGATAATTGGTGCATTCAGTCTTTCCTCCTTCTTCCCTGGCAGCAGCACAGAATCTGCTCCGCTTTCTTGGCTTCCGTCTTCGGTGCATTGGAACATGGAACACAAAATCACCAACGTCTGTTTCCCCCCATTTGTGCGCATTTTGCAGTCATGTCCTCCTTCCCCAGCTCAATCCAACTGCTTGGCTTTCAATCCAGGGGACTGATTTTCCCAGCCGGCAGCTGTTCCAATTGGTAATTAACAGAGGAGAATCTTAGTAGCTCAGGGTTGAAATGCGGGATCCTGGTGCTCTCTGAGCTGGGTGGGGGTCCCTGCAGGCATTTCAGTGTCCGACTAGGCCACCCCCTGCCTGTACGGAAGACGTAACCTTGTCGGCTACTGAAACGTCAGCAAGGAAACCACTGAGCTCCAAGAGCAGCACCAAGCAGGAGCTCAGTGGTTTCCTTGCTGACGTTTCAGTCCTCCTGCTCTTGGCCATTCGCCCGTTTGCATTCTGAGCTGCCACCTTGCATGCATTGTGTGCATCCCCCATGGGCCCCTCTGCAGCCCAGCTGGGCCTTCGCTCAGAGCGTTTGATCCCCCCGCCCTCTCATGGTTCAGAGCCTACTGGGGCTTCTCATCTGGCCAGCTCTCCTTGGCTGGGGGCCTGTGCAGCAGGTGAGACAGCAGTCGCCCTCCTGTTGGGGCCTTGGGCTGGGAGAGGCCACGTGCTCTGCCCCAGCATTCCCCCCCCCCCGTGGCTGATGAGCCCACCTTGCCTCCTCTAATTGCCGGGAGCTGGGAAGAGAAGGGCCACCGGGGATTAGAGGGGTTTGGATCCATCAGCCGATTCTCAGACCATTAACCGGCCCAGCAGATGGGAGGAAGCAGAGGGTTGCTCTGCCCAGCAGGCGGTGGAGGGTCTCCTGCGGATCCGCTCGGGGGCTTTTCTGCCATTCTCCAGGCTTCCCTTTGCCCTTCTCAGCCCTTCTCCCCAGCCCTGGGGTCCCACTGGGGCTCTTCCTTCCAGGCACCTTCCATTTTCTTCCACACCTCTTACTCCTAATTCTCCAAGCAGGGACTTTTAGCTCCTGGGAGGCAGCTGGGCAGCTTCTCTGTGGTCACCAAGGGCTGCGCCAATGGCGGGAGGCTGGTCTTGGCGCTGGAAGGCTTCAGTCTGGCTGTGTGCCCTGCAGCCACTTGGCTGGCTTGGTTCTCCAGCTCCAGCTGCTTCCATGGCCCACTTTGGTCCTCTCCTTGGCGAACAGTAATGCTCTGCCTACGGACCGAATGCCACGGCCAGCAATATCACGGCATCTCTGAGGGTCCTTGTGGTCCTTCAGAAGAGCGTCTTCTGCCGTGGGTCATTTTTGCTGATGTCCAATGGTGGTGGTGAGTTGGTGGTCAGTGGCTGAGGAGCTATTGGGGGGAGTCTTGGGGAGCTGGAGGGAGGGGCCTGGAGCCAAGCAGGATGGCCTTGCCAGGCTGAGAATAAAGGAAAGGGTCACCGTTCTGCTGCTTCTGTTGCTGCCGCCTTTGTCGTCCTCTAAGGGAGCCGTCGCCAGGGAGGAGCTGCTGGGAACCGCGGCCAAAGCAGGCAGGAAACAGCTGCTGAGGATCTCCCTCTCTGGGTGGGGCCGGAGAGGGTTTTGTGTGCAGAATCACGGGGCTGGAAGTGGCCCAACCCCCAGCCCAGCTCAGGCCATCCAGGACAACCATCGGTCCCTCCGTTTCTCAAAAACTGCCCCTCTGCCTGTCAGCTTTTGCAGTCGAGAAAGTCTCTTCCCACTTCATCCTGGAAGGATTGACAGATATAAAATCCAGGGGCCTCTGTGCTCTCTTCATCCTCCTCCTCCTCCTCCTCCTTCCCATCAGCTGCCTCTCGTGGGGCAGGAGGGGGGAGGGGGGGCTCGCCAGTCGGAGGAAGAGGAAGAGGCAGCTGGGGGGTTGGGGCTGGCCATGTGGCGTTTTATGACCATTGCATTGCTTAGCGATGGATATTCCAGTCCCCATTACTGTTGCAAGTTGAGGACTTCCTGTACAGGTACTTACAACAGTTCATTTAATGACCAAAGTTACGACTGTTGCCCGTTTTTCACACTTACGACCATTGCTGCATCTCCAGGATCACTTGATTCAGATTCTGACACTTGGCCACCGGCTCACACTGGTAACAGCCGCAGCGTCCTGGGATCAAACGATCCCTTCTTGTGACCTTCTGGCAAGCCAAGTCACTGGGGAAGCCAGATTCACTTAACAACTGTGGCAAGAAAGGTCGTAAAATGGGAATTGACTCACTTACCAACTGACTCATTTAGCAACAGAAAGGCTCAGCTCCATTGTGATCGTAAGTCGAGGACTACCTGTCACCTGGTCTTCTTTCTTTTTGCCCCATTTTTCATTGCGCTCCTTCCCTTCCGGTGGCTGCTTGTCTGCTCACCAAATGGGTGGGCCGCCCGTCTTACCCCCGAGGGACAGCAGGGCCATCACATGCCTGGTGCAGGTCACCATATGGATGCTTCCTCCTGAAAGTGGAGAGCCCCTGCCTGCCTCCTCCGCCTCCGTCCCTCCCTCCATCTATCCTGCCTGCTGAATCAGGGAGGAGACCATGGGAGTCCTCCCCTCCCTTCCCCCTCCCGGGGCTTTCCCAGGCAGGAGGGAGGCTGCTCAGCCTCTGTGGCCTCTGTGGAGGAGGAGGAGGAGGAGGAGGAGACGATGCTGCCGCTGCCCACTTCCTGGCATGGACTCCTTCAGAGGCTGTTCTGTCTTGGCCTTTTCCAAACCCAGCTTGAACCTCCAGCCCTTCCCTTTCCCTGCAGGGCCCCTGGCTTTCCCCAACTGGCAGCGTCTCTTTTCTATGGCCATCGTCCTTCTCCTGCAGGCTGGATCATGGCATGCTTTCTTCAGAACGTTTAAAGGCTCCTCCTCCTCCTCCTCCTCCTCCTCCTCTTCTTCTTCTTCTTCTTCTTCTTCTTCTTCTTCTTCTTCTTCTTCTTCTTCTTCTTCTTTCTTCTTTCTTCTTTCTTCTTTCTTCTTTCTTCTTTCTTCTTCTTTCTTCTTTCTTCTTTCTTCTTCTTCTTCTTCTTCTTCTTCTTCTGGGCTTTTTCATACTTCCACATTCCCCCAGTTCCCGCAGTCTTCCGCCTTGGGAATGGCTTCCTTCGGCCATCCATCCTGCATGGGCTACTCTCTGAGGTGGCTGGAAGGCCACGTCCACTGTAAAGGAGCCTCTGGATGGAGTGAAACCAGTAAATTGTTCTCCTGCTTCATGTTGGCTTCCTGGGTCTTGCAGTCCAACTACACTTTCCTCCTCAATAGTTCCAACTTGTGGATTGCATTTATTTATTTTATGTGTCATATTTTTATAATATGACCTTGCTGTTGGAGATTTGGGCAATTGTCGTGGTAAAGGAGGGGTGGGGAACCTTGGCCCTTTTCTGACTTGCGGACTTCGACTCCCAGAATTCCTGAGCCAGCCACGCCCACCAGTCATAAAAGGGCCAAGGTTCCCCACCCCTGTGGTGAAGGGGGGTCCGTGAGGTCCGGTTGTATTATCCACTCCTAGACTGCCTTGCCCCAAGCGTCCCAGACTCCGGTGCACTAAAGCAAAAACAATGGGAGCAGCCCGCGCACACACACACACACACACCGGACTTTCTGGTGTGGCATCTGTCCCTCTTTGCCTTCCTCAGCCCACTCCAGCTGCTGGGGAGACCCCCCCCCTCTAGTGGGGCCTTGAGAGGGGCTCCCCCAAAGAGGCAGGGTGTGAAGGCTGCTGTCTCTCCACGCTCTGGATCTGGCGGGGGGGGGGCAGGGCCACATCCTCCCAAGAGGCTCCTCCGGGCTGCCTTTGGGGGCTCTGGAGCATGGCCAGGTGGGCTGCTACAGCACAAAAGCCTGCAAACAGCAGCGCCGAAGCGGATTCCTTGGCTCTTCCAGGGAAAAGAGGCAGGGCAGCCTCCAGGTCTGATTGGCGGAGCCTGAAGGTTGAGCCAGAGCCCAGCTGGATCCCGGTGGAGTTTAGGTGATCAGCTGGAGGGCTCTGGGATCTCTTGGCCAGGTGGAGGAATGTGCCTGGTCTGCCAGGGGTCAGGGTGGCTTCCTATTGCCAAGCCCCCCCCCCATCCCCATTGGTTCTCTCTCCACTTCTTTCTTTTGCCCCCGTTGTTCTATTTGCAGGTCTTTATATCGGGTGGCCTTCTCCCGTTCTTTCTCTTCCCTTCTGCTGTCTACAGTTATCGCCACGTCTGCTATGCAAGTCTTTCTTCTCAACAATGGTTAAGTCAGGGGTGTTATGTGCAGAGCTTGTTTGTTTGAATTCTAAAGTCCCAGAATACTTTAGCGTCTTCGTTTTCTGTTATCTTCTCTATTTTGTGATCGGACCAGTTCTTGCTTGCAGGCAAATGCTATTTCTTGCAGATCTGCCCATGCACCACTGTTGCTACTGCGACACGCCGTTGTTTGTAGTTAGTTTGTGGCTCTTCTTGCGGCAGCTAACCTGGTGGGTCCACTGGTTCTTTGCACGGGTGGCATTTCATGCTGTCTGTTGCTGTCTGCTCAGTCCTGGCTTGGCTTGCATCTGTTCTTAAGGCTCTCCAATCAATCAACCAACCAACCAATCAGAATAGAGCTGGAAGAGACCTTGGAGCTCTTCTACTCCGACCCTGTGCAATTGGAGACAAATGGCTGTCCAGTCTCTTGTTAAAAGCCTCCAGGGTTGAAGCACCCACAACCTCTGGAGGCCGATGGTTCCACTGGTTAATTGTCCTCGCGGTTAGGAAGTTTCTCCTAAATTCCAGGTTGCTGCTTTCCTTGGTTACTTTCCATCCATTTTTTGTTGTCTTGCCTGGAAAATAGGTTGACCCCCCTCCCCTCTTTATGGCCGCCTGTCAAATACTGGAAGGCCGCCATCGTGTCCCCGCTCGCCTTTCTTTTCTCATGACTGACCACACCCAGTTCCTACAACTGGTCTTCCTATGTTTCTGTCTCCCGGACTTCAATCGGTCCCAGTTGCGCTTCGACTTTCCGGCTCTCAGGCATTGCAAGGTCTTGTTATCTGCCTTCCCTGCTATCTTTTAATGCTTGTCAGACCTCTCTGGTCTCTCCAATATTCCGCAAGCCTTCCTGGTAGAGACCAGCTTCAGTGCATTTTCTCCCTCCCTCCCTCCCTCCCTCCCTCCCTCCCCACTGCTCTCCAGACCGGCCAGATTGCAACTTCCATTGACTAATGGCTGCCTTAGCTGGGAATGTGGGGACTTGTAATCCCAGGTGAAGGTCCAGACAGGCGGAAGCTTCCTTGGGGAGCCCCTGTTGCCGGTGGGGGGGGGGGCTGGCCTGGAATGGCTGTGCAGCAGCCTCAGGCGGGCTCCTTGGAAGGGGCCCCCCAGAGCCCCAAACAGCACCTCCCCGAGTGGGGAGGGAAGAGGGGCCTTCGTGCTGGCCGCCAGTCCTCCCTTCCAGCAGGGGAGAGGCTCGATCTGCCCCAGTGCTTTGCTTTTTATCTGCTCAAAAAACCAACCCATTGCGCAAAGGAGTCCGGGTGGAAGAACAAAAACCACACAGCGTTTGCCAAATCCCACGCAGAACATCCTTTGATGAGGGGCAGGGCTGGGCCGCCCCCTAAGGCCCCCCCCCAGGTCCCTCCCGCAGCCGGAATGGGGAGCCTGAAGGGGCAGCCAAGTCCAAGGCGCCGTCTGGCGGGAGAGCTTGAGACGGGCCTTTGTTGGGGCTCCCGGCTCACCCGCAGCTTGTCCCTGGCAGCAACTTGTTCGGGACTCCGAGTCCCATTGAGCAGGACACACAAAGGCCAGCCGTGAGTGTTTGGGGGGGGCTGGGAGGCGCAGCAGGAAGCACATGCCTGCTTGCATAGCCAAGAAGACCTTGAGAAGTTCCATCGGCTCCGGCTGCGTGGGGCTGACCTCTGACCCTGCCCACCCTCTTTTCCGCCTTTGGAGCATCACCTGGAAGGCCCCTGGGCATAGCCCTGGGCATAGCCAGGCTGCTAGAGGCTGCTTCAGAGGAAGGAGGGGGGGCAGCACAGCTTTGGCCAGGATGATGGACGGGGAGGAGCACTTCTTGGGGGCCACACCCTGGCGGACCCTCACCAGGCAGCTTTAGGGCCCCGTGGCCCTTGCACCATCCCTGCCCCCGAACCAACCAGAGAGCCTGTGTCCTGTGTGGATGCAGCTCTCCTTGTTCATTGCGATATAGTGACCCCCCACACACAATCCCCCAGGCCTCCTGGGAAGGGCTCTGTCATCCTTGTGGGAGGGGGAGGGCTGCCACTCCCCCTTCCACTCATGTTAGAAGTCTGAGAAGCTGGCTGGATTGGGATAGGGGAGGTGGGGGGTCCCTTTTGGACCGCCCCTCCAAGAAGAGCTGCCCCCTCCCAGCCCGGGGTGCCTATGGGAGACCAAGCAGTATGTGTGTGTGTGTGGGGGCTTATCCCTTAGGTGTGGCTCAGCACAACTCCCTGCAAGCAGAAGAAGCCCCTCCAGCCCCCCCCCAGCGCCAGCTCTGCCTCGGAAGGGCTGCTGTGTGAATGCAGGTGAATGAACCTCTAGCTGGCAACTGCTGCCTTGGCACCCCTCCCTCTTGTGCCCCGAGCTAAGGAGAGAGCAGTGCTGGCTAAAAGGCTGCTTCTGGGCACCTGCCAGTGGGCCTCCAGGCAGGTGGGGAAGCCAAGACCCCGGGGCTGGGGCCCCCCTTGCTTCCTCCTGCCCAGGGAGAAGGGGCAGGGAGGGGGTCCCAGAAGGCCGTGCTCGGTTTCCTCGGGGCTGCTTTGGGAGCAGAGGCTGCAGCCCGGACTCCTGCAGTTGGGGCCGGCGCCGATTTGCCCGCGCGAGCGGCAGCGCCGCCCTGGGTGGCACGGAGCCAGGCATCCTCGGGGCCCAGGCCGAATCTCCAGGGGCGCAGCGGCTGCCTTCCGCGCATCTCCGGCCGGCGCTCCTCGTGCCCGGCTGGCGGGAAGCGGCGCGGGAGGCTCGCCCGGTGGGAGGCCGGTCAGGCCAGCGGAGGAGGAGACGGCTGTGGGCCAGAGGAGCCCCGGGCGCACCTGCTGCAGCCGACCGGTCTGCGCCGGCCATGGCGAGCGCTCCCCGCCCTCCGGAGCCGGCGGCTCCAACCGGCGGCGCAGGAGAGGCTGGCGGGGGAGGTCCGGCCCGGGGAGGGGACCCTGGGCGGCGGTGCCTTTAAGGGGTAGGGCCAGGCCTGCCGCCGGAATGCCGCCGCAGGGTTTGGCCGGCCGGGCCGCCTGGCCTCGCCCCCCTTCTCCGGCGCGGCCCCCGACCCAGCCCAGTCTGCCCGGGCCGCGCCATGGCCACCTTCAACCTCAGCCTGCTGCCGCCCAACCCCGAGGAGAAGGACTTCGTGCAGGCCTACGAGGAGGTGCGCGAGAAGTACAAAGGTGGGCACCGGCCGGGCGCCGAGCGGGCTGCTCCGCCGCGCTTTCCCTTAATAGGAACGGGAGCCTCGCTCGAGTTTGGCTGCGAGGGGGCCGCCCTGAGCTCGGCCGGAACGAAGCGCCCTGCGCCCGGGGAGGCCTTTCCGCCCCCGGAGGTGAAGCAGGGCCAGCCCGGCGAGGGCGAAGTAAAGTTGGCCTGCCCTGCCCCCCCGCACAGGCGCCCCTTTTATCTCGAGGGCCCGACCTTTTGGTCCTGGGAGGGGGAACAGGGAAGCGCCCCAGCCTGGAAGGGAGAGGGCGTAGACAGGAGGGGGGGGCGAGGCTGGTCTGCTCTAGCTTTTGACTTGGGGGGCAGGGGGGGATTCCTGGATGGCGTCTTTAGTGGTTCCTTCTGCTCTGGTCCCGCCTTGGTCCGTTTGGGGCTTCAGTTCGGCCCTTGCTGTGCTCGCCCCAGGGTGCCACAGAGCTGGAGGGAAGAAGCTCCTACCTCTGCCCAGCCCGGGAAGGCAGGGAGGGGGCAGGGGCTGGTGGGCTTTGGCCTTGGGGGAGGGGAGACGGGACCTTGGAGGTAGGGGCACACCTGCTCTGCCAGAATCTGGCGGTATGTGTTGCAGCCCCTTTGGGAAGCTGCTCTGTGCAGGCGGAGTATTTATGGCTCCCAAAGGCTCAGTGCCGCTTGGTCTAGGGGCACCTTGTCTGTGAATGCCAAGAGGCAGCAAATCAGCGGCCTCTCCCCCCCTGCCCTCCCCCAGGCCTGGTTCCCCTGCCTGCCCTGTCCAGCTGGGCATTGCTGCTGGCGCCTGCACGCTTATGCCCGGGCCCTGGCCTCCTGCGGTGGATCTCTCTCAGCGCCCTTAGAAGGGCAGGCAGAGCAAAGATCGGCTTCCTAGCGGGGGGCTGGCAGGGGTGGAGGTCTCTGGGGTGGAGCTGGGGCTGCAGGCTGGTCCCCTGCACTGGCCGGTGGGAGGGAGGGAGGGAGGGGGGCTGATCTGGGTGGGCAGGTAGAGAGATACTGGGAGAGGGGCAGCCTGACAGAGGGGGCCGTTCTCCCCTTCCCCAATTTCAGGGGAGGTGCTCTTCTAATTCTGTGGTGCTGGGTTGGGCACTGTGCTGGGAAAAGAGCGACTAACCAGAATAGCGGCCTTCAGAGGCTCTGGGACAGGTGGTCTGTATGAGTCAGGCTGGAGAATTCCTGGCTGCCAGTGGGGAAGCAGTGGGGCCTGGAGCCTGAAGTCTCTGCCATGGAGTGACTTCAGACCCCTGGAGCGCCTGGGCACACAGCACGCTGGGCACGGGTGGCATGACTCTCTCGGGAGAGCTTCCTATGAGGAAGCTGGCTGGGCACGGCCAGAATGTGTGTGTGTGAGAGGGCAGCAAAAGGCGGGTGGCTGCCTGGCGGCGGTGCCGCCTCGGTGGCATCGTCAAAGCGCTTCCTGGCATCGTTTCCTGGGTTGCTGGGGAGACGATTATCCTCTGCTGGAAAATGCGATTTGCTTCAGGACTCTGGCAGAGCCGGAGGGCACCTTGAAGGTAAAACGGCTCATTGTGGGGCTGCTTTACGTAAATGCGGCTGTTGCTGCACCTCCCAGCCTCTCAGAGACGTGGCGGCGGCGTTGGGAGGCGCAAGCAGCGTTGTCCAATCCCACCCTTTGACCCTGGAGGTGTTCTTGAAGGCTTCCAGTGGGGAGACCCCAGCGCCACTGGGAGGAGCTGGTTCTTCTGTGAGCCTGAAGTGAAATCCGGGATGGGAGGCAAGCACTGGGCTGGCTCCCATTTGGCTTAGCTTTGTGGCCTCATTTCCCACTTGGTGGTTTGTGGACTGAATGCCTGTGGCCGTTGGTGTGGCCCAAGAGGTGGGCGTGGTGCGTTGCTGCCTTGATCCAGGGGGCTGGCAGCCAGAGTGGCCCCCGCCCAGTGACCCTTCTCCAGTGTGGGGGGGGGAGTCCCACCAGAGCTGCTAGAGGAGGGCGCAGTTGATCTGGAGGCTCTAAAGAGAGTGAGGGTCCCTCTAGGTTGGTTGCATGAGGGGGAGGGGTGCCAGTGTGCAACAGTTCCAAAGACTGGCTGTGGAGAACTGTAGGTCACACACACACACACACACACGCCCGCCAGGAGTCTGAGTGGCCAGTAGGAGAGAGGAGTTTGGGGAAGAGAGGTTGGTATTGTGGTTGCCCCCCTGCCCAGGCTCTCTGTGGGCACTCCTGGCCTGGTTAGATAGCGCAGCCACTTGCCCATCCCTGGGCTTGTTCATGGATGCCCCCCCACCCCCGGAGAAGCACTCCTCCCCAGCCCTCCTTGCAGGTGAAGCCCTCGACACCCACAAGCTCCCTGTGCCCATTTCCATCCCTCCCCTCCCGTTGCTCTACAGCCTCCCTCTCCCTTCGGGGAGCTCCAGTGGGTAGTGATCCTGGCACCTTCTATTTTCATTCTCTACCGAATGCCAGCCTGGCGAGGTGCAGTCCCTCCCGTGCAAGACATGCATTTGCCCTGCCCTGGGCGGGCACAGGTCTGCCTGTGAGGTGGAGGCAGGAGGGTGTGAGCAATGCCTGGGTGAAGTGGGGGTGGGCACTGGGAAATGAGAGTTGGGAGTGTGGGATCCCCCCCCCAAGTCTGTGGGGCTGCCTTCCATCCTGAGCCCAGTTCAGCTGGGAGGGGGCAGCCCCGGAAGCACCCAGGAAGGCTGCCCCCCTTCATTGGGCTTCATTGCCACGGGGGGTGGGGCAGAGTCTGGAAGCCTTTTCTTTGCGTTCCTCTGCATCCGGACAGGAGCACTGGTGATCCGGGGCACCGCTGGTCCTGTGCACATGTTCCCAGAGGCCCGGGGCTTGGCACAGGCCATCTCAGCAGGGACCAGGCCTCTCTTTGCTGACATGCAGCCGGCTCAGCGGGGCCTTTTGTTGGCCACAGTCTGGCTGAGATGGAGCCTCTGGGGTGCAGCAGGCTGTTCTGCCCAGGAAGACAAAGGACGGGAAGGGCCCCGGCTGTGGGGTGTGAGGGCAGCCCTGCCGGCCTTCTTGGGCAGGAAGTAGTTGGGGGGGTGCGTCCAGATGAAGTGGAGAGCCCCTTCCCTCAGGCCTCTCTGCTTGGGGGCTCCTTTGGGGCTCCTCTTACTTGGGCAGAGGCCAACTGGGCATAGCTCTGTTGGGGCCAGTCTTGGGGGGCAGTGGGCACCAGAGCCACCCCGGAGGGACACCCTGAAAGCGGCCGCAGCTCCTGTTGCGACCGCCCACAGAGCTCCCGCGGCAAGAGCCCCACTTAGGGCAAAGCGGGGCGGTTGGGGAGCACCACGACGAGGCTTTAACTGCAGGCTGCCCAGAGGGCTCCGCTGGGGACTCCTTTCCCCGCCTTGGGGGGAAGCGGGCCGGCGACCCCGACGCGCCTTTCTACGGAGGGCGGCGCCCCAAAGGCCGGAGCAACAGGGGCCTCCCAGGCAGGTCCAGGCCGGCTGCTCCTCTGATTGACTTGCCGGCTCGTAACGGGGGACCCTTCCGGGGGTCGCCGCAGCCGCCGTTGCTTCGCCAGACCTGCCGCTTTGAGTCTCGCCTGCCGCCCTCGGGTCGCGCTGGCCTCAGCCGGGGAGTCGCGCGTCAATGGTTGGCCCCTGCTGGCCACTATTCGCGGCGGACCCCCGCTGGACGATTCCGCCTCCCCGCCTGCTCGCCGACCCCGGAGCGCCCAGAAGCCAGTTTCCCACCGCGGGGCACGGCCGGCTGGTTAGTCAGGCCCGCGCTGCGTCTCCTCCTCCCCGCGGGTTTCGCGTGGGGTCTGCGGGGCAGCCCTGCCCGCCCCCTTCCCGGGCGAAGCGCAGTGCCGCAGTGGCCGGGAAGGAGGCCGGCCGGAGCCCCTGGCGCTGATTGGCTGCGGCTCTGCCCGGGGAGGAGCTCCCTCACACGCCCCGCCCACCGGCGGGCTCCAGGGCAGGGGAGGCGGGCAGCCGGCGGAGGGAGAGCGCGCAGGGCCGGCGCCGTTGCTCCGCATCCTCGCACCATGGACTTGACGCGCTCCATCCAGCACGAGATCAGCTCGCTGAAAGGTAGCCCGGTGGGTGGGAGGCCGCAGAGGGACCCTGTGTTCGGCGCAAGCGGGGCAGAGATGAGGCTGCGGCGCGGGTGCGGGCAAAGCCTGGGCGCATCCTGGCTCTGGTTGCGCGGGACCGTCCTTGGCGGGAGAGGAGCGGAGGTGAAGCCGGTTCGCAGGTGCTTGGCCAAATCCGCCTTCCTCGGCAGACCCTCCGTGTCCGGTTGCAGGGGGCGGGGGGGCGGCTGCTGCACTCCTTGCAGGATGATGCTCTCTGCGGGGCTGGCAGCTCCTCCCGTGCTCGGTCCAGGAAAGCGGTTCTGGTGCTGGGAGCGGGCAGGGCTGTTGATGGAGGAGGCTGTCTGTGGGGCGGTTGGCCCGCCAACGACCTGCATCTCCCGGTGGGAAGGAAAGCGGGCTCGGTGGCTGCAGGTGGAGCTGAGTGGAGAGGGGTCCTGGTGCGAGAAAAGGCAGCGTTGGGGGAGGCGTGCAGAGGCATCCCGGCTGCTCCAGGGAACTGCGGCGCTTGGAAAACCCGCAGTGGGTTGGGGGGGGGGCAGCAGGTTCTGCCTGGGGGGGGGGCGCCTGCTCCACCAAGGGACCCTGGCGGGACTGACAGCCCCTCCTTCCACCCTAATGGCTGGTCAGTTGGCTCCTTTTATTTGCAATGCAGCAAGCAGCAGGATTTTCTGAGCGGCTGCCCCAAAGGGGCTTTTTCCACGAGGCACCCGGACTTTCTGGTTTTTCTTGGAAGCCGTTTCACTTCTCATCCATAGTCAGAACTGAAGAAGCGTCTTGGAGGAGAAGGGAAACGCCTTCAAAGCTAAACCAGAAAGTCCAGTTGCCTCTTGTCAAAAGCCCCTTTGGGACTGACCGGGATGGCTGAGAGCCTCCACATGCCTGAGCAGCTCTTGGGGTCTGTTGAGTGAAAAGAGGGGAGGGCCAGGGGGGCCTTCCTGCACAGGCCTCGGCCAGCCCAAGGTTTCTAAGGAGAAACACCTTCTCTGCTCCCCTCAATCTGGAAAGGCTCCTTGGCTCTCCCTGGACCCGCCTGGCCTGGATTTGAAGTGCGTAGCCCTCCCTCCCTCCCCTCCCCTCCTTCTTTCCTCCTCTACGTCCCTCCCTCATTTCCCTCCCTCCCTTTTTATTGGCTACCCAGCTCCAGTGGAGCCGCCTTCTTCTTCTTCCTGGAGGTGCCTTTGAGGATGAGAGGAGGGGAGGCTGCTCATCCCCACAGACATCCTTTCTCAGCCTGGTGGCTTCGGGGGAGCCAGGATACGCACTGTGGCCTTGTGGGGGGGCTGAGAGGGCTCCAGGGGGCAAGAGGGCCTGGGGAGCCCAACTCCTCCTCTCTGGCAGGGATCCAACTTAAAGCACCTGAGAAGGGGGGGAAGTGTCCCTGGTTGTCTGAATACCCCCCCACCCCTCCCTCACCCCCGTGGTCTCCTCTGGCCCTCTTTCCGTCTCTGGGGCAGCTTCACGGTTGGCCTGGGCTGCTTTTCTACCCTGCCAATCCATGGGGGGACCTGATGCCCTCTGTGTGTGTGTGTGTGTGTGTCCCTGTGTCCCATTCACAGCCCCTCAGATGTGCAAGATTAGGTGGTCCTTGGGGGGAGAGACCCTGCAAAGGGCCAGTGTCTTTGATGCAGGGCACGTGTGGGGTGGGTACAGGGGGGGGGGTGTTGCCCTCGGGCGTGCTTTTGCGGCTGGCTGTTTGCCAGGAGAGGAAGTTTGGTCTGGTGCCCCCACCCTCTGGCTTGGGTGCAGTGCCCGCTTCAGGCGGCCTGGATTGGCCCTGCCAGCCTTCTCCCTCAGAACCCCCCCTTCCCTTCCCCCCCCCGGCCTTGGCTTCTGCTGAAAGGGCCCTTCTAGGGCAGCTGCCCCCCAGGGCTGGAGTGCCCACTGCCTCATGCCCTTTTGCCTCCAGAGGGCCGCCTGGCTCTGGCCTCTCTGGAGCTGAAGGGAAGCTGGCCCGGTTGGTGCCAAGGCCTCGCACGGCTGTGGCGTAAATGGGAGGCTGCCTAGGTGGGGGGCTCCTGCATCAGGCCAAAAAGGGGGACCGTTGTGCCTCTGGGGCCAGCCGCCCCTCCCCACAGCTCCTGCCACGCCCTGGGGACTCCTGGCCGGTTGGCAAGCTGGGCTTGGAAGACGGGGGGCTGCCTCCCTGCCTGGGGGATTCCGGTACCTGGTTCTATGAAGTGGGTTCTGGGGGAGAGCAGAGCTGCCTTGTTGGGGGAAGGAGGGCAGGCCTGGTAAGCAGGCTCTGTTAGGGGACTGTGCCCCTCTTGCCCACCCGGGCCCCCATCTTCAGCTGACAAAGAGGCCGAGCGCCTGGCCGGCTGGCAGAGCTGACCCAGACTGGAAGGCTGCCTGCCAGTCACAGTCTGCTTCTCGGCTGCGCTGACGCTGCACTTCCCTGCCTCTGCTGCAGTGGCCGGTCCTCGCGTGTGATACGCCTGGCTGGCGAAGGGCTGGGCGTGTCTTGAGGGGAGCTTCTTGGCCAAGACCCTTGAGCCTGGGGCTCAGCAGCCCCTTCCTCCCTGCCAATCCCTGCAGGGCAGCCCCCTCCAGCCTTCCTAGGGGTGAACAACCTACTGTCCAACTGGACATTTGGAGGTGCCATCGCCTGTGGGCAAATGGGCCAGAGGGGGAGGGAGGGAGGGTGAAGGCCGCAGCCAGATCTGGGCAGAGAGACTTTTGGGGGGAGAAATCTTACATGGCGAGAGTCAGCAGAAGGTGCCAAGTGAAGAGAAAGGGCCCCAGTTCATTTATGGATGTGGGCCCCTTGAGAACACCTCCCTCTGGGCCTCCTGGCTCCTTCCTGACTGGCTTAGGCTGCCTTTGGGGAGACAGGACCTCACACACACACACCCCTGGCAGCCGCAGCCTTGAGGCCAGCATCCTGGACCCCTAGACCCCCACCGCGGGTGGCAACAGGGGTGCCTCCACTCCCCCCCACCCACTGGCTGGGACAGGCTTGCTTCTTGCTGGGGGAGAGGAAGGTTTGGGGGAGGACTGGGGGGGAGGGGCTTAGATGTGCAGAGAGCCAGTTAAGCATCCGAGGAGAAGCCGGGCGCTCTTTGGAGTGGGTGAGGGAAGTGGGGCTCCCTCTCTACCATCCCCCCCGGCCTGTCCTGATGGGAGAGGCTGGGTTCCCAGGTGGGACAGCAGCCCCCCTGCGCCCAAGGCCCCCCTGGGCTGCGAATGTCCCTCTCTCCCTGTGGAGCAGCCACCCTCCGCAAGCGGAGCAGCCCTGCAGGCAGACGGAAGGGTCCTTCTGGCCGGGTTCTGGGGTGGGCAGCTGCAGCCCCCCCAGCTGGCTCAGTCTCCTAAGGAAAGGAGGGCCCTGCTGCGGCCCTGGCCAGCCTGGGCTTCTCTGCGAGGAGAAAGGTTGGGGCAGGCAGGGCTTTCCAGGTGGGGATCAAGCCTCTCCCTCTCCCCAAAGGTGGAGGGGCTGCGCCTGCCTTTTGTATGGCTTGTGCCGGGATTGCTGCCAGTTGAGCAGGTTTCCTTGACCCCCTTGACATGCTCCCCCCGTGGGCCCTGGTGCTGAGTGACTCGCAAAGAGTGGCCGGAAGGGGGTCACTTCTGCCCAGTAGCCAAAAAATATTGGATAAGGAAATGGATCGAGGAAACAACTAAACAACAAATAAAGTTAAAACCGGAGATATTCTTATTAGGCGTAATAACAGGAGGATGTGACAAAACCCCCCACAATATCTAATGCTACATTTAATAACTGCAGCTAGGATTGTCTATGCGCAAAACTGGAAAAATGGTATTATACCGTCTGGGGAAAGTGTGATAAAGTATTAGAGTTTGCCGAGATGGATAGGCTGACCATGGAAATAAAAGATAGAGGAGAAACCGAAGATATTTGATTTGGAACGCACGGCATCATTGGTGAAGTAGTAGATATAAAGATATTACAGAGGAACAATATATATAAAGGAGAGTGTGTGCGTGTGTGTGATTAAAATGCATGTAAAGCATAAGTATACCGATACCAAAAAGTTGCAAAGAATGAAAATGGCGTTATAAAATGAGGAAAAATGTTTAATAAAAATAACATTAAAAAAAGAAGAAGAAGGGGATCACTTCTGCTTGGCATAGAACAGGTTGTGGGTGCAGCCGCTCCTGTCTGGTATGCCAGGCCTCCTGCCCAGAAGGCTGGCATGGTTGCCTTTCCTCCCTGCTTCCTTCTCACCCCCTCGTTTGCTCCCCCGGGGTATGTCCCAGACCAGCCCCGAAGGTTTCGGGCCAATGATCGGCTGCTCTGAACAATGGCATTTCCTGCTGGGTGCTGGCCAAAGGGAGGGGCCGGCCAGAGGTGCCTCCCTGGGCCCAAGGCGAGCTGCCAGAGCCCCTGCTGATGGGTGCTGCCAGGGTGGTCAGTTGCCACAGCTCTTACCGGCTGCAGAGGGGAGACGGGGGAGAGATGGAGGGCAGTCTGCTAGCAGCCATGTCTCCCTGGGGGCCAGGAGAGGCTGTGCAACATGGGTTGGCTTTACAGAAGGCACAGGCCCCCCTTAGGCCCCCATTGCCTCCCAGTCTTCCCACTGTCTGCATGACCCCCTGTGGCCCTGAATGCCTCCCTCTGTGGGGGACGGAGGTTCCTCTTTGGGCGTCGGCCCCTAGGGAAGGCGGCTCTTGTGCATGCGGCTGGGGGGGTATGTGTGCTTAGGGTGCGGCCGGACCAGCAGAGCAACCACCAAAGGCAAATCCTGCACAAATCCTGTTGACTCTGGCCGGGAGCTGGGGAAACGGCCCAGCCAGTTTGGAGAGTCTCCGCCTGCCGAGTGGGCCCTGTGCCCAGTGGGGACTGAGGAGTGGTTGCTGGCAGGTGCAGAGTCCTGAGTGCGAGAGAGGCTGGCCGCCCAAGGACCCCCAGGCAAGACGCCTCTGGGGCTCCTGACTGTACCCTGGGCACCAGCTGCCCTCGGTGTCCATGGAAGTGGAGGGTGCCCGCTGGGCAGAGACTTGTCAGGTGGGTGGGGTCTGTGCCAGGGCTTTCCAGCAATGACTGGCCCCTCCCCATCTCTCCCTGGAAAGAGGGAGGCCCCCAGGCTGCCCGGGGCTGGGCGATACTAGCCTTGCCACCTGTCCTTGTCCTTCCAGTCCTACTGGTCTCTCTTCCACCCAACTCCCCCCCGCGGCCTGGGCAGCCCTTTTGAGCTCAGGGAAGGCTTGCAAGGATCCAGGCATTCCCCCCAGACCTGGGTGTGCCCCCAAGAGAGCAGCTGCCGGCATTGGGGCTGGTGCTATAATTGGAGGGGAGTGGGCAGCCCCATCTGGCTCCGAATACCTGGCACAGCCCCCACCCAGGAATAGCCTGGAGCAGGGCAGTGGTGGGGTGCCTGTGGGTCTGAGGGATTTGGAAGGGGGCTGGGGGGGCAGGCAAGCAGGCAGCTGCTTTCCCTCTCCTTGCTCCCTGCCTGCCTGGAGGCTCCGTGCCCCTGGAACATGCCATGCCAAAGGCCAGCTGACCTCTCTAGCAGCCATCCACATCTGGAAAGCCGTTCCTGCCTTTACAGAGCCTGGCAGAGGCTCCCCTTCTGTGCCTCAGTTTCCCATTAGGACTCTGGCTGGGCTGCCCTCAAACCAGATCTCCGGCAGCCCAGTGTGAGTCCCCACAAACTTCTCCGTCCTGCCCTCCCCCTCCCTCCCCACAGCTGCCCAGAAGTTTGTGGAAGGAAACTCTGAGCGGGACGCCCCTCCCCTCCCTGCTGACTCAGGCCCAGCAGCCGCGGGTGGGGAGGGAGGGGGGTTGGAGGAGGAACGTGTGCTTCCCCTGGCCTCCCCCCCCTCCCTCTCCCTGCTGTCGGGCGGGGAAGGGGGGCTCGAGCGGGAGGCTCCTTGGGGCTGGGCAGAGGGAGGGTGGGCGGTCCAGCCCAGCGGAGGCTTCCTTCCTGTCCCGGCTCCCCGGCGGCGAAGGCTGCTGCTGTTTCTCTGCCCCCTTTCGGAAGCCGGCCGGCCACCCTGCCCTCCGGCAACATGGTAGCCGGCATGCTGATGCCGCTGGGGCAGCTGCGTAGCATCTACGAGCGGCTGTTCCGGGACGGCGTGCTGGTGGGGCAGAAAGACCCCCGCCCACGCAGCTTCCACCCAGAGTTGCCCGGGGTCAGCCACCTGCAGGTCTGGCGGGCGATGGGCTCCCTGCGCTCCCGGGGGCTGGTCCGCGAGAGCTTTGCCTGGCGCCACTGCTACTGGTACCTGACGGACGAGGGCATCGCCCACCTCCGTCAGTACTTGCGTTTGCCGCCGGAGATCGTGCCCACCACCCTGCAGCGTGCCCGGCGCCCCCTGCCCGTGGCCCGGCCTGCCTCGCGCCCCCTGGCGTGCAAGCCGTGCGGGGCCCGCTCTCCCAGCCTGCCAAGCCCCAGGAGGGCTCGCGCCAGGAGTACCGCCGGAAGGATGCCGCCGGACCTGCGGAGTCGGCCAGCAGGAGGGCGGTGCTCCCGCCGGCATCTTCCTCGGATGAAGGTCAGACCACCTCCCTCTGGGGAGGGCGCTGGCGGGGGGCGGGGCAGGACCCACCAGGCCTCTTTTGGACTTGGGGGCATCTTCGGTCAAAGGGGGGGCGTGCCTCGCAAGGTGTTTACCTTCTGGCGCTGGGTGGGGGGTCGGTGCTCCAGCCTTTGCGCCCTGAAGATCCCGGGGAGGGGCTGGAGGGTCAGATGGTGGGGGTTTGCGCTCCGCCTTCCGTGCCCTGTAGGAGCCTCCGTGCTGGTGATGGCATGCTGGGGGAGGTCCTGTGCTGTGACAGGTGGGCAGCAGCTGCTGTGCTGCTATCCTTAGCAGCTCCTTGCCCGCCGCTTCTCCCGCCTGCCAAGATCAGAGGCAGCTGGTGCCCATGGAGCCTGCTGGAGGGCCGGCTCTCTCTGGGGGAGAGGTGCAGAAGAGGCGGCGGCGGCGGCGCAGGGAGCGCAGGCGAAGGGGGGCAGCTGGGTGAAGGTATCTGAGGGGGTTGCTTGTTGCCCGCCCCCTTGCTTGGGGGACTTCGGCTTGGGGAGGGGGCATTCTTCGCAACCACTTCTTTTCTCCTGGGTGAAGAAGCTGTGGCACGAGGGGCTGCCGGTGGACCGTAGTTGGAGGGAGACCGGTGGATGTCTTAGGCGCTTCTCCCGGCTGGTGCAAAGCCGGTCCGTTGAGGAGTGGCTCCTGGGTACTTCGAGTGGGGGCCCTTGGGGGGGGGGACGGGTTGGCGTGGCGTGGAGCTCTCTCTATCTGCTGCCAGCGATGGGGCGCCTTCTTTCTGAGTGCCAGGGAGGTTGTGTGCGTGGGAGGGCCAGCCAGGCACAGGAGGGGCCGGACAGGCTGGTCGGTTGCTCTGGCAGCTGGTCATGTGAGAAAGGAAGCGGTGAGTGAGTATGTGTGTGTGTGTGTGTGTGTGTAGACCCAGGCTCTGAGTCAGCTAAGGCCCCTCCCCCTGCTATGAGCGGGCTGACCCCCCTCTTCGCGGAGGGAGGGCTGCCTTGGTGGAGCGGGCGGCCACACCCTGTTCTGCCCCAGCAGCTGTTTCCCGGGCGCCTTGCAGTGGGGCTGCTGTTGGGCGCCTTGACTGCCATCTGGCAGCTTTGATGGGGGGAGGCGATCCTGGAGAACTCTAGGGAAAAGGGCCTGAGACCCAGCCTGGCAATTGGCACTGGCAGGGGAGCCCCGCGAATGACTCAAGCAGGACAGCAATGTGGGCGGGGGTGTTCATCTTTGACTTCTGGCTGGGGGGGGCGGTGAGCCCTGCCCTACCTACATCCCTGCAAGGGGAGGCTGTACAGGAGAAAACCTACCCCCCGCACTCATTTTTGCACTTCAGCGGGAAGAGCGCCGCGGGCGTCCCGTCTGCACTCAAATGGCAGCTGGAGCGAATTTGGGGTTGTTGGAGGAAAGGGGGGGGGAGGGGAGCCCAGAGGCCGTCTCTGGGTGTGGCAGCGGCAGCAGCTGGAGGGGGCCTGGCTTCCGCGCTCTGCACGGGCTTGTCTGGCTGGCGGAGTCTCGGGGTGCGACCTGGCGGGAGAGGACGAAGGTGGCTGCTCTCTCCCGCACGCACCTCCTCGCTCGCTAGGCCAGAATGGCGGCGGTTGCAGCCTCCGGCTGGGAGGACGGCCGCTACTTCATGGAGGACCTCATCCAGCAGGGGCAAGGTACCGCGGGGCGGGGGGAGCTCCCCTCAGGAAGGCAGGCAGGAAACAGAGCGGGCGCTGAGACCCCGCGGAAGAGGCGGAGCGGGGTGGGGGAGCCCTCTCGGGACCAGCAGAGCTCAACGGTTGTGGTGGGAGCTGAAGGCGAGGTGGGGGCTTGGCAGGGCACTCCCCTTGCTCCACCCCAACCCCTTGGCCCCTGCAAAGGGCAGCCGGCGTCCCACACCTCCTCGGTTTCCCCCTTGAAGGTTCAGATCGGAAGCCGAAGGGAGGTGGGAAGGTAGAATCGGTGGGCTCCTTGAGGCCATGAGTCCTGTCCCCACTCAGCCGCTGCTTGGTGGAGGCTTGCAGGGCAGCTCTTTGGTCGCCTCCTTCCCACTGGTCACCCTGAGGCAGCTCCTTCTCCCTCCTCAGGGCAGGGGGAGAGCAGTAGGTGGGCAGAGACTTGTTTCTTCCCTCCAGGGAAATGCTGGGCGGGTTAACCTGGGAGCCCCAGCCCTCCCCCCTCCCCCATGAAGTTTGGGGGAGGCATTGGTAGCTGCTGCCGGCTGTGCGGTTACACTGAGCCCCAAAGGTGGCTCTGAGGTGCCTGCCTCCCTCTCCCTTCCCCTCCAGCAGATGCCCCAGAGGAAGCACAGGAGTGGGGCTTGCCCAGATCCCCCCTTACTGAGCAGGAGGCTGGCGTGGGGGCTGGGAGTCTCCCAGAGTTTGCTCCAGGTCTGGAGGTTAATGAGGCTCTTCTCTGGCCTGGGGGGAGGGTGTAGGGACGCTGAACCACCCCCCCAGCTGAGCCATATGATGCTTCTGGGACAATCTGGCCGGGAAGTTCGGGGTTGCAGGGCCCCTGTTTTCTGTGGGCTTTGGGAGAACTCCTCTTGCTTGGCACAATAGCTGCCCTCCTGCTCCCTTCCCCCAGGCAAACCTCCTTGGCAGCCTGGCTGATGCTCAGGCTAAGCTGGATCTCTGCTCACCCACCCAGATTTCCCTCCTGCTGGAGGAGCTGAGGCCAAGGGAACAGCTGGGCGTCTCTTGTGGGAAGATGCCCCCTGTGGGAGTCCAGTTGGCCTCAAATCCAGTCCCTAGCTGGATGTGCTAACTGCCTACCTCTCCCTGAAGCTCAGGATGCCCCCCGCCAGGCCTTTGGAGGATGCCCTGGGCCCACAGAGGGTTTGAGGGGTCCTGGGCAGACTGTGGCCTGTTGATTCTGCAGGGACCAAGCCACGAAGGTCACTTCTGGGGGCCAGAGGCAGCACAGAGGCCCGTTGGGGCCCACAGAGAGGCCGGGTCCCCTCCGTCTGCAGCTTTCCTTGGGAGCCCCACAGGGCCGGCCTGGGCTGGCCCTGGTGCCGGAGGGGCAGGCTGGGCTTTCTGGAGCGTGCACCATGGTGGGGCAGCTTGCTCCAGGGCCCCACCTGCACCTGGGGCAGGTTTCATGCTGGCTGATGATCCTGTGTTTGTGGGGAGACTCTGCGGCCCCTCCGTCCCTGCCAGCCTGGTCCAGCCAGTTCCTTTCTCTGCTCGGACTGCCCCTGCTGGTCAGGGCCTGATCCGCCGTGACCTTTGGGCCTGGAGGGGGGGTCCCTGTGGCGAAGAGCCCCCTCTCTCCCAGAGACCTCAGAGGCAGGGCCTGCCTGCCTTGACCAGGAGCCTGACATCCCTTCAGATGTACATCCAAGCAGGTGTACGTATCCCCACATTTCTGTCTTCTGTGCAAGTCACGGGGGGATGCATTCACACCGCAAGGGATCCCTGGTTGGGGCAGAGGCTCTTGGCAGGCAGCTCAAGGGGGCAGCACAGGATCCTCCAGGGAAGTGAGCAGAGGCAGCAGGTGGGGGTGCAAGCAGTGGGGCCCACCAGGCTCCCCTAGTTGGGCTAAACCCCACTTAAGGGACTCCGAGGTAGATAGAGGCCTCTGTCACCCCTTGCAACGCCCCCTGTCTAGTTATGGGGCAGCCTCCTTCCTTCCCCTGGTGGTTGAGATTGAAAGCAGGATTGGCTCCGCCTCCCCACTTGGGCCTACGCCAGGGTAAGGATTGCAAATGCCCCCCCCCCCCCATCCCTCCAGGCTCATTCATGGCATGGATGGCGCCTGGGGGGGAGGGGGGCGATTTATGTCGCGCTGCTGAGCCCTGGTTCCCCATCCCGACCCCTCGCCCCGCGGGTGCCGGAGTGCCAGGGACGCAGCTGCAGCCCAAACAGGTGTGGCGGGGCGCCCGCAGGTGCTGTGCTTGACCGGCGCCCTCCCCCGCTCCGCGTAATGTTCTAACTTGGAGCCGTGACGAGCTGAGCCCGGCCCGGCGGCGACGAAAGAGCTATTTATAGCCCATCTCCCCTGCCTGCCACGGGGAATCGCGACGGGGGGGCAGTCGGGGTCCGGCCGAGAGACGCTTCGGACCCTCCGTCGGGGCTGCTCTCCGGGACGAGGCCTCACGATGAAGATCGTGCCGGGTAGGCGACCACTCCCATCCCGGGAAGGCCGGGGCACTGGGCGCCAGTTCCCGACGGGAAGGGGACGTTGGTGCGGCGCCCTTGGGCCTCCCCAGATCCAGACCTGGCGCAGGGGGTGGGGGTGGGGGGCAGGGAGGCGGGTCCGGAGCTGCCAGGCTCGGCCACGGCGGGAGCGCGCGCGGGACGGGTAACCTTGAGCGCTGCCCGTCAGTGGGGCTTCAGCCTGCGGGAAGGTGCGTTGCTTCGGGCTGGGCCAGGACGGCTCCGCATTGCGGGCGGCGGGCCGAGGGGGCCGGACTTACGGACAGCCCGGGAGGAGGCGGAAGAGGCCGCCGCGGCCGGGAGGGGCCGCTGCTCACTCGGCTCCGGCATTCGGCCCAGCGGCTGCGTCCTCTGAGCGCCTCCCGCCCTGCCTGCCCGGCCGCGGCCGCTATGGATCCCGGAGGGGGAGCCTCTTCCCGTCGCTGGTGGTGGCCGGCCACGCGCTGACGCTGGCGCTGGTCTGGTACTGGCGGCGCGCCGGGAGCCCCGACCGCGCCGCCGATGACGGTGAGAGTGAGCGGAGCGGCGGCGCTGGGGCCTGCGGGGCGGGCGGGCGAGCGGGCGGGCGGGGCGCTCCCTCCCTCCTCCCTCCCTCCGCGCCCTCCGCACGAGCTGTAGCAAACACAGGCACGTGGGGGCGGCGGCGGCGGGACGCCGTGCGGGGCGCGCTTGGCTTGGCCGGAGCTTATCCGCGGGAGGTCCGCGGCGGGAGGGGGTCCCTGTCCCCGCCGCCTCCTGCCGGTCTTCGGGGCTTTGCCAGAGCTCCCTTCTTTCGCCAGGCAACCGCAGCCAGTTGCTCGTTGACCTTGGCCGGAGGCTCTCGCCCTCGGCCAGCTGTCCTCGGGGTTGCAGGCGAGGCGGGCGGGGGGTCTCCTTTGCTTTCTAGCCGCCCGCTTAGCCGAGGACCGACCTCCCGCCCGGGCCCGGCTCGAGTGTCCCGGCAGGGATGCGGCTCGTTTCGCTAAAGGCGGGGGCGGGCCAGCGAGTTCGCCCGGAGTGCCGGTCAAATGCTTTAGTGACCCGGCCCCGCCGGCCGGCGAGACCCTCCATGCCTCGCCTGGTTCTTTGTAGATTCTGGAGATTCCCCCGCTAAAAGGCCGCCCGTTGTGGGACTGAGCAAGAGGCCAGCCCGGATGTGGACGTGGAAGTCCCACTTTCATTCCAGTGGACGGTGGGCTTTCTGTTTGGAGGGCCGTGGTCTGGAGAGGCTGCCCCGGGTCCCTGGCCAAGGAGCTGCTTTGGGCGCCATGAAGCTTGAGCTTTCTCCCTGTCCCGTCCCCCTCCGGGGTGTGTGTGTGCATGTGTGAGAGAGAGAGAGCAAGAGGGAGGGAGGGAGGGAGAGAGAGAGAGAGAGAGCAAGAGGGAGGGAGAGAGAGAGAGAGAGAGAGAGAGAGAGAGGGAGGGAGAGAGAGAGAGAGCAAGAGGGAGGGAGGGAGGAAGGAGGGGAGAGAGAGAGAGCAAGAGGGAGGGAGGGAGGGAGAGAGAGAAGTTCTTCCTGGTCAAGTGCTGAACTTAGCAGGCATTAAAACCCACAGATTTCAGGGCAGGGATCCTGCCGCCTTCCTTTGCCCCCTGACCTTTTCTGCATAATGCAGCATTGAGAACTCCTGCCTGGCTTTGCCCTTCTGGGTGGAGGAGGAGCACTTTTCTGTCTGCAGTGCCTGGAAGTTGGGATGATCCCCCAGAGAAGTTGCTGTTGGGGATCAGGCTACCATCTTAGCCCCCCCACACACACACACAATTCTGCTTCCTGGAGGGTTTTCTGGATGTCTGCCTGGGCTGGAGCCCCTTCTCTGGGGGTTTCTTCCCTCTCTGGGGGGGGGGAGTCCTGGGAAGCCACCCTGCCCTCCCGCAAAGGGGACGGGAATGGTGCCCACGGTGCCTTGGGAGCTGCAGGGCCCATCCGAGGCTGGCTGCTAGTTGTGAGGGGGGTACCAAGCTCAGGTGCGGGTGCCAAGGTGCCAGGCAGCTGGAGGAGGGCGGGCGTGTGGCCTAAGGCTTGAGGGGTGTTGCCTCTCTGCCGTCCTCATGGTTTGGGGCAGAGGCCTCAGCCGAAGGCAGCAGAAGAACACTGCGTGGGCTGCCCCTCTCCCAGCTCGGTGGCAGCCACCTGGCATGCAGGAGCCCCCTTGGGAGCCCCTCCCCTTTCCCGGCCAGCTGCTTCGGGGGGTTTAGCCTTGAGGCCTGTTCCCTCTGCTTTCTGACTGGGCCGCTCAGAAGGGCTTCAGCTGAGTTGCTGGGGGTGGGCAGAGGGCAGCTGCCAACCTGCCTGTCAATTCCCCAAATTTGCACCCAGTCATGAAAGGCCCCTTCCTCCTCCTCCTCCTCCTCCAGCAAGTGAGGCTCCGTCCTGGTGGCTGAAGAGAGGACAGCCTGAAGGGGCACTGAAGCCCAGCTCCCTGGGGGCTCTGAGGTCCAGAGGGCTCCCTTCCTGCTGCTTCTGCTCCCTGGCAGTTGGGCCTGCGGTTTTTCGGTTTTTCGCTTTCTCTAACTCACGGCTGGTTTCTCTGAATCACCGCCCCCCACCCCCCACCCCCCGCCCCACCCCAGGCTGCTGGGGCTTCCCCTGAGGGGAGACACTGCTGGGCCTCCACCCTGACGCTGGGGAAGCCGCCTCCCCTCATTCTGATGGCGCTGCAGGAGAGGAAGTGGGGAGGGTGCAAGTCACCCAGATGGGCTTTCGCCTCTCCTTGGAGTCCCCTCCCCTGGGCTGCTCTTGCCCCTGAGGTCCTTTCCTCAGTCTCCCTTCTGGCCAAGGTAGCTCACTCCATTCCCCTCCTTTGGCCCCCTTTCTGTTGGGGGTGGGGAAGGGGGAGCCGGCGATACTTCTGGAGTAACAGCTACCATTGTGGCCACCTTGCCCCAAAGCCAGAGGTTTCCAGCCAGGAGGCCATGCTCTGCTTGCTGCCTCCCAGCAGCTCTGTTGGAGGAAGAGACCCGGGAGCCGTTGGGGGTGGGAAAAGAGCAAACGGGGCCCCTCTGTCCTCCTCCTGCTAATCCAGTTGGACCCTGGCCTGTTCCCAGGGAAGGCAGCCCCGCCAGCTCCTGAGCCTGCCAGCCTAGCTCTGGCTGGGATGCTGCATTCCAAGGCCACACCTGCTGAGAGGCATCAGGGCACGTCCGGCTGGTTCATGGGCATGGAGGTCACCTCTGTCCTCCGGATTGGGCCCCGGCCTCAGCCCCCCTCCCCCACTCCACTCTTGGTCCTTTCCTTTTTTACTCATTATTAAATTCACCCGCCACACACCTCCCCGTGCAGAGCCCACCCCGCCGTGCTGCCAATCCAGGGAGGACTGGACCACTTAGCCCAGTGCTGGCTCAGAGGGAGGAGCCTGTCTGGACCCAGATGGCAGCGCTGTGGGGAGGGGGCCAGCCACAAGGGCGTGGGACTGAGCTGTGTGCAGAATATGCCCGTCTCCCCCAAGCTCTGCCCAGGGTGCCAGGGAGCACATCTTAATGCCCGGGAAGGTGGACATGAACCTGAGCCTCTCCAGTGCTGGTCCAGCCTCCGTCCTGCACTGGGAGAACTAGAGAAACCCTAATCCGGAGCAGCAAATGCTCCCTGGGGAATGCTGGTTTGTGGGATTCAGGTCTGCAGCAAGTGGGGGGAGGGGAGTGGAAAATACCCCAATAATAGGCCAGGCACACGCACGCACACACACACAGACAGACAGACAGACAGACAGACAGACAGACAGACTGTCCTGGAGGGAGAAGCTCCAGGGAGCCCCTATGAGGGAGCCTGGGCCAAGGGAGTCGAGAACATCGCAGTCAAGAAGCGCCAATGTCATTCGGGGTGCCTGGACCTCCTGAGTACCAAAGGGGGGGGTGTCTTGCCCCCTGCTGGAGGTGGGCTGATGCCGGATGGGGGCTGTGCCGCTGGCTGCAGACCTCGATTCTGCTTATGGGGGGAGGGGACACTGTGCCCCCAGTGGGAGCATTGAGGATTGGCAGCCCCAGAGCTCTCAGCCCTGCCTGGGGTAAGGGAGTGGGGGCAGTCACCCTTCCTTGCTTATGGAAAACGCGAGTCCCACTGGCCACTTTCAGGGGTTGGTCCTCTGGGCTATCCCTCAGTCCTTCCGGGGGGGTGTAATCCAGAGCTGCTTGTGAATCTCCACGAAGGGGGCACCCTGGACACATTCTGAAAACATTGGCCCTCTTTCCGTGGGTCAACCACCCGTTTGGGGTCTCCGAGCCCTTAATCCCAGCTGGGTAGCTATCAATGGCTATTGGGGTGGAGAGCAGGAAGTCCTTCCTTCCTTCGCTAGCGCCCCCGCTGGCCTGAGGAGGGAGCCCTGGTCTACCTGCCGGGCGGCTCCCTGGTTCCTCAGCTTGCCCTGGGCAAACCCCGGAGGACCTGCCTGCAACTCCGCTCTGGTTCACCGGTTGTCGCGGGTCAGGAAGACATTCAGGGAAGCTGGGGTCGAAAAGCCTCTTGGGCACCCGGCTGCGGGCTCACCTTCCAAGAACCCCTCTGTGGCGAAGGCTTTGGCTGATGTGATATCTGCCTTCGCTCCCCTTCCCCACCTTATCTCTGCCCTGCAGGCTGGCACGTGGGAGGGAGCCCTGTGTGGAGGGAGCCCTTGCACTAGCAACAGCCCTTGGACTTCTAGGCTGCCCGAAAGCACTTGGGGAGGGGTTACGGTGTCAAAGGATTGTCAATTGCCCCCAACAATCTGGCTCCTCATTTTACTGACCTCAGAAGGATGGAAGGCTGAGTGACCCTTGAGCCCCATCAAGATCGAACTCCAGGCTGTGGGCAGGGTTAGCCGGCAATACTGCACTCTAACCTCTGCCCCACTACAGCTCTAGGGAGAAGGGCCCCCTCTGCAGCCCGTAACAGGCCTGGAGTTTGGTGCCCAGGCAAGGCTGCCAACTGCTCTGCACCTGGGCAAGTGGCTCCTTTCCTCCCCCCCAGTGACGAAGGGCTCTTGCAGGCTTGCTCGGTGTCCACCCCTCCCTTTCCATGTCCTAGCCAGCCAGCGGCCACCTTGCAGGATGTGGCCCCTGGGCTGGTGTGGGTCCCCTCCGTTGTGCCTTCTGTCAAGAACCAGGCCGGGAAGGAAGAGAAGCCCAGCAGCTGCAGGAGCAGCTATTGGACGGGGCTTCCCTCCCAGCTGCCGCCGGACTCGGGGCAGGACAGCGCTGTGGCCGGAGTAAAGGCGCCTGCTTCCTGCCCCCTGACAGGGCCTGCAGCCAGCGCGCCTCTATCGGCCACGCCGGTAATTGCAGGCGGAGGCTGCGTTTGATTCCCGGGACTTCGGTCGCGTGCTCGGACTACGGAGGCCGCCTTGTTCGCGGGTTCCCCTCTTCGGACGGGTCAGGCGAGCGCGGTTCCCGCAAGCAGCGCGATTGAAGTGTGCTGCGTCAATGTGTGCTCAGCTGGTCGTGGGAATTCAGCCGGCCTCCCTGGACCGCTCCGGGGTCGAAGGCCGAAAGACCCTTCACGAGGAAGGAACCGGCGGACGGGCCCGCGCTCTCCCCACCGGGGCGGCTGCCAAGTCTGGCGCGCCTTAGCCCAGCGTTCCGCACGGGTGCGAGACGGGCTTCGGGGGTAGCTCCGCCGCAGGAGCCTCCCGAGCGACCCCGCCGGCGGGTTTGGGCCTCGCGGGGCCTCCGAGGCAGCGGCGTAGGGCTCTGGGCGCTGGCCGTCGAAGGACGCCTGGACGGGCTCCGAGGGGCTGCCGTGCAGCGCCAGACGCGGCCGGAGCGGTTCCGGAGCTGGCTGCCCGGGGCGGGCGCGGCGAGGGGCGGGCGCAGGTCGGCAGGGCGGAGCTCCCCGCTGACGCTTGGCGGGGGCAGGAAGCGGCGGCGGCGGCAGGGTTGCCATGGCTGGCGGCGGCGGCGCGCATGGCTGAGCCCTCGGTGGCCGCGTACTTCGCCTACAAGCGGGCGGTGCTGCTGGGCGGCTCGGAGTGGCTGAGCGCGCCCGAACTACACCGGCAGCGCCTCCTGCGCAGCCGGCTCTGCTGCCTGGGTGAGTGGCCGAGACGCGCGCAGCAGGGCTCGCGGGAGCGCCCGGGCTGGCCGTGTGGGCCGCGAGTGGAGCTTGGCCGGCCCTCCTCCGTCCCCGCTCTCGCCTGCGGCCGAGGGAGCCGGGCCGAAGGCCGCCTCCAGCACTGCCGTTCCCAGCACTCGCCCGTCCGGGGTTCCTGGCGGCGCCGCTTCTCCCTGCAAGCCCTTTCGCTGTGGCGGGCCGCCGCCTGCCGGAAAAGGCGGGAAGGGGCCCGCTCAGCTGGGGCGTCTATCGCGTAGCTCCGCCTCCGAAGCGGCGCTGAGAATGGGACGGCCCCGAGCGACCCCGCCGCCTCCTCCAGAAATTACAGCGTTGGGCTGGCGCCGTCGCCGCACCCCAAAGTGGGCCAAGTTGGCAAGGCGGCTGTGCGGGTGGGGATCCCCTTGGATGGGGTCGGTGTGGGGAGGGGGAAGAGCCCCTTGTGCCCGAGGGTGGCAAATGCGCCTCCCTCCCCTGGAGAGAGTCTGGCTGCAGGTCTGGGGAACTTGCATTTCTGGACATGGGGGAGCTGCCCACCTTCTTAGGCTGCAGGCGGAACTGCCACGGGTGCAGAGCCGTGCAAAGGGGCGGAGGAAGGAGGGGGGCAAGCCGCGGCCCTTCCCCAAGGCTCTTGGCCGCCTGTGCCCTGCCCAGGGAGGAGGCCCTGGAAACTGGCAATTCGGGAGCCTCTGGAAAGTTCTGCTTGCCAGATTTTGGGAGGGATGCAATGAGGAAAAGAGCAGAAGGCGAGGCTGGAACATTTGGGACTCTTCAGCTTGGAAAAAGGCAGCAGGGACAGAAACGTGGACAAGGGGGCGTTTCTCTCCTCCTTTCAGAGGGTCAGGTGCCTTTCTCTGGCTAGGCAGGCGGCCAGCCAGAATGTAAACAAGTTGTGCATCTGTCCCAGCCAGAGGTTGTGCAAGTGGGCTCAGGTTGTGGCAGTTAGTGAGGACTCTCTTGAGGAAGAAGTCCTTCCTGGCGGCTGGTCAGGCTTGGACTGAGACAGGTGATGATCCAGAGGAGAAGCCACTTCCAGGTGACTTTTGATTTTGTTCTCAGCCTCCCCCCGCTGGGGGCTGGACAAACAGCCCACAAGCAGTGCAGTCACGCAGGGCCAGTCTCCCAAGGCCATTGGTCTGGAAGGCTCCACCTGACCTTCAGGTAGGGACAACCCACCTCCAAATCCAGACCAAGGGTGGCGGAGGTTCCTCTGGATGCCCACTAGGAAAACATGAGTACAGACCCAACTGGGCTGTCCTTCTGGCGCTCAGGGCTTAAAGCAACCAGGCTCACCTGTTGAAAAGTTCAGTCTGTTAGCTGAGTGAATCCTTGGCTCCAGAAAAAAACAGAAAGCCCCCCTCGCCCCCATCTTCTGGCTGGGTCTTCCTCCGAGGGTCACGTTGCCTTAGCACCAGGTGTAGCTCACGAGAAGGAAGACTCTTCGTTCCTCAGAAGGAAGTGGCTCCCTTTAGCCCAGAGAGACCTTTCTACCTTTACCCTCCAGCCACTCTTGAAGAGGAAACTCCGCTGCCAGGGGAAGGCCCTGTGGACTCCCGTGGGTCCCGCTTGAGCAGTGGGTCGGATTGCAGCCAGGTGTTCTAGGTGGGGCTGCCTTTGAAGGGGGCCTCAAAGGTATGGCTGCTACAGAATCGGCTGCCCTTTCAAAACTAACACCCATTTCACCTATTTGGGTGCCAGTTGTGATCTTTAAAGCCATCTGTGGTTCATAGAGCCTCGGTGGCACAATGGTTAGAGTGCAGCACTGCAGGCTCCTTCTGCTGACTGCCAGCTGCCTCCAATTGGACAGTTCAAATCCCACCAGGCTCCAGGTTGACTCAGCCTTCCATCCTTCTGAGGTGGGTCAAATGAGGACCCCGATTGTTGGGGGCAAGAGCCTGGCTCTGTAAAACCCTTTAGACAGGGCTGGAAAGCCCTGTGAGGCGGTATATAAGTCTTAAATGCTATTGCTATACCAGCATACTTTGGCAAATGCCTTGTCGTCCTTCCCCCACACCTGCCTTCCGAGGTCTTCCGAAAGGGCTTAAGACCTGGCCTTACACAAGGTGGGGGGTGCATCATGGATTTGAATGGTCCCCTACTGTGCCCACCCCTCGGGATACCTTGTTCCTGGCCCTCAGGAAGCCCGTTGGGAACTGTGCCATAAGTTTGATGCTGGGGAGGGGGGAGAAGAAGGGGTGTTGCAGGATTTGCTTGGGAAGCACCTGAGCTGCGAGGCAGAGGAGGGGTAGGTTGCTCCTGGGCGGCCAGTGGGGGCTTCCCACCTCTGGGTGATGTTGCTCGGTGTCATCCGTGCTCTTTGGAGGGAATGAAGGAAGACCTTGGAACCGAAGAGCAAAGCAAAGACAGCGTAGCAGCCCTTCTTCCATCATGGGTGGAGTCGGGTGGAAAGTTATTTCCTATGATTCAGAAAACACGTCTGCTGTGAATTGCATTGGGGGTGGGGGTTTATCAGATGGTTTGCACTGCTGATTCAGGACAGCATGAGGTCCTTTGATGTTCATGACTTCCTGTTTCTGGAAAACCCTCCTTTGCTTTGCTTCTGTGCAGAAGGGGGGCTCCTCCGTCCAGGG
Source organism: Notechis scutatus (assembly GCF_049901735.1). Lineage (NCBI taxonomy): Eukaryota > Metazoa > Chordata > Lepidosauria > Squamata > Elapidae > Notechis > Notechis scutatus. Next base: position 210,727,983 of record NC_142011.1, read on the forward strand.
CGGGGGGCTGCCTTAGATTCTAGAGCTGGGCCCTAGTGGGGAGGGGCGCGCACCCTGGCTCGACGCAGCTATTTTGTGACCCAGCAGGCCCCTTTGGCTGCTGTTACGTGAGCTGAAGGCCAGGCTAGGATTGTCTGCAGCTGGAAGACAAGGCACACGCATCTCTCCTGCCAGGCTCCTGCAGTGGGGAGAATGAGGGAGCCCATCCTTTCCCCCACGCCCTCCCTCTCCCTTCCCTCCCCCTCCTGCTTCCAGAGTGGTGCCCTGCGGCCACTGGCTTCCTCCATGGGATGTGACTCAGGCGGGCGGGGAGTTTGGCTCCAGGCGCCTTCCCTGGCAGGATGAGTGCCCAACCCCACCCTTCTGCTTTGGCACCCCAGACGCGGGGGGGGCTGTGGGGGCTGCTGGGAGGCTTTGAAGCCCTTGTCTTGCAGTGCATTCCTCTGTCTGGGCCCAGCCCAGGTCTGCCTGAGCGAAGCTGGGTGGGGCTGGGCCTGGCCAGCCTGGAATGTGCTGCCTGGGGATGTGCAGCCCTGACTGTTGGCAACCTTTGCTCCCTTGGGAGGGGCCAGACCCACCGGCAGCTCTGCCTTTATGCCCTGGCTCAGCCAGGTGTCCAGACTGAAGGGGGAGGAGACAGCCCCCCAGAGCAGCAGTGCCTCTGGCTGCTTTCTGGCTGCTTGGAGGAGGGGTGGGCTGTGCCCCCTGCCCCCTTTCTGGCTTGCCTGTGCTGCCCTGGGGCCAACAGCTGCCCGGAGCAGCTCTCGCGGCAGCCCAAGAGACCCACTGAGAGGTGGGCAAGGCTGAAGGGAGCCAAGGGACACCGGAGGCCCCCTTTGTGCTCTCTGGGGGCGAGGCTGTTCGCTGGGCCAGGGAAGAGGCGCTCCGGGCTTCTCTCCCTTGCTCAGGAGCCCCCCACCCACCCCGCCCGAGGCTTGTCCCTCCCCCTCGGCCCCGGTGGGGCTCAGGCCCTTCTGGATCTTTCCCTCCCGGTTCTCCCCCGGGCGCTGCGGGGATGGCCGGCCGGGAAGCGGTTAAATGGCCCAGGAGCGGTTTCCTGCCTGAGCAGGGAGGGGGCAGGGGAAGCCCAGGGCCCGCCCAGCCCAGCCCCCAGCGGCTCCCAGGGAGGGAGGGAGGAGGGAGGGGCGGGCGGGCGGGGGCCGAGCGTCCTGGCCTGCTTGCGCCAACCTTGTTCCGCTCAGTAGCAGCCTTGGCCGGGAGCGGCCGTGGGGAGCGAGCGAGTCCCAGCGGCGTCAGGAGCGCCCATGTCGCGGCCGAGGGGCGCAGCCGGGAGGCGGCCGAGGGTCCCTCCCCGGGGTGGCTGATGCAGCCCGGCAGCTCCGAGGAGGAGAACCTGTACAAGGCGGTCCTGCGCGCCTCCGAGGGCAAGAAAGGTACGGCGGGGGGTGGCGGCTGCGGCTCCTCCCGCCTCTCGGGCCCCGCGGAGCCCGCTTCGCCTGCCGCCTTTGCCCCCTTCCAAGGTCCCTTCCCGGCACCGCCGAGCCTCCCTGCGCCGCCGCCGGCCACTTCCTGGTGCGCGGCATTGGGCGCAAAGGCCCGCCGGACGGAGGGAGCGGCCCGGGCGCTGCCGAGCGACTTTTCCGCGACCGGCGTGGAGCCTGCTGGCGGGGGGGGGGGCGATCCCGAGCAAGGCCCGCCGGAGGAAGGGCAGCCGCTCGGCCCGGAGGTGCCGTCGAGGATCGCTGGGCCGGGCGCCAGGGAGGGGGGCGCAGCCGCAGGAGGGCGCTGCTCCACCAGGCCGCTCCCTCAGCGAAGCCGGGGCCCCACCTGGCCCGCAGGGGGTTGGCGGGCTGCCGGGGAGGCTGGTGGGCGCTGGTGCCGGGCCTGAGCCGACCTGCCTCTCGGCTGCGCCCTTCCCAGCCCCCTTTTCCCCGGCGCTGGCTCTTCCTCCAGTGGCCACGCTCCCTCCCCCCCGGCCCTTCCGGAATGGCTGGTGGTCGATCAGATCGCCTCAGCCGCCGAGGGACGTTTCTTCTTCTACACACCGGAGCAACCCATGATAAATAAAGCCGAGCAAAGGTGCACAGCTGCCAGCAGGATCCTGGGCAAGAGCCGGGCTGCTCGGAGACCTGCCAACCGTTGGGATGCAGGCAGAGTTTGGTCCTTCCCAGGAGAGGCTTGGCTGGAAAAATGAGGGGGTGTTTGGTTTACTCCTGAGTAAAACCTGGTCTCTTGTGCTGGTGGCATCCTGGCCGGATACAGACCCGACCTGTTCCCAGGGAATCAAGCTGGGGGCAAGCTGGGACTTTGGCCTGGTCTGTTTCACCAAGAGCTTCTGTCTGTCTGTCTGTCCCATGAGAGCCTCCATGACCAAATGATGCGCAGCGGAGATGAGCCCACCTGGTGGGAGGACGGGCTATTAAAGGGTGCCGTTTATAGCGTGGGGGGTGGGGGTGTAAGTGGAAAAGAGCCGGACTGAATCACCAGGGAAAGGAAAAGGCAGAAGGTCCATGGCGCCAGGACAAGCCAGAAGGGGGAGCGGATCTTCCGGAGCAGAGGAACTTTACCTGGGGTGGGTTGGCTTTGTCATGAATGAGGGAACCAAAATGTACGTCAGGAAGTAGGAGCTGCTGTCATTGCAAGTAGGCCCAGCGTTGTACGTGAGTTGGAGGGGGAGTGGATCATGGGAAAAAGGGGGGAGAAGAATTGCAAGGGAAAGTAGAAGAAAAAACGAGTGTGCTGCTGCCGGAAAACCTGATGATTCTCCCCAAGAGAATGAAGAGTTGATATGAGAAAAGAAGGGTCTGCTTTGGAAATCCTTAGCCGGATTCTCACAGAGGCTCACAGAAATGCGGGAGTTACAGCAACAGGAAATACAAAAAGGATGCTGGACAAATGTGGAAATAAGAGACCTCGCGGGGGAGGTGCAAAAGAATGACTGAAAGAGGCAGGGAAAATGCAGAACGGTTCTAATGGAAATTAATTGTTTGGGGATTAAATGAAGAGGACTAAACAAGGAGGCTTCGGCAGCATGAGTGGAATTATAAATAAGAACGTTATTTGGGGTGAAAACCGGAGAGGAGGAGTGGTGGTGGAAAGAATTTTAGGGTTTGCACTGAAACGATAGGAAAATATGAAAGGGTGGAGTTGAAAGCAACATCCAAGTCAAAATGATGAAAAAGGAAGCTGTAGTTGCTCTGAGAGTTTTGAAAACGGGTCAGGTTCCTGGGGAGGAAGGTTGAGACCCGCACGGAGGGGTTTGGGGCGGCAGTGCAGGCTGTGTGTGCAGACTGGGGAGGTTCCCATGGGAAGGCCCCCCCGGAGCTGGGGGGGGGGGGCTTTGTCCTAGGAGGTGTACTTTGCTCAGCAGCTCCTTGGGAAGGGTATGAATGGGGGCGGGGGGGGGAAGGACTTGGGTTGGTTTAGTGGATGTGGCTGAGGTGGAGAATTCTCTGGGGAGTCTGGAGTTGGGGGATGGTGGCTGATGGTGGTCAGAAGAAGGTTTGGCGGAAGCCCAGCATCTTCAGAACACCTGGAATGTTGGCATCTGGGCGGGTTGACCGTTGGAAGTCCTTGAGGGTGAAGGTGGATGTGTCCTTGGGGTGGGACCCCAATGCCCCAAAAGCGAGGCTGGCGGGCTGGCTGGCTGGCGGTCAGTGCCATTCACAGCCAAAGCCGGCTGGGCTGTGTGGTACAAATCTGAAAAGTAACCTATCAGGGACGTTGGGTGAAAATGTGTTAAGATGTTCAAATGTGGCAGAAAGAAAATGGGATAGAAGATACTTTATTGGAAGGGATGTAGGGTAAGTGGAAGCAGGGAGAAAAGTCTGTTTCTGCCTGGGGTGTGGTCTGGAATCGGTGGGTCAGGCAAGCCTAGGTTGAAAGTCCAGAGCCGTGACGGGAGGGTGGGGTGTCAAAGGAGCTGGGGGGGCAATGGGGAAGGGCGGAGTGCCGGAGTGAGCGAGGACCAGGACAAAATAAGAGCAGCTGAGAGCTGAATTGCACAACAGGCATGGCGGTTGAGGGAAGGGGCGGATCAAGAATGCGTGCGGGGGGGCGAGGCACGGAGGCACGGAGAGGGTGAAAATAGGGGTGTTCCAGGAGCACCGGGCTGTGCCAAGAGAAGCGGGGAGTGGCGGGGTCCCGCTGAGCTTCCTTTTTCACCCAGGGCTGCCTAGCGGAGAGCGTCTGGCTGGGGGCTGGACAAACAGCCCACAAGCAGTGACAAATGCAGGGGGCTGAGGGCCCACTTAGCCTTTGGAGATCTGTGCAAAGGGAGCGACCCCCCTCCCCCATTCCACAAGGCCTGGTGGAGGAGGGGAGGCTGGGCTATGGCAGAGCCCTCCTTGGCCCAGACCTCCAGAGGAGGGGGTTGGCAAGAGAGTGTGGGCCCACTGGGGGTGGCTTTCCCATCCCTGGCCAGCCTCTGGAGGTTCCCAGCGTGGGTTTCCTCCCCATCCTCTCCCTCCTTCCATAGGCCCCACTTAACACCCACCCACCCTCCCGTCCTCTCTTGCAGATGAGCGCGACCGGGTCCAGAAGAAAACCTTCACCAAATGGGTCAACAAGCACCTCTTCAAGGTAAGTCCCCTTTCCTGGGGGCGGGGGCAGCCGGGTGCCCGCCTCCCTGCCTGGATCTGAGCCAGGCAGAAAGGATGGCCGTCCTGGGGGCCTCGGGGGTCCCAGGGACGTGGCTGTGAGCAGTGGATGGTGCGCAGGAGGCCCACCCACCATTTTCATGGAAGACGCAGCTGGCCTCAACCTCTCTTCCTCCTCCTTCCTCCTCCCTTTCCCTGACCCAGTTTCTTGGGGCACAGAGGCTTTGGGCCCCCCACATCATGGATCTGGAAGCCCTGGAGCTCTGCCCGCAGATGGGGTGGGATTTCTGGGGAAGGGCTCGCGTTGCCCTGGGGAACCCCCGTCTCTCTGGGGCTGCTTTCCTCCTCTTTGGGAGCCCCACCCTATGCTGCCCTGGCACAGCAGTTGGAAAGGCCACCGGCTGGGGGGATGGGAGAAGCCGGGGGGCTGCAGGACCCCCATGTGTGAGGTGCTTCCTGGGGCATTTACCAATCCCGACTTCTCTCTCTGTCTCTCTCTCTCTCCCTCCGAGGCTTCTCTCTTTCCTTCTTTCTTCCTTCTCTCCTGCCTTGGCAACAGCACTGGAGAGCAGAGGTAGGTGCCAAGGCAGGCTGGGCTTTCACCCACTGCCTCCCTCCCTCCCTCCCTCTCTCTCTTCCTGCGATCTCTAGGAGTCCCACAGCCTTTTCCTCTGGGGACGGCTGCCGGGCCAGGCCTGAAGCAGAGGCTACCTGGGGTGTGGGTCTCAGAGGCAACGCCAAAGCCAGGTGGAGGGCAGGGGCTGGACGTTCCTTGAACTGGCATGGGCGTGACTGCCCTCCCCCCATACCCCAGCCACCTCCCAGCTGGGTCCACGTCTCAATCCCTCCGGTTTGTCTTTGCCTCCACAGGCCCAGCGCCACGTGAATGACCTCTACGAGGACCTGCGAGATGGACACAACCTGATCTCACTGCTGGAAGTGCTCTCGGGGGACACTCTGGTACGTGGCCTCCTGCGCCTGCCCCTTGGGGCTTGGTGGGCAATGCCGCTCTTCCCACCCGAGCTCTGGAGGAAGCAGCTCAACCTTCTGCACCGGGGGTCCCAGTGCCCTGCCTCTGCCCACCAGCGTCTACCGCCCTTGCCTCCTGCTTGCGGGTTGCTCGGCGCCTCCTCCCCGGCTGCATGCTGCCTGCACCCGTGTGTCGCCTGGCCTGAGCCGGGAGTCTGAGCAGCAGCTTCCCTCTTTCTCGACCCTTGCATGGCCGGCCGGAGGCTTTGGGGAGAGAGCTGCTCCTGTCTCTTGCCCGGGGCTGGGTTCCCCGGGGGCTGGACCTCTAGGCCCAATGCCACGACAGCCCCGGCTGTGCTCTGGCCAAAGAAGCAGCTGGAGGGGGACGTCTCCTCGACCGCCTCCATGTCAGCCGCCTGTGCCGATACAAAAACAGGCGGTGCTCCCACTGGTGGTGTCCAGGAAGAGGAATGGCAGCCGACCTTCGGGACGCTCAGAGGGGATCTGCGGAGGTTGAGCGCCATCTCGGTGGCCTCCTGGGTTAAGGAGGATGAAGGCGTGAGACGCACGGACACCAAAATGCTCCCACCCCAGCGTGGGCCTTAGAGCGACGCCTGTGATGCTGCCACCCTCCGGCGCCCCCCCTGCCGCCGCCTCCTCCTCCTCCTCCTCCTCCCTCCCCCACAGCAGGCCAAGGCTGCCCTCACACTCTAACGCAAGAGCTGCTCCGGACTCTGCTCCTCTCTCACTTCCTCTGGGTTGTCTGTCTGCCGCTCCTTGTGCTGTTTGTCTGTCTCTTCTCTCTGCTGGATTCTGACCTCTGCTTCCCTCTTGCTCGGCTGTCACCTGCTGCTCAGCCCAGAGAGCGCGACGTGATCCGGAACTTGCGCCTGGTGAGTGTCCTGCCCGGTTCTGCATGGCACTCCTGCTGTGGCTGCTCTCGGCATCTGCTGGAGAGGAGCCCAGCTGATGCGCACCGCCTCCTCGCTTACGCAGAAGCCGCCTGCCCCGTCCGTGCCCTCCGAAAGCTTTGCTTGACCCGTAACTGCTGACGGGAGGCCGGTGCATCGCATGGCGGATCCCTCGGAGTGGGCCCTTGGGCAGTGTGGCTGCCCCCTTGGCCCTGAGCCCGGGGCTCTGCAGAGGGGATCCAGGATGGCAGGCAGGCCGGGGGGGGGGAGCTGTGTGGCCGCCTCCTGGCAGTGCCTCCTTGTCTGGAGGGGAATCCAGCGTGGTGCTGAGGGTGGCCTTGCGAGCTCCTCTTGCAGCGGCCGAGCTTAAGGTAGCCCTAGGATGTTTCAGCTGGGCGAGGACGGCGGGCGGGGAGAGGTGGGTGGTGCAGGTCTTTCCTCGCTCCGTCCGCCAGGCTGGGCTTTCTTTGCCCTTCTCTGGCTCCTTTCAGCCAGGGTGGGAGGGAAGGGGGACACACACCCCGCTCCAGGGCCCTGACCTGAGCCTCCTCCTTTGCCCACAGCCCCGGGAGAAGGGACGGATGCGCTTCCACAAGCTGCAAAATGTGCAGATCGCCCTGGACTACCTGAAGCACCGGCAGGTGAGCATGTGGGACGGGGAGCCTGGAGGGGAAGAGTGGAAAGGCCGTGGGGCCCCCCAGTAACCGTGTGTGTGTGCATGTGCGTGCCTCCACAGGTGAAACTGGTCAACATCCGGAATGATGATATCGCTGATGGCAACCCCAAGCTGACGCTGGGCCTCATCTGGACCATCATCCTCCACTTTCAGGTGAGTCCAGTCCCCCCCCCCACCTTCTTCCCTGCTCTGCTCTGGCAGGCGGGGCCTCTCTTTGGCCCCTCCCTCCCTTGGGGGCCAGATTCTTGTAAGCCTCCCCCGCCCCTCTTCTTCTCCCCAAAGCAGCAGGCATTCGGATGGGCCAAGGCCCTGGGGTTGCCCTTCCCTTCGGAGGCTGGGCAGGGAGGGAAGACTGGTGGGAGGGGCAGGCGTGTGTGTGGGGGGGGGGGGAGGTGGCAGGGGGAGTAAGTGAGGATCATCCCAGGAGTGGGTCCTGGGGGAGGGAAGGAATGTGGGCTGTGGCTGGGAGAGAACAGGATGCTGCGGCTTGTGGGGCTGACTCACCCAGCAGTCGCTTCAGGAGACGAGATTTTCCACCGAGGGCTTGGCCTGGGCGGGTGGGGGGCAGGCAGGCCTTGGCGTTCCCCAGATGCAGGGCTGGGTCTTGCTCAGGAGGGCGCCTGGGCAGGGGCCACTACGGAGGCCAGCCCTTTCTAAGGGCTGCCAAGGTGCCCTCCAAGGCTGCCAGTGGAGAACCAGCGCCTGGCCTTGGGGGCATTGCGGCCACCAGGGCCTGCAGGGAACTACCCCTCTCTTGAGAGGCACATGGCCGCTCCGAGGAGGCTGGTGGGCGGTTCCAGGCCTGGGCGCAGAGAGTGGCCCAGCCTTGACTGAAAGTCTTCTGAAGCCCATTGGTGGGGGGAGGGGCATCCCAGACGGTCAGCAACTTCCGGCAGACCCCGGATTGAGGCGGTCCCTCTTTCCTCCAAGATCTCGGACATCCAGGTGACTGGCCAGTCAGAGGACATGACGGCCAAAGAGAAGCTGCTGCTGTGGTCGCAGCGCATGGTGGAGGGGTACCAGGGCTTGCGCTGCGACAACTTCACCTCCAGCTGGCGCGACGGCCGTCTCTTCAACGCCGTCATCCACAGGCACAAGTAAGGGGCGGGGCAGGGGGTGAGTGGGCAGGTTTGCAGTGTTGCACCCAGGAGGAATCCGTGGGGGTTGAGCCAGTGGCCTCAACCGCAGGCCGCCCTGCTTGGGAAGGGAGGAAGGGTCCCTTGAGCAATAGGGCAGGGGTGGGCCGGAGCCCCTCTGGCCTGGCCTCTCTCTCCCCCTCTCAGCTGGCGGAGGGCAGGGGTCTGGCACTCCTGCTGGCACCCAGCGCCCCCTCCGAGTCGAGGCCAGGGGGGTGGCCAGAGGGGCAGCTTTTTGATGCCCGTGAGGACCAGCAGGCTGCTTCTGAAAGGCCAGCGTCTCAGTCACGAGGAGGCCTGCTCCAGGCTGCGGACGCGCCGTGGGACCCCTCCCACACAAGGAGCATTGGGCTCGGGGGCCTTCAGGACCCGGCTCTCCATCTGGTCCTGTGCCCTAAGAAGGGGGGCCCGGGTTTCTTCCTCCCAGGCATGGGTTGCGGGGAGTGGGCTTGCAAGCGATCGTTCGGAGGGGGGCAAGGAAGCAGGAAATGCTCCGCTTGGCTCATGATGTCCTGTCTTGGGGGATGGACGGACACGCACACACCCAGTACTGCAGCAGGCCTTGAGGACTGGAGCCTTGAGTTTTTCTAATTGTTGGGAAGCTGATTACTCCAGCTATGTCTGTGCTCCCTATTTTAAGGAGCAGAGGCTCCAGGCCACAGCGATGCGGCCTCCGGAAGACCCCCCAGGGGGCCCAGGGGCTGGTGCCAGGAGAGGCTGGGCCTCTCAGGAGCCTCTTAGGGAGGGGCACAGACCAGTTTGAGGGCCCGTCCAGCCCCAGGGGAAGGCCTGGCACCGAATTGGGACCCAGCAGAAGCCCAGCCCACTTCCTGGGGCATCCCTGACCCCAGCCCCCTCCTCTGCAGGCCAATGCTGATTGACATGAACAAAGTCTACCATCAGAGCAACGTGCAGAACCTGGAGCAGGCCTTCTCGGTGGCGGAACACGACCTGGGCGTGACGCGGCTCCTGGACCCGGAAGGTACCGGGATGGGCTGCCCCGTGGGCAGGGCGTGGGGGGGGGGGCTCCTTTGGGAAGGGCAGCACAGCATTCCCTCCCCCCTTCCTCCTCCCCAGACGTGGATGTGCCCCAGCCGGATGAGAAGTCCATCATCACCTACGTGTCCTCCCTCTACGACGCCATGCCGCGAGTGCCGGACGTGCCAGATGGGATCAAAGCCAATGTGGGTGTTGGGGGGCATGGAGTGGGGAGGCCTGGCCGGGCTGTGGGCTCGGGGTGCGACCTCCGCACCCACCACCTTCTCCCTCATGCCTCCCCAGGAGCTGCAGCTCCGCTGGCAGGAATACTACGGCGTGGTCAGCCTGCTTCTGCAGTGGATACAGCACCACACGGTGACCTTTGAGGAGAGGAAGTTCCCTGCCAGCTACGAGGAGATCGAGGTGGGGGGCTCTGTCCTGGGCCGCCTCCCTCTCTGGCTGGGTGCAGCCGCCGCCTCTTGAGGGCAGGCCTGGTCCCCCCTCCTGGGCTGGGGAGGCACCCCGTGGTTGTTGGGCAAGGGAGTCCCCTTCTGTGGCCAGCTCTGCCCCCAGGAGAGTCTCTGGGCCGCCCCCAGGACCCCCCTGGCCCTCCCCACCATCCCCTGCCGCCTTCTCCCGCAGATCCTGTGGCACCAGTTCCTGAAGTTCAAAGAGATGGAGCTGCCCGCCAAAGAGGCTGACAAGAGCCGCTCCAAGGTGATCTTCCAGTCCCTGGAGGTGAGCTCGAATTGCCCCCTTGGTGCCCTGGTGGGGCCGGAGGCCCTGGGCCAGCCGGCATGCCAGCCTCCCGGAGGGCGGGGTGGCCTTCTGGGGGCTGTCCTCAGCAGCTCCCATCTGCTTCCGGCTCCACCAGGCTGCTGTGCAAAGTGGGCAACTGAAGATCCCTCCGGGCTACCACCCGCTGGACGTGGAGAAGGAGTGGGGCAGGCTGCACGTGGCCATCCTGGAGAGGGAGAAGCTGCTGCGCTCGGAGTTTGAGAGGCAAGCCCAAGCGCCTAGCAGAGCACCCAGAGGGAGGGGGGGTCACAGGGGCTGGAGCCCGGCCCTTCCTCTTCCTGGGGAGGCAGAGGGAGCCCGGCAGGCAGGAGGGCAGCAGCCCCTCCCAACCGCAGCCGGCCCAGCCCAGCCTAATGGGAAACACACGGCTCTCGTGACTCACCACCCGCCTCCCCCGGCTGTATTCCTCAGGAAGCATCTGGGCGAGCAGGCAGAGTGAGCCAAGGCAGCCTGGGACAGCTAGTCTGCCCTCCCCTGGCCCAGCGGAGTGGAGTGGAGGGCTCCGGCAGGGAGGGAGCTGGCCGGGACCCTCGTTCACTTCTTCCCTCTCGCTGCCCTCCTGCCTTCCTAGGTTGGAACGGCTACAGCGCATCGTCAGCAAACTCCAGATGGAGTCCGGCCTCTGCGAGGAGCAGCTCAACCAGGCGGACACCCTGCTGCAGTCGGTGAGAGGGAGGCGCTCTGCCCTGCTCCCGCTGGAGCCCCGGGGCCAGGAGTGGGCGGGAGGGTCTGGCCTGGGGCTCTGCCCGGCTCAGGGTCCTTGCTTCCCTCCTGCAGGACATCCGCCTGCTGAATGCAGGTAAGGCGTCCCAGCACTTGGCGGAGATTGAGCGGGACCTGGACAAGGCCGAGGCCATGATCCGCTTGCTCTTCAACGATGTGCAAGCCCTCAAGGATGGGCGCCACCCCCAGGGCGAGCAGATGTATCGCAGGTAGTAATGCTTCTCCCCTCCCCCCACATGGGGGGGGCAGTCTTTGCATGGGAGAGCGCTGCTGCTGGTGCCCCGAAGTTATGGGCTTAGGACCCACTTGCAAGGGAGCCTCTGCCCCTCAGAACACACACACACACACACACACACACACGCACGCACGCACACAGTCAGCAACTTTTGTAGGTACTGCCCTCTGGTGGTGGGAGCTGCCCACTACAGTTTGCAACCTCTGCAGGAGTGGCAGCAGCCACTCTCACTGGGCCCGGAAGGGGGGACCTCCGGCTGCTGTCTTCCCTGCACGGACCCCTGTCTGTAGCACAGCATTCCCCCCCTCTGCAGGGTTTACCGCTTGCACGAGCGCCTTGTGGCCATCCGCACCGAGTACAACTTGCGCCTGAAATCTGGGACGGTCCAAGTGTCCATGCCAGTCACGCAGCACCTGCGGCCGGAGTTGGACGATGTCACCCTGCGCTACCTGCAAGATCTGCTGGCCTGGGTGGAAGAGAACCAGGCCCGTCTCAATGCAGCCGAATGGGGTGTGGACCTGCCCACGGTGGAGTCACAGCTCGGCAGCCACCGGGGACTGCACCGCTCCATCGAGGAGTTCCGCCCCAAGATTGAGCGAGCCCGGGCAGACGAGGTATACAGGGCAGGGGAGGGGGTGCCAGGCCTGGGGGTCCGCGAATGCCAGCCTCCCAGCAAGGCTTGTTGAAGGAGAGGGCTACCATGTCTGCACACGGGGGGTTTCATGGCTCTCCTTTGCCCACTGTAGGCCCAGCTCTCTCCTGGTCCACAGACCTCATACCGGGACTACCTTGGCAAGCTGGACGTGCAGTACGAGAAGCTGCTGGTGAGCAGATGGCTGGGACGGTCGGGGCAGCAGAGGGGACACAGGCAGAGACCTTGCTTCTCCGCCCCCTTGGGGACGCAGCAGCATTGGGCACCTTGGGGCTCTTAGCCCCGGACACTGTCCCTCGACCAGCGGACGGGGTGCTCTTGGTGCTGGGATGAGCCGCCGTGGTCCATGTCTTGCAGAGCTCCTCCAAGGCCCGACTGCGGCAACTGGAGAGCCTCCAGGCATTCGTGGCTGCGGCCACCAAAGAGCTGATGTGGCTGAATGAGAAGGAGGAGGAGGAGGTGAACTACGACTGGAGCGAGCGCAACAGCAACATGGCTGCAAAGAAGGAGAGCTACTCGGTAAAAGTCGCCCTCCCCCTCTGGCCCCGAGCGAGGAGCCCGGCTGCCAGGCCCCGGCTGACCCCCGGATCTGTGCTCTGCCCCCCTCTAGGGCCTGATGAGAGACCTGGAGCTGCGGGAGCGGCGGGTCAAGGAGATCCAGAGCACGGGCGACCGGCTGCTGCGGGAGGATCACCCAGCCAGGCAGACGGTGGAGGTGGGTGCGGTGGGGGGAAGTGCCAGCAGTCACGGCTGCATCACGAGGAGCCCTCGTCAGATGACCGCTCCCCCTGCCTCCCCCCAAGCGGGCACCCGGGGGCGTGGGAAGGGCTCCCTGGCCTCCCTCTGCTAGCTCAGCTTCCCGGCCATCTGCTCTGCTTCTCCCTGCAGGCCTTCCAGGCGGCCCTGCAGACTCAGTGGAGCTGGCTCCTGCAACTCTGCTGCTGCATCGAGGCTCACCTGAAGGAGAACAGCAGCTACTTCCAGGTAGACCTGCAGGAAGGGCGGGGGGAGTCTCTAGCAGCCGAGCGGAAGAGCAGGACTCTGGCCGGGACCGGCCGGACTTCGTCCTTCTGGCTCCCTCTGGCGAAGGGGTGGGGGGCACAGAACCCCAGAGGACTCTGCGTCGATCAGCACCCTCCTCCCCCCCCCCCCAGTTCTTTTCTGACGTAAAGGAAGCGGAGGAGTTTCTGCGCAAGACTCAGGAGGCGATGAAGAAGAAGTTCACCTGCGACCGCTCCATCACAGTGACTCGCTTAGAGGACCTGCTGCAGGACGCCCTGGTGAGGGCGGGTGGGTGGGAGAGGCCCCTCCCCTGGCCCAGCAGCCTTCTTTCCCCTCACTTACCCAGGCTTCCCCTGCCTCCCCCTCCCCCACTTCAGGAGGAGAAAGACCACCTGACCCAGTACCAGAGCCACCTGGCTGGGCTGGCCAACCGGGCCAAGACCATTGTCCAGCTGAAGCCCCGCAGCGCAAGCCCCCCGCTTAGGGGACGGCTGCCCCTCCAGGCCGTCTGCGACTACAAGCAAGTGGAGGTGAGTGAGGAGGGGGGGCCGTGGGAGGGTGCAGGGAGGGGGGCCGCCCCTGGGCTGCGTCAGTGAGCTGCCCTCCCATTCCACCCTCAGATCACCATGCGTAAGGGGGACCCCTGCACCCTCCTCAGCAACGCCCAGCCCTACAAGTGGAAGGTCTTGAACGCAGCCGGCAAGGAGTCCTCGCCCCCTCCATCTGTTTCCTGATCCCCCACCCAACAAGGAGGCCCTGGAGGCCGTAGGGAGGTACGTGCTTCTCCCCTGGGCTCTGGGGTGGCAGGAAAGGCTCCCTTCCCTTCTTCAACAGGCCATCGTGCCCCCCTCCCCCCGCCGGGTGTGGGGCCAGGCGGGAGCCCCTCCTCCCCCCCCCAGCCTGGAGAGATGCAGCCCCTGCCCTGACCTCCCCCCTCCCCCAACGTCCCTTTAGGCTGGAAACGGGGCACCAGAAGCTGCTCAGCACTTGGCACCAGCTGCACCTCAACATGAAGAGCTTGCTTTCCTGGCAGTTCCTGCAGAGGGAGACCCAGCAGATCCAGACCTGGTCCCTCCTCATTGTGAGACCCAGATTCCCTCCTCCCCCACCCCCCGAGGCCAGCTTTCCTGGCAAGCCAGCGGGTCCCCTGGGCTGGCCCTGCCCAGGCTTGGCTGGCCCTGACTGGCTCGGCGCCCGTGGGCTGGCTGGAGTTGCCCCAGGGGGAGCCAGGAGGTGTGGGGTGCTGCTGCCCCCTCTTGGAAAGAGGCTGCTGAGAGCCTGGGGGAGCCCCAGGGCCCTTCTGGGGGACCCTTCTTACTACTGATCTCCCAAGCAGTCCAAGGAAGAGGGAAGGGCGGAAGCCGCTCCTAAAGGCCCACAACCCAGGGAGCCCCCACCAGCAAGGCCACCTGCAGAGTGGGGGGGCTTCTCAGGGAAGGGAGGGGGGGGGTTGCAGGCAAGGGGGCCTTAGAGGACCAGCTCCTTTGAATCATGCTGGGGACAGCGCAGTTAGTGCAGAGGGTCCAGCTGCCTCAGCCCCATCGGCCTTCGGGGGCTTGTGCCCTCCGGGCGCCTCCTGCCTCTTCACAGCAGCCCAGGTAGAGCTCAGGAGGTCAGGCAGGGTAGGTCAGAGGGGACAGCAGGTGCACCCTGGCCAGCCCTTGTGGCCCCCTGAGCTCCACTGCTTGGTGCCTCCTCCCCTGTCCATCAAGGAGGGTGCAGCTTTGCCCGGGCGCCTCTTGCAGAGAGGGCTGTCTTGGCGATCCCTGCGGCCGGTGGGGGTGGAGGGAGTGCAGCCCCTCCCCTTTGGGGCCACAGGCTGGTCAGCTCGGAGGTTGCCCAGGGGAGATCTTGAGAGACTGACGTTCTGTTGGACTCCCCCAACAAGACGTCTCCTTCGCAGTTCCGGACGATGCCCCCCGAGGATTACCGGCAGACGCTGCGCAGCTTGGAGACTCACTACCAGGACTTCCTGCGCGACAGCCAGGACTCCCAGAACTTCCATCCGGACGACCGGCTGCAGGTGGAGCGCGATTACACCATCTGCACCCAGAAGTACGAGATGCTGCTGCGTGCGCTGGAGAAAGGTAAGGCCTGGGGCCCCTGGCAAGCCTTGGGCCTGCACTGTGGTTTCAGGTCAGGCCTCTCCCCGGGGCCCCCTGGGTGGCCTTGGCAGCCCGTCCTTGCTCCCCTCTGGACGGAGGTGCAGCCAGCGGCGCTGCCGGTGTCCGTTAACCCCAGGCTTGGTTTGTGGGGTGACAGGGGAACAGGAGGAGTCGCTGTGCAGGAACTTCATCTCCCAGCTGAAGGACATCCGCCTGCAGCTGGAAGGCTGCGAATCCCGCACCATCCACAAAATCCGCTCTCCGCTTGACCAAGACCCCGTAAAGGAATGTGCGCAGCGCATCAGCGACCAGCAGGTATGGCTTCTCTTGCCTTGAGAGAAGCTGCCCGTCTCTTCTGGACTCTCCCCTGGGGCACAGGAGGAGACTCTTGTCCTGCCCCAGACCCAGTCCGGGGAGGGGGAAGCAGAGGCTGCCCTGCTGTGGCCACGGAGCTGCTTCCCACCTTGAAACGGGAGAGGGACGCTCTCCTTTCCTCAGGAGAAGGGGCTGCGGCCCGTCCTCGGGGCTTCCTGGCCTGGGTCCCTGACGTGCCTCCCCTCCCGTCCCCTCAGGAGATCCACCTGGAGCTGGAAAACCTCCAGAAGAACCTGGGCAAAGTGAGTGCCCAGACAGAGCAGGTCCTGGCTCAGCCAGAGCAGGCCGGTTCGGCCCCCCTGCTGCACTCCGAACTGGATATCACGCTGCAGAAGATGGGCCAGGTGTACAGCCTCTCCAGCATTTTCTTGGAGAAGTAGGTGGTTCTTAACACTGGCCTAATCCTGCCCGGCCCTGGGGACAGAGGGAGGGAGGGAGGGAGGCGGGTTTGGCCACCCGTGTTCCTATTCCAAGGCCCAGCAGCAGCGACTGGGAGAGCCTAGCAGGGGAGTCCTGGAGACCCCTGACCCACCTCCCAGAGGCGCCCTCCTGGGGTAACTCTCATCGGGGGGCCCAGCCCTCTGCCCCAGGGGACAGGTGTGCACTTTGGGTGAGCGGCTTGTTCCCTTCAGCCTTCTGTGTCTCCCGCAGCACAGGGCCTTTGCGGTAAGCACCCTCCAGGTTAGAGGCGGCTCTTCCTGAGTCTCCGCGTCCTTTCGACATCCAGCGAACTCAAGATTTTTAAGTGGCCATTTTGATGTTTCTGCTCCTCACTGTTTTTTAAAGATGAAGTGGGCTAATTCTTCTATGCCTTGGAGGCCAAACGTTGCTCAGCAAACTTTGGTTTATAGCCACCTCCAGACCCCTGGCGTAACTGCACCCCCGGTTAACAGAATAGCAGAGTTGGAAGGCACCTTGGAGGTCTTCTAGTCCAGGCAGGAGACCCCCTACCATTCTGGACAAGTGGCTGTCCAGTCTCTTCCTCAAAGCCGCCAATGTTGGAGCATCCACAACTTTTGAAGGCAACATGTTCCACTGGTTAAATTGTTCTGACTGGCAGGAAGTTTCTCCTTAATTCCGGGTTGCTTCTTGATTAGTTTCCCTCCATTGTTCTTGTCCTGCCTTCCAATGCTTTGACCCCTCTTCTTTGGGGCAGCCCCATAAATATTGGAAGACTGCTATCATGTCCTTCTCTTCCCTCGAGTAGCCAGGCCCAGATCCTGCAACCGCTCTTTATATGTTTTGGCCTCCAGTCCCCTCATCATCCTGGTTGCTCTTCTCTGCGCGCTTTCCAGAGTCTCAACAACTTTTTTATAATATGGTGACCAAAATGGGATGTGGTACTCTAGGTGTGGCTTTACTAGGGCTTTATCAAGTGGTATTAGTACTTAACATTCAGTTAAGTAATAATTAAGTACTTAAAGTAACTAACTAACATTTAAAGAAAGTAACTAACATTCGGTTAAGAGCCTCGGTGGCACAGTGGTGAGAGTGCTGTACTGCAGGCCACTTCTGCTGACTGTCGGCTGCCTGCAATTTGGCAGTTCAAATCCCGCCAGGCTCCAGGTTGACTCAGCCTTCCATCCTTCTGAGGTGGGTAAAATGAGGACCCCGATTGTTGGGGGCAAGAGGCTGGCTCTGTAGAACCGCTTAGAGAGGGCTGGAAAGCACGGTGAAGCAGCATATAAGTCTTAAGCGCTATTGCTATTGCTAACATGATCTTGATTGTATTCCTCTGTTAATGCAACCTAGGATTGCATTGGCTCTTTGGGCTGCTGGCTCACATTTAGGTGATTGCCCACTTGGACTCCAAGATCCCTCTGGCAGTTAGTGCTGTTGAGCCAGGTTTCATCTAACCTGCACCTGTGCATTCTGTTTTCCTCGCCCAAGTATAAAACCTTCTTTTTCTCTACACTGAACGCTGTTGTGTTGAATGGGTGCCTTGTCCAGCTGCCGTGTCTGAGTCGATCCACCTCTCCTGCAGGTTGAAGACCATCAACCTGGTCATCCGTAGCACCCAAGGGGCCGAGGGGCTGGTCCAGGGCTACGAGGAGCAGCTCAAAGATGTCCAAACTGTGCCGTCTGACCTCAAGGCTGTTGAGGCCACCAAGGCAGAGCTCAAGGTGACCGGCCGGACCCACACCTGCCAGGGGGAGAGACCTTTGGGCCGCCTGTGGCTCGCAAGGGCTCGTGCCACCCTGACCCCCCACTCTCCCAACATTTCTGTCCTGCAGAGGCTGCGTGGGCAGGTCGAGGGGCACCAGCCGGTCTTCAGTGCCCTGGAAGCGGACCTGGCCACGGCCAGCGAGGTGAATGAGCGGATGGTGAGAGGCCACAGCGAGAGGGATCTGGACTTGGACCGCTACCGGGATCGTGTGCAGCAGCTCCTCGACCGCTGGCAGGCTATCCTGGCCCAGATTGACCTGCGGCAGCGGGAACTGGACCAGCTGGGACGCCAGCTGCGCTACTACCGCAATAGCTACAGCTGGCTGATGGAATGGATCCAGGATGCCCGCCAGCGCCAGGAGGGCCTCCAGGCCGTGCCCATCACCAGCAGCCAGCAGGTGCGGGAGCAGCTGCTGCAAGAGAAGGTGAGCTCGGCCGAGAGGAGGCAGGGCCTGGCTGGGGGGACGTCGGAGGCCCCCTTGAGGCCCAGCTGTGGGAGGGCTGGCAAGGCTGAGAGGAGACCTGGGGAGGGGGGAGGGGGAGGGGTCCCATCGCATCAGGCCTGGGCCTGGCTAGCATTTGCCAAGGGAGGGGTAACCTGAGTGCAGCCTACCAAGAGGTTTCAATTATTGTGTGTAGCTGAAGGATTTATGCCGTTTAACAAACAAATGGCCTGAATTTTGCAGCCGTACCTACCTGAGAAGGGGGAGCGATGGGGCTTTCCAACAGTCGGGTTCCTTGGATCAGAGAGCCGCTCCTCCTTCTGGCCGAGAGTGTGAAGGCCCCCCACCCCCACCCCCGCCTTGTCTCTGGCCCTAGAGCTTCCCTGCGACCCTACTAGCTGCTTGGGGGGGGGCAGCTGTTGCCTGTTCCTCCGGGACCCCCCTGTGCAGAACTTCCCTCCGAGGAGGCCCTCCTTGTGCCCCCCCCCTGTGCTGTGGGCCTTGGGGGCGCTTACTCCTTCTGCCTCTCCTTCCCCAGAAACTCCTGGAAGAGTGTGAGCAGAACCGGGAGAAGGTGGAGGAGAGCCACCGCTTGGCCAAACAGTACATCGATGCCATCAAGGTGTGTGGCAGGGAGGCGGGCCTGCTGGAGGGGCCGGCTCTGCAGGCTCCCCCGCCTGGGCTCGGGGGGTTCCAGCAGCAGCCCAACCCCTCTTTCCTTTGAAGGACTATGAGCTTCAGCTGGTCACCTACAAAGCCCAGGTGGAGCCCGTCTCGTCTCCTGCCAAGAAGCCCAAAGTCCAGTCTGCCTCGGACAGCATCATCCAGGAGGTGAGAGGGGGCCCTGGGGAGGGCACTGGGAGCAGGGACAGAGGTTCTAGAAGGAAAGCATTTTCCCGCCATCGTAGCCTGATGGGGAGCTCCTGGTCACAGCTGGGGGCCTTGCTCTGGGGCGGCAGCAGCTTCCCTTGAGATGGGGGTGCTGCAGAGAAGGGGAGCAGCCGAGCTGCTGCGGTGGTGCCAGCTGCCCCTGCCTGCCAGCTTTGCCCGAGGATGCTTGGGAGGAAGAGGCCATTAAGGCTGCTCTGACCACCACCACCCCTTTGGCCTTGCAGTATGTTGACCTGAGGACTCGATATAGCGAGCTGACCACACTGACCAGCCAGTATATCAGGTTCATTACAGAGACTCTTCGGCGGCTGGAGGAAGAGGAGGTAAGGGATCTGGGGTGGGCCCAGCATGGCTTGGCTGCCTCTGGATGGACTGGGTGGGGGGCTGCTCCCTCTTGCAGGCTGTTCCGCTTCCCTGACCCTCCCCTGGCAGTCTGTGGCCCCACACGGGAGCCTGGCTGCATGGGCATCACCGCCCTGCAGGAAGATTGCCTGCTGTGCTTGCTCTCCCTCCTGCTCTGTCTGGGGCTGCTTCTGCCCCCCCCCCCCCGCCCCCGGCCCCCTTTTCCTTGGATTTGCTGTGCTCCCCTTTCTAACTCTTGGTTTCTGCCCTTTGGAAGCCAAAAGCTATTTTGCCTGGCTTGCTGGGGGCAGGTTGGTGTTGGTGGGGCTCTAAGGAAGGGTTAACCTCCAGAGGAGGCAGCAACAGCCGCAGCCGCACCTTTGGCACCAGGTACTCCTTCCATCTGCATGTTCTCCCATCTTTGCGCACTCCTCCCCACCGGTGGCCCTGCACTGATCATGCGGCTTGGGGGGGGGGGGAGTGGAGGGCTCACTGGGTGAGAGGGAAGGATGAGGAGGCGCTGGGGGGGGGGGAGGTCTTCTGCTGGGTCACCTCAATCTGCCCGCCTGTAAGGTCTCCAGCCCGCTTGGTGTGCTGCCTGGCCTGGATACGTGTGAATGGTCATCTGCCTCCCCTACAGACTCCTTGGAGGGAGGGGGTTGGTCTTGTGTGCTGAGGACGGGGGACCGGGGTGTTGTGACGGTTGCTCTTGTTGTGAGGTGACTGCGCTCACGTGTCCCTGGGCTGGATCACCCCCAACCCCTGAGCTTTCGGACTCCCGGTCTGCTGGACGTTCTGCTGCGTGGTGGCAGCGCATTGCGCATGGTGGAGGTGTGCTCTTGTGGCTCATTGGTCTTGGGTTTGCTTGTCTCTGGTGCCCATCCGTCCGTTGGTGCTTCTCAGTATGTGGGTCTGCCTGCTTCCTTGCCTGCTGCCCCTTGCCCCCTTCCCAAAGACCAGCCCTCCCATCTGCTCTTGTGATCTTTCTCTCTCTCCCCCTCCCCTCCTCTCTGCCCCTCCCCATAGAAAGCAGCGGAGCAGCTGAAGGAGGCAGAGAGGAAGCGCTTGGCGGAGGTGGAGGCCCAGCTGCAGAAGCAGAGGCAGCTGGCCGAGGCCCACGCCAAGGCCAAGGCTCAGGCTGAGGAGGAGGCCAAGGAGTTGCAGCAGCGCATGCAGGAGGAGGTCAGCCGGCGGCAGCTAGCAGCTGTGGACGCCGAGCAGCAGAAGCAGAACATCCAGGAGGAGCTGCTGCAGATGAAGCTCAGCTCCGACAGGCAGATCTTGACCAAGCAGAAGCTGATCGAGGAGGTGGAGATCAGCCACAGGAAGGTGGAAGAAGAGATCCATATCATTCGCTTGCAGCTGGAAGCCACGCAGAAACAGAAGGCCGGGGCGGAAGGGGAGCTGCAGGCTCTCAGGGCCCGGGCGGAGGAAGCTGAGCTCCAGAAGAAAGCCGCCCAGGAGGAGGCTGAGCGCCTGCGCAGGCAGGTCAAGGACGAGGCCCAAAAGAAGCGAGAGGCAGAGGAGCAGCTACAGGAGAAGGTGCAGGCGGAGCAGCGAGCAGCGCAGGAGAAGCAGAAGGCCATGAAAGACCTGCAGCAGCTCCGTGCACAGGCCGAGGAGGCTGAGCGCCGGATGAAGCAGGCGGAGCTGGAGAAAGAACGGCAGATCCAGGTTGCGCGGGAGGTAGCCCAGAAGAGTGCTGAGGCAGACATGCATAGCCGGCGCCTCTCCTTTGCCGAGAAGACAGCCCAGATGGAGCTGACCCTGAAGCAGGAGCATGTCACCCTCACCTACCTGCAGGAGGAGGCCGAGCGCCTGAGGACACAGCAGTTGGAAGCTGAGCGGGCCAAGGAGGAGGCCGAGAAGGAGCTGGAAAAATGGCAGCAGAAGGCCAATGAGGCACTCCGGCTGCGGCTGCAAGCAGAGGAGGTGGCACACAAGAAGTCCCTGGCCCAGGAGGAGGCAGAGAAGCAGAAGGAGGATGCCGAGCGTGAAGCCCGGAAACGGACCAAGGCAGAGGAGTCGGCCCTGCGCCAGAAGGAGCTGGCTGAGGAGGAGCTGGAGAAGCAGCGCAGGCTGGCCGAAGGCACAGCCCAGCAGAAGTTCCTAGCTGAGCAGGAACTGATCCGCCTGAAGTCAGAGATGGAGAACGGGGAGCAGCAGCGGCTGCTGCTGGAAGAAGAGCTCTTCCGCCTCAAGAGTGAGGTCAGTGAGGCCGTCCAGAAGCGTAAGGAGCTGGAGGAGGAGCTGGCCAAACTGCGGGCTGAAATGGAGCTTCTGCTGAAAAGCAAGGCCAGGACCGAGGCGGAGTCACTCTCCGCTAGCGAGAAGACCAAGCAGATCTTGGAGGATGAAGCCTCTAAGCTGCGGGAGCTGGCAGAGGAGGCGGGCCGCCTGCGCATCCTCTCTGAGGAAGCCAAGAGGCAACGGCAGCTGGCCGAGGAGGAGGCTGTTCGGCAGAGAGCAGAGGCTGAGCGGATCCTCAAAGAGAAACTGGCGGCCATCAATGAGGCGTCACGCCTCAAGGCAGAAGCGGAAATTTCCCTGAAGGAGAAGGAGGCTGAGAACGAGCGCCTGAGGCGGCTAGCAGAGGACGAGGCTTACCAGCGGAGGGTCCTGGAAGAACAGGCAGCCCAGCACAAGCACAACATAGAGGAGAAGATTGCGCAGCTGAAGAAGTCCTCCGAGAGTGAGCTAGAGAGGCAGAAGACCGTCGTCAACGAAACCCTAAGGCAGCGGCGCATCATTGAGGAGGAAATTCGCATCCTCAAGATCAACTTTGAGAAAGCCTCCGTGGGCAAGACAGACCTGGAACTGGAGCTCAGCAAGATCAGACAGAGTGCAGAGGAGATTCAGCGGAGCAAAGAGCTAGCGGAACAAGAGGGTGAGAAGCTGCGCCAGGTGGCCCTGGAAGAGGAGAACCGCCGCAAAGAGGCTGAAGCGAAACTCCAGAAGACCCTGGCTGCTGAGCAGGAAGCTGCCAGACAGCGCAAAGCCGCTCTAGAAGAGGTAGAGCGCCTGAAGGCCAAGGTGGAGGAAGCCAAGAAGCAGAAGGAGTTGGCGGAAAGCCAGTCGAAGAAACAGATCCTGCTGGCCCAGGAGGCGGCCCAGAAGAAGATCGCTGCTGAAGAGGCTGCTCACCTGGCCGCCGTGCACCAGAAGGAGAAGGAGTTGCTGCAGACCAGACAGCAGGAGCAGTCCATCCTGGACAGGCTGAAGGAGGAGGCCGAGAAAGCCAAGAGAGCAGCCGAGGAAGCAGAATTTGCCCGCCTCAAGGCAGAGCAAGAGGCCACCTTGTCCCGGCAGCTGGTGGATGAGGCTGAGCGCATGAAGCAACGAGCTGAGGAGGAGGCCCAAGTCAAAGCCAGGGCCCAGGAGGATGCGGAGAAGCTCCGCAAGGAGGCAGAGCTGGAGGCAGCCAGGCGAGCCCAGGCGGAACAGGCAGCCCTCAAGCAGAAGCAGGCGGCCGACATGGAGATGGAGAAGCACAAAAAGTTTGCAGAGAAGACATTGCGGCAAAAGGCCCAGGTGGAGCAGGAGCTGACCAAGGTCAAGCTGCAACTGGAGGAGACAGACCATCAGAAGAGCCTTTTGGAGGAGGAGCAGCAGCGGCTGAAGGAGGAGGTGACCGAAGCCATGAAGCAGAAGGTCCAAGCGGAGGAGGAGCTGTTCAAGGTGAAGGTTCAAATGGAGGAGCTGATCAAGTTGAAAATCCGCATCGAGGAGGAGAACAAGTTGCTCATCATGAAGGACAAGGACAACATGCAGAAGATCCTCACTGAGGAAGCCGAGAAGATGAAGCAGGTGGCAGAGGAAGCTGCCCGGTTGAGCGTGGAAGCCCAGGAGGCCGCCCGCATGCGCAAGCTGGCAGAGGAGGATCTGGCCCAGCAGCGGGCGCTGGCAGAAAAGATCCTGAGAGAAAAGATGCAGGCCATCCAGGAAGCCACCCAGCTGAAGGCCGAGGCCGAGGTGCTGCAGAAGCAGAAGGACCTGGCTCAGGAGCACGCCCGGAAACTGCAGGAGGACAAGGAGCAGATCCGGCTGCAGCTGGAGGAGGAGACGGAGGGCTTCCAGAAGACACTGGAGGCCGAACGCAAGCGGCAGTTGCAGATCACTGCTGAGGCCGAGCGGCTAAAGCTGCAAGTCACGGAGCTGAGCCTGTCCCAGGCGAAGGCGGAGGAAGAGGCCAGGCGGTTCAGGAAGCAGGCTGAGGAGATCAGCGGGAAGCTGCACCAGATGGAGCTGTCCACTCAAGAGAAGGTGACCCTGGTGCAGACCCTGGAGATCCAGAGGCAGCAAAGCGACCAAGACGCCAACAGGCTGAGAAAGGCTATAGCTGAGATGGAGATGGAGAAAGAGAAGCTGAAGCGGGAAGCCCAGCTGCTGCAGCAGAAGGCAGAAGAGGTACCTGCTCTGGTTGTGGCTCCCCACATATTCCCCCACCCCCAGGTTGAGCAATGCCCATCAGCCCCAGCCAGTCGATTAGTCCACAGCCTCCTGGCAGAGGAGGCTTCAGGCAGGAGGGAGGGGTGCCACTCCACGGGATGGATAACAGTGCAGATGCAGTGGACCACCCCACCCCCACCCCACCCCTGTTGCCACAAGCACCTGCCCTACTGCAGGATCCAGGCTGTGTGTTTGTGTGAGCATCAACCGGTCTCACTCAATAGCCTTGGGGAGGAGAGGAGGAGGAGATGTTGTTGCTTCCCTGGTAGAGACGTTCCCTGCTGCTCGCAGGTCAGTACTAATGACCGAGTGTCCTCTGCTTGTTAGATGACTGTCTTGGTAAGTTGTACTTTAGGAAGTGGCTGGTTGTGTACTCTCACAGCTGAGATGGCACATCATTTCTGAAGGGAATCCTCTTTGCATCAAGAAAGCAAAGGAGGACGTTAGGTGAATTGATTTTGTGTACTGTTGAACTAGAGCGTGCAAACCACAGAGGCTAATCTGGAGTCTCCCTGTTTCAACAACTGCTTGTTACTGTTTCGGTCAGAGTCTGCTTGAATTTTGGCAGAAGTGGGAATGGCAAGTGAGAAGAGGGAGGGCGGGAAGGCAGCTGAGGGGGTGGAGTGTTGCCTCATCAACTGGTGATGCCCTCCTGGGATTGGTCTGGCGAGGCTCCCATGGCACCTGTTGGGAGGGTTCCTCGGGGAGGGGCTTCCAAAGATCTCTGCCGCAAGCGGTGCCTCCCCCCGGGCAGAAAGGACAAAGCTCTCTTTCAAGTGTGGAAGGTGACCCCACACAGGTGGCAGCAGCCGGCCCATTAAGGGTGGTTGTGCAAAGGCATAAGAGGGATTTCTTGCTCTGAGACTCCAAACAGAAGGAGTTCTATGAACTGGCCATGGACTTGGGAACAGGTCACCGAACCCACTCCTCATTTCACCAGTTTTCTCCTTTGGGAAAGCTCCTTTCGGACTCAGTCCATAGAGAGTCCCTCTGATGCCCAAAGAACAGGGCAGTGTTTCATAAATGATATGAAAACGGCCCCATCTCCCTTCTTCTGCTTCCGTGACATTGGTACAACAGGTACTTCTTCCCTGGAGATTTATTTCCTTCTGTAGTGGCCTGACAGGTTGCCAGTGATGCCACTGACACCTGCCTTTTACATGACTCTCCCCCCCTTTCTCCTCCTTTGCTATCTGGCTGATTTGGCACTTTGTTTTCTTCCCAATGCAGATGCAGACTGCACAGAAGGAGCAGCTCCGCCAGGAGACGCAGTTGCTTCAGCAGACCTTCCTGTCAGAGAAGGACGTCCTCCTGCAAAAGGAGAGATTTGTGGAGGAGGAAAAGGCCAAGCTGGAGAACCTCTTCCAGGAGGAGGTCAAGAAAGCTCAAAGCCTGAAGGCTGAGCAGGAACATCAGCAGAAGCAGATGGAGCAGGAGAAGGAGCAGCTGGAAGCCACCCTCAGGGATGCCCGGGAGAAGCAGGCTGAAGCGGAGAAGAGTGTCCGTCGCAAGCAGGAGGAGCTCCAGCAGTTGGAGAAGCAGCGTCAGCAGCAGGAGAAGCTTCTAGCTGAGGAAAACCAAAAGCTCCGGGAGAAACTGAGGCAGCTGCAGGAGGAGCAACAGGCTGCTCTTGCTCAGACCCGAGAAATCATGATCCAGACTGATGACTTTCCTCAGGAGGTGGCCGTGTCCACAGTAACGGCTCTGCCTAACGGCCAAGACATGCTTGACGGTGTCTCTCAAAATGGTGAACCCGAGTTGGCATTCGATGGCATCCGACAGAAGGTTCCTGCCAAGAAACTGGCAGAGGCTGGCATCCTGAGCCCAGAAACCTGGGAGAACCTGGTGCACGGGAGAGTGTCTGTGCAGGAGCTGTCCCAGATGCAGGAGATCAGGAAGTACCTGCAAGGCAGCAGCAGTAGCATCGCGGGGCTCCTGATCAAGCCCACCAATGAGAAGATGAGCATCTACCAGGCCATGAAGCAGCAGATCCTCAGCCCGGGCACTGCCCTCATCCTGCTGGAAGCACAGGCCGCTTCCGGCTTCATGATAGACCCCCTGAGGAACAAGAGGATCTCTGTCAGTGAGGCAGTAAAGGAAGGCGTGGTTGGACCTGAGCTGCACAATAAGTTGCTATCTGCTGAGAGGGCGGTGACTGGATACAAGGATCCCTACACAGGTGAAAAGATCTCCCTCTTCCAGGCAATGACTAAAGACCTCATCGTTAAGGACCATGGGATTCGGCTCCTGGAGGCCCAGATTGCCACCGGCGGCATCATCGACCCTGTCAACAGCCACCGCCTACCTGTGGACATCGCATTCAAGCGAGGCTATTTTGATCAGGAGATGCAACAGGTCCTCTCGGACCCCACAGATGACACCAAGGGCTTCTTTGACCCCAATACCCAGGAGAACCTGACTTACCTGCAGCTGATGGAAAGGTGCGTGACTGATCCCGAGACCGGGCTAATCTTCCTGCCACTGACAGACAAAGCAGCCAGAGGACAGGAGCTGGTCTGTACCGATCAGGAGGCCAAGGACGTGTTCAGGAAAGCCACCGTCTCTCCTCCCTTTGGCAGATTCCAGGGAAAGACCGTCACCATCTGGGAGATCATCAACTCCGAGTATTTCACTGAGGAGCAGAAGCGGGAGCTCCTGTGCCAGTACAAGACTGGAAAGATCACTGTGGAGAAGATAATTAAGATCATAATTACAGTTGTCGAAGAGAGTGAGAAGAAAAGCCAACTCTGCTTTGAAGGACTCCGGGCAGCAGTACCGGCAGCTGAGTTGCTGGAGAGCAAAATCCTCAACAAAGAACTCTACGATCAGCTGCACCAAGGGAAGAAGACCGTGAAGGAGGTAGCCAATATGGATGCCATAAAAAGGTACCTGGAAGGTACTGGCACCATTGCGGGCATCTTGGTAGAGTCAACGGGTCAAAAGTTACTTCTTGCAGATGCAATGAAAAGAAACCTGCTGAAACCCGAGGCGGCCCTGATCCTTCTGGAAGCCCAGGCTGGAACCGGGCATGTCATTGACCCCGTGAGGAATGAGAAGCTTCCTGTGGATGAAGCAGTCCGAGCAGGAATAGTGGGCCCTGAGCTTCACGAGAAGCTGCTCTCTGCAGAGAGGGCTGTAATCGGCTATAAGGATCCCTACATGGGGCAGGTAGTCTCCGTTTTCCAAGCGCTGAAGAAAGATCTCATTCCTAAGGACACGGGGCTCCGGATCCTAGATGCTCAGCTTGCCACTGGAGGCATCATTGATCCTGTGCACAGCCATCGCCTCCCTCTTGAAGTTGCCTGCCAACAGGGCTATTTCAGCAAAGAAATGAACAAGGCCTTGTCTGATCCGGCTGACGAGGTCAAGCTGTACTATGACCCCAATGCCCAAGAAAACCTCACTTACGCTCAGCTGCTGGACAGGTGCCAAGTGGATAAGCAGACAGGCCTCCATCTGCTCTGCCTTTCAGATGAGGCCATACGGCGTCATCAGGAGGAGCTCTACTCAGACAGTGCCCTCAAAGAATCCTTTGATAAGGCCACCGTTGAAGTGCCCGCTGGCAGCCAAAAGGGCAAGACAGTGACGGTCTGGGAGCTGATCCACTCAGAATATCTGACTGAAGAGCAGAGAAGAGAGCTGATACGGCAGTTCAAGACTGGCAAAGTCACAATTGAGAAGGTCATTAAGATAATTATCACAATAGTTGAAGAGAGCGAGGCCAAAAAACAAGAAAAATTGACCTTCAGTGGCCTGCGAGCACCAGTGCCTGCTAGTGAACTGCTTGAGTCCAAGGTCATCAGCAAGCAGCAGTACGAACAGCTCAAGTCAGGAAAGAAGGCAGTGAAGGACATCACCGAAGTGGATGCGGTGAAGAGATACCTGAAAGGGAGTGGCTGCATTGCCGGGATCTATATCGAAAAAAGCAAGGAGAAGCTGAACATTTACCAGGCGCTGAGGAAGAATCTGCTCCTGCCCAGCACAGCAATTGTCCTCCTGGAGGCCCAGGCAGCCACCGGGTTTATGGTGGACTCAGTAAGGAACCAGAGGTTGCACGTCAATGAAGCGGTGAAAGCTGGCCTTGTGGGACCAGAGCTACATGAAAAGTTGCTCTCTGCTGAGAAGGCCGTCACTGGCTACAGAGACCCCTATTCTGGGAATACCATCTCCCTCTTTGAGGCTATGAAAAAGGGGCTGATTGTCCGGGAGCATGCTGTCCGCCTGCTGGAGGCCCAGATTGCCACAGGGGGCATTATAGATCCCGTGCACAGCCACCGTGTCCCTGTGGAGGTGGCCTACAAGCGAGGCTACTTCGATGAAGAGATCAACCAGACTCTCTCCAATCCATCAGATGATACCCGGGGCTTCATTGACCCCAACACCCAGGAGAATCTTACCTACTTGCAGCTGAAAGAGAGATGCTTTGAGGATCCCGAGACGGGCCTTTGTCTCCTACCTTTGAAGCAGCCTGAACGGCCAGCAGTGGTGGAGAGAACTCAAGTGTACACTGAGGCAGAAACCAAGAAGATGTTTGAAGAAACCCAAATTGACATTCCAACAGGAGAGCTTGCTGGCTCCTCCATGTCCCTCTGGGAAATTATGAACTCTAATCTGCTCCCTGAAGAGCAACGTAAAAAATTGATGGAAGAGTTCCGTTTAGGTAACCTGACGAAGGAACGCATGATCATCATCATCATTGAGATTATAGAAAAAACCGAGATTGTCCACCAGCAAGACGTCACCTCCTATGACTACATTAGACGCCGCATCACTGCCGAAGACCTCTACGAGGCCAGGATAATCTCTCTGGAGGTATTTAATGCGTTGAAGCAGGGCTCCAAGACCATCCGGGAGATTCTAGAGATAGAGACCACCTGGAAATACCTCTATGGGACCGGCTGTATTGCTGGCATCCACATTCCCTCCAGCAAGCAGAAGCTCAGCATCTACCAGGCCCTCAAAAAGGGACTGATTAGCCCTGAAGTTGCTCGGTCCTTGCTGGAAGCCCAGGCTGCCACCGGCTTCATTATTGATCCTATGAAGAACGACAGACTTACGGTAGATGAGGCAGTGAGAAAAGGGGTGGTGGGCCCAGAAATGCACGATCGACTTCTATCTGCCGAAAGAGCTGTGACAGGCTATCGAGATCCTTACAGCGAGCAGAAAATCTCTCTCTTCCAAGCCATGAAGAAGGACCTCATCCCATCTGAAGAAGCCCTCAGATTGCTAGATGCCCAGTTGGCCACAGGAGGGATTATAGACCCATACCTGGGCTTTCACTTGCCCTTAGAGATTGCCTACCAACGTGGCTACTTCAACCGGGAGACCTTTGACAGACTTTCTGAGCCCAGTGAGATCCGCAGCTACATAGACCCCTCCACAGATGAAAAGCTCAGCTACGCTCAGATCCTCAAACGGTGTAAGAAGGATGAGAACACAGGCTGCCTCCTGCTATCCCTCTGTGACACTCGGAAGCTGACTTTCAGGGGGCTGAGGAAGCAAATCACAGTGGAGGAGTTGGTACGATCCAAAGTCATGGACGAAGCCACTGCCCAGCGACTCCAGGAAGGCCTAACCTCAGTGGAGGAAGTCTCTAAAAAGTTGCAGCAGTTCTTAGAGGGCACCAGCTGTATTGCTGGAGTCTACATGGACTCAACTAAGGAAAGGCTGTCTGTATATCAAGCCATGAAGAAAGGCATTCTCCGGCCAGGGACAGCTTTTGAGCTTCTGGAGGCCCAGGCGGCCACCGGCTATGTCATTGACCCCATCAAGGGTCTCAAGCTGACCGTGGAGGAGGCAGTGCGCATGGGCATTGTAGGCCCCGAGTTCAAAGACAAGTTGCTCTCAGCCGAGCGGGCAGTGATAGGTTACAAGGACCCTTACTCGGGCAAGATAATATCCCTTTTCCAAGCCATGAAGAAAGGGCTGATCCTGAAAGATCATGGGATCCGTTTGCTAGAAGCTCAAATTGCTACAGGAGGCATTATTGATCCCGAGGAGAGCCACCGCTTGCCGGTTGAAGTGGCGTACAAGAGAGGCCTTTTTGATGAGGAAATGAATGAAATCCTGCTGGACCCAAGTGATGACACCAAGGGCTTCTTTGATCCGAACACCGAGGAAAACCTGACTTACCTGCAGCTGATGGAAAGGTGCATCACGGACCCCGAGACTGGGCTGTGCCTGCTGCCGCTGAAAGAGAAGAAGCGGGAGAGGAAGACCTCCTCCAAGTCCTCTGTCCGCAAGCGCCGGGTGGTGATCGTGGACCCCGAGACCGGGAAGGAAATGTCTGTGTATGAAGCCTACCGCAAAGGCCTCATTGACCACCAGACATACCTGGAGCTCTCGGAACAAGAATGTGAATGGGAGGAAATCACCATCTCCTCCTCTGATGGGGTGGTCAAGTCCATGATCATTGACCGGAGATCAGGACGGCAGTACGACATAGATGATGCCCTGGCCAAAGGCCTGATCGATCAGTCCGCCCTGGACCAATATCGCTCAGGGACCTTGTCCATTACGGAGTTTGCAGACATGTTGTCTGGCAATGTAAGTGGATTCCGATCCAGGTCTTCCTCTGTGGGCTCCTCCTCTTCCTATTCCGTAAGTCCTGCTCATGCCAGACCCCAGCTGACCTCTTGGAGCGATCCCGACGAAGAGACTGGCCCAATTGCTGGCATCTTGGACACAGATACTCTGGAAAAAGTATCCATTACGGAAGCCATGCGCCGCAACCTGGTGGATAACATTACAGGCCAGCGGCTGCTGGAGGCCCAGGCCTGCACAGGTGGGATCATTGACCCGGGTTCAGGGGAGAGGTTCCCTGTTGCCGATGCTGTTAATAAGAGCCTGGTGGACAAGATCATGGTAGACAGAATCAACCTTGCTCAAAAGGCTTTCTACGGCTTTGAGGATCCAAGGACCAAGACCAAGATGTCTGCTGCCCAAGCCTTAAAGAAGGGCTGGCTGTACTATGAGGCTGGCCAGCGGTTCCTGGAAGTCCAGTACCTGACCGGTGGGCTGATTGAGCCGGAGGTGCCTGGACGGGTCTCGCTTGATGAGGCCTTGCAGAAGAACACCATCGATGCACGCACCGCCCAGAAACTTCGGGATGTCAACACTTACTCCAAGTACTTGACCTGTCCCAAAACCAAGCTGAAGATCTCCTACAAGGATGCCATGGACAGGAGCATGACTGAAGAAGGGACAGGCCTCCATCTTCTGGAAGCCTCCTCACAATCCAGCAAAGGCTATTACAGCCCTTACAACGTCAGCGGCTCTGGTTCCACCTCCGGCTCCCGGTCAGGTTCACGAACAGGGTCCAGATCAGGCTCCAGGCGAGGAAGTTTTGATGCCACCGGCTCCGGCTTCTCCGTCTCCTTCTCTTCCTCCTCCTACAGTTCCTCAAGTTATGGCCGCAGATACGCACCAGGCCCCAGCAGCAGCAGCAGCAGCGGTGCAGATGCAGCTGACCTCCGTGGCACCCTGGCCTATCCAGAGGGGAGCTGTGGGTCGAAAGGAAATTGTCCCCCTCTTGAACTGCCCGGGAAACAGCTGCCTGTGGCCTAAAGGGCCGTCCCTGCACCCTCTCCCTCCTCCCCTCCCCCCCCCCCTTCCCAAGCTGAGATAACATGGCCTTCCTTTCGCTCTGCATGTGATCGAGCTACCAGCTAATTCTACCAATATTTTTATTACTACTACTACTGTTGCTCTTTTTTAAAACACGGAGTTTCCTTCCAAAGCAGTGCCTAAACTTTAACCAAAAAGACTACACTAATATATTAATATATATGATGGTTCTGACAGTATTTGTATATTGAGAGAGAGAGAGAGAGAGAATGCGGGCGCATCAAGTGCTCCCCACGCCGCTTCAGGCCCCCTGAAACCTGCCCCTTTCCTCCCCACCCTGCCCTCACCCATGCCAGCCCACTGCCACCGCTTGGCCCCAAGCCTTCCAGCCCTCCTCCTCTTCTTCACTCGTCCTTGCTGTGGTGCCTCCAGATCACCTGCCTATGCAAAGGCAGTCTGTGCCTCCACGAGGGCCGGCTGGTGGGAGCATCTCCTGCACATCTGCCCTCCCGGCTCCCTCCACCAGGGCCTCGGCTGCTCTCTTCGCTGGCCTTCCACCGTGGGACGGGCACAAGACTCTCCTGGGCGCTGCTCCACTGACCTCCTGGCTGGCTGCCCTCCACACCTGGGCGACTCTGCGCTTGGACCGTAAGTGCAGGGATTCTGCTGTGCTGCTGCTGCCCCTCGGAGGAGCCCACCTACCCACCGCTGCCGCTCCTCCTCTGGCTCTCCTCCCCAGCTGCCTCTCTGCAGAGCCTGGCCCTCTTCTGGGCTCCACTCAACTCCTCCGTCTCCTGGGACGCTTGGCAGGGTGGGGGCTACTGCATGTGGCTGGCAGTCTTGGCTACGAAGCACCCTGGGCCAGACTAGCCTTGGTTGGGGGCAGCCTTCAGACCCACATCTCTGGGGTGCTGTCCCTGCAGGGGGGTGGCTGTAAGGTCTCCAGGAGGTTGGGCTGTGCCCCCCTCTGCTTTTTGGGGGGGGGGGGTAGTGTGCTCCTGTGTGGCATGGATCTGGGGAGGGTCTTTGGATAAGCCGCTTGATGAAGGCTATGGATCCTCCCCCGGGATTTTGCTCCCTCTCATCCGGCTGCTCGTTCATAATGCCTGCTCTTTCTCTCAGACCGTTTCTTCTAGGCCCACCAAAGACGACCTCTTGACCCTGCGGGAACTCCTCAGCAGGTTCTCCGGAGCTAGCAAGTCCACTGTCGGCCGCCTGGGAGACCCGCATTGGTCGGCTCCTCAAGAGGTAACTGGGGCCCCAGGGCCCCTCCTGGGCTTGCCCACCCCCATGTTCCATTTCTGGAGAGCCCTGAAGG
The DNA here is from genome assembly GCF_049901735.1 of Notechis scutatus. Classification (NCBI taxonomy): domain Eukaryota; kingdom Metazoa; phylum Chordata; class Lepidosauria; order Squamata; family Elapidae; genus Notechis; species Notechis scutatus. The sequence goes on from NC_142011.1 coordinate 210,760,277, forward strand.
CCGTGAGAGCAGGAAGGAGGCCTTGCTACAGGCGGTCGCACCTGCCCAGGTGTCCCACCACCTACAAGGTCCCCTCCTGCTGTTCCTCTCGGGAGGAGATGGAGAAGGGCAGCAGCGGGGGGGGTCAGCTATCCTCCCCACCCCGCCTTGTTTGATAGCATCACCTCATTTGTGGTTCCTTCTGTCTCATCCCATCCTGTTTCTTTCTTGACTTTGTTTTAGTGTTGCTGGATGTCATCCCAACTCCTTCCCGGCTGCCGTGGATCTCGTGCCCCGGGTTGAGCCTCCCGCCACTTCCCTTTGCAGCCCACCAGCGTGGACTAGTTAGCAGTGGCCAGGAGAGGGCCGCTCCCTAAGGCTGACCCTTCCACCCATCACCAGCAAGCCAGCCACTCCTTGGGTGGGGCTATTCTTCACCCTGGAGTCCCAGGACTGTCCTGGCCAGGCCTGCCAGGCCTGGCTAGCAACCGTCCTTGTGCTGTCGGCAGGAGGCTGGCCTGGAAAGGCCGCGGTGGCCATGCCGAGAGCAGCCTCTGCCTGTCTCTGCCCTCCCCGCCCCCCAGCAGCCTCCAGCCCTCCCACCATCTCAGGAAGCCTGCATTGCCTGGTCTCTGCAGCCAGAGAGGGAGCCTTTCCACCCAGTGCCAGGGCCCTCTGTGCACAGACACCCCTCCCCCCATTCAGGTGGGAAAAGGCATTCCTGCAGCAGCCCCTCCCCCCACCCCATCAGCCCCCCTCCCTCCTCCTCCAGCAGCTTCTTACTTGCGTCTGGATCCAGCCATCCCATCCCTGGCATTTGTCTCTCGTCCTCATTGCCAGCTGCTGTTTTGTTTTTGCATGCTGTGTTTACTTGGGGAAGCCCCTGTCCATTTCTCCCCACCCCCACCCCCGCCTGCCGGGCGGCCTGTGCCCAGGGGCTCACCTTGTTCCAGATTAGACTTTCCAGACTCCTCTCTAGCGGGTGGGGGCAGGAAAACACTACACCCTGACTTGTAAATAGCTTGAAGTGTTTGTAAAAACCTGCAGTAGAGCCCCTCGGCTGGGAGAGCAGTAAAGGCGATTTAATGAAACGGCTTTGTGTGGTTTGTTCCCCTCCCACTTCCTGGCCCTCTCTTGGCCCTGAGCCAGCTGCGCCGCGGGGTGGAACAGCCACAGTTGCAGTTGCACAGGAGCAGTTCCTGCAATGCGACCTGGGACGGCAGATGTGTTTGCACGCTTTTCAGGCAGAACATTTTACACTGGCATGAGATGCTAGGTCTCTGCCCTCCCCCTCCTCTTTGGAAAGTGCTCTGGGCACAGCTTCCTAAGGAGAGGGTCGCTTGGGGGTCTCACTGCTGGGAAAAGCAGGGCCTGGCCTCTTTGTGCTCTGCAATTCCCAGCCCTCTGGCCCCCCTCCCCTGCCCCCTCTTATGGCTCTCAGGCTTTTCAGAAGCCTCTCTTAGGGGCGGCAAAGGGGGGAGGGGGAGCCCCAAGGAAGAGAAAAGACGGGGATGAATGGCTTCTGTGTGTGCAGAAGGGAGGGGGCGCTAATCTCTTTGCAGAAGGCCGGAGGGGGAGGGGCGATTCTTGGCACAACTTTGACAGGGTTTAATTAGCTCCAAGGCGCGCTGAGTCTTGCTGGTTGCTAGAAGGTGCTCTGAGAAATGCTGCTGCTACCTGTCACCTGGACAAAGCACTTCCTGCTCAAAGGCCCGGGCTGCGAGTGGCAGCAGCTTTGGGTGGGGTTGGGCGTGTTTAGTCAAGTTAGCACAGGGCCACATCATGGCTGTGTTAGTTTCTTTGTGTGGGCGGGGAGGGGCTAACAAACAGCTAGACAAACCAGATTGTTGGTTCATGGCCGACCTCCAGAGAATCCATCCTGCGACCTGACCCAGGTGGCACCCAGCCGGTCTTAGGAAAGGAAGGGCGCCCCTCTTTCCCAGGAGCCCTGCTGCCCATGCATCGTGAAGTCGGCCTCTCCCGGCCAGGCGGAGGCCGTTAGTCGGGCTCTGCCCTAAGAAGGCTGAAGTTCTGGAAACGAAGCCAAAGAAAAAGGTTTTTAAAACCTGGAAGAGGCCCGACTCCATGGCTGGGAGCGGGAGATTCCTACAGTGGTGCTTAAAAGTCTGTTTTTGAATTTTCAGTATTTCTACGAAAAGGTCACCTAAAATGTGGTCCGTTTGCCATGCAAGTCTTAAGATAAAGAGAACCCAGTTAAATAAGTCAAAAGCATTTATTCAATTTTTATGCCGCCTACCTCAATAAAAGCAGGCAGCTCTTGGCCTGCTCCTCTGCTCTGAACAACTCCGGGATGTGGGTGGCCTTCCCTGCGTGGGGCTCCCTCCCACAGCATTCCCATGGAGGGAATGTCAGGAGTTCAGCCTTTGCTCCTTGGTTGTGTGAGTTGGGTGCTGTGGGCCACCGACTGCAGGACCCCCAGGGTCTCTGGAGCAGAATTCCCTTTGTGGACATTGTGGACAGAAGGCCCGAGCTTTGCTGGGGCAGCTCAGAATCCGTTCCTTCAAGCCCTCTTGACCCAGGGACGGCAAAGCAGATACCACCACAGCCACGTCTCACAGATGGACACGGTCCGTACACTGAATGCAGCGCTCGCCCTCTGCCAAGGTCTCGCTTTCCAGTCAGGCCCGAAGGTCCTATGTGGAGCTCCTCTACCCTCGGAACATCCTCCCTTCTGACTTGTCCAGAGGCTCTTTCACAAGACTCCACATGGGCAGCCATGTCCTACTTGGAGACTGGTGGCTTTCTGCTTGTGCTCTTGTCCAGGGGGCTCCTGAGAGGGTCTCGTGAACACTGACATTTGCCAATGCAAGAGAGACCTTGACTTGCTTGGAGGCTCCTTGACATCTCCTGAAGGATTGCTCTGGGGGTGACTGTGCTTGCTTGGTTGGTGGAGCACTCCCAGGAATTGGCTCGTTCGCACATGATCTGCCCAACAGCGAGTTGGTGAAGTCCCAACTCTTTGGAAATACTTTGGTAACGTTTTCCACCCTGGCGAGCATCATCAAATGCTTTTGGAAGTCCTCAGAAATCTCCTGTTAGTGCCACGCCCACATACCTCCCTCCTGAGGATCAGACTTTTGGTAGGAACACCCGGAATTTAAAGAATGTTGCTCTTTTATTTACACTCAAACCCGATTAGTTTTCCGTTGGTGGAACACTTGGCTCTAATTCCCCCTTCCATTGAACTGACCATCCTGGAGGTTCAGATACTTTCGCCATACACTACTAATAGGTAGCTTGGCATCATTTTTCTCAGTAGAACAAGTATAATGCTTTTGATTTATTGGTTTAATTTGCTTCTCTTTATCTATTTTTACCTCGTACCTATGTAGAACTGCTGAAAATCCAAAAGCGTTCACAAGCTTATAAGCACCACTGTAGTTCTTGGGGGTTTTCAGGCTGAAACACTGCTCACCCTTCTCTCCTGCCCCTGGCTGAGAGGTCCAAAGGAGACGGGGCCTAAAGGAAGGGCCCCCCCCCCCGCAGGCTGTTGAGAGGAGGGTGCAGGGACAGGCACAGAAACCACCCCATGGGGCCTCCCTCAGCCAGGAAGAGGGTCGACAGGGGAGAAGTGCTCTGCAGAGAACGTCTTGGGAGCCCCAAAGGTGCTTTTGAAAAGGCATGAGCTGCCACATTCTGGACCAGGCGGTCTTCAAGGGCAGCCCCATGTGCAGATCATTGCAGGAGTCCAGGCGGGAGGGGACCGAGGCCTCCTGGTCCAGGAAGGGGCTCAACTGGCCCACCAGACAGACCATCGGTGCAAAGGCCTCCCCGGCCATGGCTGCCCCTTCAGCAGGAGTCCCCCCCCCTTGCACTTCAGCTCTGTCCAGGGAGCCGAAGGTGAAGCGTCACCTGGGCAGGGTGTCTGTGTGTGAGACCCAAAGCCCCACAGCCACCCTGTCTCGCCAGGACCAAGTGGGAGCCGGCCCTCACAAGCTGCAGGCCCTCAGCCAGCACTGCCGGGGCCTCCCCTGTGCAAGCTGGCCTTCATGGCAGACCATGAGTGCCAGGCCTCCCTGGACACTTCCCTCCCAGGGCTCTCCCGTTGGGAAGGAGAGGCGGGAGGCCCGGCCCCCAAGACTCCCTCAAAGCCACAAGGTCCCCCATCGCCTCCAAGCGTCCAAATCCAAGTGAAGCTGAGCAATTTTATCCAGCAGATGCCGAGAACGTTCCTCTCAGCAGCCCTGCAAAGGCTCCCCCCCACCCAGGAAGGACCTCTCCTCAGGTGAGGAGGCAGAGGCAGGAAGTGTGGGTGGGTGGAGGGGGAATCAAGCCTCTTGGCCAATCTTCACCCCACTTTAGTGACAGACACCTTTGGAGGACAAGGGCATGAACGCTCTTGCCCATCCAGCCGGGAACTCTGGCCAAACGACACCTCTTTACTCGGCAAGGGAGGCGGCTGGAGCACATGGGTCATGTGATACTTTGTGTTGCCAAGGAATGAGAAGGCCAATGGTGGGGGGGACTGCAAATGAGTCCGCATAAAGGAGGAGTTTTCCTAGGCTACCAGCTGTGGTGGCCAGAGCAATGCTGGGTTAGCAGCCTCGCCCTGCAGGTTTTTCGCTTGCTGGCTTGTTCCTTCTCACATGCAGTGATGGGAGAGTCATCCAGGTGTGAATGCAAGCAGGAAGAGTGATGCAAACTGGAGGCGGCCCCGGTTTCCAGTGGAGTCCAAGGGTTTCCAAGGGTGTCAAGTGCAAGGCCTGGGGGCCGGAGGCGGCCCGCCAGGTGCTTAGATCTGCAAAGGACCGGCCCCGCAGTGCCTTGGACAGAGGAAACGGAGCTCTGGAGGGCTGTGGGCAGCCCTCCTCCGTCTTCGCTGGCAGAGGGTTGCAGGAGGCCGTCACAGCCGAAAATGGAGCTTGGGAGCCCGTTTTCACTGGCAGAGCGCTCAGGCCACCCCAGGTGCCCCCCGACATGAGAGACCCCCCTCCCCGCCCCCACAAGGTCAAACACAACCCTGATGCCGCCCTCAGTGAAATTGAGCCTGACACCCGTGCTCTACGCAAATGCTGCTCCTGAGCTGCAGACAACCTCTTACAAACAGCAATGGCAGCAGCAGTCAAAGCACTGAAAAACCTTCCTTCAGGATTTGGCTACAGTCTTGTTGGATCTGAAGAAAAACAGTCCGGAGCAGAGCAAAATCCAGCCGGTGTCTGTTATTCCCAAGAGCTGAAATTCTTCCGGCTTCTGTCAATGTATCGGAGCTCTTTTTTCAAATACAGCAGATTCAGCGTGCAATGTTTTATTGAATATTTTTTATAAAGGGAGCGATATGGTTGTCAGTTGGGCTCTGTAGCAGACCGGGATGTTCTCCCTTCTGACCCTGGCATTCTGCCTCTGTATGGGGGAGGGGAGGGGGGGCTGGACTAGAGCAGTACTTCTCAACTGTGGCAATGTGGACTTCAATTCCCAGACTTCCCCAGCCAACCTGGGGCTAGCCTGACATTCTAGGACTCGCATTATGAGATGCCACCTCCTTTCTCCTTGGCCTGTGCTCTGGTGGGCTTGGTGTCTGCTGCTTGCCAGGCCTTCCCTCTGTCCATACGTGTGGCTTGTGGGTTTTCCTCCCTGCAGAGACTTTTCCCTATGGATCCTGCTGGTTTGAGGGGCTTGACCCTGCCCGCATCGGCTCCAGAGGCAGACCAGGAGGTAGAGAGGCATGACGGGATCTACAGCTAGGAGCTTGCTGAGCCCCCCAGAGGCTGCCAGACCCTCTTTTTTGGCATTCTGATTCAGGTGACTTTGGGCGGTACAGATGCACCTCTAGGTGGCCTCAATGGCTTTCCGAGAGCTAATGACCAACCTTCATTAGCAGCCAGATGATTGCAAGGAATATAGATCTTTCCATTCTCCACCCATCAGTTACAACTGAAGAAGCTTCCTGGATGAGACATTAAATGTTTTGAAAAAAAAAAAAAAAGGAAGTCCCGTTGCCTTTTGGAAAACACACCTCGGGGGCATAGCTACCCACCTTTCAAGATTCAAGAGGTATAGTCTACCTGGGTCTCCCCAAATCCCAAGGAAGAAGAGCCCCCATTCTCAGGCAGGGCTGTCTTGAAGACCACCGCCAAGCACCCTTTTCCTCTAGGGGTTCTACCTCCGGCAACCAGGTTGTGCCCCCTTCCTCCGTCCGCTGGGCTGGCTGCAGTGTTGGGGTATGTGGTCCACCTGCATCTGAGGTCTTCACTGGGCAATGGAGGCAGAGACCCTCCCCTGGCATCCCTGAAGTCACCGGTCGACACACATGGCTCTTGCAAGGCCACCGAGCCAGGCTCTGCGTGGAGGCTTTGGAGGGCAGGCCCATCGCCGGACAACACCTGGCTCCCTTTCCTCAGGTCAGGAGACAGAGCCAGACTCCTGATCCCACAGGAATCTCATGGCTTCCTTTTTCCTCCTGGAAGCACCAGGAAGAGAGTTGTCAGCACATGGGAACTGTGATCCTGAGCCAACCCCAGCCAGCCACAGCTATGGGCGGCAAAGCAGAGGCTGAGACGGGTGGCCAGCCCTGCAGAGGGACACAGGCAGAGCGGGCAAAGGTGGGCAACACAGCGTGGAGCCAAAATCCCACCGTGGAGGAAGCTGGGTTGTGGCTGTCTGCCCACTTGTGCCACTCCCTGGACTTCTGCTCTGTCACAAAGATTCAGGCTGCTTTTCCTTATGGAACTCCTGCCCGGCCAATATTTCCCTGCGGAAGTAGGGCTGGAAGGAAGGTTGTGGCCGTGGCATGGCAGAGAAGCTGCTCACCCTGCATCACTGAGTGGGCGTCGCAGAAGAGAGGCGGCCCGACTGGCTGGAGCAAACTCTGCTCCCAGTGCCCTGGCTTCCTGCTCTGCCCGAGGACAGCTTCGGCTCTACCTGGCCTTGGCCTTGCCTTGAGCCCTTTCCCACAAAGGTCTCCAGATGCTGGGCAGGTCTACTCATAGCACTAGAACCTGCTCTGTGTCTTTCGGTAAATTGCAGGTCTAGTCCTAAGAAGATCAGAACATGCAACCGTGGCCTTCCCTGTTGACCCTCCAGGGAAGCGAAAGTCGGACGGAAGAAGCTTGAGAAGAGGGAACCAGTGTTTTTGTACATTGGTGTTGGAAAAGACTCTTGAGAAGAGGGTGGACAGCCAAGGACCATCAGTCCCCACCCAAGCCAGTCACTGGAGGCACCAAGGACCAGGCTCAATTTGGGACAGATTTCTCTCTCTCTCTCTCTCTCTCTCTCTCTCTCTCTCTCAAAAAGGCTCTAACCTCTGGCAAAGGTGGAAGGAGAGGACGACCAGCAGCCAAGGGAGGGACGCAGCTGCACTGGAAGACCTCAAAGGTCAGAGACGGAGGGTTGTAGAAAAAATCTGCCTCTGTGGAACAATCTCTCGCTCACTCAGCCTGTCAAGATCACACCTGCCCTGGGCTGCCTCTGCGGTGATGCTCAGGTTTTAACTGCTCACCCCAATATGTCACCCAACTCCACGCCTTCCCTCCACAGGTTTTGTTGTGACAACAAAGATTTTGTTTCCTGAACACATTTGGGTGTATCTTATAGATTGTGGGCTGCTACTCACAAAAATAACTCGTCATTTATCACGTACAGTTTTATAGAAATCTGTTTTTACAGAATGGCAATGTACACCTGTCAGTACCTGCTGAGATTTGGTGCAGGTGCAGCCTGAGGCCATTCTTTCTAAGCCTGGCATCCGATACATTGCTGGGGAATCCGGGGAGGGAAGGTGGAGGAATGGGGTGCTGAGAGCAGCTTCTCAGTCCCTCCGTGTCACCCACCACCCTCTTCACAAGGGCACCTTTGTCTGCTATGCCCGAGGCCTTGCCCAGCCTCTCCTTCTGCCCGGCTGAGGCCATAGGGGAGGTTTGGCTGATCATGCCAGCTTTAGTTTGTGGGCATAAGCACCCCAGAATTACAGAATAAGGGACCTTGGAGAGCATCTAGTCCATACCCCCCTCCATGGGAGGCTGTCTCGTCTCTTCCTGAAAACCTCCAGGGATGGAGAGCCCACAACTTCTGGAGACAACTGGCTAAGTGTTCTCAAGGTCGGGAAATTCCTCCTGGGTTCCAGCTTGCCAACTCTCCTTGATTAGTTTCCATCCGTTGCTTCTTCTCCTGCCTTCTGGGGCTCTTCTCTGGGGCAGCCCCTGAAATACCGGAAGGCTGCTCTCATGTCACCCCCTAGTCTTTCTCTTCATTAGGCTAGAGTCATACCTGCTTCTTGCAAGCATTCATCCAATGCTTTCGCCTCCAGGCCCCAGGGACATCCAGTGCTATGTTGCTGTACATCCCCAGGGGTGTCTGTACTGGGTTTTTTAAAGGAGTTTGGGGGACCTGTACTTTTGCATTATCCTGGGACACATTGGGGAGTCCATGGCTGGGCATCTCCTTCCTGACCTTTGACTTAAAGTCTCAAAGAGGGGGGAAATGTTTCAAGGTCCCCAGACAGGCGTTTTGTGTGGGCTCCACATAAGAAAAAGGACCCGCTTGTCTGGGTGGCAGGATAGGCTGACAATGTTTGGGGGAGCTCTGCTGCTCGGGGGGGATTTCAGGGAGCAGCCCCTTCAGACCGCAAACCGCCTGGTGCCCTGGGTGGGCTGTGGCAATGCTACCAGGGCCCGCAAAAGGCCCGGGGCTTCCTTCTTCCCGGGTCTTTGTGCCCAGCCCGCTCAACGCCGAGGGGCAAAGCCAGACGAACCCCACGGCCTCCCGACCCCAGATCCCGATTCTGCCCAGCGCTGCTCCAGGGCGCTCCGGCTAGGCTGTCGGGGGAGCGAGGCGCGGGGATGCCGGCCGTCGGCGGCTGAGCTCCGGGTTGCCGCAGGTCCCGGAGAGGGGAAAGGGGCGACCCTGCGGCTCGCCTGCCTGGCTTTGCTCCGGGACTTCCGCGGGCTGGCCAGCCTCGGGGCGCGCCACTACGGAGCTCCGTCGGCCTCAGACTGCGGCGCTGTCGGGGGACAGTGGCGCTGCCTGGAGAGCCGTCGCGGCTGCGGGCCTTGGTGGTCCAGGCGCTCGCCCCCCTCCTCGGCCCCCGCCCGCGTGCTTGGGAGCCCCATCGTGTTTCCCCAGCGACGGCAGCGGGGCGTTAGCGCGGGGGCGGCGGCGGTTCGTCTCCGTGCAAGGAGGTCAGCCGAGGGGAGGGCAGGGGGCTCCGTGCAACCTGCTGCTGCTGCCGAGAGTCTCGCCCGAGGGCGGGGCGGCCGCTGCAAGTGGGCTCTGCGCCCGCCGCCCCTTCGGGCGGGGGTCTCTCGGCCCGCCGCGGGGATGCCCTGAGGTGCCGCTGAGACGGTGGAGGGGCCGCCCGGGCAGCTGCTCCTTGAGCAAAGGACGCCGAGCCGCCCGGTGGAGGTGCCGAGGGTTTCCGCCTCAGGCCGGGAAGGTAAGCCGAGCGCCAGCGGGCCACGCGCGCTCCCGCCCGTCCCTCGCTCCGGCCGTCTCCCGGGAAGTTCGCGGGAAGTGGCGGCGGGCGGAGCCGGGCGGGAGGCGCGCCGATTGTCTCGTTCCCGCCGCCCGCTTCGCTCGTGGGGCGGCTGGGCTGGGAGCTGCCGCCGCCCCCGCCGCCCAGCAAAGCCGCGCGGTGAGCGGGGCGTGTCCAGGCCGCGCAGCTATTGTGCCGACGGGCCCGGGGTGGCTGCCCTTCGCTGCAAGCCAGCGGCCCTCCCGGCGCTTCCCCGTCAATAAGTCGCCTTTTGCTAAGCAGGTGCCGGCCCAGCCAGGCGCTCAGCTGGGACTCGAAGCGTCCGGAGAGAAGCGAAGCTGGAAGCCGCGCGGGGCTCTTCCCTCCTGGTCGAGCAGCAGCCATGAGCGCCCGTGGCCTGGGGCGAGGGAAGCTCCGGCGGTCTCCCGCCTGCCCGGTTCCGCCCCTGAGAGACCGGCGGCGGCGGCGGCGGCGGCTGCTCCTCTGATTCCGCGGGGGGTCTGAGAGGCAGCCCGGCCCCTTCCTGCCTGCTGGCCATGGGCAACTCTGTCAGCAGGCCCAGCTGCCTGGGGCAGAAAAGCCCCAGGCCCGAAGACTTCCCGGAGGAGCCCTGCTCGGCCGCCTGGAACGAGGAGGAGGAGGAAGAAGAAGAAGAGGAGGGCGCAGGGTCCCCAGAGAAGGCTTCCCTCGGCCCCCGGGTGACGGAGAATGGCCGGAACGCGGCCCTCCCCAAGCAACACAATCTGCACGTCCAGCTGCAGAATTGCTGCCCCTCCCAACCCAGGCGGAGGGAGCCCTGGCCCCCAGGCCTCCCCCAAGAGCTTGGGGGCCAGCTGGGTCTGGAAGCTGCCCACCACCAGGGAGGTGACGGAGGTGACGGAGGTGACGGAGGTGACGGAGACGGTAGTGACGGAGATCGTGGAAGTGACTGAGTTCCCCGGTGGGGACACAAGCCAAGAGGCCCCAGGGACCAGGATGGTGCTGGCTGACGTCAGAGAAGCCCTGCCTCAGGTCAATAGGCACCGTGCCCATAACTTTTCCCACTCTGCCAGGCAATGCTTTGGCCATGTGCTGTGCCCCGTCTCCCCTTCACTGCCAGGCTGCCTTGCAGCCAAGGTGGCTGTGGCTCTTACAGAGCTGGGGCCGCTCATCCTCTTGGAGAGGCCTCTGAAGTAGGGCCGGGAGCCCCAAGACTTTCCAGGAAAGCAGGAAGGGCTGGATTGCAAGCAGATCCTCTCCCTCCTCTTGGGGGTCCCGCCCCCACCTAGACCAAAGCCAAGGGAGGGGTTTGCTTTGGGGACAGAGAACTGTACCTGGTGGGTCAGACTTCATGGAAATGGCTGGCACCTTCAGAGCAGAAGGGGGGGCCTCTTGCCCACCTGTGTGGAGGGAGCTCTGGGGAGGCTTACAGCCCATAGAGGTTCTCATGGTTGCCCCAAAGGTGCTTTTTCAGGAGGCAGCTGGACTCTGGGGACTGCCAACTGCTACTGGAAGGGGAGCTGGGCTGGGGGACAGGTAAGGCGGTTCCAGAAGGAGGCTCCTGTCTGCCTTGGTCCCGGTCCTGCCTTCTGCTGTGTGTGTGTGTGTGTAGTTAGCCCTTGGGTACATTGTGGAGGCCCAGCTCTGCCTCTGTGCCTCCCCCGCTCTTCTGCAAAGTGCTTCGGAGTTAGGGGCCTGGAATGCTCCCTTAGTTGTGGGGATCGTGTCAGTGGCCGTGTTTGGACCATAGGCTGGTCAAGGACAGAATAGGGTAGCCCTGAATAGCCCCCAGCATGGCTTGTGGGCTTCAACCATCCCCACCACCTCAGGGTGTTCTGCAAAGAGCCAGTGACCGCATTCACAGGACCTGGAGAGGGGAAAATAGGACCAGGGGTTGGAGCAGGTGGGGCTGAGGAGCAGAAGCCACCTTCTCCTTAGGGGGGGCTGCTGGGAATCGAAAAGGGTGTGGGAGTCGATCGGCACCAGTGCAAACCCCCATTTCGAGATGCATCGAGGAGATGCTGGAAGCCTCCTTTGGGGGAGCTGCACTGAGTGAGGCCTCTTCTCCCTGCAGGCAGCTGCCCTCCCAGGAGGCACGCAGGGCGCTGGGCTGACCCCGGAGACCGCAGGGAAGCTGGGTGCCTGGGTGAGTGAAGTGGAGGAGCTCATGGGCCACCAGAGGCCTCCTTCGGGGGAAGCCAAGGTCGTGAAGGCGCAGCTGCAGGAGCAAAAGGTGAGCAGGGAGCTGCAGCTTTCAGGGCTTTGGAAAGAGCTGCACCTTGGCAGAGGTGGTTCCAGATTTTGGGGAGGGGGGAGTAGAATGCAGGTCAGCTGTTGTGTCCAAAATGGCTCTCCGTGATCCCCCTCCTTGTGGTTATGACTCGGAACCTCACCCGATGACCTAAGTCTTGAAAAGCTACGGCCCCCAGAAGTGGGACAAGGCAGCTTGGGAGCCTTTGACCATTTTGAAACGATACGTAATTTTAATATAAAAATACTCATAACCCAGTACGGTTTGCGCCTCTCTTGTAAAGAGCCACGGAGAAGGGGCTGTTCCGAAGCCGTTCCCGGGCAGGAGCTTCCCTGCAGCTCCAGGAAAGGGGGTGGGGCTGGGCAGAGCCTCAGCCTGGCCTCCCTTGACTGCTGGGCGGTCCGGTGCTCTCGGCGCATGCCCCAGGGCTGCCCAGGAGGACCCAACCTCAGGCAGTCCCGGCCTCCAACGCAGTGACCGATGGCTGGGGTTGGGTTGCAACTGCTGAGCCCCTCGCCTGCGTGCGAGGGAAGGGCCTGGCAAGGGGGCTGGGGGGGGCAGTGATAAAGGGGGAGGCTGTCCACGTTGGGGCAAGGCTGGGAAGCCGCCTGAAGAGCCCGAGAGGCTCCCGTTGAGTCCAAGACCGAGTGGCCGGTTCTTGAGGGGGCTCTGCTGCAAGAGGGGAGGCCCACCAGCCGCTCTGCTCCCCCCAGCTTTTGCTACGTCTGCTGGAGGAACGCACCCCCCACATCGGCCGCCTTGGCCAGCCGCTCTCTGCTGAGCCTGCCAGTGCTGCCGAGGGACAGGAGCAGCCCAGGGGCCTCGCCAGCCTTCGGGAGACGTGGGCAACCCTGGTGCAGGAGGCCGAAGCCAGGTAGAGAGAGCCAAGCCTGTCTGGAGGGAGGGGAGGGAAAGAAGGAGCTCCTTTGCCCCCAATGCTGGTCTTTGTGTCCACCCTGGCAAAACACCTTCACCTGCTGGGCCTCTTTCTGCCTCAGGCAGCAACTGGATGTCCTGCAAACCCAACTGTGGGCCTTTCATCCAGTGGGGCGTGTGCAGAGGGCCTGCAAGGGGGCCTTTTTGCCCACCCTCGTTTCCGGTTGCCCCATTCTGCACTCAGCACCAGCATCCAGGGTCATTTCCCAGCCCTGGAAAGCCAAAGAGCAGGAGGCCCGTTTTGCTCCACCTGGACAAAAACCCAGAACATTCGGACCAGCCCACGTCTTGTGGGGCGTCGCTGCTACGGGTGTCCCTCCGGATGGCTCCGAGTGTCCTGGAGGGCAGGAGGGAGGCTTTCCTTGCTGGGCTGCCTGCTCCCCATCTCCCTCTCCCCCTCCACAGGCACCACTGCCTGCAGCAGATCGTCCCTGCTGCCAGCGTCTTCCAGGAGTCGATTGACGCTTTCCAAGACTGGCTGAGCTTGACGGAGCAGAAGCTGGCCCAACTCTGGGGAGCCCCGGGGAGCCTGGCACCAAGCCAAGATGCCCACCAACAGATCCAGGCACGGTGCAGGGAAAGCTTCAAGGAGGCCCAAAGGGGAGGGGAGGGGCCACGAGGCCCCCTGGAGTCACCTGGGTGCCTGCTTTCCTCCAGGATCTGCGCGAGGAAGTTCAGTTGAAGCCGGCAGAACTGGAAGAGGCCCTGGAACGTGGATGGCGGCTCTTGCAGATGGTGCCAGGCAAGTGAGAGCGCCAGGTGCCTGCAAGAGGTTGAGTTCAGCCTTCCGGGCGGGGACCTGGAGTGGCTTGGCAGCATGAGGGAGGGGCGGAGAGTTGCAGCCGCCTCCCTGCAGCCGAGCCCCTTCCGGGGTCCAGAGCCATTCCCCATCCAGAAGGTCCTTGCCACACGCTCTCCAAGGTGCGAGACCCGATCCGTTTCCCCAGGGCCTCGGGCTCTCCCGCGATCGGTTCTTGGAGCTGCAGAGCTGAGGGACCCCAGGGCTGCTGCCTGTGACCCAAGTTGGGCTCCATCCAGTGCAGAGCCATGGAAGGGCGGAGCCCCTCCCATCCCACTTGCCCCCCAAGAGGCGGTGCGTTTGTGTTGGTGGGAGTCAGCCTGCAGGAGGCCCAGCGTCACCGGTGTTGCGGGTGGAGGCGGTGGGTCTCGTCTCTCCCTTCATGGAGAGTTCAGTCGTCTTTAGCCAGAGCATTGTGTGGGCAAGGAGGGGAGGATGCCCTTATTGGCAGAGCCGTTTCTTCCCTCTTGCCCTCTCCCTGCCAAGCCTGCAGCTGCCTTGGCGGCCTTCTCACTTCCAGAAAGGGTCTGATTGACCCATGGTTTACATTCCCCCAGTGTAGCCCACCCTGGGCGCATCACGCAAGCCCCCCAAGAAAGACCCCGGAGCCTGCGCTGAGCGAGATCCAGGCAGCAGAGGGGCACCACGCCTCCCTCGAGTTGCTCTCTGTAGGTCTTTGCGTCGCCCTCGCTTGGCAGACCAGCTAGCACAGCGGTGGGGGCCTTGGGCTTCTCCAGGGCCTTCCCTGAGGACGGCTGCCCCAGGCCAGCAGCAGTTTCCATCCTTCTGAGGCAGAAGAGCCCCAGACGCGTCCTCGGAAGGTCCAGGTGCTGGAAGTCGGGGCCCAGAGAGGTGGCATTGCCATGGACCCAGCTGATGCCCCTCTGTCCAGCTGACGGTGACTCTTCGCCACCCAAAAACACTATATGCAGCTGTTGAAAGTTGCTCCGCCCCTGGGCCAGGGAGAGCTTAACCCAGAGGGCCAAGAGGGATGAGGCCGGTCAGTCCTCAGGCTCCCTCCCTGCCCCCCCCCCCCAGCCTTCTCCATTCGTGCTCTGGCCTCCGTGGGCCTGGTCACAAAAGCTGCCGTGGAGCAGCCAGAGAGGCAAAGCCGAGCCCTCAGACTGCACCCTAACTCTGCCGCCTTCTGCCTTGGTGAGCGGTTGGGGAGTTACTGCTGTCTCCCCGTTTTCGGGAGGGTGCACCTGCTGGGCCTCCTGCACCAAACCTGAAGGGAGCTAATCCACCGGACTCCTGGCTCCTGCTTCTAGGCCGGCCGGGTGGAGCCATGGGGAGGAGGGCCGGTCAGGTCTCCTGTGTCACGTGAGACCCTTTCCGGAGTAGGGGCTCATGTCCTGGTCCCCTCGTGACGGGACTTTGTGGGGAGCTGTCCTTGGGAAGCTTCATGGAGCCCAACCGTCCCCAGAGTAGCTCAGGATAAGGTCATCCACAGCCGGGATTTCTCAGCAAGGACCCTCTTTTGTGCTCCGAGTAAGAATGAAATAGTCTCATTAAATAATACAAAGCAAAAATAATAAACAGCCCCTCTTCAAATAGCTGGACCGGCCTGTCCTCTAATTATGTATAATAATAGGGTAGTAAAATGCTATAAGAAGGGATTCTTGGGTTTTTGTTGTTTTGCTTTAATTCAGTTTAGATATTTGGAAAGCAACTGAAGCAGGAGCAGGTGGCTAGGAAAAAAACAGCTTCATTTAATCGCTCACCCTTTGGGGGAGTTAAAGCAATCTCACAAGATACAAAGGAAACAGAACTTTTCTTAAGGTCAGATGCCTCTGGTGCCCAGCTGCTGATCGCTGAGTTGAAGAAGGCAAGGAAGAGTTAGGGGAGGCTGGCCTAAGCACCCCTTTGCAGCCTTGACTTTGGCTACCAAGGTTTGGAAGGGGGAGGGGGAGGGGCTGGGCAGGTGTGAGAAAAGCTCCTTAGGGTTTATGCTGATTTCCTTGGTTAAATTGACTCCAGGGGGGGCTTCAGTGGTTCCACAGCTCTACCCAAGCAGCCACAGCCCTCAGTTTCCAGCACAATACCCATTGGCAGCAAGAGGGTAGCGATCAGCTGTCTTCACAGGAAGCCCAAAAGCTCAAATAGAAAGGTTCATTCGGTGCCCCTTGTCCCTGCCCCGTTCTCAACAAAAGATGTCCTGCATCCCTCCTCCTTGTGCCCTGAGCCTCCAGGCTGGGGGGGCAAAGGGGGGCTCTGGTCCTGAGAGCCCCCTCCTGTGCAGGTTGACCTGCTACAAGTAGCTGCTCAGCATTAGCAGCCGGTGGAGCTGGGAGACCCCTGGGGTGGGTGCTGGACTCTGGCAGCCGCTGTCTCTTGACCCGCCCCCCCTTGCTGGGCTGAGGTGGGGCTCTGCTCTTGCAGGGGAAGAAGGGCAGCTGGTCCAGGGCAAGGTGGACTCCCTACGACTGAGGCTGTTGCTGGTGGACCAGAGGAGCAGCGACGCCCTGCAGCGGATGGAGCAGACCTTGGAGGCCTCTCCCTGCCTGGGCCTGGCCCAGGAAGACCCGGCCCTCGGGCTGCAGCCCCGGAGACGGAGCAGCGCTTGCCAGGCGGCCAGGCAGGGGACGGGCCTGGCCCCCTGGCCCCTGCAGGCAGAGAGAAGGTAGGGCAGGGGGGAACCCACCCCTTTCAGCCCCCCGGCCCAGGGGAGGCTTTGGGCAGCGCAGGGCCAAGTGTGCCCGATCCCTACCCCACCTGAGGGAGAGCAAGGATTGCTTCCTGGGGCAAAGGCTGGCAAGGGCAGGAAAGCTGAGGCTAGCGGCTGCTGCTGCTTCTGCCAACGCCCCCCTTGCGGTCCGGCCTAAGGGGTGCCAGCCTAGCACCAGGGGCTTCCCCGCCTCCATAGTGGCTGCCTGGGGAGCCCGTGGCCCCTTCGGGGGGAGGCTGATGAGTGGGGTCTTCTGCCTCCCATCCCAGCTGGAGAGGAGAGGTTGAGGCCTCAGCTGAGCCCAGAGCAGAAGGCTGGGGAGGGAGCGTGACCTCCCAGAGGGTGGAGCAGATGCCCTTCAGTCAGCCCAGGGTGGCAGGAGAGGCATCCCGGGCCTCCCCAAAGGAGGGAGATGTTTGGCGGAGGAAGAGCAGCTGCTGCTGCGACTGGGCTCCCTCGGCTGGGCCGGGCTTGGAGGGCAGGGAGGGCTGAGGCAGAAGGCAACGCCTCTGCCCAGATCCCACAATCCAGGGACTGGCCAGTCAGGCACCACCAGGGAGAACAGCCAGGAAGGTGCCAGAGCAAAAGAGGATCCCCAGGTGGTGGCTGGTCTTTGCCTGCCCCACCCCCAGAACGAGCATCCCCGCGCAGCCTGTGCCAAAAGAGGGCAGGGGGATCCCTGGGCCTCCCTCTCCCTCTGCGGCTTCCCTGCGTCCCCAGTGCCCCTCGGCAGAGACCCTTCGCCATCCGGGCTCACTAGAAAGGCCAGGGGCCAGCCGACCCACTGCTCGGCCTCTGCCCCACAGACCTCCAGGAGGGGCTGCAGAGGAGGGAGACAGAGGGGGGGGCTGGGCTGGGCGGAGGATGCCCAGGTGGCCTTGCCCTGCTGGCAGAGCACCCTGTCCAAAGCTGCTCCCGGCTTGGCCGTGGGTGCTGCAGTCCTCGGTCTTTACCTTGGGGGCCATTGAGGGGACCGTTCTGTGCAGGGGTCATCCAGACGTTTGCAAGGCGGCCCTTGCAGAAATGCCCCCTTCGGCAGGGCATGGGGGAGGAGGAGCCCGGCTTGGGTGGCGCTTGTAGTGTCCTGGCCGAGATGGGCCCCAACGGCTGGTGCTGGTGGGAGCAAACGCTTTGGGTAGAGCAGGGAGGTGAAGGTGGGGAGTCGGGGTGGGCTCCCCCTGCTTATTGAGGTGGAGGTGGGAAAGGGGCCTGCTTGGGGGAAGGCCAAGCGACTGGGGCTCCGTGGGAGGGGAGGGGGGAGAAAAGGGGGGGTCAGGCAGCCGAGCAGCACGAGGGGCTAAGAGGGAAGAAGAGGCTGAGAAGGAAGTCAAGAGGCAGCAGGGAAGGACCCCCCCCCCAAAAAAAAGGAAAGCCCGGCTGGGAAGGGGTGGATGGGGTGAAGTGGGGGCAAAGGGGGGGGGAGGAGGAGGAAGAGTGGCGCCAGGCAGACGAGGAGGTTTTCCTTTTCTCATCATCGCAGGCCTTCGGTGTCCTTGTGTTGCTTTTGGTCAGCCCTCCCTCTGCTCCGGGCCCCTTTCTGAGCCCCTTGTGGGCTTCCTGTGGGTGCCCTTCCTCCTTCAAGGCTTCTGTCACAGTGTTACCTTCCCCAGCCCCTCCCCCAAGTGCGAGAAAGGGTCTCCTCCAGCCCCACCCCCGGGCCTGCTGCTCCGGCCTCAGTGGGCCGGGAAAGCCCAGGACATCCCTACAAGCCATTTGACCTGGGGGGGGGGGAGATAAATCTGGTGGGATGGGGGAATGCGTCCAGCGAAGTCCAGGCACATGCAGAATGCCCCCAAGCACGATTGGAAGAGGCCACGTTGCTTGCAGCCAGTTTGGGGGCAACAGGAGTGAAATGGGGCCTCTGGCTACAGCTTGGAGCAGGCAGCCCCAAGTTCAGAACCCCTGGCCAGAGTGAATCCTGAAGGCCTCCCAGCCCAGCCCTCACGCCTCCGGACCCCCCCAGTTCAGGTTATTATTTCCACTTTCAAACTGTTACCGCTAGGAAGCTTTCCCCCCCTTGCCCTCTGGCAGCTGCCTCGCTTGCTCCGTGCTGTGGCCCTCCTGGTGCCCCCCTCCCCTGGGGTCCTTTTTGAGACTAAACAGCACTTGCAAAGACCAGCCGGCCATGGGTGCCATTCGCTGCGACCTGCCCAGCTTCTCTGTTCTGCCTCTCGGGTGCTGTGCGGTCACCCTTGGGGGCAGGACGTGGCCCACTTCACCTTATGGCACGTGGCTCACCCTCCCGCTTTGTCCCTTGTGTCCTCGCAGCCCCTGGTGGCGGCCCTGCAGGAGGACACGGAGTCCCTCGGCCGCCAGAGCCCAGCCTGCACCCTGCAGCTGGCACAAGGGCAGCTGCTCCTGGCTGAGCATGCCGAGGTCCAGGCAGAGCTCAGCCAGTGGCTGGAGGAGGCCCAGCAGGCGGTGGCGGCCTTTTTGCCCGGCAGCAGCATCGGCTGCAATGCCTTCCAGGAGCAGCAGGAGGCACTGGAGGTGAGAGCAGTGGCGGGGGCAACCGGGGGGGGGGAGTTAAGGACCCCTGCATGACCCACAGCTGCTCCCGCCTCTGCCGCCCTGCGCAGGGTCTGCGGGAGGCCGTTGCCGAGCACAAGCCGCAGATGGGGAAGCTGCAGCGCATCGCCGCGTGGCTGGCCGAGCTATGTCCGCGGGAGGCAACACCGCTCTGGCAGAGGCTGCAGGTGGCCGAGGATCGGGATGGCAGTCTCCGAGAGCAGGCCCAACAGGCCACTGCCATGCTGGAAGAGGCCCTCCCACGATACAGCCAGGTAAGCCAGGACCATTACCCTCCAGTGGCTGTGCCCCACCTGTGCAAAGGCCCACGGTTGGGGCAACGATGGGGCTCCCTCCTTGCTCGAGAGCAGCTGGCTTCTGACCGCTGCCTTCAGGGCACACACCCTCCCCGCCTTGGTGTGGCCCTCTCCTTGCCTCCTGCCTGCAGAAAAGCCCCTAGGGTGACCCTGGCCTTCCTGTCCTCCTGGCAGCTATCCGAGGGGCTGGAGCTGGTGGCCGGGAGTCTGGCATGGATGCAGGACCACACGCGGCACCCACTTGCTCTGCGGGGAGAGCCCGTCTGGCTCCAGGAGCAGCTCTGGGAGAACAGCCTGCGGCTGGTGGAGCTGGAAAAGCTGGGCGTGGCCCTTGAGACCCTCCATGGGCAGGGGGCGGAGCTTGAAGCCACCCTGCAGAGCACTGCACACCCAGGTACCCTCCCAGCCAGTCCCCTTCGGGGGGGGCTCCCACTCCCAGAGGACACCCAGTCTGTGGCCTGAGGGCAGTTTCCTCTGGGCCTTGGTGCCCGGAGAGCCCCCAGTAACGCTCTGCGCATAGCCTCGGGGAAGGAAGGAAGGAAGGAAGGGGCTGTGTTCCTGGGCCACCATCTTCTTAGGGGGCCCAAGGCTCAAACCTGGGCTAGATTCTTACAACACCGCACATTAGGCTGAGACGGAACTGGCCTACTTGGGACTCAGAGTGTTGTGGGAACACAGCTTTCCGGGCTGCATGTCTTGCGTGGTTGGTCCCAGCTGGTTTGAGGCCCAATGGCCTCTTGGTGGACCCAGTTGGCGGAAGTGGGGTCCCTGCACTCCCTGGCCTCAGCCCCTCTTCCTGCTGCTGCAGCCGTCCAGGAGCGCATGCAGGACCTGTGGAGTCAATGGCAGCTGCTGGGGGAGCTGGAGAAAGAGCGCGAGGCCTCCCTGCAGGAACTCCTGGCCCTGGCCAGGCAGTTTTGGCCTGGCCTGGTCAAGCTGGCCGGGGCTCTCGGCAACACCCAGCGAACGGTGCTGGACCTGGAAGACACCACGGCCTCTGATCCGAAGGATATCCCGGCCAAGCTGGCAGCCATGCAGGTACAGGCTGGACCACCAGACTCTTCAGGACTTTCCCCCAGGAGAAGCCCCCCTTGTAGTGCAGCTGCCACCCCCAGGTCTTCCAAGGAGAGCCAGATGTCAGTGGCCAGGCCCCTCTTTTTGGTCAATATGGAGGAGAGAAGACCCAGGAGGCCGGTGCCGGTGGCCTTGGGGGTTCCATGGGGTGGGACAGCACGCTGCCTTTGGGCTGTCTCCATCAGTGCAGCCTCACCACTCACCTTGGCCTTGCCTGCCGTGGGTCTAAGACGACTCGCCATCTTCCATTTTTGTCCATGGAAACAAGGTTGGAGAAATGGTGGTGGACCACATTTGTCACGTCCGCCTCCTCGCCCAATTGTCCCACAGCCAGCTGTCTCTTGGCAAGATGGCCGGGGTGAGTTCTCCCATTCTCCCTCTGCTGTTTGACAGGCCCAGGCCCCGGCCTTCCCTGTCATTTTGGGTTGCCCCTCCAACTCTCCAACAGCTCACGGGGTTCAGGCTCCCTGGGGATGGCTACTTGGGGGGGTGGAGGGCTCGGCTAGTGGCACCCGTGGCCTTTCACCCTGCAGGCCCTGCGTGACAAGCTGGACGCTCTGCAGAGCGAGCTGGACTCCTTGGGGGCTTGCGGCATGGAGCTGATGTCGTTGTGCGGAGACCCGGAGAAGCCCACCGTCACCAAGAGCCTGGACGACGTGAGCACCGCCCGAGCAGGGGTGGGGGAGGCAGCAGCCTGGCACCCAGAGCGTCCTCCGGGAACCTTCCCCGTTTCCTTCTCCCGGTGCTGGAGCAACCAGGGTGCAGAGACTGGAGTCCCGGAAGCCTCATTGTGCCCCCGCCCAGCAGCTCCCACTGACTCCTCTGTCTCCCCCCAGCTGTACTCATCTTGGCACAGCCTGAACAGGATGTGGGCAGAGCAGCAGAAGCACCTGGAGGACCAGCTGCAGGCCCCGGTCACCGACCAAGCGACAATGCAGGTGAGGAGAGCTTCCCGTCTGGGGACAAGGAGACGTGGCCAGGAAGAAGCGCATTGTGGGCACAAGGGAAGGGGCTTCTGCCGTCTCCTGCTCTGGGCAGGGGGATCAAGTGACCAACCAGCAAACTTGCCAGGGACCCCCAGAAGAGGCGGGGCAGACAGAAGTGCTGTGTCCTTCAGATGCCCCATTCAGGTGACTTTCCCACCAGGGTGGCCCCTGCGAGCCCCCCCCTTTTCCCAGCTGATGGTCCCCCCAGAGCATCTGCCACTCTTCCTTTCAGATCTAAAGAGCAACCCTAGGAAGCCTCCCCAGACTCAGTCCTGCCTCCCCCGGACCCTCCCCCTACTTCCCTCCGGTTTCTTCTCCCTTCTCCCCAGAGGCTCTTGGCCTGGCAGGCAGAGGCCGAGCGGCGGGGGACGCAGGAGGTCCTGGGTGAGGGGGACCCGGTCCGGGTGGAGCAGGAGCTCTCAGAGCGGAAGGTGAGGAATGGCTGTGGGCCGGCAGGCTTGGCTTCCCGAGGAGAGCGGGGGGATGCCTGTGCCCAAGAGCCTGGCTGAGGTCAGCGGGGGCTGCTGCCATGTGGGCAGGGCCCCAGCATGGTCCAGCAGCAGAGGGTCTGTGGCACCCTCTGGAGGAATGGCATCCAGTCCTTCCCCGAGCAGGGTCTGGTCTGTGCTGGTGCCGGCACAGTTGAGCAGGCGCAGCCCCACGGCTCAGGGTGGCCCTGGGACCGCCAGTCCCGCGCAGTCCCCGGGGAGCAACGGGAGGGGCTCTGCCAGGCTCTCTGCGGAAAGAAGTGTGGTGCCCTGTGGAGGGCCTGTGCCATCGCCTCCCTGACTCCCCGGGCAGGCCTTCAAGCGAGAGCTGTACCAGCGCCAGAGACTTTGGCACCAGGAGGATCCCCCTCGCTTTCAGGGCTTCCCGGGAGCATTGGACCCGGCTGGAGGAAGAGCTGCTGACCCGGCAGGTGAGGGCGCTTGGACCGGGGGGGGGTAGGGAGGGTAAGGCCCTTAAGGGGAGCTTGGCGGGCAGCCTCTCCCCGCCTTCTGCCCCCTGCAAGGCCTGCCGCTTGCCTCCCCCACCTCCAGAACCCCACAGCCTCTGGGCTTCCCTTGCAGCACCGGCTGGAGGCCGCTGTCCTGCGCCTGGGCCAGTTCCAGAGCCAGCTGGACTGGCTGCTGCAGTGGCTGCTGAGCACCGAGGAGCAGCTCCAGAACCCCCTCCCGCTCTCCCTGGACCTGCAGAGTTGGGAGATCGAGCTGGCCAAGCACCAGGTGGTCTGGCGCCCCCTTCCCTGGCAGAGGGTTGCTCTCTGGTGGGCAGTTGGCAAGACTGACGCCGTCTCTTGGCAGGTGCTGCAGAAGGACGTCCTGTCTCACTCAATGACGGTGCAGGCCGTGCAGGAGGCTGGCTGGCGTCTGCAGCCGCCCAGTGATGGCAGTGGGGCCCGTACGGAGGGCCTGCAGGGCAGCCTCCGGCAGCTGAGCCACCGGTGGAGCCAGGTCCTGGCCAAGACGGAGCACCGCCAGCTGGCCCTGGAGCACAAGCTGAGCCAGGTGAGGCCGAGCGGGAGGCCTTACGGCCAGGCGTTTCCAGGGCTGGAGGGCCAGCAGCCAGGAGGCACCTCTTGGGCCTGGGGACGGCTGGATGGCCTTTGCTCAAGGCCCGGGGGTGGGGGGTCTTCTGCAGCCGGGGTTTTTGTCCTCCACACCCTTTTCACTCTGCCCGCTGTCTCCGCCTGGTGCTCCCAAAGGTGCGGGAGGTTTCCCTGGAGGTAGCTGGGCTGGTGCAGTGGTTGGACCAGGTGGAGTTGCAGCTCTTCTCTTCCAAGCCCACCCGGGACCCCTCTGAAGCCACCAGGGACAAGCTGGCCGCACTCTTGGTGAGTTCCTCCCCAAGCAGCTCACTGCATGCCAGGGACACAGCGATAAGAGGCACCGCAATGCATGATGGGAGCCGTCCGGGGCCTCCACCACCACCCAAAAGGGTTGGAAAGCCCAGGGCGAGGGCTTGGGGGGCTCCTGGGTCGAGATGTCCCTCCGTGTGGGGCTGCCTCTGGGGCAGATGCAGGATCCCTGCCATGGAAGGCCTCTAGGCCGGGGCCAGGGGCTGGGGGGCTTTGATCCCAGGCCTGTGGGAGGAAGCTTCTCCCCTGGGCTAAAGCGGAACAAGCAAGCAGGCTGCACGGTGGGCAGGATCTGATCTCCTGCCGGTTCCCAAACGCTGCTCTTCCGCCTGGGCCGTGGCTGGGGAACCTCACCTGGGTGGGTCTGGTGGTTGGGCAGGAACTGTGCGAAGAGATGGAATCCAAGGGGCAAACGTACCAGCGAGTCCAAGAGAAGCTCCGGCCCCTGCTGGCCTCCTGCCACCCAAACGGGGCTTCTACGGCCGAGCGCAGCCTGAGGGCCTTGGAGCAGAAGTGGGCCAGCCTCACCAGCTGCCTGCAAGGGCAGAAGGTGGGTGGGCAGGAGGGGGGCTGCGGAGGGCGGGCCTCTCCTCCTGCATGGGGTCAGCCCACGGTGCTCTGTCCTTCTCCTAGGAGCAGCTCCTCCAAAGCCCGAATACGGCCGCCAGGTGCCATGCCACCCTCCAGAAGCTCCTTAAGTGGGTCAAGCAGACCGAGGAGGCCTTGGCAGCCCTGCCTCCTCCCAGCTACACCCTGGACACAGTCAGCAAACAGAGGTGGCAGCAGCAGGTCAGCCACAGGCGGCTGGCAAAGGAAGGGGAGCCCCCTGGGTGGCGTGGGTGCCCTTGGCATCATTTGGGAAGAAAGCTCTGCCTGCCATTCCCACTTGGCCCAGGGCAGACTGGCCGGGTCGCAAGGGTGGCTGAGCCCTCTTTGTGGGGCCCCGTCAAGTGCCCCTCTCCGGTCTTCCGCTGAGAGGCTGGGTGGCATGGGCCCTGGGAGGAGGAGAGCTGGTCCTGGCATCCTCTGCCTGGTTTGTCCCTGCAGGCTTTGGCACAGGAGGTGGAAGCCCAGAGCAAGAAGCTGGCAGGGTTGGCGGTGGGGGCTGCCTGCCTGACCCAGGACAACGGAGGTCCTCGCAGCCTGGTGGGCAGTGCCAAGGAGCGGCTGGCCAAGGTCCCGCAGCAAGTGACCGAGAGGGGGGAGGTGCTGGAAGAGGCCCACCAGCAGGCCAAGCAGGTATCTCTCTCTCTCACACACACACACACCCAAGGGCAATGGGAGATGGGGCAGGGCAGGCGTGCCCAGGGAGGTTTAGTGCAGTGCTGCTCTGGCCTTACACTTCCGAGAGTCCTGGCAGCTGCTCCTCAAATGGATGGATGGGGCGGAATCAGCCTGCCCAGCCCCCGCGGGTGCCCCCCTGTGAAGCCAGAGGACCTCAAGGCCCTTCTGGGACAGCACAAGGTGAGCCGGGGGGGAACCCACTGCGTCATGCCCACTGCGTCTGTGGAAGCTTCTCCCTTCTCCTGCACTATATCCTGAGTCCGGGGGTGTTGCTCTGTCCCGGGATGTCAGCAGCTGAATTTGGAGGACCCCCTTGGAACTCCCCATCAAGGAGACAGCTTCCCTCGCAGATGGGTGAGGGGGGAGGAAAAGCCGTTTCTCCAACTGTCCCTGCAGGGATTCCAGAGGCGCCTGCGGGCCAAGCGTCCCATCTTTGAGGCCGCCCTGCAGCAGGGGGTCTCCTACGCGGCAGGGCCCTCCTCCCTGCTGACGGCCAGGAGCTGGACGCGATGCAGAGGGAGCTGAAGGAGCGCTGGGGGGCCCTGTGGAGTTGGGCGGCTGAGAGGTAGGGGACAGAGAGGGCCCTGGGGGGGCTGCTTGCCTGTCCTCTGCAGGCTCTGGGCCCCGCCGGGTCTGCACTGACTGCCCAAGCCGCTCTTGCCCTCCAGGGAAGCCAGATCTGGCCTTGCGGGTGTGTGTGTGTGTGTGTGTGTGAAGGAGGTTCTCGGGGTTGGAGCCCCACTTCCTTGTGGCCTCACTGCAGTGCTACTGAGAGGAGGATGCCAAGTGCAGCCGGGAGGTGCCCACCATTGGCCCGGCCGCTTGGGGCAGAGGGAAGAGGGTTGGCTGAGGAGCCAGGGTGGGCCTGGGCCTCTCTGGAGTGATGCTGGGAGACTGAGTGACCTGCTCCCTGGGGCCGGTGGTCCATCCCCGATGCCTCCCACCCTCACCCAATCTTGCAAGCAAGGACCAGGGAGGGTAATTGATGGGGTCACTCATGGGACCATCTGGGCTTCAAGTGTCTCTGGACCCACATCCACGCCCCGTGGAACAGTTGCTCAGAAGGGCCCGGACTTCCCGCTCCCGCCTGGATTCGGCTGCTGCTGAATTGGGCGCAGGCCGGCAGGCGCTCGCCCTGAGTGGCGGCTGCTGCAAGGAGCTTCCACTCGGGGTGGGCCTGGCACTTCACCCTAGAGAAGGGGGCACAGAGGCCTCGTCAACCCCTCACTGCTGCCAACCCTTTTCAGGCAACAGAAGCTGGAGGAGCTCCTGCTGTCCTCTGGCTGCTTCAGCGATGCCCTTCAGAGCCTCCTGGACTGGCTCTGTTGGGTCGAGCCCCAGCTGGCCGAGGAGACCCCTGTGGCTGGGGACAGAGACCTGGTGGGCACGCTGATGGAGCAGCACAAGGTGGGGGAGAGCGCCACTGCCTGAGCCAGGAGGCGGGGCCAGGAGGAGCTGTTGGCAACGCCACTGGTGGAGGGTCCGGGTGAGGTGGGCTTGGCGTGCCCACAGAAGCCCCTGGTGGAGAGGAAGGGGCGGGACGGCTGCACTGCCTGGGTGCCCAGCAGTGAGGCCTCCTCTCGGCCCCAGCAGGCCTTCCAGGCAGAGCTGGGCCAGCGGGCGGTGTCTGTCAGGACGCTGAGGTGCTCTGCACAGGAGTTGGCACAAGGTGGGAGCAGCGTGGACACCCGGTGGCTGCAGACCCAGATGGAGGAGCTAGAAGAGCGCTGGGAACTCATCGGCCGGCTCTCCGTCTCCCAGCAGAACCGGCTGGAGGGGGCCCTGAGGCAGGCATGTGGACAGGCCAGAGGGCAGCGGTGGGAGGAGGACAGGACCTGCGCTGGGACACGGGACGGGCAGGAGGCTCGCCTGGGTCCCCTCCTGAAGTTTCTGGGTGCCAAGAGGACCCACATTCTGCCCCCCAGAATGGCAGCCCCGTGATGCAGGCGTCCTTCTCTCCTGCAGGCAGAGGAGTTCCACCGCCTGCTGTGCACCTTCCTGAGCCGCCTGTCTGGCCTGGAGAAGTCGGTCCTGGATGGGGCACCCCTGGAGGAGGAGGAGGAGGCCCTGGCCGAGGGCCAGAGCCAGCTCGAGGTCAGGGGGTGGGTGGGGAGACCCTGGTGCTCTCCTCTCGCAGACTCTCATGCCAGAGCCTTCCGTGGAGTGGGGGGCTGGCCCCACGGGGGTGCTGATGGCTTTGCCCACTGCCAACAGGAGCTGCAGCAGAGGGTGCAATGCCAGCAGCTGGAGCTGGACTGCATCAGCTCTCTGGGCGAGGAGATCCTGAGCGCCTGCCACCCTGATGCAGTGGGCACCGTCCACTCCTGGGTCGACCTTGCCAAGAGCCGCTTCCAGCAGGTGAGCAGAGGGGAGGGTGTGTGTGGACACTCTGGGCTTTGTGTGGGCGGCCTCCAGTGGGGCCACTGGGTCAGTGGGGTGGGGAGGAAGGGCTTCTCTTCCCTCACCATCTGTGCCCCTCTCCTCCCCAACGTTGCCCTCTTCCTCCTCCTCCCACAGCTCTGCAGCCGGGTCCAGCGGCAGGAGCAGCGGCTGCAGGCCCAGGCGGCCTCCCTGGCTGTGGACGGGAAGGTGCTGGAGAGGCTCAGCGACTGGATCACAGCTGCCGAAGAGGCCTTGAGCCTGCGGGATCAGGAGCCCCTCCCGGAGGATGCCAGGCAGCTGGAGGAGCTCCATTGTCAGCACATGGTAAGATGACCAGGCTGCCCCCTTTCCCTTCGTGCCAGCCCCAGCCAGTCGTAGCCTCCAGTGGGAGCTGGGGCTCCAGCCCCCTGCCTCTCCTGCCTCTTAGCAGGGGGTTGGC
The DNA here is from genome assembly GCF_049901735.1 of Notechis scutatus. Lineage (NCBI taxonomy): Eukaryota > Metazoa > Chordata > Lepidosauria > Squamata > Elapidae > Notechis > Notechis scutatus. The sequence continues at coordinate 210,787,164 of NC_142011.1, forward strand.
TGAGGCGTGAGTGACCCCTGCTTGTCCCTGGCCCTCTGACCCTCTGCAGCGGCCACCCCCTTCGCTCCTTGCTGGGCAGTGCCCTGTGCCACGCAGTCGAGGGAGCCCCTGGCGACCAGATTGCTGCAGCCCTGGTGGCGCATTTCAGCCAAGGTGGAAGGCCCTGGGAGTGTGCCCCAGGGCCTGTGGGTGCCTGCATGGGGGGTGGCCTTGAACAGGGGTCTTGGCCCTGCAGCAACGGCCGCTGGTTGCCGAGCTCTGAGTGGCTGAAGGGGACCCCCTCCCCCCCCCCAGGTCTTCATGCAGGAGTTGAGCCGCAAACAGGCCGAGGTGGAGAAGGCGGCCAAGAACGGCAGGCAGGAAAGGGCGGCACCACTGGGGGCGACGGCTTCTTCCTGCCAGTGGTCTTCTGGTCAGTGCCACCAATCCCTGGTTCACCCGCAGCCCTTGCTCTGAGCTGGAAGTGGGGCATTCAGGGCGACTGGCCACAGCGTCATCCTGAGCCACTTTGCAAGTCCCACCTGGAGGCTCAGGAAAAGAGGGGGGGGGCTGGAGGCTTCCTGTTGACACCTCGTTATTTGGGCAATTAAGCTGCCAAAACCCTCCAAAAACCTCCTCGGCCTAAGAGGGTGAAGACTTTAGAGTTTTATCAAATGGTAGAATTAAAGATAAACCGAATACAACCCAAAAGGTGGGGCCAGGCCAGCCCTGTGCTCACAGCTCCCCTTACATCTGCAGCCCTCCCCGGTCGGGATGCCCTAATCAGGCCCCTGGGGGGCAATGCTCTGGTTCCTCACGTGTGGCAGCCAGCTGTTGAATAGCGCCAGGTTTTAGGTGGGACCCTCCCTCGCCCCCTTGCAGGATGGCATGGCACCAGCAGAGCTTTGTCCCAGCCCCCCCTCGTGCCCCTGGAAGACCTGGAGCCCCAGAACCCACTCCTAGCCCAACTGGTGCACCGCTGGCAGTGCCTCTGGCTGGCAGCTCAGGACCGGCAGCATCGGCTCCAGCGTTCCCAGCAACGCCATCAGGAGGTGAGGAGGGCCAAGTGCAGGGGGCGAAGAGCGGCCCTGGAGTGGTGGGGCAGCTGCAGGGAGGGACAGTCCCCGTGTGCGTCCCCTGGCAGCCCTGAGAGGCCAGGGTGCCACCATCGCAGATGCCTGGCAGGAGGCCTGGGCTGCCTTTGGCTACCTCCAGTGGGACAGTGCCAGTCCCCTCCTGGGACAGCTCCCTCTGCTCTCTGCCTGCCAGGAGGATGAGGAGCAAGGGAGGGCGTGGGCTTCTTGCCTTGCTTGTGGCCTTTCCTCGGGTGCCCTCGTGGGGTCCTGGCGCCTGGCCCCCGAGGCTGCGGGTGTGCCCTCTCTGTTTCACCCACAGCTGGAGGAAAGGGCCAGCTTCGACTTTGCTGCCTGGCGCAAGCGGTACCTGCAGTGGATCGGGCGCAGGAAGTCCCGGGTCCTGGACATCTTTCACAGCATTGACCGGGGCCAAGATGGGCGCCTCACCCAGCAGGAGTTTATTGGGCGTGTCCTGGCCTCCAGTGAGTGCTGCTCCGGGGCTGCCTTCCTGCAGGGTGCCACAGATGTGAGCTGGGACAGGCCAAGAGGCTCAGGTTTCCTGCCCGAGCCCCTTGCAAGGGCCACCCCCTGCCTCTGCCTCTGCTGGGGATGCAGGGTGGTGGGGTGGTCTCCTCCACTCCTTTCTTTCCTCTCCAGAATTCCCCACCAGCCTGCCGGAGATGAAAGCAGTGGCCAAAATCTTTGACGTGAACAGGGATGGTTTCGTTGATTATTATGAATTTATCCGCGCTCTGCACCCCAGCCGGGACGTCCTGCAAAGGGCAGCCAATGTGGATCACATCCAAGAGGAGGTAGGGGAACCAGGGTGCCCCCAACACACACACGCACACACACACACACTTGTGCAGTTTGACCCCCAAGCTGCCGGTTCAGAGTCTCCCCAGTTCTGTCCCAAGGAGGCTGCAGTCACAGATCTCTGCACGGGAACTGGAGCTCTTCAGCCCCCCTGGGGGAGTCTGGGGCCAACCCCTTTGGAGAGGCAGCTGAGCGCCAGGGGAGAAGCAGGAGGGAAGGGGGGGTGCCCAGGAACGAGGACTAATGGCGGGAGGGATGCAGGGAGGTCCCAGGTGGAAAGGGCCTCTGGGCCTGGGGTTTCCATCGCCCAAGGGGGTGCAGCCATAAAGCCAGAGCTCACGCTTCTTCACGAGGGCACTTCTGGCACGGCTGTGGCTGGGGAACCTTCAGACGGTCGCCTTTTGCTACTTCCTGCTGGCCTCCTGGCTGGATTCTCTCATTGGAGGCCAGCAGTTCAGTGGCCACCAGGTGCCCCACTGGGAGGCTCTTGAGGGCCGCTCAGCAGCAGCAGCAGCAGCAGCAGCAGCAGCAGCAGCACCTGCTCAGCACTGGCTGAATTCCAGCGGTTGCTGAGGGAGAGCAGGCAAGGCCTCCAGGCTTGTGGCAATTGAATTTCCCTGGAGCGGAAAGAGAGGCTGGCAGCCTGGGCTGGAGTCTAGGCCCCAGCCAACGCATGCATGTGTAGGAGAAATTGGGGGCGCTCCTTCCCCCGGCCTCTCTTTTGTGACCCAGGTGAAGCGACAAGTGGCCGAGTGCAACTGTGTGAAGTGTTTCCAAGTGGAGCAAATTGGCGCCACCCGTTACAGAGTGAGCCTGTGGCCCCCGCCCCCTATCCCCTCTGCACCCGGTGTCTCTTGGCCCTTCCTGCTTAGCCAGGGACCTACTTCGGCTTCCAGGACCAGAGTGCTCTACGCTGGCAGGGGAGCCCGGGTGGCCAAGGGGCAGAAGAGGGCCTGGCCTACCCTGCCCGGGCCTCTCCCGGCGCTCATTTCTCACACCAGCTCTGCCCTCGGGGCCCATGAGTGGGGCAGCCATGCCACGGGGCTCTGCCTCTGCCTTGAGGATGGTGGGACTGAGAGGGAGCCTTCTCCCCATACGGGAACCCCAAGAATGGCCTCTGTCAAATGCCCCCCTCCTGCTGCTTGTCCAGTTTGGGGAGTGCCAGCAGCTGCGCGTGGTCCGAATTCTGCGAAGTACCCTGATGGTGCGAGTCGGAGGTGGCTGGACGGCTCTGGATGAGTTCCTGGTGAAGAACGACCCCTGCAGAGGTGAGAGGCCGGGCAGGGGCCAGAACCCCAGAGGCAGGCCAAGCAGGGGGGGTACCCGACTGCCTCCCCACCTCGGTGGCCTTCTCTCCTGCAGTCAAGGGAAGGACCAACCTGAAGATCAATGAAAGATACCTCTCCCCGGGGCCTCTGGGGCGGAAGGGGACAGGCAGCCAATCTGCCCCCGCCTCCAAGATGCTCTCCCCCAGCTGCTCCACCTCCAGCCTCTGCCTGTACAGCAGCGCCTCTGCGCCCAGCAGCCCCGTCCCGAGGAAGGTGAGCCGGTTGGGGGAAGAGCAGGTGGGCAGAGTCCTGGTTCAGCACATGGGCCCCAAGCGGCTCTGGCCACCCTGCATCTGGCCTCTCCTTCCAGGCTGTGTTGCGCCGGACACACTCAGGGGATCGGTGCCTCCCCTCCTGCCATCCTGCTGGGGCGGCTGGGGTGGCCTTTGCCGCTGGAGCAGCTGGGCCTGGCGCTGAGCCCCCAGGTGAGAGAGAGGGTGGGACCGGGCTCTGTGGCCAGAGGGGCTGCAGGCATCCCAGCGGAGAGGCAGGCCAGCCCTTGCACCGTCTGTGGCACTGGCAGCCTGGCAGCCTGCTCGGGCGGGCTGCTCGACCATGGTTGCCCCCTGAAGGCCTGGGCCTGTTTTGTGGGATGTTCTCTCTGCTTCTGCCAAGGTCACCCCAGAAGAGAAGCTGTTCCCAGGGATGTCCCTGCACCCTGACCGCTGGAGCACCCCGCGAGCAGCAGCGGAGAGACCCTGGGAGGCTAAGCAGGCTGCCCCACCTTTTCCCCATGAGCATCCCGCTCCCTGCCCCCCACAGCCACCCTCCGCAGCCCTCCCTAGCAACGCGGCTGAGCTTCTCTTGGAGCAGGACCACCCTTCAGGGGGGCACCTTTGGTGCTCCCACCAGCCAGCGGCTCAGGTGTAGCTCTGGTGCACCTGGGACAGTTTTTGGAATGAGTGGCCTCTTGCCCTGGCTGAGCACCCTCCCTCTGCAGGCAGCAGCCAGGGAGAATCCTGGGCCTGACGCAGCACCAGGACCAATAAAGACCAGGCTGCCTACAACCCTCACTGCCTCTGTGTGTGTGCATGTGTGCAGGGAGCCCAGGGACGCTGCTGCGTTAACAGAGGCAGCCAGCGGCCACACTCGGCTGCCCTCCTCAGACTGCTCAGGGGGGCCTCCTGGGCTCAGCCTTCTCTGCGGCTGGCTGGGGTGGTCACTGTTTCCGCTCCCCCAATGAATTCCTCCAGGTGACGTAGGGAGGGCATGGGGTGTGCAGCAAACGGGCTTCAGGCCACTGGAAGCGGAAATTCAGGCAGGGAAATGGGAGGGGGAAGCGTGGAGGGAAGCCAGGGAGCTCCTGGCAGAAGATGGGCCGGCCCTCAGCCCCGCCTTTCTCAGGAAGCCCAAGGGGGGCTCACTCCCAGGGGAGATGGGGGAGCCTCTGGCCAAGGGGAGCCCCTCCCTTCTAAAGGAGTCCGGCTGGGGAACCTCTGGGCAGAGGTGTGGGAGGGGGCCCAGGAGAGCGGTGCTGGGAGGGAGAAACCCTTTCAGCCCCTTCCTCCATGCTCTGGACAGGGGGGGGGGGGGGGGAGGCAGCGGCAGAGAACTGGCTGGAAGACCGCTCGGCCGTTGAGGGCCCTGGAAACTTAGGGGTGAGCCAAGAGGAGGTCCAGCCTGCAGGGCAAAACCCAAAATGCTGGGTGGGCAGGAGAGCCAGGAGGTTGGCTGTCAAGCCAGTGTAGCCCCCCCTCCCCCCGCATCAGAGCGGTCCATTGGGAGAGGGGGCTGCCCGCCTGGCCTGGAGAGAGGACAGCAGCCGCCCCAGGGCGATGGGCAGGGCAGGAGAAGGCGCCTCATCAGCTCCTGGGCTCCCTGGAGGTGGGCACTGCCTTGGCAGGGACGTCCTGGTGTCCAGAGCCTCGAGGGCATTCCTCGGAGTCCGTGTCGATGTGTCACTGCCCTTTCTGAGTCCGGGGCCAGAACTTGGCCGGGGGTGTGTGTGTGGAGTCTGACCAGGTGGATTGGAGGGTCCAGTCCCTCCCTGTGAGCGGCAGGCTTTGCTGCTGCAGGAGGGAACGGAGCCCAGGATTGTCTTCGCCTGTTCAGCAGCTGCTGCTGCGTCCCATGGCCGGCGGGACGAGGCACTTGGCCGGGAGGGCTGGAAGGCCGATCCCAGGCAAGGCGTTGGAAGCAGAGGCCCTTGCAAGCCCAGCCTTTGGGCCTCTTGGCAAGGCAGGGCGGGGGGGTCAAATGGGTATGTTGGACTTCAGGAAAGGTTTAAATCGCTTTCAGTTCCACTGTAAACACCACAGCTGCCCGGCTCAAGGCAGAATGGATTTCAGTCAGCAGGCTTTGGGGGCGGGGGGGCGGGGTTGCAGAAAGGGGTCTTGCTTGGAAAGGATCTTATGGGCTGCAGGCTCCCCATCCTCGTTTGCTTGCTAAAGGGAGGTCGGGAGCCTGGAGGAGCAACGGCCGACATGTTTGGAGCCCGGCCTTTGGTGGCAGAACCTCAGCTGGTTTCGTCTGAGTTTGTCGGTCTCTAGGTTGCCATGGAGAAGGCGGCTGCAACCACCCTCCAAGGGCTAAGCAGGGGGTCAGCGCTTGGATGGGACACTGCCAGGAATCCGCAGAGCCCAGGCCAGACTGGGCCACCCCCTGACCGGGGCAGTGCAGGGCCACTTCAGAGGAAAAACTCCCCCACCCCAAAAGACAGAGGGCCCCTGGGCAGAGGTCTTGCAGTTCAACCTCACCTCAGTTTACATGCATTGCATCCCCTTTTCTGCTTATCTTGCTGGGAGCAAAGGGAGGGGCTGATTCAGGGAGGGGCTGGCTTTCCATTGCTCAGACTTTGCAATATATGCCCCAGCTGGCGTCTTTCCCTGGGAAGCGCAGAGGGCAGCAGTTGGAGGAGTTCCTAACTCTGGCATGGCCTGGCGCCTCTGCCAGCACTTTGTCATGTGCCATTCATCTGCCGTCACTTGGGGCCTCCAGCTTCTTCTCCTGGGCACCCTAAATGGGGCTCAGTTGATGCCCGATAACCTCCACTGATTGAGGGGCCTCTTTTATTGGCCAAGAACATCACCCGGACAGATCCTGGCAGGGAGATTTTGTAATTTTCAATCACAAACCCTCGGCTTCCCCTCGTCCACCCAGAGCTATCCACTCATTGTCCCCAAGACCTGGTCGAGTTGCTGCTGCTGCTGGGTGGGGTGGGCTGGGGTTGAGCACTCCACTGGTGCTGCCGCAGAGCTCCTCTGCCTTCTGGCCTCTTGGGGCCCCAGCTGACCCCTCCCCCCTTTGCTGGCCCTTCCTTCGTGCTGCTCCTCTGGGCTTTGCCAAGGCTTTTCCCGCAAACTCCATTCACGTGGTGGGGGCAGCCTTGCCAAGGCGGACTCTTCTCTTCCAGGGTGCTGACTGTGCAGGATGGAGGGGGGCGACTGGCACCCTAGAAGAGGGAGAAGCGACTCGGGATGCCCAGCTTGCAGCGGTCTGCTCTGGCCCCAATCCTCTTCCTCAGCTCCTCTGCACGCCCAGCCCCCTTCCAGACTGCCCCCCTGGGCTTCCTGCAGCTGTCCTGAAGGGTCAACCGAGCCCAGCTCTTCCCGACAGCTGGAAAGGCCCACGGAAGGATCGAGCCCAGAGGAGTGGTAGCAGGAGGCTGAAGCAGCCGAGCCGTTGGCCAACTTCCACGCTTGCAGGCAGCGCACCCATGGTCTGGCCTCTGTCCCAAGAGAGCCTGCTCTGGGCTGGCTGCCAGCTACCTGGGAGGGGGGAGGGGTCCCTGGGGCCAAAGACGGCAGCGGAGGTGTCTGGGAGGAGGGCGGGCGCCTGCAGCAGGTGGAGGGCCTGGGGCAGTGTGAGGGCAGGTGGGGCAGTGGGTGCCTTTGCCCGCTGCTGCAAGCGGACTTCCGAAGGGTTAGAGCTCTGGAAGGGTTGGGCTTTGGGGCCTGGGCAGAGAGCCGAAGGGGCTCCTGCGTGGCCTGGCCTGCTTCAGAGCCCCTCCCACCTCAGCCTGGAGACGCCTGAGCTTTAAATAAGCCCCGCTTTGGGGAGTTGGTCTGTCCAGGGGGGAAAGGGGCCAAAACTCCTCATAGCCCTCCAGCCATTGGAAGCAGGAGGCTGGCCAGTACACACCCCGCACACCCCCCTGTCCCCTGTGCCAGGAATGGGAGCAGGCCTTTGGCTGGGGCAGTTAGCCTGGAACCTTCCTCCGCAGCCCCCCTCCCACTGCTCCCCTCTCAAGCTGATGCTGCCGCTGACCCCATTGCATCAGAAGGGGGGGGCGGGTGTGTGTGAACTCTTGATCTGCAGCCCATGGCTCAAAGTTGGGATGCAGAGGAGCCCAGCCTCCCCACTTCTCCTGCCTGGACGGCCAAAGGGAAGGGTTTCCCAGGACTTTGGAGGTCATCTAGCCCAACTCGTGCCCAGTTTAGGAGTGTCCGACAGCCTCTCTTCAGGCACCTCCAGCAAACTTGTCAGCATTAAAACATTCTGGGTGACACCTGGAGTCTATTTCCTCTCTGCTTAAACCTGTCGGTTCTTGTCTTGTCTCCTGGGACAATCCCGCCCACCTCCTCTGTGCCACTCTGCAGGGCCTAGGAGTCTCGATCAGGGCCCCCTGCCTGTGTTCTCCTTTCCTCCAGGTTACCCAACCCATCATCCCCAGCCGTTCCTCACAGTCTTTATTGGGCGGGGGGGGGGCTGTAAGCTCCTGAGTTGTGCTGCCCAGAATAGAGAATGGAGCGCAGTGATGACTTGACTTCTGTGGGTGCCGCCAGCAGGGATCACCCTGCTGGATCAGGTGACGCATCAAGACAGCCCCGTTTCATTATTACCAGTTTCCCTCTGCCCTTCAGTGCAGAAGTCCTCACTTCCCGACAGCCTTGTTTAGGGATCATTTGGAGTCATGCGGCCATTATTTGCCTGCTTGCCAGCCGGCTTCTTGCCAGCAGAGTTAAGGAGAAGGTGGAAGCAAGAAGGCCCAGGCCTCTTTGAAGGGTCAAATGGGAAGACACATTGTGAGCCTGTCGGGTTATTTCCTACTTAGTGACCACAGCGGTGACCCATGGAGTTGATGGTCCAAGTTTTGGTTGCCAAGCAAGTTCCCTGGAGAGGCTTCCACTGTGGAATCCTGCCTCTGAGTTTTCCTGCCCAAAATAGCACCTTGTGCCTGTTGGGCTTATAAGGCTGCGCGATGCCAACTTTCTGACTCTGCCTGGAGGACCTCGATCCAAACTGCCTCCTGCAAACTCGAACGGATCGCGGCCAGTACAAGAAAGTGGAGCCAGGCCCGCTTGGCCTCCCCCCCGCCCTTCTCTCCCGGCCTCCTCTGAGGGATTTCGCCAGCACCGAGGCAGGAAGGAGTCCAGGGAAATCCCCCCACCCACTTCCCCCAGCTCGACCCCAACCGTGGAGGGACGCTCCCCGTGCCGTGCGTCGGGTTGCTCGGCCGGCGGCTCAGGGCCTTCCCGGCTGCTCCTTGGGGAGGTGGCTCTGGGGCAGAGGGGAGAGCGCTGCAAGGGGAGCCGGAGCCGCCGCCGCCGCCGCCGGAGCGACTCCCAGCCTGTCGAACCAGCGCGGCCTCTATGCACGGGCCGCACCCTCGCCTGGAGCCCCGGCTGCGCCTCCCCTGTTCTCACGGCCAGGTGCGATTCTGCGGTGCCGAGCCGGCTCCCTGGAGGCTTCCCCGGGGCCCTCGGCTGCAGCGCCTGGGAGGAGGGCAGCCGGCGGACCTGCTCCACCCTCCCGAGCTTCAGCGGCGGGGCTCGAAGGGGCGGCCAGAGGCGGGGAAGAGGCTGCTCCGGAGGGAAGCCGGACTCGGCTGCCAAAGCCGGATGCGGCGTTGCGCGGGCGGGGGCGAGAACAAAACCGTGCTGGCCCAGGGACTCCCGAGGAAGGCGGGCCAGACATGCCTGCTGCAACATTCCTTCCCGCAACCACTCCTCATTCCTTCGGCGGCGTGCGCCGGCTCTGGAGAGCCCACTCGGAGGCAGGAGCACAGCCGGTTTGGCTGGCACGCAAGGCCCGGGGGAGGGAAAGCCAACGCGCCCCCGCCACCCGCCCCCGCCGTCCGGGCAGCCAACTCCTGTCTGGGATGGGAGCCGGGCAGCACCGGGCCAGGAGGATCTGGAAGGAGAATCCTTTCTGCCCTTGCCCCCCAGCTCTTTGGAACCTCTGGTGCCCCCAGCCTTTGACTCTTTCCGGAAGGGCCTTAGCCTGGTTCTGCTGGTTGGCCTGGGGTCATGGGGGGGGGGGGGGCTCTCTCTGGCAGAGGATGCTGGTAGACTTTGAGGGAAGATGCTGCCTGCATACCAATCTTGCCTTTCCTTCCTTGTCTTTGTACGCAAGGTTTTAATATTAATATTTTTAATTGTAGGCCACCCAGAGTTGCATTGCAGACTAAGGCAGGTGGCAAATACTTTGAAGAAGTGAGTAAGTGCAATTGCACATGCCACACTGACTGACACCTCTCTTCGCATGAGGCCAGATGTCCGGCATCCTTCTCAAGGGGCCAGACCGGCTGCATGTCTCGTGTCCTGGAAGGGCAAAGCGACAGGGAAGGTCCCCCTGAGACATCCACAAGTGCTGGCCTCCCGGGGCATTGGGTGTTGGGGCAGCCTTCTCTCCTGTGGATTGCCCGGGGCCTTCCTGCTGGGGCCCCTACCTGGCCCTGGGACCACCCAGGCCTCTCTGCCTACCAGCTGCAGGGCCTGAAGGCCGCCCAGGGGAGGATCCCTGCTTCTGCAAAGGCTGCATGGTTTCAGAAAGCCACAACCCCCCACCCCCACCCCCCACCCCGATCCGTGCTAAGAGGAAGAATCACCGGGGAGGCGGGGAAGGTTAGCAGTGAAATTAGCAGGCCAGGACCGTCCTCTGTGCAGGGATGGATGCAGGGAATCTCTGCTCTGCCGCAGGGGCCGGGAGGTTGGCATTATCCTTGCCTTTATTGTCAGAGTACAACATGTGTGCAATGAGATTGGCTGAGCCTCCCTTCATGCACTTTGTGCATGGGGTCCCACCTGCAAGAGCTGATCGGTGGTGGGTAAGTCGCTACAAGGCTGGATGTGGCAACATAAGTGGGCGCAAAGGTCAGCCCTTCGATTGGCCCAAGAAAAGCCCAGCCGTTGCTTTCCCCAGCATTGTCTGAAGGCCACGAGGGGGGCTTGGCCAGGTTCAGCTGGGACCAGGAAGGGCTCCCTTCCTCCGCTGTTGCCTGCTCTGCCCAGCCCCACTCTGGATTTTCAGCTTCCCAGAGAGCCAGCTGTCCATCCTGCCCAGGGCCAGCCTGGCCCTCTCTGGGGCTTACACCTCACACAAACCAAGCCAGGAGAGCCGCCGGGTCCACAGTCCAGGCTGACTCAGCGGAAAAGCACTTCCCTTCCCGGCTTGGCCTCCCCAGATACCCCCAGCATTCAAAGACAGAGCCTTCTTTCCAGAGAACCCTTTGGATTCAGGAGTTAGGTGGGATCTTAAGAGGCCAGCTAGTCCGACCTCTGCCCAGTGCAGGAATCCATGAAACCATCCCAGAGAGGGACCCCCCCCATCTTGAAACCCTCCTGCAAGGGGCAACCCAGCCCATTCTAGGCAGGCAGCTCCCTCCCTTCCCAGCTCTGAGTGGAGGGACAGCGCGGGCCGAATCAGCCTGGGTGGCTCTTCTGCGCTTGGGACCCAACAGCCTCAGCCAAGGGCAGATCTTCCCTGGCCCAGCCACCAAGAGGCCCACTGGGGCCCGGCTCTTCCCCCCTGCCCTCCCCTGCTCCACCGCTTCTCTCTGCATTCCTTCCTTTCCAAGCGCTCCTTATTCTCCTTGTTCCCCAAACTCCTCGGTGACCTGCCGGCCTTCGTGCTGGAGGTGGGCTCTAGCCAAAGCCGAGCAGAAGCGATTGAGCTCCTCGCCAGAGCCGCGTTTTTCTAAAGCAGACCCCCCTCCAGGCTGACTTGCCCCTTCTGCACCCCAGGCTTTGCTCAGGTCCAGCTGGGGGTCTCCAGTCTCCCTGGACCACCCTTTGGGTCTGATTCTTCCTTCCCAGATCCAGGATCTGACGCATCTGCTGGATTTGCTCCAACATGTAACTCAGATAAAATAATTTTGACCCGTGATTTTGGTCCACTAGGGTCAGCCAATCTTCTTTCTTGGTCAACTGGTCAATTTGAAATCCTCCCCTTTTCTTCCATTGACTAGGCTACTCATACAGATATGTTAACCCCAACCTCAATATTTTATTCCAAACCCGCTGCAAAACTGTTGATGAATAAGCTTTCCACGCAACAACTGTTTAACCCATTCCAGGTGCCCCAGACCAACGTACCCCCAACGTCCTTGTGCCTGTCTCATCCAGCAGAGCAGCGCAAAAGCTGACCGACTCAATTCAAGGTCCACCCCACCCTCAGCATCCCCTCATCACCCCCGAGGCAAGAAGGGAACCTGGTTAAGTGGCCTGGCTCTTGAGGGACCCACCTGGGCTCCTAGGGAGGTCCCCCTCCGCCTTTCCTGAGGCTCTCTGCTGCTCGACCCCGCCCCTCCTCCTTGCATGCCCTCCCAGGACAGACCCAAACTCCCTGGCCTGCTGGGCTCCTGGGCTGCCTCTTCCCTTTGGACCCTTTGCTCCAGGGCAGCCTCCCCCACCCAGCCAGAGGCCCCCTTGAGATCATCTCTGCCCTTTTACCGTCTTGACTTAAAGCTTCAAGGGACCCCCTTTGAATGCCCACAGTCCCCCCAGTGGGGGAAACGGAGCAGCTGGCGAAGAGAAAGGATTCGCTTCCATAAGGAGGGAAAGGCCCACAAGTTCCTCCAAGCTGCCCTCCAGCCCGCTTTGCCCACCAGGATGTGCCACGACTCCTGTGGACCAAGGGGGAGCAGGTGGGAGGCAGCGGGGATCAGGCCATTTGGGGGAGAGGGGAGTTCTCCGGCCTCAGCTCCAGGGGAAGGCAGGGATGCTGCTGGGCCCCTGGGACTGCTTTGGGCCAATTGAACAGGGGCCCTTTGGGACACACCCACGCATAGGGTGGAGGGGAAGAGCTGTCTCCTGGAAGTCTTTGAATCCTCCCCCCCATCAGTACCAAGCCCCTGCGTAGGAGGGTTTGCACACCCTGGGCAGGTACCTGTCAGAGCCGCTGTCCCCCGTCCCCCCTCCCCGCAGCCAGGGATGGGCCGGTGTGTCATGGGGGGGAGAAGTGAGGGGGCGGGGACAAGAGAGGGAGGAGAAAAAGCAGCTTCTCTCGGGACACTTTGCTGGAGCGGCGGCGGCGCAGCGACACACCTGCCTGGCTGAAGGTCTTCAGGTAAGCCGGGGCAGAGGGGAGGGAGGGAGGAGTGCTGGGCTTTGGCGCCCTTGGCAGAGGCGGCTGCTCCTCGCCCCGATCTGGCTCATGCCGGGGTCAGGCAAACCCACCTGGCTGGGAGCAGCTCCGGGTTGCCTTCGGCGCAGCCGCTCCGAGCGCTGGCAGAGGGCTGGGACTGGGCTGCAAGCAGTCCCGAAGGCCGGTCCCTTCCCTCCCATCTGGATACTTTCTTCCTGCCCGGTACAAGCTGGATCCAGGCCTCCGGTCTACTCGCGCCCAACTCCGCGCCCGGTCTCCGCCACCTCCACCCCGTCGCCGGGAAAGCTTCCCGCTCCACCTGAGCCTCGCCTCTTTGGGCAGGGCGAGATCTGTTTCTTGGCAGGCGTGATGGGGCTGGGGCTGGGGCGGGGTGGGGGAGGGTTGCAGAAAGCGGGGCTGATTTGGTGCAAGCCAAACAAGCTCAGTTCCCTTCGTCTTTCTTCTTCTTCTTCTTCTTCTTCCTGACCACCAGCCTGGCCTTCCTGGGACTTTTCACAGTTTCCCCGAGTCCTTAAGGATCGTGCCTAGGATTGGACGCAGCCCCCCAAGGTGCGAGGGGCCAAAACACATCCGTGGGTCAGTCACGTCTTGTAAACGGGGCTTCTGCAGTCTAAACTCGTTTGCAGCCGCGTCCCGCTGCTTGCTGCCTCGCTCTCCGCTCCCATCCGGAGGATGGTTTCTTCTGAATCAAAAGGGGTTTCTCGCCCAGCCCCCAAACGGGTTTGAGTTTTGTTCCGTAGACCCTGGTCTGCCCTCGATTTGATTTATTTTTGAATATTTTTTAGAATCATAGAATAACAGAGTTGGAAGGGATCTTGGAGGTCATCTAGTCCAACCCTCTGCTCGAGCAGATCTACCTAGGATTGAATTCACAGCCTCTCGATTCTGTGAGGCGAGAGCTCCACCTCTAGGCCACCGGAGCTGCGTAGCAAAATTTTGCTAGCTTCAGCCCCACTCCCCCCATCCGGATCCACCGCTATCTATTTTATTTATTTATTTATTTGATTTGTCAATTGCTTACAAGATAATAAGTATAAGTATATACATAGTTATGAATACATGAAGTGGGTACATATAAGAAAAATAAAAGAAACAACAGGACAGGGACGGTAGGCACGTTGGTACGCTTATGCACGTCTATCCAGGTGGTTTTGAGCGTTGTGTCTCTCTTCTAGAGTATTAGCCACCCCGTCTTGTCCTGCAATCTGCCGGTTCTCCTTACCGGTTTCCGCAGCCCTTAATCAAGTCCCGAAGACCGGCGGACACCGCCCTGAACCTCCAGCCTCCCCATTTGGCGCCCCTCTCCGACTGGATGAGGAAGCACCGCTGAGCACCGCCTGCCTCGGGTTGTGGAAGGAGCTGTGGTGGCTGGAATACCCACCGAGATTCATCCAGGCCACCATTTCCCTTTTCCGACCCCAGCCCCCCCCCCACCCACCCCCACCCCGTACAGCCTCCCGATGGCCCGTTAGGGAGGGCAGGCAGGCAGGCAGGCAAGGAGGAAAGGTTCGTCTGGCACAGGTAGTCCTTGACTTAAAACAGCACACTTAGTGACCTTCGAACTTAGTTCGAAAGTTCGAAGTTACAACGGCACTGAAAGAAGCGGAGCAGCGTGAGGGGCTGGGGAACCCGGTCCGGTCCTGGAGAGCCTTCGCGGCTCCCTCTCGGATACGCCGAGCGAGGGCGGGAGGGCGGTGTGGGGGGCCGGAGCATCTGCTGCCTTCGCGGCGGGGGTGGCCGACCAAGGAGACGGGCGGAGCGGACGCGCCCTCGCGCTTCTCCCAACAGGTCGCGCCGCTTCGGGCTCTAGGAAGAGCGCGCCGCTCCGCCCGCCCGCCCAGGCTCTTTCCCACGGGCGCTCGTCCCCGTCCGGCTCGCGGCTTTGGTGACCACCTAAGGGGAGGCGAGGTCTCCGCCGGCCTGGATGCCCGGTAGCGGGAGGGGGAGGCCGGAGCTGAAACCCCATTTTAGGGCCAAGTGGTCATGAAACCACGACGTGGTGCGGAGAGCTGAAAACCGGCGTTGCAGCACGGATGGGTTGCTCCGGCCCCAGACGAGCTCCGGCCTTTGGGCTCTCTTCAGACAACCGGCTGAATGTCAACCCTGCAGAGTTTCCAGGTGTTGCCAGAGAACCCCAGCGGTTTGCTTGGCTAGGCTTTCTGTTGTGTGAGCCCAGAAAAGTTGCCTGCCCGCCTTTGTTTCTAGAAGGACGGGGGCGGGGGGGGGCGGAGAGCCATGTGGGGAGAAACAGCAAGGGGACGGAGGGGGTGTTACTTGCCTTCAGCCCCCAACCAGGCTGGGAAACACTAGGAAGCAGCCCCAGTGTCCCCATCCGACTGCCCAGCCCTACCTCTCCCCACCTGGGCTGCACCTGCTTCTCCTGAATTTCTGGGGAGGGGTTGCCCTTTTCCAGGAGGACTTTGTGGGTGGGCAGCAGCCGGTCAGGTTGGCCCCAACAGGATAGGATGAAACCTAGGAAAAAGCCCTTGCTGATGCTGCCGCCCAGCAGGCAAGAGTCTCAGGAAGCTGGGGGGGAGGGGGGGAGGACAGCTCTAGGCAAGGTCGAAGCCCTTGGCAGCTGTGGGGCCCCAGTTGCTTTCCTCTGCTGGAGGAGCTGGGAAACAAGGAGGGGGCTCCGAGTGGCTTCCCAGTGCAGATCCCACCGGCTCTGCTCTGCCAGCAAAAGGGAAGAAGGAGGCACCATCCCTTCCAGGGACACCTCTGAGCACCCAGACTGGCATTCCCACCCCCCCAAAAAAAATCTTTTATTTTTAAACAACAAACATAAACAAACACAAACATAAAACAACAAATAAAACCATCTTTCCATTGTACAGTGTGTTGGTTGGTACGTATCTTCTGTGCAAAATATCAACAGTCTTTCCCTTCTACATTTAAATTATAATTCATATTATATGAACTATGTCTATTATATTATATTGTTTTTTATAAAGAATTTTTATTTTTAAACAAACATACACAAACAAAACATAAAACCATCTTCCAGTTACATACAGTGGGTCGGTTGGTTACAAGTCTTTTGTGCTTCATCTCCATAGTCCTCACTTATAATTTGTGTAAATTCTCATGTCCATCGTGTGGGTGTGGGTGGGTGTGTATTTATATGTATGGTATTCAGCTTTGTTCGGGTATTTCCCCACATCTTTATAGTTGTGCTTTTAAAGTTGTAGCGACGTTTCAGCAGAATCTCATCTGCCATCATCAGGCTTGTGTAATGGGTTAGGGTTAGGGTTTTGCCAAATCTGTCACAATCTTTTGTTTGAGTTTATAATAATTCAAAACTTCCGCCAATTCTTCCTTTCATTTTGCTAACATATTCTTTGTCAAAATCTTCATTTTATCTTTATTTTCAAACCTGCTACCTTTCCATATTCCTCTATCTTTTCTATCAATTTAGGTACTGTTTCTAATGGATCCTCTAAGATAAAAACCAGGTCATCTGCAAATGCTTATTCTTCTTTTTTAATTTTCATTCCTTTTATATCTTTTTCTTCTCTAATATTTCTATTTAGTACTTCTAATGTTAACACAAACAACAGAGGTGACAGCAGGCAGCCTTGTCTTGTCTCTTTCTTTATATCGATACAATCTGTCAATTCCCCATTTATGATGTATAGCTTCTATGGCATAAATAAATTTCTTACCAAAGCCCATCTGCTTCAACTATAATAACATAAATCACCAATTCACATTATCAAAGGCTTTCTGAGCATCTAAAAATATCAAAGCCATTTGTTTTTCAAGATGTGCCTCGTAATATTCCAAAGTGTCCAGGATTATTCTCATGTTGTCTTTGATTTGTCTCTTTGGCAGAAACCCATTTTGATCAGAATGAATAAAGTTATTCAAATATCTTTTAAGTCTTTCTGCCATTATTGAAGCAAAGATTTTATAGTCTGAATTTAGCAGGGAGCTAGGTCAATAGTTCTTAATTTGTTGTGGATCAGCATCCTCCTTTGGCACAAGTGTAATATATGCTTCTCACCACGATTTAGGGGTCCTCATTTTTAGCATAATTTCATTCATAACTTCTAGCAATGGAAGATTCAATGATTCCTGTAGTGTCTTATAAAATTCCGCTGGCAATCCATCCAGGCCTGGTGCCTTTTCATTATTTTGTTGTTGTTTTTTAATGCTTCGGTTAACTCCATCATCGTTATATTCCTTTCTAGCATCATTCCAGTGTCTTTAGATATCTGGGGTAAATTCGCTTTTTCAAGGTATTGTTTAATTCTTTCCTCCTCTATATTCTCTTGTTCATACAATTTTCCATAATAATCCTGTATAATTTTCTTCTTCTCTCTATTTCCATGGCAAATTTGCCCTTGATCATCTATCAATTGCATTATTTTTCTTGATTCTCTCTCTTTTTTCAATTTATATGCTAACCATCTACCTGGTTTATTTGCATCTTCAAAGTAATTCTGTTTAGCACCTCTAATTTTTTGTGCTAATTCCTCCTTTTCCATTAGCCCCATTTTATGTTTAATTGTGTCCATTTTTATTTTAATGTCCTTTTTTGTGGAAGTTTCTGTAACTCTTTTTCAAGTCTTTTATAATCATCCTCTAATGTTTTTAAAGCTTGTCTTTTCTTCTTTTCCTTGTATAATATATTATCAAACCTCTGGCATAAGCCTTCATTGTGTCCCAAAGATTCTGTATTGATATGTCCTCTGTTCTGTTTTCTTTAAAGAAAAAAGCTAATTCTTTCTCCATTTTCTGTACAAATTCTTTTTCTTTTAATATAGTATTATTTAAAGTCCATCTAGATCTTCTCCTTTGTCCTTTCCATTTAATTGTCATTGGATTGTGGTCTGCCCAAGTACTTGTTTCTATATCCATTTCCTGTATATTAGAAATCAATTCCGTTGACATCCATATCATATCTATTCTAGACCAGTGTCTATTTGAATAAAAAGTATATTGCCTATTTTTAGCATTTCTTTCTCTCCAGGTGTCTTTTAAATTTATTTCATCTGTTATTTTAAAGAAGGATTTTGGAAGAGTCTTTCGACTTTGCTTTATTGTTTTCTGAGTTTTATAGTCCAATTTCTTATTTTCTATTCCATTGAAGTTTCCCATTGTGCATAATTATCATATTCTAATTCAAATATTTTTCTGTGTATTTTTCTATAAAATTATGGTTTATTGTCATTTGGAGCATAAATTGCTATTAGTAGTACTTTCACATTATTGTCCATTATTTTCACCATCAAGATTCTTCCATTATCATCTGCATAAATTTGTTCCACAGTAATTGTATCTCTAATATATAAAACTACTCCTCTTTTGGAGGGTGGAGCTGGTGTCGCGACGATACGGCATGCGATCTTGGAGGTCTGAGATCGCTGCCAATATCTTTACTACTGGACGGTCCAAACGGATTTAAACCATCCCGAAGAGACGGTGAATGTAAAGAGCGCATCCTGTCAATCCCAGGGATACCGCAAAGTCCCTGGTAGATCCAGGAGAAGCTCTTTTTGCCAGCGGCAAAAAGCTGCTGAAGTTGGGACAGCTCCGAAATGAAAGAGAACGGAAAGAGAAAGTGTGCTGGTTTGGTGAGAATTTTGTCTTTACTTTAAGATTTGAAAGGACACCCTAAGGAAAAGAAAGAATCTGTAAAAGTTTTGACAGAAGTGATTAAGCGGTGATTTTAAACAGGAAGTCAAAGTAATATTTTTTTATTTTTTTTTCTCATTGCTGGATTTTCTATACATGATTTTATATTTTGAAACTGGACTGGTTGTTTTTTTCTCCACCTATTCTTTCTCTCCTTTTTGACTTTATAATATTTTAGGCTAGAGACTCCCTTCTAGTCATCTTTTTTAATATCCTTCTCCCTTTTTAATTAATTTTTATTATATCTTGTTTGGAAAAGGAGGGGGAAAGTGAAAGCAGAAGAAACTTTGTAACACTGCCAACTAGAGGCTTGGAAATATTCTATCTTTTTTTTTTTCTTGACCAGGCAAAGCTGAGAAAGAACTGAGACTTCTTTTCAAGGACTTTGAGCCTGTTTGATAAGATAGAGGGAAGAGCATGGGAGAGTATTATTGCAAGTGCTCTTCTGGGTTTCTATCAATAGATGGAGTCTGGTGCTGAAGTTTATAGAAAGGTGATAAGACTCTGGAGAAGAGAGTTATAAATTTTAACAAAAGCCTTGGATAACCAAACAAGGTGCAGTGTGCTTTTTTTACTTTTTTTAAGCTGGGCTATTTCTTACTTTAACAAACCCCCTCCTTACTAGCTTACTTTTTGTAATAGCTATTTGGATCTTTGGCCTTTTGGAACTTGTTTTTGTCTTTCTTTTTGTTTTTGAAGTCTAATTTTTACGTTTACATTTTATTTTAAAGGGAACATTTTAGTATTAATGATTTCCTTCTTTTTTCCTTTTTTTCTAAGGGAGTAGTATCTTTTCTTTTTTCTCTCTCCCTCCCTTGTATTTTTTTTTCTATTTGCCTTCCATATTGGTTTTTTTTTTTTGTAGCTTTCTTTTTTTTATGCACCCTTTTATACTTGAGACTTTTAAATTGGATTAAGGTGTTGAAGAACCTGAAGAACCTTTCTTTTCTCTTCTTTAGTTTTTATTTTCTATTTTTCCACCTTCTCCAGGATTTAACAATTCTTTCTTTTTTGTGTGTGTTTATGGTCTTTTCTTCCATTTTTGAGTTTTTACTGCTATCTAACCAATCGATTGGATTAAGGTACACAAGAACCTGAAGAATTTGTTGTTGTTGTTGTTGTTGTTGTTGTTGTTGTTGTTGTTATTATTATTATTATTATTAACATGTTTCTCCAACAATACGGCCTCCACCAATAGGAAGGCCCAGCATGTTTTTGGGGCATAAAATCTAATTAAGCCCCTCCCCCCAAATTTAGGCCTATCTTAAAATATGCAAAATAAGGGGGAAGGGCAGGAGACTTGCCGTTAGGAGCGCCCGGCGAGCAGGAATTCCTCGCCACCAGCTGCTCCTAACGGGCGATCATGGCGAAGCGCGGGGAGCTCCCTACTCCCACCAAACACCTTTGCTGCAGACACCTTTGGCACCCGCCGCTGTTGCTTTCCCTTCTGCCCATTCCGCCGCCACGTTTGGAGCTGGTGCTTCCGTGTTTGGAGTGCCGCCGCCATTTGGAGCTCCAAACGCAGAAGTGGCAGCTCCAAACATGACGGCTGGCGATCTTTTTATTTTGGTCCACGCGAAGTTCAGAGCGAGCAAGAGAGGGAGACTGTGATGCCTCCATCCGAGATGGCAACCTCACTAGTGGATCACAACGTGGCTGGAAGCCCGAATCGGCGGGATACGATGACAATCTTTTTGGAGCGAGAGGAAAGGGAGAGAAGAGTTGCGAGGCGTAATTTGCAGGAGGAAGTGGGTGTACCCCACGGCAGGGAGCCCAAGGAAGAAGGGCTGGTAGGCAACGGAGAGCGTCCCGTAGCTCCGGAAGCAGCCTAGAGACGCGCCCGGGAAGAGGCGCAGATGCTGCCTTGTAGTCCCCAAACCAACTCCAAACGCGAACGTGTTCCAAACGCGAAGCCGGTCGCTAAAGAGCCAGAAAGCAGCAAGGGCGCCAGGTGGAAAGGACAGGGTCACGATCACACGGAGATGCCCAGAGAGCGGAGCGCACATAACTAAAGGCGGCGCACACAGTTGGTTTGGGGACTACAAGGCAGCATCTGCGCCTCTTCCTGGGCGTGTCTCTAGGCTGCTTCCGGAGCTACGGGACGCTCTCCGTTGCCTACTGGCCCTTCTTCCTTGGGCTCCCTGCCGTGGGGTACACCCACTTCCTCCTGCAAATTACGCCTCGCAACTCTTCTCCCTTTCCTCTTGCTCCAAAAGATTGTCATCGTATCCCACCGATTCGGGCTTCCAGCCACGTTGTGATCCACTAGTGAGGTTGCCATCTCAGATGGAGGCATCGCAGTCTCCCTCTCTTGCTCGCTCTGAACTTCGCGGACCAAAATAAAAGATCGCCCGCCGTCATGTTTGGAGCTGCCACTTCTGCGTTTGGAGCTCCAAATGGCGGCGGCACTCCAAACACGGAAGCGCCAGCTCCAAACGTGGTGGCGGAATGGGCAGAAGGGAAAGCAACAGCGGCGGGTGCCAAAGGTGTCTGCAGCAAAGGTGGGAGTAGGGAGCTCTCTGTGCTTCGCCATGATCACCCGTTAGGAGCGGCTGTTGGTGAGGATGCAAGGGGGGGAATTAAGTCACCCCCCGAAAAGACGGCCTAGCCATTTTTTCGGGGCTCAAAAAAAAATAAGGCCCAGCCTTATTATGTGAGAAACACGGTATTATTATTATTGTTGTTATTTGGCTTCTTTTCCCCCACTATTTTTACTTGGAATTACAGTTGGTTATTTCACAAGTGGATTAAGGCCTAGAAGAACCTGAAGATTTTGAATTGTCTGAAATGAGTAGGAAACTAACAGCCCCTGGTTCCTCAACTTCTACTTCTTCCTCTTCACCATCTGGAGGACAACGCTCAATACAGACGATGTTACAGCAAGAAAAAGAACAGGAAAAAGTGATGCTGCAGATGATTATGCAAGGAATTCAAAATATACAAATAAGAACAGAGAATATCAAAAGGATAACAGAGACCATTGAACAAAGAACAGGAAAAACTGATGAAAAGGTGGAGAACATTGAACAAATGATGATGAAGTATGATGAGAGATTCCAAAAAATTGAAGAAGAAGATAAACAAAGAGATAAGAAGATTGGAGATATTGATAGTAGATTAACTGTGGTTGAACAAGATAAAAGTGGGATGCTGAGATGGGAGATGGACAGATCAGAATTTTATCTCAGATTCCAAAACATAGAGGAAGAAAAGGGACAAAACCTAGCTGAGATAATGATAGAAATTTTGGCTGAAGCTCTGGAAATAACTAAAGAGAAGATGATGGATGGAATAGACAAGGTTTATCGAGTCTTCACAAGATATGCAATGAGAAATAGCCTACCAAGAGAAGTTAACATCAGATTTACAAAGAAAGCCATTAAAACGCAAATATTGCAAGTGGCAAGAGAGAAAACATTGAAATATAAAGACAAGGAGATTGTGGTCCTGAAACAAGTACCCAGAAGAGTGAGAGAGAGGAGAAGAGAATACCAATTTCTGACTAAAATTCTACTTTAAAAAGAGATGAATTGTAGATGGCTGATTCCAGAAGGTTTAATGTTCACACGGCCAGAACAGAGACATAGAATTGACTCAATTGAGAAAGCTGAATTATTTTATACAGAATATTTTGGAGGGAAAGAGGAGGAGGCAGAAAAAGAAATGTCACTAATTGAATTCCAAGAGGACTGCCAAATAGTGACTGAAAAAGAAGGTGCAGTAGGCAGAAAGGTGGAAGTCAAAGAACAACATGAACCAAGATCTACGAGAGCTGCTAAACCTAACCACAAAATATAACCATGGAAGAGAAAAAACTGATTACAATTAATAATTAATTAAGCTGTTAAAAGAAGGAAAACTTTCCATAAATTAGAGAAATTAAAATTTGATATAATCTGCCTACAAGAAGTACATATTAAAAAGCAACATGAACAATTGCTGATACAGCCAAAATTAGGGAAAATATTTACTTCTTTGACACAATGCAAGAAAAGAGGAGTGGTGTTATACATTAAAGATATTATCCCAGCGAAATTGATCTATACCGATGACAATGGAAGATTACTAATGGTGGAAATAATGGATAATAATATGAAAACACTCCTGATTGCAATCTATGCCCCGAATGACAATCAAGAAGAATTTTATAGGAAATTACATATGAAAATAATTGAACTCGATTATGCTAATATAGTTATGATGGGAGACTTTAATGGAATTGTAGACAATAAATTGGACTATACAATACAGAAAACAACAAAGCAAAACAGAAAGACTCTCCCTTAATCTTTTTTTAAAATGATAGATGAAATAAATTTAAAAGATAAATAGAGAGAAAGAAATGCTAAGACTAAACAATACACCTTCTATTCAAACAGACATTTATCATGGTCCAGAATAGATATGATATGGATGACAACAGAATTGTTAGCTAATATTCAAGAAATAAATATTGAAACAATACTTGGGCAGATCACAATCCAATGACAATTAAATGGAAAGGACAAAGAAGAAGATCTAGATGGACGTTAAATAATACTACATTAAAGGGAAAAGACCATACAGAGGATGGAGAAAGAACTGGCTTCCTTCTTTAGAGAAAATAAAAAAGAAGATACATCAATGCAGAACATATGGTATACAATGAAGGCATATGCCAGAGGCTTGATAATAGACTATACAAGGAAAAGAAATACCATGAAAAGACTAGCCTCTAAGGCAGGGGTCCCCAACCACCGGTCCGCGGACCGGTACCGGTCCGTGGAACAAGTCCTACCGGGCCGCTGGTTTGCTGGGTGCCGCCATCTTGTTTTGATGAAAAAGTGCTTCCGGTGAGCTTTTCCGGGTAGAAAGCTCACCGGAAGCACTTTTTCATCAAAACAAGATGGCAGCGCCCAGCTGATGCTGGTACCGGGCCGCGCCATAAAAAAGGTTGGGGATACTGAGCCGCGGCATAAAAAAGGTTGGGGATCACTGCTCTAAGGCATTAGAGGATGAGTATACTTGAAAAAGAGCTACAGAAAATGCCACAGAAAAAGGACATTAAGTTAAAAAAGGATATAATTAAACATAAAATGGGACTAATGGAAAAAGAAGAACTAGCACAGAAAATCAGAGATGCGAAACAGAACTATTTTGAAGATGCAAATAAACCAGGTAGATGGTTAGCATATAAATTGAGAAAGGAGAAAGAATCAAGGAAAATATTGCAATTAATAGATGACCAAGGCCAAGTTTGCTATGATAGTAAAGAGAGGAAGAAAATTATACGAAACTATTATGGGAAACTATACACACAAGAGAATATTGATGAGGAAAGAGTTAAACAGTACTTACAGAATGCTAATCTACTCCAGATACCTAAAGAGATTGAAACAATGTTAGAAAGCAATATAACAATGATGGAGTTAACTGAAGCACTTAAGAAGCAAAACAATGGAAAGGCACCAGGCCCAGATGGACTTCCAGCAGAATTTTATAAAACACTACAAGAATCGTTGAACCTTCCATTGCTAGAAGTTATGAATGAAGTTATGTCAAAGAAGAAGATACCCAAATCATTGTCAGAAGCTTATATTACACTTGTTCCAAAAGAGGAGGCCGATCCATTACAAATCAAGAACTATAGACCTATTTCCTTACTAAATGCAGATTATAAAATTTTTGCTTCAATATTGGCAGAAAGACTTAAAAAATACTTAAATAATTTTATTCATCCTGATCAAAATGGATTTCTGTCAAAGAGACAAATTAAAGACAATATGAGAGTAATCTTGGACACTTTGGAATACTACGAGGCACAGCCTGAAAAACAAATGGCTTTGATATTTTTAGATACACAGAAGGCATTTGATAATGTGAATTGGCGATTCATGTTATTACAGCTGGAACAGATGGGCTTTGGTAAAAAATTTATTCAAGCAATAGAAGCTATATATCATAACCAAATGGCAAAGGTAATGATAGAGGGAGAACTGACAGACTCTATTGATATAAGAAAAGGAACAAGACAAGGGTGCCCATTATCACCTTTGTTGTTTGTGTTAACCTTGGAAGTGTTAAACAGAAATATTAGAGAAGAAAAGGATATAAAAGGGATGAAAATTAAAAAGGAAGAATTTAAGTTGCAAGCATTCGCAGATGATCTGGTTTTCATGTTAGAAGACCCACTAGAAACAGCACCAAAATTGATAGAAAAGATAGAGGTATATGGAAAGGTGCCTGGTTTGAAAATAAATAAAGATAAAACAAAGATTTTGACACAGAATATGCTGTCAAGACAAAAGGAAGAACTGGCGGATGTATTGAAAATTCAGGTTAGCAAGAATAGCAAGAATGTTCAAGAACAAATCTGAAAAATGTTGGAAATGTCATCAGATACCTGGCTCATATTACCATATGTGATGGACTTGTGCGGATGCCAAAAAATATTGGACTAAAATCCACACGTGGTTGGAAAAAATGACAAAAAAACATATAGACTTGAAACCAGAGATATTTGTATTGGGAATTCTACCTGAAATATATGGTAAAGAATTGAAATATCTGATTGTAAATGTATTAACAGCGGCTAGGATTGTATTTGCCAAAAACTGGAAAAATGAGAAAATACCATTGCAGGAGGAAATCATTAAGAAAATATTGGAATGTGCTGAAATGAGTAGATTGACATTTGAAATCAGAGAACAAGATGATAAACAATTTTATAAAATTTGGGATCTATTCTATCAATGGTTAGACAATAAAACATGGTAATGAAATATGTAGATTCTTAGAAAATAATAAATATATAAAGATGTATTTTTTTCTTATTATATCTACAAAATGATTGTAGGATAGACTTGAGATGATAATATGAACTATCATAAAACAAATTAAGTAAAATATGAATTATTTCATAAAACATGAATGAATAAAAGTATGGTCAAATGATTAATAATGATATTAATGTATTTAATATTTGATTGAAAACATGAGAATATATACAATGTAATTGTAATTGAAGACTATGAAATGGAAGCACAAAACAATTTGTAAACCAACCAACACACTGTATGTATATATATATGGAAGATGGCTTGATGTTTTTATGTTTTGTTTGTCTATGTTTGTCTTAAAAACCAATAAATTTTTTTTTAAAAAAAAAACTACTCCTCTTTTCTTGCATCGTGTCAATGAAGTAAATATTTTCCCTAGTTTTGGCTGTACCAGTATTTGTTCATGTTGCTTTTTAATATGTACTTCTTGTAGGCAGATTATATCAAATTTTAATTTCTCTAGTTTATGAAATGTTTTCCTTCTTTTAACAGCAGAGTTAAGTCCATTTATGTTGATTGTAATCAGTTTTTTCTCTTCCATGTTTATAGTTTATAAGAAGGATTTATTGCTCTGGTAGATCTTGGTTCTCGTTGTTCTCTGGGTTCCACTCTGCCTCCTACTGCACCTTCCTCTTTTTCAGTCACTTCTTCCTCTTGGAATCTAATTAATACATCTCCTCTTCCTACCTCTTCCTCTTTGCCTCTGAAATATTTTGCATAGAATAATTCTGCTTTCTCAGTTGAGTCTATTCTGTGCCTTTGTTCTTGCCATGTAAACATGAGACCTTCTGGTATCAGCCACCTGTAATTAACACCTTTTTAAAGTAGTATTTTAGTCAAGAATTGATTTTCTCTTCTCATTTCTCTCACTCTTCTTGATGCTTGTTTCAGGACCACAATCTCGTCTTTACATTTCAATGTTTTCTCTCTTGCCATCTGTAGTATTTGCATTTTAATTGCTTTCTTGGTACATCTTATATGGACTTCTCTAGTTAGCTTATTTCTCTCTGCATATCTTGTAAAAACTCGAAACACTTCATCTATTCCATCCATCATCTTTTCTTTGGTTATCTCCAATGCTTCTGCCAGGTTTTATATCATTATTTCTGCCAAATTTTCTCCCTTTTCTTTTTTTATATTTTGAAATCTGAGATAAAATTCTGATCTATCAATCTCCCATCTCAACATTCCACTCTTGTCTTGTTCAACCACGCTCAATCTGTTGTCAATATCTCCAATTTTCTTATCTCTTTGTTCATCTTTTTCTTCAATTTTTTTGAAATCTGTCCGCATATTTCATCATCATTTGGTGGTAGTTCTCAATTTTTTCATCTGTTTTTTCTGTTCTTTGTTCAATATTCTATGTTCTCTTTTCAATATTCTCTGTTCTCACTTCTATTTTTTGAATTCCTTGCATAATCATCTACAATGTCACTTCTTTTTCTTTCTCATGTTCCTTTTCCTGCTGCAACATCATCTGTATTGATCATTGTCTCCAGATGGTGAAGAAGAGGAAGAGCCAGCGGCCATTATCTTTCTACTCATTTCCAAACAATTGATAAACTATATGATAGCTGAGAGGTACAAGGTCTTCAGGTTCTTCTACACCTTAATACACTTATATAAAGGCCAAATATAACCCCAAATTGGAGTAAAAAAAAAACCTCTTCAGGTTCTTGTACACCTTAATCCAATTATTTTATTTTATTTATTTATTTATTTGATTTGCCAATTGTTTACAAGATAGTAAGTATAAGTGTATACATAGTTGTGGATACATGAAATGGGTACATATAAGAAAAATAAAAGAATAAGAGAAACAATAGGACAGGGACGGTAGGCACGTTGGTGCGCTTATGCACGCCCCCCTCTACAGACCTCTTAGGAAAGGGGTGAGGTCAATAGTAGACAGTCTAAGGTTAAAGTTTTTGGGGTTTGGGGAAGAGACTACAGAGTCGGGTAGAGTATTCCAGACATTGACCACTCTATTGCTGAAGTCGTATTTCCTGCAATCAAGTTTGGTGCGGTTTACTTTGAGTTTGTATCTATTGTGTGCTCTTGTGTTGTTATGGTTGAAGCTGAAGTATTCATTGACGGGTAGGACATTGCAATGTATGATTTTATATACCATGCTTAAGTCAGACCGAAGACGGCGTAATTCAAGGTTTTCTAGTTCAAGAATTTCAAGTCTGGTGGTATAAGGTATTCTATAACGAGTAGAAGAGTGGAGAACTCTTCTTGTGAAATATTTCTGGACTTTCTCAATTGTGCTAATATCAGATACGTAGTGAGGGTTCCAGACTGATGAACTGTATTCGAGTATTGGTCTAGCAAATGTTTTGTATGCTCTGGTTAGTAGTGTGATATTACCAGAGAAAAAGCTACGTAGGATTAGGTTAACAACTCTTAATGCCTTTTTGGCTATGTAGTTGCAGTGGGCTCTAGCACTTAGATCATTAGAGGTGAGTATTCCAAGGTCCTTTACAGAGCTTGAGTCATCAACAAGTTCTTGACTATTCAGCTTGTATTTTATTTTCTGATTTTTTTTGCCAATATGTAAGACAGAGCATTTATTTGTTGAGATTTGAAGTTGCCATTTGTTTGACCATTCAGATACATAGTCAAGATCTATTAATTAATTCTAATTAGTTAGGAAAAATTTGACAGATCAGTCACAATAAAAAACAACAATAAAATTCTTCAGGTTCCTTCTTCTATACATGGCAGTGTATAGATACATACCTTCTTCTATACATGGCAGTGTACATACCTTCTTCTATACATGGCAGTGTTAATTATCCTCTACTTTCACTTCCCTCCTTGTATCCAAATCAAAATAAAAAAAATTGAGAAGTACTTTAAATAATAAAATTAATTGGAAACTATACAATAAAACACTAAAAAGAAAATGGAAGAAAATCTATCACCTGAAAAGGATTATTAAGTAAATATAAAAAGAAGAAAAAAAAACCAGTCCAGTTTAAAATTGAAAGGCGTTTGTCAAAAATCCAGCAATAAAAAAAATAAAAAGACACTAAAGTTGATTTGAGGCTTAATCTCATAGCTTATCCTCTTCTGTCTTCGATTTTAACTTTTTCTTTTACCCCCTTAGGGTGTTCTCTCAAATAATAGAATTTAAAGAGTATCTCATCAAACCGACATTTTTATCTCCTGCTTTCTTCTTCCATTCCGGACCTGTCCCAATTTCAGCATGAAATGGCTGCCTCTCTGCCGCTGGAAAAAAGGGCTTCTCCTGGATCTACCAGGGACTTTGCAATGTCCCTGGGATTGAAAGGATGTGGCCTTCTCTCTCACCATCTCTATGGGATGGTTTAGTCCAAAAGGACTGTCCAGCAGCAGAGATATCAACAACAATCTTGGAGCTTCAAGATCGCACGTCTGTATCATCGTGACCTCAGCCCCTCCCCCTTCTATTATATTGTTATTAACACCTTATCACTTTAATTATAAATTCACATCATTATTTTTGAGAAAATCTCAAATATTACATGACCTAATACTTAATAATATTCGTTTCATTATAATCAATTATGACATATCTTTACCTTATCTTGTCATTACTATTATATTTATATTATATTTTATTTCCTTATTTTCTTATCTAGCCATTGATAAAATATATCCCAGATTTTATAATATTCTTTATCTTCTTGCCCTCTAATTGCTAATGTCAATTTACTCATTTCCGTACATTCCATTATTTTCTTAATCACCTCCTTTTCTATTGGAATTTTTTTCACTTTTCTAATTTTTGGCAAATACAATTCTAGCTGCTGTTAAAACATTTGCAAACAAATATATCAATTCTTTAATGTATCTTTCAGGTAAGATACCCCATAAAAATTATCTCTGGTTTCAAGTCTATATGCTATTTTGTCATTTTTTCTAGCCATGTATGAATTTTAGTCCAGGTATCTGATGACACTTCCAACATTTCTCCGATTTGTTCTTAAATATCCTTGCTCTTCTTGCTGGGGGAAGATGTCACCTATAAAACATCTTATACAAATTTTCTTTATATGTTGTTGACATTGTTATTTTATAGTTTCAAGACCATAGTTTCTGCCATCTTTCTAAATCTATCCCATATCCAAAATTTTTCCCCCAGGAAATCATTGGTTTTTTTTTACTTTGTTGTTGTTCTAATTTTACTCCAAGTAAATATCCATATAATTTTTTAATCACCTTTGTTAGGGATAACATTGTTTACCCTAACTGGTTTGGGTAAAAAATA
The DNA here is from genome assembly GCF_049901735.1 of Notechis scutatus. NCBI lineage: Eukaryota > Metazoa > Chordata > Lepidosauria > Squamata > Elapidae > Notechis > Notechis scutatus. The sequence goes on from NC_142011.1 coordinate 210,816,343, forward strand.
ATAAATAAGTTATCATGGTTTGTTGGTTAAAGTGTGTGTAACTTTAACTACAAGAATGTAATTAAGGGTGTGGTTGTAAAAGCACCATAAAAGAAGCAAGTCAATTGCAGCTCTCTCTCTCTGGCTTAATGATCCCTAATTACTGGATGGATTGATGACTGCGTTTTTTCTTACTGGAACGGAGGAGAGAAAGGAGTGTTGATTTCTCAATGGAGAGAAGAGATAATACGGACTGATTTATTGTAAGTGAACTGACATTGGCTATTCAACACGGACTTTGCAAATTGAGTATTCCCGACTGGACTGACTGAAATGATACATGACTAATGGACCGTTTATTTTGACTATGCTATAATTCCTAATGGAATAAACTATATTTTTGATAGCACAAGCGTATCTGTTTTTTACTGCGTGTTAACTAAAATACAAACTTATCTCACACATTTACCTGTCTGCCTATCTGACTACGCTACACATTCTGTTTAGTTTGTTTTCCTTAACACTCGTTGGGGAATTCAGGCTTAACACTGGTTATGGGCCCAGAGACTGCAAAGTCAGTTTAACTAGGATAAAAAACAGGTTTATGTAAAAAGTGAGATTTTGTGTTGTTACACGTTACAGTAAACACACAGCTGTGTTTTTATTAATTATAGTTTTATATCCATATATTGAAACATGGCACAAGTCAGTCTACAAAGTTTGTCCCTTATATCCAAGCTGGATGGAACAAACTATGTTTCATGGTCTATGAAATGTAGTCTACTTCTATGCAGAGAAGGTCTGTGGAATATAATTGAAAACCCACCAAACGTAGAGGAATGGGATCCTGAAAATGAGGAAGATAGTCAAAAGATAGAAGACTTTAAACAGAAAAATGAACAAGCTCTTTGCATCATAGGACTAACACTATCTGATCAGCAACTTATTCATATACGCGGAGAGAAAACAGCTGTTGGGTGTTGGCAAAAACTGAAGAGGATTTATGTCCGAGATAACGTTGGTGCTCACATAAATCTAACACGGAAGTTTTTCCGGACGCATCTCCAAAAGAATGGTGATATGCTGAGTCATTTGAATACTATGAAAAGAATTTTTCAAGAACTGCACGAGAAGGAGCTTATTTTCTCTGAACTACACCAGGTCTACATAATTCTATCTTCATTAGACGAAAGTTTTGATGACTACGTAACTTCCCTTGAAATTTTACCTAAAGAAAGCCTAACTTTAACTGATATCACTGGCAGATTGATTGAAGAGGCCAGAAGAAGGCTTGAAAGAGATCAGTTAAGGAGGGAGCAACCTCAAAAGGAAGATAATGAACCTACAGCATACGCAATTAAAAAGTGTTTTAATTGTGGAGGAAGAGGACATTTGGCAAGATTTTGTAAGAAAGCAAAGTGCCAGAATGCAAGTCAGAATACTGGAAGTCATCTAAGAAAAAATATAAATTTTGAGTTAGCCATGTATAGTAATGGAGTTGTAAAAAATAATTTATGGGTGGTTGACAGTGGAGCATCCCACTGTATAACAAATGATAATTAAAAACTTGTAAAAATGTCCATGAGTTCACAGCAAATCTCATTGGCAAACGGCTGGAAAATAAAAGCAAAAGGTGAAGGTATTGCACATTGCTCTTATATAAATGAGAACGTAAAAATGTTATATGTACCTCAACTTAAATTTAATTTGCTTTCAGTTAGAATGTTGGTTAGATTAGGATACGTAGTTACCTTTAAGGGAGATACTTGCTTAATTGAAAAAGAAGGTAAGAAAATTACTGCATCTTTAAGAGGTGAATTGTATGTGTTAAATGATAATGGTTTAGAGGTGGCTAACACGGTTTATGATAATAAGAAACCTCATGATGAATGTATTCACTTGTTACACCGACGGCTAGGTCATTTAAATTTTAAAATGATTAAGAGAACTGTTCAACTATCTAAAGGAATAAGTTTGAAACCTTGTAATAAGTATTTGCAATGTTCTGCTTGCAATCAAAGCAAAAGCAAAGTCATACCGGCAAATAGAGTTGATGGATTTACTACCAAAGAGCCTTTAGAGGTAGTATTTGCCGATATAATAGGTCCTAAAAAACCAAGTGTAGGTGGTGTTAGATACATATTAAGCATAATGGACCACTATTCTAGGTATGGTTTCTGTTTTCTAATGAAGAGAAAAACTGAAATGTATCTAAATTTCTTTAATTGGTTAAAATTTGCAGAGAGGAAAACTAAAAAGAAATTAGTAACTCTTATAATAGATAATGGTGCGGAATTTACAAATAATAAATTCCAGAGTAGACTTAGGATGGCAGGTATTCAACATAAAAAGTCTGCACCATATAGGCCTCAACATAATGCCTTTATAGAGAGACGAGGCCAAACACTGCAATCAATGGGACGGACTATGTTGTCTGATTCAGGATTACCTGACAATTTGTGGGGAGAAGCTATAATGTGTGGTAATCACATATTAAATAATGTTGTTAATTCAACAACAGGTGAATTACCATTCACACTGTGGCATGGTAGGAAACCTGATTTAAGTTACATTCACACATTTGGTGCACCAGCATGGGTGCATATCCCTACACAAATCAGAAACAAAGGACAGCATAGAGCTAAAAGATTATTTTTTGTTGGATATCAATCAAACCATAGATCTTATAGATTCTGGGAACCAGGTACATCTAGAGTATACTGCAGTGCTAGTGCACAATTCCTAGAACATATAGGATGGAATAGATTAGAGCAAGATTCAGATAATGATGTAATTATAGAACCCTACAAGAAGCAGAAAGAAAAGACTAGTTATAAGAAAAGTCCAATTAAAGAAGAAGTCCACGAAGAGCAAATAGAACCAGAAGAAGAGGAAATAATTGATCAAGAAGAGATAGATAATCAAGAACAGGAAATAAAGGAAAGTCCACCTGTAAGTCCTGTAATACAGGGGTCCCCAACCAACGGGCCCCGGACCGGTACCGGTCCGTGGATCACTTTGTACCGGGCCGCAAAGAAATAAAAATAAAAAATAAAATAAAAATGGCGGCTTTCTTTGCCTTCGGTGAATGCTGCTGGGATCAGGGATCAAGAACACAAAGGAGAGAAGGGGAGGACCGAAGCCTATCCTGCTCTCCGGCTCAGCGGCTTCAGTTTCCTCCCACCTCGTTCCTCTCTCAGTCACTCTCTCGCTCCTCCACCAGCCCAGGAAGAAACTGCTTCAAAGAAGTCGGCAGGGTGGCTTCCTGTCGGCGCAGCTCCTCCGAAGCGCCCATTCACCCCCGCCCAGCTGCCCATGGTTTAATCCAGTGCTCCGTTCTGCCTGCCTGCCTGCCTTCGTTTCTGGTTGTTTCAGAGCAGCTTCGGCTGAGAATAATAACTATTCGCCTCTTTTTCTCAGCCGAAGCTGCTCCAAACAACCAGAAACGAAGGCAGGCAGGCAGGCAGGCAGAACGGAGCACTGGATTGAACCGCGGGCAGCTGTGTGGGGGTGAACGGGCGCCTCGGAGGAGCTGCGCCGACAGGAAGCCACCCTGCCGGCTTCTTTGAAGCAGTTTCTTCCTGGGCTGGTGGAGGAGCGAGAGAACGACTGAGAGAGGAACGAGGCAGACACCTGAGGGATGAGGCAAGTTGACAAGTGGCAACTTCAAATCTCAACAAACAAATGCTCTGTCTTACATATTGGCAAAAAAATAAATCAATCAGAAAATAAAATACCAGCTGAATGGACATGATCTTGTAGACGACTCTCGCCAGGTCAAGGACCTTGGAGTAATGATCTAAGTGCTAGAGCCCACTGTAACAACATAGCCAAAAAGGCATTAAGAGTTGTTAACCTAATCCTGCGTAGCTTTTTCTTCGGTAATATTGTACTACTAACTAGAGCAGGGGTCCCCAACCACCGGTCCGCGGACCGGTACCGGTCCGTGGAACAAGTCCTACCGGGCCGCTGGTTTGCTGGGCGCCGCCATCTTTTTTTGATGAAAAAGTGCTTCCGGTGAGCTTTTCCGGGTAGAAAGCTCACCGGAAGCACTTTTTCATCAAAAAAAGATGGCAGCGCCCAGTTGATGCTGGTACCGGGCCGTGGCGCCCAGCTGATGCCGGTACCGGGCCGCGGCATAAAAAAGGTTGGGGATCACTGCTGTAATACCTAGACGCACAACACGTATAACCAGACCACCTGAAAGGTATCAGGCAAGTATAATTTGCCAAGTAAATAAAGTTCCTACTAATATAGATGAACTTAGGATGTATCCTGTAAAGCAGTGATCCCCAACCTTTTTGACGCGCGCCCAGTACCGGCATCAGCTGGGCGCCGCGGCCCAGTACTGGCATCATCTGGGCGCCGCCATCTTTTTGATGAAAAAGTGCTTCCGGTGACCTCACGGGCGCGTTTTCATCAAAAAGATGGCGCGCAGCGCTCGTGAGCTTTTCCGGGTAGAAATGGCTTTCTACCTGGAAAAAGCTCATGAAACGGCTTCGGAGCTCACGAAAAGCTCACGAAGCGCTGGCGCCACCATCTTTTTTGATGAAAACGTGCTTCCGGTGAGCTTTCTACCCGGAAAAGCTCACCAGAAGCACTTTTTCATGAAAAAGATGGCGGTGCCCAGCAAGCCGCGGACCGGTAGGAGTTGTTCCGCGGACCGGTACCGGTCCGCGGACCGGTGGTTGGGGACCCCTGCTGTAAAGGATCAGGAGAATTGGCAAAAGGCAATGGAAAAAGAGTTAAATTCATTAAAGGAAATGAAAGTATATGAAGATACCAAATTACCTCCAGGAGAAAAATCCATTGGGTGCAAATGGATATTCAAAGTAAAGACTGGAAATAATGGGACAGTTACTTATAAGGCTAGGTTAGTAGCTCAAGGATTTAATCAAAATGCATTTGATTATGATGAGGTATTTGCACCAAATTTAAAGGCTATAACTTTAAGAGCAGCTTTAGTGTGGGCAGCTAAGAAGACTTATATAGTTAACCATTTAGACGTAGAAACTGCCTATCTACATGCACCATTGCAGCATACAATATATTTGAAAAAACTAGTTGGTATAAATGATAATAAAGCAAATAGCAATGATTGTTGGAAACTCAAAAAGAGTCTATATGGATTGAAACAATCTGGCTATGAATGGAACCAATATATTGTGAAAGAATTAAACAATATAGGGTTTAAATCTGGTTTAGCAGATCCATGTATGTTTAAAAGAGAAAATAATGGAACAGTGTCATTATTGTTATTATTTACAGATGATATTGCTTTGATTACTAAGACCAATAATGAAGCTACAGAGATTATTTCATTATTAGCCAAAAATATAAAATTAACGCATTTAGGTGAAATTAAAAAGTATCTAGGATTGACAATTAACAAAACCACAAATGGATTTAAGATATCTCAAGAAGATAAAATTTGCCAATTAATTAAAATGTATAAAATGGAACTTTGCAAGCCGGCAAAGACTTCAATGAGTCAGGAAGTTTGCCAAACTGATGCTCAAAGTCCCAAATTCGATAAGACCATCTATCAATCTTTGATTGGTAGCTTATCATATATAAGCAATTGGTCAAGGCCAGATATTGCTTATAGTGTTAATCAGCTGGCACGATTTAATAATGATCCACATCAATGTCATTGGCAAGCATTAAAGAGAATTTTAAGATATCTTAAAGGAACAATGCACCATGCATTGTATCTAGAGCCGAAAGGTGATTTGATTCTTAGTGCCTATGCAGATGCAAGTTTTGCAACTGATATAAACACTAGAAAATCAACATCTGGGATGGCTATATTATTTGGTAAGACACTAATAGGGTGGAGGTCAATCAGACAACAGCATATCAGCTTGTCCACGATGGAAGCAGAATTTTCATGTCTGTCATTACTATGCACTGAATTAATTCTGTACAAACAGTTATTATTAGACATGGGTATAACTGTTAAAGATTCCATTATTGTGTACGAGGACAACCAGGCAGCCATACAGTTAGCTACAAATATTGCTGTAAAGACTAGATCAAAGCATACTGATTTAAGATACTTAAATGTTAGAGAATCTGTGAAAAATGGTCTAATTAAACTAGAGTACTGCATGATGGAAGAAAACATAGCAGACCAGTTTACAAAAGCTCAAGGTGTAGTAAAATTTAAAGAGAGTTGTAACAATTATGATTTAAAGGTGTAAATGGTTATATTATTATTATATTATTATTATTACCCAAAAGGGGAGAATGTTAGGGATAACATTGTTTACCCTAACTGGTTTGGGTAAAAAATAATAAATAAGTTATCATGGTTTGTTGGTTAAAGTGTGTGTAACTTTAACTACAAGAATGTAATTAAGGGTGTGGTTGTAAAAGCATCATAAAAGAAGCAAGTCAATTGCAGCTCTCTCTCTCTGGCTTAATGATCCCTAATTACTGGATGGATTGATGACTGCGTTTTTTCTTACTGGAACGGAGGAGAGAAAGGAGTGTTGATTTCTCAACAGAGAGAAGAGATAATACGGACTGATTTATTGTAAGTGAACTGACATTGGCTATTCAACACGGACTTTGCAAATTGAATATTCCTGACTGGACTGACTGAAATGATACATGACTAATGGACCGTTTATTTTGACTATGCTATAATTCCTAATGGAATAAACTATATTTTTGATAGCACAAGCGTATCTGCTTTTTACTGCGTGTTAACTAAAATACAAACTTATCTCACACATTTACCTGTCTGCCTATCTGACTACGCTACACATTCTGTTTAGTTTGTTTTCCTTAACACTCGTTGGGGAATTCAGGCTTAACAACCTTCTCATCAGTACCTGTCAAAATTCCATCTAATTCAGTTAGTTCATTATAAAATCCTTCTGTCCTACGATCTTTATCGTATCTAGAATGTATTTGCACATATGAATACCAATTCATCTCTATTCCTTGTTCCTCTAGTTCTTGCTTAGATTTGAGTTCACCCTTTTCATTTAATATTTCGCCATATCTTACTGTTTGTTCCATTTTATAAACAACTGGATATGCAAATGCCCCTATGGTTGAGAACCAGACTGGTATTTTCATGTAATGTTGTTTCCTTACCTTCTCCCAAACTAATAATAGAGCATCATGAATATAATTTCTCCTAAAATACCCATGCATTTTACTTTCCTTATACCATAAAAAAGCGTGCCATCCCAATAATAGCTCATGACCTTCTAATGTTAACAATCTAGTATTCCTTAAGACTATCCATTCTTTCACCCACATTAGTATTATCATCTGGTAATTCCCAAGTGGGAAGACCAAAACCTCCTCTTGATCTAGCATCTTGTAATAATTTTAATTCTTGCCTTCTTTCCCTGCCCTATACTTCAGTGTTATGTCCCACCTTCTAAAATAAACAGTTAAGGCTGAAAGCAGCAGTCCTTGTAAAGAAAGGCAGCAAACAGGAAAATGTTATGTCCCACCTTTTAAAGTAAACAGATAAGGCTGAAAGCAACAGTCCTTGTAAAGAAAGGCAGCAAACAGGAATTTTCACAGATAGCTCCAATAAGTAAAAGTTCCAACGAACTAAATCCAAGACTCAACAAGATTCTTCAGATCAAAATCCTTCACAAAATAATTCCAATAAGTAGAAGTTCCAACGAATTAAATCCAAATCCCAACAAGATATTTCAGATCAAAATCCTCCAAACTGTGCTCTTCAGTTCTCTCTTGCAAATAGACACTTTGTTCCGGACAAAGTGCAAAGTCATATCTCTCCCTTTATAGAGTAACTAATTAGTCTAATTGCTGGTCTGCTCTCCTACTGTATCCTCGTTGGTTCCTCCTTGTCAGGAGACGTCTTGTCCTGACATCTACCCAGCAATCATCCAAATTATCATCTTCTTCACCTGAAGATAACATTTGTTCCTCATTATCACCCGTTCCCGGCTGACCACCTAATTGAAGGGTGGAGGAGTTTGAAGGTTCAAGCCGATCTTGCAAATCAAATGCATTCATCTCCTCCTCATCGTTAGAACTTGCTGATTCATATAAGTCCTCCTCGCTGGAGCTGTCATTCAAAAAACCTGTAGCAGATGCCGGAATCACAACACTTCAGTATTATTTTATTTAAATCCTTGAAATATTCTTTCCCTAGTTTAAGGTGAATTATCTGAAACAAATATAAAATCCTTGATAATATATTCATCTTAATTGTAGATATTCTCCCTATTAGAGATAATTGTAGATTTCCCCATTTTTTTCAAATCTGCCGCAATCTGTTGTTTGAGTTTATAATAATCATCTTTTTTTAAATAAGTTTTTTTATTTTTTTAAACAAACACAGACAAAACAATACATAAAAACATAAAACCATCTTTCAATTACATACAGTGTGTTGACTGGTTGCAATTCTTTTGTGCTACGTGTCCATAGTCCTCCTTCACAAGTCACATAAATTCTCATATTTTCCACTTTATTTATCTATCTATCTATCTATCTATCTATCTATCTATCTATCTATCTATCTCTCTATCTCTCTATCTATCTATCTATCTCTATCTATCTATCTATCTATCTATCTATCTATCTATCTATCTATCTATCTATCTATATTATTATCATTGTGGTTCTTTCATTTGACAATAACTATTTGTTCCACCACTTCATATAAGATATCCAACATTTTAAACCAATATGTAATGTAACTTCCATTGCCACTTCATCTAATAAAAAATACATTCTTATATCATTTTCTCTTAAATTCTATTATTTTTATATTGTAAAGTTATCTATAAAATATATCATTTCCACACTTTTTTTCTAACCACTGATAAAATAAATCCCATATCTTATAATATTGTTTTTCTTCTTGTTCTCTAATTTCAAATGTCAATTTACTGATTTCAGCACATTCCACTATTTTCTTAATAACTTCCTCCTGTGTTGGTATTTTCTCATTTTTCCAATTCTTTGCAAATACATTTCTAGCTGCTGTTAGTACATTCACAATCAAATATATCAGTTCTCTACTGTATATCTCTAGTACAATACCCAATAAAAATATCTCTGGTTTAAGATCAATATGACTTTTTGTCATTTTTTTCCAACCATGTGTGGATTGTAGTCCAATATTTTTTTGCCTCTGCGCATGTCCACCACATATGGTAAAATGAGCCAGGTATCTGATGACATTTCCAACATTTTTCAGATTTGTTCTTGAACATTCTTGCTATTCTCGTTGGGGGAAGATGCCACCTGTAAAACATCTTACACAAATTTTCTTTATATGCAGTTGACATTGTCATTTTATAACTTTGAGACCATAGTTTTTGCCATCTCTCTAGGTCAATCCCGTATCCAAAATTTTTCCCCCATGCAATCATTGTTTCTTTAACTTGTTCTTCTTCTAATTTAACCTCTAATAAATATCCGTATAATTTCTTAATCACCTTTTCATCGGTACCTGTTAACATTCTATCTAAGGCAGTCAATTTATCATAAAAACCTTCTGTTTTTAGATCTTTATCATATCTAGAATGTATTTGCGCATATGAAAACCAATCAATCCTTATACCTCGTTGCTCCAGTTCTTGCATAGATTTAAGTTCACCCTTTTCGTTCATAATTTTGCCATACCTGTTTGTTCCATTTTATATATCACTGGATATGAAAACGCTTCTATAGTTGAAAGCCAGACTGGAATTTTCAAATAGTGTTTCCTTTTAATCTTCTCCCAATTGAATAATAAAGCCTCTCATATATAGTGTCTTCTAAAATATCCATGTGTTTTAGTTCCCTTGTACCATAGGAAAGCATGCCAACCCAACAACAAATCATGTCCTTCAAGTGTCAATAATCTAGTATTTCTCGATGTAATTCATTCCTTGACCCACATCAGAGTTGTCGCTTGATAATATAACTCACAATTTGGCAGACCGAACCCACCTCTTATTCTAGCATCTTGTAATAACTTTAATTTTATTCTTGCTTTTTTCCCCTGCCAGATATATTTCAGCACTATTTTATTCAACTCATCAAAATATTCTTTCCCTACTCTAATTGGAATTGTCTGGAACAAATATAAAATTCTTGGTAAAATATTCATTTTAATTGTTGATATTCTCCCTATTAATGATAATTGTAAGTTTTCCCATTTTGCCAAGTCTGTCACAATCTGTTGCTTGAGTTTATTATAATTATTCTCTTTAAGTGTGCCACATCTTGCTGTCAAATGTATTCCCCACCCCCAACCTTATTTGTGACCTGGATTTCCAAGACTTCTGCCAATTCTTCCCTCTGTTTTACTAGCATATTCTTTGTCAGAATCTTTGTTTTATTTTTATTTATTTTTAAACCAGCTACCACTCCATATTCCTCTATCTTTTCTATCAACCTAGTCGCTGTTGCCAGTGGGTCTTCTAATATAAAAACCAGATCATCTGCAAATGCTTGCAATTTGTATTCTTCTTTCTTAATTTTCATTCCTTTTATTTCTTTCACTTCTCTTATATCTCTAGTTAGCACTTCTAATGTTAACACAAGCAACAGAGGTGACAGCGGGCAACCTTGTCTTGTACCTTTCTTTATAGCAATAGAATCTGTTAATTCCCCATTAATCATTACCTTTGCTGTTTGATCATGATATATAGCTTCTATGGCTTGAACAAATTTCTTACCAAAGACCATCTGTTCCAATTGTAATAACATAAATTGCCAATTTACATTATCAAAGGCTTTCTGTGCATCTAAGAATATCAAGGCCATTTGTTTTTCAGGATGTGCCTCGTAGTATTCCAATGTGTCCAGGATAGTTCTCGTATTGTCTTAAATATGTCTCTTTGGTAGAAATCCATTTTGATCGAGGTGAATAAAATTATTTAAATATCATTTGAGTCCTCCTGCCATTATTGAAGCAAAAATTTTATAGTCTGAGTTCAATAAGGAAATGGGTCGATAGTTCTTAATTAGTTGCGGGTCCGCTTCCTCCTTTGGCACAAGTGTAATATACGCTTCTGACCATGATTTATGTGTCCTCTTTTTAAACATAACTTCATTCATAACTTCCAGAAGCAAAAGGTTCAACTGCTCCTGGAATGTCTTATAAAATTCAGCTGGCAATCCATCCGGGCCCGGTGCTTTTCCATTATTTTGTTTTTTAATTGCTTCCGTTAGTTCCATCATCGTTATGTTTCCTTTAACATCATTTCAATATCTTTTGGTATCTGGGGCAAATTCGCTTTCTATAGATAATGTTTAATCTTCCCTTCCTCTATTATCTCTTGTTCATATAACTTCCGATAAAAGTCCTATACAATTTTTTTCTTCTCTGTGTTTCCATAGTAGGCTTGCCCTTGGTCATCTATCAATTGAGCTATTTTTCTTGATTCTTTCTCCTTTTTCAGTTTATACGCTAACCATCTGCCTGGTTTATTTGCATCTTCAACATAGTTTTGCTTAGCATTTCTAATTTTCTGTGCTAGTTCCTCTTTTTCCATTAGTCCCATTTTGTGTTTAACTATGTCCATTTGTATTTTCACATCTTTTTTTAATGGTGATTTTTGTAATTCTTTCTCAAGTCTCTTGTAATCATCCTCTAACATTTTCAACACTTGTCTTTTCTTTTTGTTTCTTATCTTTGTATAGTCTATTATCAAACCCCTAGAGTAAGCCTTCATTGTATCCCACAAGTTTTGTATTGATGTATCTTCCATTCTATTATCCTTGAAAAAGAAAGTATAGCTATATTAGTTATATTGTTATCTGCTATTCATAGTATTACTGTTTACTGCTTATCTTAGTTTATAGTTTTTTCCCCCTTCTTTTAATAGTGGAATTTACAATTCCAGGCAGGGAGTGTGCTGTCCAGCCAGTGTATGGAAATTGGATAGTTAGGTAGCAATTGTGAGCTGTCCCCTTAAGGGTAAATGTAGTTAAGGTATCCTGAGAAATGTAGTCCATTTCATGTGACCACATCTGTAGTCCTGATTGGTCACTAAATTGACCCTTGATGGGTTGGGGGAGTTTTTCCTCACTTTTGCCTGAACTCCCTAACTCATGGCAGTTGCTTTCTATTACTACGAGTTGGGTTAGGAGATAACCATCTTATACTACTAGGCAGATATGCAAAGGATGGGTCATTAAAGAAGAACTTCATCACAAATGTGAGTTATGAGGATACCTGATGAACCAATAAATGCACTTTGTTATGGATGTCTTCTTGAGTTTATCTATCTGCATCTGCACAGCTTAAAAATCCACTACTGTGCAGAAGACAGAAAATTTCCTCTGAAGTATTCTCCGTAGAATAATTCTGCTTTCTGTATTGAATCTAATCTATGTCTTTGCTCTTGCCAGGTAAATATAAGACCATCAGGAAACAACCATCTATAGTTCACTCCCTTTTTAATTAAATTTTTTGTCAGGAATTGATACTCTCTTCTCATTTCTCTCGCTTTTCTTGCTCCTTGTTTTAGGATCATAATCTCCTTGCCTTTGTATTTCAGTGGTTCATCTCTTGCACTTTGCAGTATTTGTGTTTTAATTGCTTTCTTAGTAAGTCTTACATGGACTTCTCTAGGTACTTTGTTTCTCTTTGTGTATCTTGTAAAAACTATCATTTTCTCTTTGGATATCTCCAAGGCCTCTGCCAGACTGGCATTTCCTAAAGAGCCCAGAGAAATAGGCTGAGACCTCAGAACAACCTTTGCACTCCTGCCTTGGGCAGAGGGTTGGACTAGAGGACTTCCACAGTCCCTTCCAGCCTTACGATTGTGTGTGAAGCAGAGCAAGAAACCTAGAGAGCTGATCACCGGCTGGCCCCGGATGTTCCCTGGAGTTATTTATTTATTTATTTATTTTATTTATTTATTTATTTGATTTGTCAATTGTTTACAAGATAATAAGTACAAGTGTATACATAGTTGTGAATATATGGAATGGGTACATATAAGAAAAATAAAAGAATAAGAGAAACAATAGGACAGGGACGGTAGGCACGTTGGTGCGCTTATGCACGCCCCTACAGACCTCTTAGGAAAGGGGTGAGGTCAATAGTAGACAGTCTAAGGTTAAAGTTTTTGGGGTTTGGGGAAGAAACTACAGAGTCGGGTAGAGTATTCCAGACATTGACCACTCTATTGCTGAAGTCGTATTTCCTGCAATCAAGTTTGGTGCGGTTTACTTTGAGTTTGTATCTGTTGTGTGCTCTTGTGTTGTTATGGTTAAAGCTGAAGTATTCATTGACAGGTAGGACATTGCAATGTATGATTTTATATACCATGCTTAAGTCGGACCGAAGACGGCGTAATTCGAGGTTTTCTAGTTTTAGAATTTCGAGTCTGGTGGCGTAAGGTATTCTATAACGGGTAGAAGAGTGGAGAACTCTTCTTGTGAAATACTTCTGGACTTTCTCAATTGTGTTAATATCACATACGTGATAAGGATTCCAGACTGATGAACTGTATTCGAGTATTGGTCTAGCAAATGTTTTGTATGCTCTGGTTAGTAGTGAGATATTACCAGAGAAAAGCAACGTAGGATTAGGTTAACAACTCTTAATGCCTTTTTGGCTATGTAGTTGCAGTGAGCTCTAGCACTTAGATCATTAGAGGTGAGTATTCCCAGGTCCTTTACAGAGCTTGGGTCATCAACAAGATCTTGACTATTCAGCTTGTATTTTATTTTCTGATTTTTTTACCAATATGTAAGACAGAGCATTTATTTGTTGAGATTTGGAGTTGCCATATGTTAGACCATTCAGATACATAGTCTAGATCTTTTTGAAGGGTAGTAGTATTGTCTGTGGTATTGAACAGCTTTACATCATCAGCGAAGAGAACGCAATTGCTCTTGATATGATCACAAAGGTCGTTTATGTAGATTATGAAGAGAGTTGGTCCTAGAACACTGCCTTGGGGAACACCACTATTGACTGGTACTGGATTTGATAGGGCGTTCCCAATTTTGACCATTTGTTGTCTGTTTGACAGGAATGCTTCTATCCAGTTATTCAGTTGTCCAGAGATACCATAAGATTTTATTTTTAGGAGTAGTTTGTCGTGTACCACTGAATCAAAGGCTTTGCAGAAGTCTATGTAGATTGCGTCTATTGCTTTGCCCTGGTCGAGTTGAGTAGTCCATATGTTTTTGCAGTGTAAGAGTTGCAGATTACAGGATAGTTTTTCTGAAACCAAATTGTTTATTGGAGAGTAGGTTGTTTGTCTCTAAATGGAGGATGATGGATTGGTTAATAATTGATTCCATGACTTTACAGGTGACGCAGCATAAGGAGATTGGTCTGTAATTTTCAACTAGGCTTGGGTCTCCCTTTTTGAAGATGGGAATGACTGTGGCTTGTAACCATAGGTTGGGCAAGGAGCTGGTTCTGAAAGATCTTTCAAAGATTATGCTTAGAGGTTTGGCTATGGCAGCGGATAGTTTTCTTAAGAAGTAGGCACATATTCCATCCGGTCCAATAGATAGAGATGGTTTTAGGTTGCGTAGTGCTTTTTCAACGTTGTCTACTGTAAAATCGATATGTATTAGATCATTATTGTTGTCTGTGGTACGGCTAGGAAACATTGGGCATGATCCATTACTGTTTACAAACACTGAGCCAAGAATGTGTTAAAGATGTTGGCTTTAATGGTGTCGTCGCTGCAGTCTTTACCATCAGGTCCTATCAAGGGAGGGATGGACCTTGAGTCTTTTAGTTTGTTGTTTACAAAATTGTAAAAAGCACGGGTGGAATTGGTGCTTAGAAGGTTTTCCTCTTGTTTAATGTGGTAATTGGTGCATTCGGTCTTTATCTGGTGGCATAAATTTTTATATCGGTTTTTGAAATTAGCAACGTGACCAGATTTGTTTTTCCGCCAGAGTGATCTCTTTTTGGATTGAAGTTTCCTTATTGATATGGGTAATCTGCTTTTTTGTTTTGTTTTTGGAGTTGTTGTTGGAACATATAGTTTGATGACTCTTTTGACTTCAAGTAAAAATATGTTGTAATGATCTTCAACAGTATTGCATCCAGTGAATAGAGATTGCCAATCGAGGGATGAGAGATCGTTATCTATAAGATCATAATTGCCTTTTTTGAAGTTACAACTAGGGATGACATCGTTGTGGTGATTTTTGCGTGGACGTATGTTGAGGCAAAAGTCAATCATATTGTGATCACTACTGGAAAAGGGTTCTTTGGTTTGTATTCGGTAAATTAAATTCAAACTATTGCAGAAGATGAGATCGAGGCAGTTGTTCAGTCTAGTGTTGTTGGTTACTAGTTGTTCAAGACCTAGATTTGTAATAGCATTGAAGAAGGTTGTGTGTATGATTTCAGTTGTACAATTATTTAGGGTCCAGTCAATATGAGGTAGATTGAAATCTCCAAGAAAGATAAAAGGGTATGGGCAGGATGTAGCCCATGTTAGTAGTGTATTTAGCTTGTTTATATGTTCGATGTCATAATCAGGTGCTCTGTAACATAGTAAGAATCGAATTGTGATATTTAAGGATAGTTCACAGATGATGGTTTCAGGAAGGGCAAGCTCCTGGGTAACTTGGATATTTTTAGATGTAAGGATTTTTGTAGAATATAGCAACACCACCTCCTCGACGATTTTCACGATCTGATCGGTAAACATGATAGTCTCTTACTGTGGTAATGGAGTCGGGGAGAGATGCATTGAGCCATGTTTCACAGACAAATATAATGTCAAAGTTAGCCATATTTAAGAGGATGAGAAATTCAGGTATTTTATTCACGAGGCTTCTTGCATTGAGTAGTTTGCATTTAAGTCCGGCAGCAGTTGGGATTGAGGTAGTTGGGGCGTGCGTGCCTAGTCTTGGGTGATGGTGGGTGGTGGGTAGTTTTGGGTGATGGTGGGTGGTGGTAGGTGGTTGAGGTAGGGTAGTGGTTGAGGGTAAAAGTTGGGTATTGGGTTGCGTGTCTTACTTTTGATGCAGTCAGCATGGTAGTCAATGTACAGGTCCTTCTCTCCATGTGCTAGCCTGGCCAGAGAAGCAACTGGCCCTTTGCCACATGGCTCCCCTCTCCAGCAGCAGCCACCGAGGCAGGGAGGGATCTGTTCCAGGGAGGGTGGGAAAAGCCTGGGGGCCGGTGGGGGGTGGGGGAAAGCACCACTCTGAGACAGGTCTCCATCTCCCACAGTTCTGCTCAGTTATGGGTGTCTCTACCTGGAGCCTAGAGCTGAGCACCAACTGTTGTGGATTCACATCTGGGACTGTTTCTCTTCTCTCCTGGGTGGAACAGCTGTTTATGATCCTTTTCAATTTCATGTGCTCCCTTTTTTGCAGGGCAGCAGACCCACTCACAGCCTTGGGCCACAGCAGATTTATTTATTCATTTGGGAAACATACATTCACCAATCAGAGTCTGCCTGAACCCTGTCATCCTCTTCCCTTCCTGCCCAGGGTCAGTTTAGGCAACGTCACTCATTGAGACAATAGGAAAAAGGGAGTTTGAAGAGAGCCTCTGTTCTTCAGTCTCCATTTTTCAGCACAGAAAGCTCAAACTCGCCCCTCCCAAGCTGAGTTGTCCCTTGCTTTCTGGACAGGTCATTGTTCAGCCAAGTTTGCAGCAGGGCCTGGGCAGCTGAGAATTAGCCTGGAAAGGGACCACTTGCATTCAACAAGCCCCCCTGGACAAAACAGGCTGTGGCCTTACACACAGTCCTAAGCGGTGCCCTTCCGTGGAAGTGGGCAGGGGATCCATCTCACCACACTCACCCTATGAGCGCCCCAGCTGTTGTCCCTGGTCACAGCTCAAAGACTGTGAGTCCCACCTCTGAAACCAGTTTCTGTGGAATCCAATGCAGGACCCCAAAAACTAATCATCATAGCTCAACGCAGTATGTATTTAATTAACTGTGCCCTGAAGGAATTCCCTCTAGAACATAATGAGAGAGGCTCCTTCAGGCAGAAGGATTGTCCTCGTAGTCATACATTCCAGGAAAGGAGGAGAAAGTCACAGTCATAGATATGCATAGGTGATAGAGGATGTAAGAATGAATATTCATACTCAGAAAACCTCAAGTTACTTTCCCAGCTTTCTACTCTTAATATTATCAAGAAAGATTGTCTTAATAAGAAGAAGTTTTGAGAAAGCACCCTGAAAAGCAAGGCTGTCCCAACTAGTGTACACACCTTCTATGTTTGCACTGTGCCTACAGCTCCGAGACTTTGTTTCCCCTCATGGTGCCTTCCCTTTCCTCTCTCTGCAGGATCTCTCTGACCATTGCAGGAGGCTTGGCGGCAGCAGTGGCAGCGGCAGTAATGGAAGCCTCACAGCCAAGTGGCTCAACGACCCCCAACATCAGAAGCATCTCAGGAGTCTTTGTGGGGGCTTCTGGCAAGACCACGAGCCTGGCACAAGCTCTCCAGGACCACCTGATCCAACCGGATGTTGCCCTGGCCCTGCTGGAAGCCCAGGCAGCCACAGGTGGCATCATTGACCCCAAGGGTGAGCGTCTCCTCCCTGTGGCGGAGGCCCTGGCAGTGGGATTGGCAGGGCTGGAAATGAAGGAGAAGCTGCTGTGCGCAGAGCGGGCAGTGACAGGTTTCCCTGACCCCTACACAGGGGAGAAGATCTCCCTCTACCAAGCCATCCAAAAAGAGCTGATTGGAAGAAAGCTGGGCTTGCATCTCCTGGAAGCCCAGATAGCCACCGGAGGGGTCATTGAGCCTGTTTCTGGCCATCGCATCCCTCAGCAAGAGGCCTGTGCACGGGGCTATTTGGACGAGGACGTGAGCGACTCCCTCTCTGATCCAGGGAACGAGGAGGCCAAGGGCTTCAGGGATCCCAATACTGACCAGAGGGTCACCTACACAGAACTGATGAGAAGATGTGTTGCAGACCCAGCCAGAGGCCTGCTCTTGCTGCCTCTCAAGATCTCTTTCCCTGGACTGAGAGGGGCTGTGTGTAGCCGGGAGCTGCTGGATTCTGGAATCATTGACTCCACCACATTTGAAGCCCTCCAGAAGGGGGAGATGACAGTGCAGGAAGTGGCAGAGATGGACTCAGTGCAACAGTCCACGTCGGAGATCACCAGCATTGCTGGAGTAGCCATCCTGCCAACGAATGAACGCAAGAGCCTTTACCAAGCATTAGTAGAGCACCTCCTCCCTCCTGGCACAGCTGAAATTCTGCTGCAGGCTCAGGTGGCCTCAGGCTATTTAATCGACCCTGTAAAGAACACAAAATTAACTGTGGCTGAGGCCATCCAGGCAGGAGTTGTTGGGCCGGAGCTGTTTGGGAAATTGACTTCAGCTGAGAGAGCAGTCACAGGATACAAAGACCCCTACACAGGGGAGACCATCTCTTTGTTTCAAGCCATGCAGAAACACCTGGTGCCCAGGAACCCAGGCCTTTTCCTGCTAGATGCCCAGCTCGCCACGGGAGGCATCATTGACCCACACGCCTATCACCGACTTCCGACAGAGATGGCCCTGCAGAGGGGCCACTTGGATGAAGAGACGTACAAGCTGCTGTGCAACCCTACGGACGAGGCCCGTGGATTCTTTGAGCCCAACTCAAAGGAGAAGTTGTCCTATGGGGAGCTGCTCTTGCGGGGCGTCTCTGATTCAGATACCGGGCTCTGCCTCTTGCCTCTTGCTGGAGATCATGAGGGGAGTCATACCTTCATTGACCACAATACAAAGCTGGCCCTGGAAAACACCACGGTGTCGGTGGCCTCCAGTAGGTTCAAGGGAAGGCCCATATCCCTCTGGAAGCTCCTCTTCTCAGAATACCTGACAGGAGAGCAGAGGAGAACTCTTATGCAGCAATTCTCCTGCAGGTTCCTTTCTCCTCAGCAGCTGGCTGACAAAATCCGTCTCATGGTGGAACAAACCGTTGCTGACTCCCGGGTCACCTTTGAAGGCCTGAGGGAAAAGGTGACACCTGCCCAGCTCCTGAGCTCTGAAATCATCAACAGAGACTTATTTGAGAAGTTAACGCAGGGAGAGACCCTGGTCAAAGACGTGATTAACATGGCCACAGTGAAGAAGTACTTGGAAGGGACTGGCAGCATTGGTGGGCTGCTCCTGCCTGACTCCCAGGAGAGAATGAGCATCTATGAAGCCAAGAGGAAGGGCTTCCTCCGCCCGGGGACGGCACTTATCCTCTTGGAGGCTCAGGCGGCCACAGGACACATCATTGACCCCGTGGCGAATGAGAGATATTCTGTGGACGAGGCCTTGCGTGGCAACATCATAGGTCCAGATGTGTATAGCAAGTTGCTGGTGGCTGAGAAAGCAGTGACTGGCTATAAGGATCCTTATACTGGGAGCAAGATCTCCCTTTTCCAGGCAATGAAAAAAGACCTCATCGTGACAGAACATGCCATTCGCCTTCTGGAGGCCCAGATCGCCACTGGAGGCATCATTGATCCTGTCAATAGCCACCGCCTCCCAGTGGAAGTGGCCTACAAACGGGGCTATTTTGAGAAGAAAATGAGCCTGATCCTGTCAGATCCCAGGGATGACACCAAAGGCTTCTTTGATCCAAACACCCATGAGAACCTAACTTACCTACAGTTAAAGGAGAAGTGCATTGTGGAGCTCACCACAGGCCTCTGCCTCCTGCCACTCAACAGCAGGAAGCACCAACCCCTGGATGATGCCACCAAGCAGGCCTTCAGGAGCTCCTGGCTCTTTGTCAAACACGGGCGCTTCCAAGGACAGAGAGTCTCCTTGTGGGATCTGCTGAACTCAGAGTATTTCAGTGAGGGAAAGAGAAAGGAAGTCTTCAACCACTACAGACTTCAGAAGGTCACCCTGGAGCAGATCTGCCTCTCTCTTGAAGAGGAAATGAAGAAGTGGGCTTGCATCCAGTTCCCAGCTCTCAGAGGGAAGGTCAGCGCTTACCACCTGCTGGAGAGAGGCATCATTGACCGGACGCTCTTTGAGGAGATCCTAGATGGAGTGGTGAGCCCAGAGGACGTGCTGCGCCTGGATTCAGTCCGAAGGTACCTCTATGGCATGGGAAGCATAGGGGGAATTCTGCTGCAACCCTCCAATGAGAAACTGAGCCTCTATGAAGCTATGAAAAGGAACATGGTGGTGCCTGGAGTTGCCCTGCCCTTGCTGGAGGCCCAAGCAGCTACTGGGTTCCTTGTGGATCCAGTGAGCAGCCAAAGACTTTCCCTGGATGATGCAGTGAAGAAAGGCCTGGTTGGCCCTGAGCTTTATGAGGTGTTGCAGCAGGCTGAAGAAGCTGTCACTGGCTACAGGGACCCCTTCACCGGCAAGATAATCTCCCTCTTCCAAGCAATGAAGAAAGGCCTTTTGGCAGACAGGAAAGCCAGGCAGTTGATGGATGCCCAGCTGGCTACTGGGGGGGTCATTGATCCACACAGCGGCCACTATGTCCCCATAGAATTTGCCCAGAAAAGTGGCTACCTGGATGAGGAGTTTGGGAAAACCCTTTCCAACCCGAGTAGTGATTCCAAGGCTTTCAGCACCCTGGACAGGAAAGAGAGGGTCAGCTATGGGCAGTTGATGGACCGGTGTCAGAAGGAGGCACATTCGGGCATTCGGCTCTTGCCTCTGGCACAAACAGCTTCTGCTTGCTCCACTGAAGAGCAAGTCCAGCAGTGCTTGAAGGAGACCTTCATTGAGGACAAGGGGGTCTCTCTCTGGGACCTGCTGAGTTCCGGCTACTTCACTGAGGAGCAGAAGTCAGACTTTTTGGATAAGCACAGCTCTGGAGCAGTCTCCCTTCACCAGCTGGTCAGCCTTGTCCAGCAGCTTATGAATGACATAGAAATGAAAGCTAAGACGCAGGTCACTTTCCAAGGTCTGAGAGGAGCAGTGCCAGCCGTCTGGCTCCTGGATGCAGGCATCCTTTCAGAAGAGGTGTTTACTGAGCTAGCCCAGGGCAAAAGATCACCCAGCGAAGTGTCTGAGATGGAAAGCGTCAAGCTGTACTTGCAGGGCACAGGGAGCATTGCTGGAGTTTTCGTTCAGTCCTCCAAGGAAAAAATGGGCATTTACCAAGCTATGCAGGAAAGGCTCCTCTTGCCAGGGATGGCAGCACAGCTGCTCAGAACCCAGGCAGCCACCGGCTCCATCATGGACCCAGTGTCTAATCGGCGGTTTGGTGTTGAGGATGCCATCAAAAGTGGCATTGTGGGAGAAGAGCTGATGGAAGAGCTGCTGCAAGCCGAGAGGGCGGTGACCGGCTTCCCTGACCCCTACTCAGGGAAACCAATCTCGGTGTGCCAGGCTATCAGGAAGGAATTACTCCCTGCCAGGGTGGGCATCCCCATGCTCGAGGCTCAGCTGGCCACTGGAGGAATCATCGACCCTGTTCATTGCCATCACCTGCCCCTCCAAGTGGCCTTCAAGCATGGCTTGATTGATGAAGAAATGCAGAGGGCTCTTTCTCAGGACAGCAAGGAGAGCCAGGTTTTCTTTGACCCGAATACCCAGGAGAGCCTGACCTACCAGCAGCTGAAAGACAGGTGCATCCAGGACCCTGAGTCGGGGCTCTGGCTTCTCCCACTGACCGAAGAGGCAGCTTTTTATGGAGACCAGCAAGCCGTGGAAGTGCTAAACTCTTTCTCCGTCTCGATCAGCATCGGGAGGTTTAAAGGACAAGAGGTTTCTCTCTGGGACTTGCTCCACTCGGAGTACATCCCGGAGGCCAAGCGGAGGGAGCTGGTGCTGAGATACAAAGACGCGCATGAGGAGTTCCTTCATGAAATGGCATCATCCATCAAGAAGATCATCAAAGAGACAGAGCAGCAAGGCCAGAGGTTCACTTTCAAAGGCCTAAGGAAGAAGGTGTCAGCCAGCGACCTCTTCCAGTCCCAGCTCATAGACAAGATGACCCTGGACGAACTCCAGCAGGGGAAGACAACTGTCCAGGAAGTCAGTGAGATGGATTCCGTCAAGCACTTTCTGGAGGGGTGCAACTTCATTGCAGGGGTCCTCATAGAACCAGATCATGAAAAAATGAGCCTCTACCAAGCCATGAGGCAAGGTCTGGTGAGACCAGGGGCAGCTCTGGTCTTGCTGGAGGCCCAGGCAGCTACAGGGTACCTCATTGACCCAGTAAAGAACAAGAAGCTCTCTGTGGATGAAGCAATGGCATCAGGGCTGATTGGAAAAGAAATTTATGAGAAGCTGCTGAGTGCAGAAAAAGCCGTCACTGGATACACAGATCCCTACACCAAAGGGCAGATCTCTCTCTTTGAGGCCATGAATCAGGAGCTGATTGTGAGGAGCCATGGCATCCGCCTGATGGAGGCACAAATTGCCACAGGGGGCATCATCGACCCTGTGCACAGCCACCGCATCCCCGTGGAGGTTGCTTATAAGCGAGGCTACTTTGATGAAGACCTGAACCGCATCCTTCTGGACCCCACAGATGATACCAAAGGCTTTTTTGACCCCAATACGCATGAGAACCTCACTTATCTTCAGCTTCTGGAACGCTGCACCCAAGATTCAGAAACTGGGCTGTACATGCTGCAGGTTGTCAGAAGAGGGGAAACCTATTTCTACATTGACGAGGCAACAAAAGAATTTTTGAAAGCACAGACTATGCAGGTACAGGTAGGCCGGTATAAAGGCCAGGCAGTCTCTCTGTGGGGCCTCCTCTGCTCCCCATATATCCATGAACAGAAGAGGAAAGATCTGGTCAGGCAGTATAAGGGTGAGAAGGTCACTTTGCCACAGCTCTGCAAAACCATCACCGCCATTGTGGAGGAAACAGAACAGGCAGCCCAGAAGCTCAAGCTGAAGGGGCTGAGGGGGCAAGAGGTGTCTGCCGCAGAGCTCTTCAATGCAGAAATCATTGACAAGGCAACTTTGGACAGACTGCACCAGAAGACCCTTCCTCTGCAGCAGCTTGCCCAGAGGGACGCCGTGAAGCGCTACCTGGAGGGGACAGGCTGCATTGCAGGTGTCTTGGTAGCCGGACAGGGGTTGAAGCTGCTTGCCTATGAGGCCATGAAGAGAGGCTTTCTCTCCCCAGAACATACTCTGCTACTCCTAGAGGCCCAGGCTGCCACAGGCCTCCTCACTGATCTGCTGGAGAAGAAGCCCTCCTCAGTTGACCAGGCCATCTCCCTTGGGCTGGTTGGGGAAGAGTTTCACAAGGCACTCCTCCTTGCTGAGAAAGCCATTACTGGATATACTGACCCCTCCACAGGAGACAAACTCTCCCTTTTCCAAGCCATGAAAAGAAACCTGGTAGAGAAACACTATGCCCTCCGGCTGCTGGAGGCACAGGTGGCCACAGGTGGAATCATTGACCCTATACACAGACACCGCCTCCCTGTGGAGGTGGCTTGCAGACGGGGCTACTTGGATGAAGAAACTTGCCTCCTACTATCTGATGAGGGGCTTCTTCCCAAAGGATTTATAGATCCCAATACACAGGAAAGGATTACCTACACTCAGCTCCTGCTCAGGTGCACCAAAGATGCAAAGACAGGTGCATACCTGCTGCCGTTACGAGAGAAGAGGGAATATATCTTTGTGGATGAACAAACTAAGCATGTCCTCTCATCTTGCAAAATAAAAGTAGGCCTTGGGAAATACAGGGGACAGCCCATTTCCCTTTGGGAACTTCTTTCTTCAGACTATGTTACAGAAGAGAAGCAGAAAGAAATGATAAAAAAGTATAAGGAGGGGAACTGGGCAGTTCTGCAGAGTATCACAAGGCAAATACGGAAGATCATAGAGGAAAGAGAAGACCACAGAAAAGACATTTGGTTCCAAGGACTACGGAGGCAAGTCACAGCTTCTGAGCTACTAAAGGCAGACATCATTAATGAAGAAGTTATGCACAATTTGGAAGCAGGAACAGAGAAAGCACAAGATGTAGCAAAGAGGGATTTGGTGAAGAGGTACCTGGAAGGCAATAGCTGCATCGCTGGCGTGCTGGTGCCCTCCAGGACAGACCCTTCCAAGTCAGAGAAGATGACCATCTACCAGGCCATGCGGAAAGGCATTCTGAGGCCAGGCACGGCCCTGGTGTTGCTGGAGGCACAGGCTGCCACGGGCTTTGTCATTAACCCACTGAAAAATGAGAGGCTCTCTGTAAGTCAGGCAGTAGAAGCTGGTGTAGTAGGGGAAGAAATACAGAAAAAACTACTTTGTGCAGAGAAAGCCGTAACAGGTTACACGGATCCAAACACAGGAAAAAGTATTTCCCTCTTCCAAGCAATGACAAAAGAATTAATCTTAAAAGAGCATGGGATCCGCCTGCTGGAAGCCCAGATTGCCACGGGGGCATCATCGATCCTGTGCACAGTCACCGCCTCCCGTGGAAGTAGCGTACAAGCGGGGCTACTTTGATGAGGAAATGAACCGGATCCTCTCTGATCCCACAGACGACACCAAGGGCTTCTTTGACCCAAACACACACGAAAACCTCACTTACCTGCAGCTTCTGCAGCGGTGCCTGCCCGATCCAGAGACTGGTTTGCTGCTGCTCCACGTCATGGACAAGGGCTGGTCCTCCTCTTACCTCAACGAGAACATCAGGAAGGCTTTGCAGGCGGCCAAGAGCAAGATCAGCGTAGGGCTCTTCCAGGACCAAGAGGTTTCTGTGTGGGACCTCCTCTTCTCCAGATACATCCTTCCGTCCAAGAGGCAGGACTTGCTGAGGCAGCACAAAGCAGGCACCATGACACTTGAGCGCCTCACCCAAGTCCTCATCGCCATCGTCACCGAGGCAGAGGAAAAGAGCGTCAGGCCCATCGGTCACAAAGAAGCTCCCAGCCAACCAGCCACGACAGCAGATGCTGGCACAGATCAACCAAGCCTCAGAGAGCCCTGGATGAAGACCCTCGAGGCCACGACTGTGGATATGCCTGCAGGCAACTGCCAAGGGCAGAGGGTCACTCTGTGGGACCTGCTCTTCTCAAACAACATCCCTGAGGAAAAGAGGACAGAGTTACTGGACTTGTACAAAAGTGGGCTCCTGTCAACGGAGCGGCTCAGCAGCATCCTCCACACACTGGTTGTCAAAAGGAAGCCACTGGCAGGAAGCTCAATGTGAAGGTGAGGAGTCCAGATCAACAGGCGGTGGCGGTGGTGGCAGCGGCGGCAGAACACCAGCCTCTGAGGGATTCTTCCTTAGACCCGGCAAACTGGGAAAGCGCCCTGCGCTCTCAGCTCCTCCCAGCACCTTCCGCTGACCAACAGTCCTCCGCTTGGGACATCCTGTTCTCCGAGCGCGCTCGCAGAGCATGAACGGGAAGAGCTTCTGGGCAGATACAGGAGGGGCAGCCTCCCCTTAAGGAGCTCACAAAGATTCTCTCCGACCGCCTTCCCAGGACCACAAGCAGCAAACGTCATCTTCCCATGGACTTCCACACACCCAGCTCAAGCACCGAGGCCAAAGAGGCCAAAGAAGAGGGGGAAAATGATGCTGGCGACCTGGGAGACAAAGAGGAGGCTCTGAAGTCCCGGATGGTGGAGGTCACCGCTGCGGCGTTTGACGGGCGTAAAGTGTCGGTGTGGGACGTGCTTCATTCCAAGTACATCCCTGAGGAGAAAAGGAAGGAGCTTCTACAACTGTACCAATCGGGCATCCTCACCATTGACCAGATGGAGACCGTGGTCTCCGCCATTGTCAATAAGACAGAGGAAATGAAAAAGAAAGAACCGTCCCACGCTCCCTTGCCTTCTGGCTCCTGGGAAGGTCCCTTGCGTAACCAGACCATGACCCTGCAAGTTGGCGAGTTTCAAGGACAGAGGATCTCCGTCTGGGAACTCCTCTTCTCCCAAAGCATTCCAGAAGGCCAAAGAGAGGAGCTGCTGATGAAATACCGATTGGGATCCTTGACCATTCAGGAAATGATCACCATCCTGACCTCACTTCACGCCAAGGACAGGACTTCTTCCCCAGGAGAGGAAACCACTCTTCCCTCCCAGCACAATGAACTGGAACGCACCTTGCGACAGGTGACCATAGACGTGCCTGTGGGTGAGTTTCAAGGCTCCAGGCGATCCGCGTGGGAGCTCCTCTTCTCCAAGTGCGTGACTGCAGCCAAGCGCCAGGAGCTGCTGCTGAAGTACCAAGAGAGGTCTGTGGCCCCAGGCGAGCTGGTCCAGATTCTCACCACCCTGATTGAAGAGATGGAAGAGAAGGGCAACCAGCTGAAGTTCTCGGGGCTCAGGAAGCAGGTGTCGGCCTCAGAACTGTTCGACTCCCACATCATCAACCAGGCCACACTCTCCGAGCTCGCACAAGGCACCAAGACGGTGGAAGAGGTCACGGAAATGGATTCGGTGAAGAGGTACCTGGAAGGCAACAGCTGCATCGCTGGCGTGCTGGTGCCCTCCAGGACAGACCCTTCCAAGTCAGAGAAGATGACCATCTACCAGGCCATGCGGAAAGGCATTCTGAGGCCAGGCACGGCCCTGGTGTTGCTGGAGGCACAGGCTGCCACGGGCTTTGTCATTAACCCACTGAAAAATGAGAGGCTCTCTGTAAGTCAGGCAGTAGAAGCTGGTGTAGTAGGGGAAGAAATACAGAAAAAACTACTTTGTGCAGAGAAAGCCGTAACAGGTTACACGGATCCAAACACAGGAAAAAGTATTTCCCTCTTCCAAGCAATGACAAAAGAATTAATCTTAAAAGAGCATGGGATCCGCCTGCTGGAAGCCCAGATTGCCACGGGGGGCATCATCGATCCTGTGCACAGTCACCGCCTCCCCGTGGAAGTAGCGTACAAGCGGGGCTACTTTGATGAGGAAATGAACCGGATCCTCTCTGATCCCACAGACGACACCAAGGGCTTCTTTGACCCAAACACACACGAAAACCTCACTTACCTGCAGCTTCTGCAGCGGTGCCTGCCCGATCCAGAGACTGGTTTGCTGCTGCTCCACGTCATGGACAAGGGCTGGTCCTCCTCTTACCTCAACGAGAACATCAGGAAGGCTTTGCAGGCGGCCAAGAGCAAGATCAGCGTAGGGCTCTTCCAGGACCAAGAGGTTTCTGTGTGGGACCTCCTCTTCTCCAGATACATCCTTCCGTCCAAGAGGCAGGACTTGCTGAGGCAGCACAAAGCAGGCACCATGACACTTGAGCGCCTCACCCAAGTCCTCATCGCCATCGTCACCGAGGCAGAGGAAAAGAGCGTCAGGCCCATCGGTCACAAAGAAGCTCCCAGCCAACCAGCCACGACAGCAGATGCTGGCACAGATCAACCAAGCCTCAGAGAGCCCTGGATGAAGACCCTCGAGGCCACGACTGTGGATATGCCTGCAGGCAACTGCCAAGGGCAGAGGGTCACTCTGTGGGACCTGCTCTTCTCAAACAACATCCCTGAGGAAAAGAGGACAGAGTTACTGGACTTGTACAAAAGTGGGCTCCTGTCAACGGAGCGGCTCAGCAGCATCCTCCACACACTGGTTGTCAAAAAGGAAGCCACTGGCAGGAAGCTCAATGTGAAGGTGAGGAGTCCAGATCAACAGGCGGTGGCGGTGGTGGCAGCGGCGGCAGAACACCAGCCTCTGAGGGATTCTTCCTTAGACCCGGCAAACTGGGAAAGCGCCCTGCGCTCTCAGCTCCTCCCAGCACCTTCCGCTGACCAACAGTCCTCCGCTTGGGACATCCTGTTCTCCGAGCGCTTCGCAGAGCATGAACGGGAAGAGCTTCTGGGCAGATACAGGAGGGGCAGCCTCCCCCTTAAGGAGCTCACAAAGATTCTCTCCGACCGCCTTCCCAGGACCACAAGCAGCAAACGTCATCTTCCCATGGACTTCCACACACCCAGCTCAAGCACCGAGGCCAAAGAGGCCAAAGAAGAGGGGGAAAATGATGCTGGCGACCTGGGAGACAAAGAGGAGGCTCTGAAGTCCCGGATGGTGGAGGTCACCGCTGCGGCGTTTGACGGGCGTAAAGTGTCGGTGTGGGACGTGCTTCATTCCAAGTACATCCCTGAGGAGAAAAGGAAGGAGCTTCTACAACTGTACCAATCGGGCATCCTCACCATTGACCAGATGGAGACCGTGGTCTCCGCCATTGTCAATAAGACAGAGGAAATGAAAAAGAAAGAACCGTCCCACGCTCCCTTGCCTTCTGGCTCCTGGGAAGGTCCCTTGCGTAACCAGACCATGACCCTGCAAGTTGGCGAGTTTCAAGGACAGAGGATCTCCGTCTGGGAACTCCTCTTCTCCCAAAGCATTCCAGAAGGCCAAAGAGAGGAGCTGCTGATGAAATACCGATTGGGATCCTTGACCATTCAGGAAATGATCACCATCCTGACCTCACTTCACGCCAAGGACAGGCCTTCTTCCCCAGGAGAGGAAACCACTCTTCCCTCCCAGCACAATGAACTGGAACGCACCTTGCGACAGGTGACCATAGACGTGCCTGTGGGTGAGTTTCAAGGCTCCAGGCGATCCGCGTGGGAGCTCCTCTTCTCCAAGTACGTGACTGCAGCCAAGCGCCAGGAGCTGCTGCTGAAGTACCAAGAGAGGTCTGTGGCCCCAGGCGAGCTGGTCCAGATTCTCACCACCCTGATTGAAGAGATGGAAGAGAAGGGCAACCAGCTGAAGTTCTCGGGGCTCAGGAAGCAGGTGTCGGCCTCAGAACTGTTCGACTCCCACATCATCAACCAGGCCACACTCTCCGAGCTCGCACAAGGCACCAAGACGGTGGAAGAGGTCACGGAAATGGATTCGGTGAAGAGGTACCTGGAAGGCAACAGCTGCATCGCTGGCGTGCTGGTGCCCTCCAGGACAGACCCTTCCAAGTCAGAGAAGATGACCATCTACCAGGCCATGCGGAAAGGCATTCTGAGGCCAGGCACGGCCCTGGTGTTGCTGGAGGCACAGGCTGCCACGGGCTTTGTCATTAACCCACTGAAAAATGAGAGGCTCTCTGTAAGTCAGGCAGTAGAAGCTGGTGTAGTAGGGGAAGAAATACAGAAAAACTACTTTGTGCAGAGAGCCGTAACAGGTTACACGGATCCAAACACAGGAAAAAGTATTTCCCTCTTCCAAGCAATGACAAAAGAATTAATCTTAAAAGAGCATGGGATCCGCCTGCTGGAAGCCCAGATTGCCACGGGGGCATCATCGATCCTGTGCACAGTCACCGCCTCCCCGTGGAAGTAGCGTACAAGCGGGGCTACTTTGATGAGGAAATGAACCGGATCCTCTCTGATCCCACAGACGACACCAAGGGCTTCTTTGACCCAAACACACACGAAAACCTCACTTACCTGCAGCTTCTGCAGCGGTGCCTGCCCGATCCAGAGACTGGTTTGCTGCTGCTCCACGTCATGGACAAGGGCTGGTCCTCCTCTTACCTCAACGAGAACATCAGGAAGGCTTTGCAGGCGGCCAAGAGCAAGATCAGCGTAGGGCTCTTCCAGGACCAAGAGGTTTCTGTGTGGGACCTCCTCTTCTCCAGATACATCCTTCCGTCCAAGAGGCAGGACTTGCTGAGGCAGCACAAAGCAGGCACCATGACACTTGAGCGCCTCACCCAAGTCCTCATCGCCATCGTCACCGAGGCAGAGGAAAAGAGCGTCAGGCCCATCGGTCACAAAGAAGCTCCCAGCCAACCAGCCACGACAGCAGATGCTGGCACAGATCAACCAAGCCTCAGAGAGCCCTGGATGAAGACCCTCGAGGCCACGACTGTGGATATGCCTGCAGGCAACTGCCAAGGGCAGAGGGTCACTCTGTGGGACCTGCTCTTCTCAAACAACATCCCTGAGGAAAAGAGGACAGAGTTACTGGACTTGTACAAAAGTGGGCTCCTGTCAACGGAGCGGCTCAGCAGCATCCTCCACACACTGGTTGCCAAAAGGAAGCCACTGGCAGGAAGCTCAATGTGAAGGTGAGGAGTCCAGATCAACAGGCGGTGGCGGTGGTGGCAGCGGCGGCAGAACACCAGCCTCTGAGGGATTCTTCCTTAGACCCGGCAAACTGGGAAAGCGCCCTGCGCTCTCAGCTCCTCCCAGCACCTTCCGCTGACCAACAGTCCTCCGCTTGGGACATCCTGTTCTCCGAGCGCTCGCAGAGCATGAACGGGAAGAGCTTCTGGGCAGATACAGGAGGGGCAGCCTCCCCCTTAAGGAGCTCACAAAGATTCTCTCCGACCGCCTTCCCAGGACCACAAGCAGCAAACGTCATCTTCCCATGGACTTCCACACACCCAGCTCAAGCACCGAGGCCAAAGAGGCCAAAGAAGAGGGGGAAAATGATGCTGGCGACCTGGGAGACAAAGAGGAGGCTCTGAAGTCCCGGATGGTGGAGGTCACCGCTGCGGCGTTTGACGGGCGTAAAGTGTCGGTGTGGGACGTGCTTCATTCCAAGTACATCCCTGAGGAGAAAAGGAAGGAGCTTCTACAACTGTACCAATCGGGCATCCTCACCATTGACCAGATGGAGACCGTGGTCTCCGCCATTGTCAATAAGACAGAGGAAATGAAAAAGAAAGAACCGTCCCACGCTCCCTTGCCTTCTGGCTCCTGGGAAGGTCCCTTGCGTAACCAGACCATGACCCTGCAAGTTGGCGAGTTTCAAGGACAGAGGATCTCCGTCTGGGAACTCCTCTTCTCCCAAAGCATTCCAGAAGGCCAAAGAGAGGAGCTGCTGATGAAATACCGATTGGGATCCTTGACCATTCAGGAAATGATCACCATCCTGACCTCACTTCACGCCAAGGACAGGCCTTCTTCCCCAGGAGAGGAAACCACTCTTCCCTCCCAGCACAATGAACTGGAACGCACCTTGCGACAGGTGACCATAGACGTGCCTGTGGGTGAGTTTCAAGGCTCCAGGCGATCCGCGTGGGAGCTCCTCTTCTCCAAGTACGTGACTGCAGCCAAGCGCCAGGAGCTGCTGCTGAAGTACCAAGAGAGGTCTGTGGCCCCAGGCGAGCTGGTCCAGATTCTCACCACCCTGATTGAAGAGATGGAAGAGAAGGGCAACCAGCTGAAGTTCTCGGGGCTCAGGAAGCAGGTGTCGGCCTCAGAACTGTTCGACTCCCACATCATCAACCAGGCCACACTCTCCGAGCTCGCACAAGGCACCAAGACGGTGGAAGAGGTCACGGAAATGGATTCGGTGAAGAGGTACCTGGAAGGCAACAGCTGCATCGCTGGCGTGCTGGTGCCCTCCAGGACAGACCCTTCCAAGTCAGAGAAGATGACCATCTACCAGGCCATGCGGAAAGGCATTCTGAGGCCAGGCACGGCCCTGGTGTTGCTGGAGGCACAGGCTGCCACGGGCTTTGTCATTAACCCACTGAAAAATGAGAGGCTCTCTGTAAGTCAGGCAGTAGAAGCTGGTGTAGTAGGGGAAGAAATACAGAAAAAACTACTTTGTGCAGAGAAAGCCGTAACAGGTTACAGGATCCAAACACAGGAAAAAGTATTTCCCTCTTCCAAGCAATGACAAAAGAATTAATCTTAAAAGAGCATGGGATCCGCCTGCTGGAAGCCCAGATTGCCACGGGGGCATCATCGATCCTGTGCACAGTCACCGCCTCCCCGTGGAAGTAGCGTACAAGCGGGGCTACTTTGATGAGGAAATGAACCGGATCCTCTCTGATCCCACAGACGACACCAAGGGCTTCTTTGACCCAAACACACACGAAAACCTCACTTACCTGCAGCTTCTGCAGCGGTGCCTGCCCGATCCAGAGACTGGTTTGCTGCTGCTCCACGTCATGGACAAGGGCTGGTCCTCCTCTTACCTCAACGAGAACATCAGGAAGGCTTTGCAGGCGGCCAAGAGCAAGATCAGCGTAGGGCTCTTCCAGGACCAAGAGGTTTCTGTGTGGGACCTCCTCTTCTCCAGATACATCCTTCCGTCCAAGAGGCAGGACTTGCTGAGGCAGCACAAAGCAGGCACCATGACACTTGAGCGCCTCACCCAAGTCCTCATCGCCATCGTCACCGAGGCAGAGGAAAAGAGCGTCAGGCCCATCGGTCACAAAGAAGCTCCCAGCCAACCAGCCACGACAGCAGATGCTGGCACAGATCAACCAAGCCTCAGAGAGCCCTGGATGAAGACCCTCGAGGCCACGACTGTGGATATGCCTGCAGGCAACTGCCAAGGGCAGAGGGTCACTCTGTGGGACCTGCTCTTCTCAAACAACATCCCTGAGGAAAAGAGGACAGAGTTACTGGACTTGTACAAAAGTGGGCTCCTGTCAACGGAGCGGCTCAGCAGCATCCTCCACACACTGGTTGCCAAAAAGGAAGCCACTGGCAGGAAGCTCAATGTGAAGGTGAGGAGTCCAGATCAACAGGCGGTGGCGGTGGTGGCAGCGGCGGCAGAACACCAGCCTCTGAGGGATTCTTCCTTAGACCCGGCAAACTGGGAAAGCGCCCTGCGCTCTCAGCTCCTCCCAGCACCTTCCGCTGACCAACAGTCCTCCGCTTGGGACATCCTGTTCTCCGAGCGCTTCGCAGAGCATGAACGGGAAGAGCTTCTGGGCAGATACAGGAGGGGCAGCCTCCCCTTAAGGAGCTCACAAAGATTCTCTCCGACCGCCTTCCCAGGACCACAAGCAGCAAACGTCATCTTCCCATGGACTTCCACACACCCAGCTCAAGCACCGAGGCCAAAGAGGCCAAAGAAGAGGGGAAAATGATGCTGGCGACCTGGGAGACAAAGAGGAGGCTCTGAAGTCCCGGATGGTGGAGGTCACCGCTGCGGCGTTTGACGGGCGTAAAGTGTCGGTGTGGGACGTGCTTCATTCCAAGTACATCCCTGAGGAGAAAAGGAAGGAGCTTCTACAACTGTACCAATCGGGCATCCTCACCATTGACCAGATGGAGACCGTGGTCTCCGCCATTGTCAATAAGACAGAGGAAATGAAAAAGAAAGAACCGTCCCACGCTCCCTTGCCTTCTGGCTCCTGGGAAGGTCCCTTGCGTAACCAGACCATGACCCTGCAAGTTGGCGAGTTTCAAGGACAGAGGATCTCCGTCTGGGAACTCCTCTTCTCCCAAAGCATTCCAGAAGGCCAAAGAGAGGAGCTGCTGATGAAATACCGATTGGGATCCTTGACCATTCAGGAAATGATCACCATCCTGACCTCACTTCACGCCAAGGACAGGACTTCTTCCCCAGGAGAGGAAACCACTCTTCCCTCCCAGCACAATGAACTGGAACGCACCTTGCGACAGGTGACCATAGACGTGCCTGTGGGTGAGTTTCAAGGCTCCAGGCGATCCGCGTGGGAGCTCCTCTTCTCCAAGTACGTGACTGCAGCCAAGCGCCAGGAGCTGCTGCTGAAGTACCAAGAGAGGTCTGTGGCCCCAGGCGAGCTGGTCCAGATTCTCACCACCCTGATTGAAGAGATGGAAGAGAAGGGCAACCAGATGAAGTTCTCGGGGCTCAGGAAGCAGGTGTCGGCCTCAGAACTGTTCGACTCCCACATCATCAACCAGGCCACACTCTCCGAGCTCGCACAAGGCACCAAGACGGTGGAAGAGGTCACGGAAATGGATTCAGTGAAGAGGTACCTGGAAGGCAACAGCTGCATCGCTGGCGTGCTGGTGCCCTCCAGGACCGACCCTTCCAAGTCAGAGAAGATGACCATCTACCAGGCCATGTGGAAAGGCATTCTGAGGCCAGGCACGGCCCTGGTGTTGCTGGAGGCACAGGCTGCCACGGGCTTCGTCACCGACCCCCTGGGCAATAAGAAACTCTCCGTCGATGACGCCGTCTCCGTTGAACTGGTGGGGGCCGAGCTGCGGGAGAAGCTTCTCTCTGCAGAGAGGGCTGTGACTGGCTATAAGGACCCCTACACGGGGAACAAGCTCTCCCTCTTCCAGGCCATGAAGAAAGGTCTCATAGTCAAAGAGCATGGGATCCGCCTGCTGGAAGCCCAGATTGCCACGGGGGGCATCATCGATCCTGTGCACAGTCACCGCCTCCCCGTGGAAGTAGCGTACAAGCGGGGCTACTTTGATGAGGAAATGAACCGGATCCTCTCTGATCCCACAGACGACACCAAGGGCTTCTTTGACCCAAACACACACGAAAACCTCACTTACCTGCAGCTTCTGCAGCGGTGCCTGCCCGATCCAGAGACTGGTTTGCTGCTGCTCCACGTCATGGACAAGGGCTGGTCCTCCTCTTACCTCAACGAGAACATCAGGAAGGCTTTGCAGGCGGCCAAGAGCAAGATCAGCGTAGGGCTCTTCCAGGACCAAGAGGTTTCTGTGTGGGACCTCCTCTTCTCCAGATACATCCTTCCGTCCAAGAGGCAGGACTTGCTGAGGCAGCACAAAGCAGGCACCATGACACTTGAGCGCCTCACCCAAGTCCTCATCGCCATCGTCACCGAGGCAGAGGAAAAGAGCGTCAGGCCCATCGGTCACAAAGAAGCTCCCAGCCAACCAGCCACGACAGCAGATGCTGGCACAGATCAACCAAGCCTCAGAGAGCCCTGGATGAAGACCCTCGAGGCCACGACTGTGGATATGCCTGCAGGCAACTGCCAAGGGCAGAGGGTCACTCTGTGGGACCTGCTCTTCTCAAACAACATCCCTGAGGAAAAGAGGACAGAGTTACTGGACTTGTACAAAAGTGGGCTCCTGTCAACGGAGCGGCTCAGCAGCATCCTCCACACACTGGTTGCCAAAAGGAAGCCACTGGCAGGAAGCTCAATGTGAAGGTGAGGAGTCCAGATCAACAGGCGGTGGCGGTGGTGGCAGCGGCGGCAGAACACCAGCCTCTGAGGGATTCTTCCTTAGACCCGGCAAACTGGGAAAGCGCCCTGCGCTCTCAGCTCCTCCCAGCACCTTCCGCTGACCAACAGTCCTCCGCTTGGGACATCCTGTTCTCCGAGCGCTTCGCAGAGCATGAACGGGAAGAGCTTCTGGGCAGATACAGGAGGGGCAGCCTCCCCTTAAGGAGCTCACAAAGATTCTCTCCGACCGCCTTCCCAGGACCACAAGCAGCAAACGTCATCTTCCCATGGACTTCCACACACCCAGCTCAAGCACCGAGGCCAAAGAGGCCAAAGAAGAGGGGAAAATGATGCTGGCGACCTGGGAGACAAAGAGGAGGCTCTGAAGTCCCGGATGGTGGAGGTCACCGCTGCGGCGTTTGACGGGCGTAAAGTGTCGGTGTGGGACGTGCTTCATTCCAAGTACATCCCTGAGGAGAAAAGGAAGGAGCTTCTACAACTGTACCAATCGGGCATCCTCACCATTGACCAGATGGAGACCGTGGTCTCCGCCATTGTCAATAAGACAGAGGAAATGAAAAAGAAAGAACCGTCCCACGCTCCCTTGCCTTCTGGCTCCTGGGAAGGTCCCTTGCGTAACCAGACCATGACCCTGCAAGTTGGCGAGTTTCAAGGACAGAGGATCTCCGTCTGGGAATTCCTCTTCTCCCAAAGCATTCCAGAAGGCCAAAGAGAGGAGCTGCTGATGAAATACCGATTGGGATCCTTGACCATTCAGGAAATGATCACCATCCTGACCTCACTTCACGCCAAGGACAGGACTTCTTCCCCAGGAGAGGAAACCACTCTTCCCTCCCAGCACAATGAACTGGAACGCACCTTGCGACAGGTGACCATAGACGTGCCTGTGGGTGAGTTTCAAGGCTCCAGGCGATCCGCGTGGGAGCTCCTCTTCTCCAAGTACGTGACTGCAGCCAAGCGCCAGGAGCTGCTGCTGAAGTACCAAGAGAGGTCTGTGGCCCCAGGCGAGCTGG